>NC_134693.1:64036709-64644209 GCF_050947455.1 Rhinoderma darwinii | reverse complement strand
TCCGATGGGGTGTCATGGCAGCCGGGGGCTTGATAAAAGCCCCCAGGTCTGCCCTGGACATATGCCTGTTAGGACGCGCCGGAGGCACGTCCTAAAAGATTGCCTGTCAGATTTACACTGACAGGCAATAATGTATACCAGAGCATTATATCAGCGATCTGAAGATCGCACAGTAAAGTCCCCTAGTGGGACTAATGAAATAAATAATAAATGTGAAATAAAGATTAATAATAAAAGTTACAGTAAAAAAAAAAACAAAAAACATTTTTTTCCATAAAAAGTGGTTTTATTTAGTAAAAGGGTAAAAAAAAAAAGTACACATATATGGTATCGCCGCGACCATAATGACTCCATTAATAAAGTTAATATGTCATTTAAACCGCAAGGTGAACACCGTAAAAAAAAAAAACGCAAAAAACAATGGCGAAATTTCTATTTTTTTCCATTGCCCCCCAAAAGTCATAATAAAAATGAATCAATAAGTCCCATGCACCCCAAAACAGTACCAATCAAAACTACGTCTCGTCCCGCAGAAAACAAGCCCAAAAAATAACTACATTGATGGAAAAATAAAAAAATTACGGCTCTTGGAAAGCGACGATGCAAAAACAAATAATTTTAGTTCAAAAGTGTTTTTATTGTGCAAAAGTCGTAAAACATAAAAAACCTCTACATATGTGGTATCGCCGTAATCGTACCGACCCATAGAATAAGGGTAACATGTTATTTACGTCGCATAGTGAACGGCTTCAATTTAAAAACGCATAGAACAATGGCGGAATTTCAGGTTTTTTTTATAATCCCCCCAAAAAAAGTTAATAAAAGTTAATAAAAAAAATTTATGTACCCAAAAATGGTGCTATTAAAAAGTACAACTAATCCCGCAAAAAACAATTCCTCATACAGCTATGTAGACGAAAAAATAAAAAAATTATAGCTCTTTGAATGCGACTATAGAAAAACGAATAAAATAGCTTGGTCATTAGAGCCTAAAATGGGCTGGTCACTAAGGGGTTAACATGTCTCACAATCATCTTGTGTGTAAAGAAACCATTCTGTTTACGTACATTCTATTCCTCCTTGCATACGTATCTCCTTTTGCTCTGGCACCAGCTTTGCTCTCGCCATCTTTTTGTCCTGTCACGGCCACCGTAGCTCTCTCAGTTGCTGTGATTACGCTGACGCCGTCTTGCCATTTCACTTCGCTCCAGCCTCATCGCTGCCGCTGTAACTGTCCCCCTCATAGTCTCTCTCACTCCTCTGAACTCCGGTAAGCTCTTTTCTTACTGTTGTAAAATGTGACGCCATTTTTGTCTGCTCTGTTATTACCCGACATATTTCTTACCTCGAGTTTTTACATGTTTGCATGTTTGGGTTTATTAACCCAGACTGCATGTTGATGACTATGTGCCTATTTTATAATTTTTTCCCACTAGTACGTTTTATTCAGTCCCTTTTATATGATCTACGTATCTCATGGCTCTTATATTTGTGATTGTTTACCTGATGACGTCATACACATCTGTTTGCATTGTGCATCTGATTGTTTCTATTTGGTGGTTTTTTTGCCTGTGATCCCCTCCCCCTATCCACATGTGTATTTAAGATGTATGTGTTTGCCTGTTTTTACTTATTTTCGGCCTGATGAAGACGCATGTTCTGCGTTGAAACGTGTTGCCCTTCCTGTTGTACCATAAATCCACTTACTATTATCATTCTACTTATCCTTTCATTTGAGTAGCGCTTTCCAAAAATCCAGCTTTTAACATATATGTTTTTCTGAAAACATATATATATTTTTTAACTGCCAAAATAGTTTCAGGGCATGAATGCTGAAAGCCTATGTTTTGCTACGGTTTTTGATGAAGCGACAGGTATGCTTTAAGACTTTTTTATAAGGAGATGCCGAATAACAATGTTTTAATGTGTCCTCTTTCTATTTTCTTTTCTTTGTACTTTTTTTTGTATGCAAAAACCCAAAAAATTAAATCATTGTATATGAATGAATCTTTTTTTATTGCATAGCGATGTTTTTATTCAAAGTACTAAATGCATATTATTTATTGACAGAATTCCCCCCAAAATTGCCAGCCATATGGATGTTTTTGGAGGAAAAATAGAATATTTACATTTTTACTGCTTTGTCATGGTAAGTGAATTGGACATATTTGTGATAAATGCCTCTGCAGTGTAAATGTTAGGTTATTTTGAAAGAATATATGACATTGTAACAGAAAAGAAAATGATTAAAGGCTATGGAAATCTTTGTGCATGAAAAATCAATATACATGCATGTTACTAAGTCCCTGTAGAAAAAAAAGCTGCACTTATTTGTTCTATGCATTGAGCTTTGCTTTTTATAGCTGTCATAACCAGTTTGCAACCTTTTTCCCATTCAAACTTCTTGTTTAGGGGCGTTCCTCAGCACTGGTCACATGTTCTCTTCTCTAGGGGCATTCCCCAGCCCTAGTCACATGTTCTCTTCTCTAGGGACGTTCCCCAGCACAGGTGACATGTTCTCTTCTCTAGGGGCGTTCCCCAGCACTGGTCACATGTTCTCTGGGGGCATTCCCCAGCACTGGTCACATGTTCTCTTCTCTAGGGGCGTTCCCCAGCACTGGTCACATGTTCTCTTCTCTAGGGGCGTTCCCCAGCACTGGTCACATGCTCTCCTCTAGGGACGTTCCCCAGCACTGGTCACATGCTCTCTTCTCTGGCTGTGTAGATTTCTCCTGCAGGAGCACAGCCTTCTCTCTGCTCTCCCCTCAGCTCTCCCCTTCCCTTCTGCTGCTTCTGAGGCTGTTTTGCATAACCACGCTCACACAGTGTCTATGTATTTCCCATCCTCCCCCTGTCCCTCTCTGAGCAGCTCACAATCTTCTCACTACACTATAGCTCTCTGCTAGCACAGGGGGCATGTTGTACTGTGAATGTCCAGCTATCTGTGGTTGAGAGAGGTCGCTGGGCATGAACTGCAGTCCTCAGTGAAGAGGAGAAAGTGGCTACTCGATAAATGAAGGGGACCTGTTCTCATCCTCTCAGCACACACCAGTGAGTAGGACCTTGCACATACGCAGATGTCACACTAAATCCTACATGAGTCTACAAAGGAGGAGCGGCTGAGTTTGCAGTCAGGGAGCAGACTGACGGATCAGCGTGAGAACTGAATACAGTAGCTGGCCATGTACTGAAATACACTGCAGGTACAGAAGACAAAAGGTAGAGCGTTTTTTATTAACCACTCGAGGAGCGCCCATAGACTATAAACGAACGGGTGGTCCGCAATTAACTCTGCAGGGCCATTCCAGAACGTCCTGCAGAGTTAGCAGGCCGTTCCCCGGTGGCATTTAGCTTTGTGATACAGCTGTCTCTAGACAGCTGTATCATTGGACTTTAACCGGAGACCACTCAGTGTGGTCTCCGGTCATGTGATCATTGTGACAACCTGTCACAACGATCACATAGCTCCTAACAGCAGCTCTTACGCGCTGACTGTGAGGAGCTCATATATGTGAACATTGTGACAGCCTGTCACAGCGATTATAAAAGTCAATGTGGTTGTGTCACAACACGCAAGTTGTCACGACTTGACAGTTGCAAGAAATCCAAACTGTCGTGTCGCAGTTACTTGCAGGTCGCAACGTAACCACATTGACTTTCATTACTTGCGGTGTAGGCTATGGGACATAGCGATCTTTGGTCGGACGACCTGTGTCGTGGACAAAGTCACCATGTAACTCACACGGAGTATTTTGCAGGCAGAAATAAATCTGCCTCAAAATTGCTGAAGGAATTTTGAGGCAGATTTTGACCTGCCTGCCCTTTTTTGCCGTGTTTTTCATCTGAGGCCATTGAGGACCGCAGGCGTAAAATGCTTTTTCTGCCTCCCAACCGCCCGGGAAAAGAACAACAATTTCAGTCGTATATTGGCGCTGATTCTGACGTGGTTTCAGTACAAGGCAAGTAGATGAGATTTTACAAAACTCATCTGCATGCTGCAGACATTTTACACGGCAGATTTTCAAATCTTTGATATGTTTTTAAATTAATACCTTGGGGTCTACTTTCCATAAAATAATCATTTTTGGGGTGTCAAAGGGGTTTTCCATTCCACAAAAATTAATGGCCTATCCTCAGGATAAGCCATCAATATCTGATTGGGGGGGCCCGTCTCCCCGCAGCCCCGCCGATCAGCTGTTTTGAAAAGGCTCCGATGCTCGTACGATTGTCGCTTCCCCTTCATTTCCTTTACTGCTCACACTGTGAATCGCGGACAAACTTGTAGCGGTGGTTTACAGTATTACAGTATACACTTGAATGGGAGAAATCTGTAAAACTGTGAACTGCGGCTACAAGTGTGTCAGCGATTCACAGTGTGAGCAGTAAAGGAAATGGAGGGGAAGCAGCCGATCTATGAGGGTGCCGGGTGTCGGACCCTGACCGATCAGATATTGATGGTCTATCCTGAGGATAATCCATCAGTCTTTGTGGACTGGAAACGTCACAACATCTGTTATGGTCGTATGGTGTCAGCGAACCAGCTTTGGAATTTTTTTCTGTAAAAGCCAGTTTGCGCACCATTCGTTGTAAGCGGCACCTTGCGCCCAGCGTGTAAGAATTACACATATATTTTGTTTCATTGAAGTCGGCAGAATTTACCAAATATGTATTCATGTGTGTTTACCCGGTTGCATGTAGGTTGGAAAATAATAGAACAACAATTTGCTTTTAAATTGTCACATGGCTAAAACTTAAAAATGGGCCTGGTCAGGAAGGGAGGTAAAGCTCCTGGTCAGGGAGTGGTTAAGACCAATTAGAAATGTGTTTTGTTTTGTTTTCGTAAAAAACATACAATGCAATTAAAAAATAAAAAAAAACTGTGCAAAGGTGTATGGGTTTGCAAAAAAACGGACAGCACACAGAAGCCACCAGGATCAATATTTTGCATTCCAAAAAACGGAAACAGCCGCGTGCATGTTGCCTTACAGTCGCAGCATTAGTCTAGTTCCTAGGTCAATGTTTGTTTTTTAGTCTGTTTTAAGACATGTTTTCTGACTACAAATGTTCTCAGCCTCCTCCAACCTGTTACTGTAAAAAACAACTTTGCTTTACGACTTTGTAGCTTGCTATTTAAATATGTCAGCTTTTGCTAATAGAGACTGTTCTGAGAATGTTTATTTGGGATCCCCACTGAGAAAGTCCTTACGTCCATGAGGGGGTTAAGGAAGAATGGACACAGTCTAGCACTAAGTTAAAGCTGATTGAAACCTGTATTGTGTACTTGTATTGTGATTACCTGCCACTTTAAATAATTACAATAATCTGTTGCTTACCTGCTTGGGTTGGCTACATCTGAAAAAGCATTTTATATTGATGGCCTATCTTCTGGCAGGGCTTAACAGGAGCCTGTAAAAATTACAATATACTGCAATAGTAGAATTATTGCCGTGTATTGTACCAGCAATCTAATGATCACTGGTTAAAGTCCCCTAGGGGGACTAACAAAATGTGTAAAAAAAAGTTTAACAAAGTTTTTAGTAGTGGAAAAAATATATATATATTAAAAGTTTAAAAAAAAAACCTTTTCCCCTTTTTCATCTAAAGTAATGTAAAAAATAAACAGAGTTGGTATCACCACAAAAGTCTGAACTATTACAATATACCATTATTTAACGACCACGGTAAAAAATAAATAAATAAAACATCGGAAACACAGTTTTTTGGTCACTTCATATCCCACAAAAAAGGAAATAAAAAGTGATCAAAAAGTCTCATGTAGCCCAAAATGGTACCAATAGAAACAACAGCTTGCCACGCAAAAAATAAGCCCTCATACCGCTCAATCTACGGAAAATTTTAAAATGTATGGCTCACACTGTGGCGATTAAACACAAGTTTTTAACTTCTAGCATCTTCCTTGTAAAAGTAGTAAAACAACTGTAAAGGATCTGCCAGGCACTACGTCTGTGGATACTACCAGGATTAATCAATCGACACCTGAGGCCAGACCTCTTAGACTGACACCGGCTCCCACCAATCAGGGTGGCAGGCTCAGGAGTGGGAGAGCCTATCGCGGTCTGGTCAGTCGGAGTTAGCTCCGCCCCCTGTCCATTTATACCTGCCGTTTTCTCTTCCTCATTGCTTGTGATTCTTCCTGGTTTCCTGGCCCCACTGCTGCCTTGCTCCAGCCTGCTTCTGCCGTGCTTCAGCCTTGCTTCAGTTCCCGCTTATCCTGCTTCGCTCTGCCCCCGGCTTGCTTCCTGCTCCGTGCTCTGCGTTTGTATACGTCATTACATCCTGATCCTGACTGCTCGTTCACCACTCCGTTCCCTCACGGTGTTCCGTGGGCTACTGCCCCTTCCCTTGCTTGTTCCCTGTTTGTATCCCCTTGCACTTAGTCAGCGTAGGGACCGCCGCCAAGTTGTACCCCGTCGCCTAGGGCGGGTCGTTGCAAGTAGGCAGGGACAGGGCGGTGGGTAGATTAGGGCTCAATTGTTCCCTTCACCTCCTTCCGCCATTATATAGTATCCACAGACGTAGTGCCTGGCAGATCCTTTACAACAACTGCATAAATTTGGTATCGCCGTAATTGTATTGACCCACAGAATAAAGTTAACATGCCAGTTTTTATTGTATGGTGAAAGCTGTAAAAACAAAAGACGTCAAAAGTTTGAGGAATCGCTGTTTTTTTCCTATTCCACACTACAAAGAATTTTATTCCAGTTTCCCCAATACATTACATGGTACAATAAATGCTACTGTGAAAAACAACAACTCATTCCGCAAAATAGCCTTCATATGGCATTATCGATGAAAAAATAAAACAATTATAGATTTTGGAAGATGGGGTGGGTGCCGGTAGTAGGATGCCCACCAATTTAATATTGAGGACCTGTCCTAAGAATAGGCCATCAATATAAAAAGTCATCACTTTATTGATTTACAGATAATTTCAGTGAGCATTACAGTACACGTTCCTCTTGAAGGATATCCCATGGAAATAAATAATGAAATACTATCTTCTATGTTCCAGCTGCATTGATGTTTCCTGCTGTTAATTGTTGGACATATCACTACTCAGAAGAAACCATGCAATATGATCAAGCTCGAATGTACTGTCAGAGTTACTACACTGACCTAGTGGCCATCCAAAATCAAAAAGAAATTGAATACCTTGAAACAAACATCCCATTTAATCCAAAATACTATTGGATAGGGATTAGGAAAATCAATAACATATGGACTTGGGTTGGAACTAACAAGACACTTACAGATGAAGCTAAAAACTGGGGTACTGGAGAACCGAATAATAAAAAGCATAAAGAAGATTGTGTTGAAATATACATTAAACGGTCTAAAGATTCTGGAAAGTGGAATGATGATGCATGCAGCAAGAAGAAGAGAGCACTTTGTTACACAGGTAGGAGCTGAATTGTTTTCACAACAATGATTTGATAACTTTGATGTTAACAATTATAATATATTTATAAATAGCGAATCTAAGAAGCGTGACAAAAGAAGCGGCTCCCTCAGTCAGACCATCAGTGCCCCACACAAGACAATTGTGGGGTTCCGATTTGTTACTGTAGCATCTAGGTATCTAAATGTAAAATTAACTTTAACAAGGTTTAAAAAGAAAAAAAAGAAAGTCTCTCAAAAAACGTAACCCCTTTTTTTTTTCATTAAAAATATTTTACTGTTTTAAAATAGTAAACTATAAATACATAACTCTCTGAATGAAAGTATTGGGACACACCTCTTAATCATTGAATTGAGGTGCCCTGGCCTCCACCCCATCGAACGCCTTAGTTCGAATGAAGGTAAATCTTAATGCTTCAGCTTACCAAAACATTTTGGATAAATGTATGCTTCCAACTTTGTGGGAACAGTTTGGATAAGGCCCTTTTTTGTTCCAGTATGACTGTGCCCCAGTGTACAAAGCAAGTTCCATAAGACATGGTTAGGTGAGTTTGGTGTAGAAGAACTTGACTGGCCTGCACTGAGCCCTGACCTCAAAAACATCAAACACCTTAATTGCAGTGAAGGGAAATCTTCACCCCTTCTCGACATCTGCCGTATATATACGGCGCTGTCGGGAAGGGGGTCCCGCAAACCGCAGTACAGTTACAGTTAGAAGCGGAGTCCGCACCAACACTGCCAGGTGTCAGCTGTATATCACAGCTGACACGCTCCTGTAACGGCCAGGACCAGAGCTAGTCTCTGATCCGGCCGATTAACCCCTCAGATTCTGCGCTCAATAGAGAGCACAGCATTTGAGAGGTATTTACCCGACTGCCACCCCAGCAACGCAATCGCTGGGGTGCCGATGGTTGGTATGGCAACCGGAGGCCTAATAATGGCCTCTGTGTCTGCCTTGTACTGAGGCTTGCTGTGAGTTAATAACTGACATCTCAAATACACTGCAGTATGTATCTAAATAGCAAATTAGAAAAGTAATCTGGGCTTCAGGCCTTCAAGTCCCATAGTGGGACAAATAAAAAAAAAGTTAAAAAAGTTAATAAAAATGTTTTTAAAAATATAAATATTTCAAGTTAAAAAATCCCAAATTGCCTTTTTTCCATAATAAGTCGTATGTGTCCCAAAATGGTACCAATAAAATATACAGCTTGTCAACCTACAGCAAAAAAACAAGCCCATACACAGCTCCATTAACTGATAAATAAAATAGTTATAGAACGAGTAATTGCTAATTTTTGCAATTTTTCGCTACATTTTGGTGTTTTTCACAATTAAATACTGAATGTAACAACCAAATTTTGCCACTAAAATAAAGTCCAACGTGTCACGAGAAAACAATCTCAGAATTGCTTGATAGGTAAAAGCATTCCAAAGTTATTACCACATAAAGTGACACGTCAGATTTGAAAAATTAGGCTCAATCAGGAAGGTCAAAACTGGCTGCAGAAGGAAGGTTAAAGGCTACTGTTAAAAGGCAAATTTTTTTATTTTTTTTAAATAAAAAGATTAGTCAGTGTGTTTGGCGCAACTTTATAAATGTTGCACAAAGTGTTTACAAAGAAAAAAAAGAGAACAGTGTGCAGGTAGGTTGCGTGACGCTTACGCGTTTCGAACAGAGTTGTTCTTAATCATAGCATCACTGTGTCAATCAGTGTGACATTACACATTATTACTACAATTAACCAATCCTGTCTCCTACATAACAGGTTTCCTTAATGCAGTCACCGCCACGTCATTATGGTAAACACTAGCCACAGTGGGAACCCTTTGGGAGCCATGTTTCCAATTGCAAAATCCGAAAAGATTTGCTATTTAAGAGATGTCTCCTCCAGCCTTCCCCCCTTTGTGGGTATTTTAACCAGTTCTATACCATAGAGCCAGAAGTGTTCAATGTAGCCCCTATGAGCCTGCATAAAGTGTGCAGCAGCACCCCATGGATTACTAGTGCTTTTATTAATATCTGAAGTATGCTCTGCTATTCGTGTCTTCAACTTACGGGTAGTACAACCAATGTAAAGTTGGTTACACTTATTGCATTCGATAGCATACACCACATGGAGTGAATTATTGTTGATGAACGCATCTATTTAATGTTTTTTTATTGTTATTATTGGACAGAAAAAACAATTGGTTTTCTTCCTGTATTTGCATTTACATCTATTACCACCAGATTTGAAAATGCCCTTTTGCGACAACCATATTTTGTTGTTGCCACTGGTGACAAATAAGCTTAGGGAAAGTGAATCTCTATGAGTTTCGCCTGTTTTGGCTACATAGAGACGGCCTTCCTTCATCATTTTGGTTAAGATGGGGTCCTGACGTAACATGGGCATAAACTGTTTGATAATATTGCTAATCTCCTTGAAATTAGAGCTATGGGCTGTAGAAAACACAATGGGTGATGTCTTAGGTAAATGGTATTTTGTTTTATTATGATTTAACAGGAAAGAATTCTGTGTTTTGACCCTTATATAATTAGACCCCTTTGTGCGCATCCACTGTTTATAACCTATATGCCGTAACCTAGTGTCGATGTCCTTATACTGATTCAAAAAAACAGCATCACCTGAATTCCCCTCTCAGGTATTACTTTAAGGGCTAGTTCACATGGAGTATTTTGGCGTGGAAACCACGTCGGAAATAGCGCCAAAAACGCCCGAAATTGCCTCCCATTGATTTTAACGGGAGGCGGAGGAGTTTTTTTTCCCGCGAGCGGTAAAAAAACGCTTGAAGGAAAAAGAAGTGACATGCCCTTTCTTCGGGCCTTTCCATCTCTGACCTCCCATTGACATTAATGACATTAATGGGGGCAGAGAAAGCGGCTTTCGCAGTTTTTTTGCTCGTGGCACTCAATGGCTGTGGCTGAAAATTGTCGCAAAAAACGTAGCAAATGTTCTGCCGGCAGGTCAAAATCTGTCTCAATATTCCTGAATTTTGGGGCAGATTTTTCCGCCTGCAAAAAACGCGGTGTAAACAGTGCCTTATAGTATGGATTGGATGGCAGCTTGCTGTATCCAGAATGGTTACCAGAGGTAGTTTTACGATATAGGGACTCAACTTCTTTGTTGTTGCAAGGATCACCTCGTAGTGAAATATCTAGAAAAGCAATACTGTCTCTAGAAATAGAACTCGTGAATTGTAGATTTAAATCATTCTTATTATTGAACTCCATAAAGTGTGGTATGAATGCCCCATCACGCCCCCAGACCAATAACAGGTAATCTATCTAACGCCCATACCACACTATGGCCTCACCAAAAGGATTGGAAGAGGAGAAAATATAATTTTCTTCCCACCATGCCATAAAAAGGTTTACTACGAACGGGGAGAACTTTGAGCCCATCGGAGCCCCTTCTATCTGTACAAAGTAAGATCCATCAAAACAGAAAAAACGTATCAGTCAATAAATAATTGACTCCCAGCAAAATAAATTCTTGAATATGTCTCGCAAAATGACTATATTTTGCCAGATGAAACTGCACCGCTCTCACTTTAAGGTGATGGGGAATACAGGAGTATAAATTGACCACGTCGCAAGTGACCCAGGTGAGTTCATCTGACCCAAAAAAATTATGTAAGGTTTTCAGAACCTTTTTGCTGTGTTTAACCCCTTAAGGACATGGCCAATCTTTTGTTTTTTCATTTTAATTTTTTTTCTCCCCGCCTTCCAAAAGCCATAACGTTTTCATTTTTCCATCGACAAAGTGGTATGAGGGCTTGTTTTTTTGCAGAACAAGTTGTAGTTTTTTATGGCTTCATTTATTGTACCGCATAATGTGCCGGGAAGCTGAAAACAAATATTTGTGTGGTAAAATGGGAAAAAAACAGAGATTACGCCATTTATTGGGGGGTTTTGTTTTTACGGCGTCTATCAGGTGGTTAAAACTACACGTTCACCTTATTCTACAGGTTGATACTATTACTGTGATACCAAATTTATAGCACTTGAACTATGAAAAAGATCTATTTGTTAAAAAAATTAATTGTTTTGTGTCACCATATTCTGAGAGCCATAACTTTTTTATTTTTCAGTCGATTGAGTGATGTGAGGGCTTATTTTTTGCAAGGCAAGCTGTAGTTTTTATTGATACCATTTGGGGTATATGAGACTTTTTGGTCACTTTTTATTCCATTTTTTACGGCGTTAACGAAGCAGGTTAAATAACTTTGTATTGTAATAGTTCAGACTTTTACAGACACGACAATACCAGTTATGTTAACTTTTTTTTTTTTTTATCATTTCTTTAGGGAAAATATGGGAAAAGCAGTTTTTTTTTTACTTTTAATACTTATTTTTTTGGAACATTAAAAAAACCTTTATTTAAACTGTTTTTTACAAGTCCCCCTAGGGTTTGCATGATATAATTCAATACTAATGTATTGCAGTATATCGCTATACTGATGGTCTCCTTTGAAACCCTTTAAAAAAGTACAAAGATGGCAGAGCTGGGGGCTTTTCTTTGGCTCCCAGCCTGCCAGGCACTTTGGAGTGTGCCACCCCCTGCTTCTCTTGATTTAAATGCAGGGGTCTCGATTGACCGCGGCATTTAAGGGGTAAACGGGTGGAATCAAAGTGATCTTTGATTCCGGCCGATGCAGTGAGGTGTCGGCTGTATTACTTAGCCGTCACCCGCTACGTATATAGCGAGCTCAGAACTTCCCCTTAACGACTGTCACGCACATGTATGGGGCATGTCGTTAAGGGGTTAAGATAGCCCGGTACTCTCTGGACTATGGGCTGTAAATGTTTGTCCACCCAAAGGGTTTAAACTGAAGAAATAATCTATTGTGTGTCTATTGAATTCTATCTAGTATATTTATCCAAATTATGTAGGAACTATTTGGTCGTTCTATACTAATATTTTGTTGTATATACTTGAGTGACATGGTCTCTGCTGAAAGGGGTATGTACTAATGATTAAAATGAGATTACGTATTCTTTAAGAGACGCGATTAAGAAAAGTGCGTTGTTATATAGATCTATGCATTTAGAAACTATTTATTTGCAATATATCACTGGGGCTAGTGGTTAACATAATGACGTAGAGGTGATTGCATTAAGGGAACCTATGAAATCTGTTATGTAGGAGACACGATAGGTTAATTGTGGTTTTAAATAATGTGTAATGTCACAGTGATGTATGCTATGATTAAGAACGACTCTATTTGAAAAGCGTCACTCACCCAACCTGCACTTTGTTGACTTTCTCTTTTTTAATGAATTGTTTAATCCCTTACCGCTGCAGCCACTTTTGAACTTCCTGACAGCCTTATTTTTCAAATCTGACATGTGTCACTTTATGGAGTAATAACTTTGGAATGCTTTTACCTATCCAAGCGATTCTGAGAGTATTTTCTCATGACACATTGTACTTTGAGTTAGTGGTAAAATTTGGTCAATATATTCAGTATTTAATTGTGAAAAACACCAACATTTTGCAAAAAAATTTAAAAAATTTGCATTTTTATCAAATTAAATGTATTTGCTTGTAAAAAAATATAGTAATACCATTCAAAATAATTGCTAATTAACATCCCCCATATGTCTACTTTATGTTTGCATCGTTTTTAGAGCATCCTTTTATTTTTCTAGGACGTTACAAGGCTTAGAACTTTAGCAGACATTTCTCACATTTTCAAGAAAATTTCAAAAGGCTATTTTTACAGGGACCAGTTGCGTTGTGAAGTGGCATTGAGGGGCCTATACAATACAAAACCCCATAAGTCACCCCATTTTAAAAACTGCACCCCTCAACGTATTCAAAACAGCTTTTAGAATGTTTCTTAACCATTTAGGCATTTCACAAGAATTAAAGCAATGTAGAGGAGAAATTTACAAATTTAATTTTTTGGGCAAAAATTCAATCCATTTTTTTCTGTGACACAGAAGATTTTACCAGAGAAATGCAGCTCAATATTTATTGCCCAAATTTTGTAGTTTTTAGAAATACCCCACATGTGGCCCTAGTGTACTAATCGACTGAAGCAGCGGCCTCAGAAGCACAGGAGCACCTAGTGGATTTTGGGGCCTTCTTTTTATTAGAATATATTTTAGGCACCATGTCAGGTTTGAAGGTGGGCTTGTGAGGCCAAAACAGTGAAAACCCCTGAAAAGACCCCATTTTGGAAACTACACCCCACAAGAAATTCATCTAGGGGTGTAGTGAGCATTTTGACCCCACAGGTGTTTCATAGATTTTATTAGAATTTGGACGTGAAGAGATGTAGTTATAGCTAAAAAAAAACAAAAAACAAAGTCCACAAGGAATAAAGAAGAAAAAGCCCCCCAACATTTTTAAAGCAAATTCTTTTGAGTACGGAAATATGTGGGCATAAACTGCTGTTTGGGCACATGGCAGGGCTCAGAAGGGATGAAGCGCCATTTGGTTTTTGGAGCACAGATTTTACTGGATTGGTTTCTTGGCACCATGTCGCTTTTGCAAAGGCCCTAAGGTACCACTACAGTGGAAACTACCCAAAAGTGACTCCATTTGGGATACTACACCTCTTGAGAAACTCATCTAGGGGTGTAGTGAGCATTTTGACCCCACAGGTATTTCAAAGATTTTATTAGAATTGGGCAGTGAAAAGAAAAAAAATGTTTTTTTCTTCAATAAGACGTAGCTGTCACAATCTGTGTTGTATGTGGACCCACTGGGCCCTACCGCCGTAGCGGTATAGCAGCTGGCTAAATATGGGTACAAACTCAATGTCTATTGTTCGGATAAATGTACCTGTGGCAATTCAGACAGTAGCAATGGCTTAGGCTCGAATGGAACTCTGGCAGCAGGCAGACAACAGGTGCGGAGAAACACAGCGGGTGTAGTAGGTGACACAACACGACTCCAACTCAGTATAGCACAGGAACATGGTAGCACGGGAAACAGGATACAGGTAGCAGGAACGGGAACACTGGAACTGTAAAACACTCAAGGAACCATTTGCAAAGACAGACACAGGTAGATACAAATACATTCAGGCAATGCAGGGAGGGGCCCTTTTTATAGTCCAGAGTGATCTGGGAGCAATCAGCTCAATCTCACACGTGTGCGCTCTGTCTCCTTAAAGGGAAGGTGTCATGATTTTTTTTAATTATTATTATTATTATTATTTTGCTTTGAATATGATAGTAACATCAATTTTAGTTATTTGTGTTCTCATGTTCTACTTTTTACTGTGTTCTTACTTTTACTTCTCTATGGGGGCTGCCATTTTTTTTTCATCTCTGTATGTGTCGATTAATGGCACATACAGAGATGCTATACAGCACATACAACCCCATAGAGAATGCGAACGGGAGCCGTTCCATTCTCAGAAGTGTGCGCCGTCTGTGTGGGAACGGCGCATGCGCTGCTCCCACACAGATCAAAACAAAGCTCATTCGTAGTGCGAAATCCGGCGCCATTTTCATGTGGACCGGAAGCCCCTGCCGGACAGTAAGTTGACGACTTACGGCCGCGGCTTCCAGCCATATGTTCAACGAAGCGAAGGCGAAGGCAAGAAAGAGGAGCGTAGACCAGTGGAGGCGGCGGCAGGAGCAGGTAATTTATGTTCGTGTATGATGTGTGTATTATGTTCGTGTATTATGTGTGTATTATGTGCGTGTATGTTCGTGTGATACTGTCTGCTGAGCCCTGTATCTAATCCTCCTAGCACTGTGCAGTCACTCAGAAAATGGCGGCACACAGTGTAGGAGGTTTGAAGACATTCAAACCCCTCCTTCTCCTGGCACTAGCCAGAAGAAGGGAGGGGGGATTGTGTGAGGACACTAGAGGAGAGTGTGTCCACCCCAAATTTGCAGGATAAATCAATGAGTTTGCTTTACCACAGTGACCATGCTGCAATTTTGCGAACTGCTCCCTCTAGTGGCCAGAACTGGAAATGTTATAAATTAGAATCTAATTTATAATATTTCCTGACTTGTGAAAAAATTTAAAAAATTATAACAATGTGTAATCACTTAAATACTAATTGTTTAACTGAAAAAAAATATATCATAATTTCTAGCAACACATTCCATTTAAGGCTGGACTGAGCTTGTGAGCACACCCTAGTAGTCACTGCAGACATCTCTGGAGGGAAGGGCATCGACAGGATGGGCGGAGTCGTGGTCAGCGACCACAGACGTTACAGTAGCTTTAGCTCACAATTTTTCATATTCTCAACAAATAAAGGAGAAGAAGCATTCCAACATTTGTAAAGCAATTTCTCACGAGTACGGCAATACTCCATATGTGGTCATAAACTGCTGTTTGGGCACACAGTAGGACTCAGAAGGGAAGGAGAGCCATTTGGCTTTTGGAGTGC
The DNA here is from genome assembly GCF_050947455.1 of Rhinoderma darwinii. Classification (NCBI taxonomy): domain Eukaryota; kingdom Metazoa; phylum Chordata; class Amphibia; order Anura; family Rhinodermatidae; genus Rhinoderma; species Rhinoderma darwinii. The sequence goes on along the minus strand of NC_134693.1, from coordinate 64,628,423 downwards.
AGATATTGCTGGATTGATTTCTGGGCACTATGTCGCATTTGCAAAGCTCCTGTGGGACCAAATGGAATACGAATGGAATACGTGCTTTTTATTCTTGACACTTGCCTACATAAGTTCGAACCAACAATTATCATTTATACCTTGGATAATCATTTGTAAAGATGGGACTGTGTCCTCCTTCCAGAATTGGTCAATTTTTACTCTAGTTGCAATAAAGGTGTGTATCATTATGTTTCCCTGCTCTTTTGAAAGATGAGCTAAATTTAGGCCTAGTAAAGCCATTGTTGGGTCAGGAGAAATTTGGGTTTTCAAAATTTTTGATAGAATCTGAAATGCCTGTGACCAGACTCTAGAGATGAGGGGACAGTCCCACCAGAGGTGTACAAAAGTTCCTACATTAAGGTACTGTAAGAGGGCAGCGCACGGGATCGCTGTCTCGTGGGGTAGACAGGCACTTTTGGCACAGTAAGAACAGACTACAGTCCAGTCACAGTGTGGTACTACTGGCCTCAGCCAGTTTTATTAGGTAGAAAAGCCATAGCAGAAAATAAATACATAAAGTAAATCTTAGGCCGTCTGGCCACTAACTAACATGCAGTTCCTAACTACAAAGAGCTGAGCCTAGAGCTCCAACTCCCAAACACAACACCACAGTTGCTTTACTCACATCCAGCTTTCTCAGGAGCAGGGAGAGAGAGACTGTGAACGCTGCCCCTGTTTAAAGCACACCTCCGCTGTGCAGATAATTAGCCACAATGCAATACCTGAAGTGGCTAGTGGAATAGGAACCCTCCCAACTCTTCCTATTCCAACAACCAGGCCCTTTTACACAGGTTTTCCGGAAAACCCTTGAGCAAGGAAAACACATTTTCCTTCCAGCTCAATTCCCTGGTTGTTTTAAAATGCATATGACAGGAACCTGGGTGAGATGTACACTCCATCCACTACTTTTCCCCTGGTTCTGTCACAGTACCAAAAATAAAAAATCTTATGTGCATTTTCTAGGTGATTAATACATTTCGATACCTTAGAGATATTAGAGTGTGCTTCACGCCAGAACTCGACAGAAATAGGTATGTGTAAAATAATACTCCCATTTAGATCTAGTGGATTCAAGTGGGTCTGCAACTGGGTTATTGAGCAATTCATAAGATTTCTATATACCTCTCCTGTTATTTTGAGCAGATACTAACCAGCTGTCATGGCTTTTTGTTGAGTGGAGGAAAAGATGCCAGAATATGTCTAATTTGTAAAAATGTGAAAAAAATCTTGGGATGAAATTCCATATATGGATACTAAGTCTGAAAAACAGACGAAGGTACCATCTTGCCAAAATTGGTCAATGGTTAGGAGGCCTTTATATGTCCAAGGTAAAATCGAAAGGTCCTCAATTGTCATCTCGAGGATATCGTTAGATAAACTATACAAATGAGAATTGGACAATTTTGCATTAACAGCTTATGTTCTCCACACTTGTGCTACTGCTTAAAGGGTAAGTAGGTTGAGTCGAAAATCCTTCTGAAAGAATAGCATTGCTTTAAGTGGGAAGAAATGGAGTGTTTACCTAGGGTAGTTAACTCAATATGAATTGAGATGTCAGATGACCAAAGAGGCTTTAATTGATCCAATATAACAGCCCTATAGTATAGCTGGACAGAGGGGGCGATTAAACCTCCTCTGTGAAGAGGCATATATAGAATATCTGCTTTAACTCTTGCTTTTCTGTTACCCCATATAAAAGACTTAAGTAATGTTTGCAATTTCCTAATATAAGAAATGGGAAGATATATCAGAACGTTACGAAACATATATACATTTTTGGGTAAAATCTCCATTTTAACAGCCGCAATTTTGCCCAACCAAGAGATACCTTGGACTTTCAGTTTTTGAATATCTTGTTTAAACGTAGTGATATGTGGGATGTCATTTGTCTCAAACACCTTAGATCAGGGGTCTGAAGCACGTGGGCCGCATGCGGCCCCTGAGGCTGTCATCTGCGATCCGCGGGGCACAGAGCCGCTAGTATCAGCTTTGCTCCGGTACTCTGTGAAATCCCTAACATCGCTGTCCATGAATGGACACGTGATGTCTGGGTCTTCCCCACAGTGGAGTCCCGGGCAGAGCGCTAGTATCGGCTCTGCTCCGGGACTCTGTAGAATACAATGACATCGCTGTCCATGAATGGACACGTGATGTCTGGGACTTCCCCAGAGCCTGAGTCCCGGGCAGAAGGCTAGTATAGGTTCTGCTCCGGGACTCTGTGGAATTCCCTGACATCGCTGTCCATATATGGACAGTTTTGTCAGGGTCTTCCCCAGTACAGAGTCTCGGGCAGAGCGCTATCATAGGCTCTGCTCTGGGACTCTGGAATCCCCTGACATCGCTGTCCACATATGGACAGCGATGTCTAGGGCTTCCCCAGAACTGGACAGTGATGTCAGGAGAACAGCTGGAGTCCTAGTAGTAGTGCTAGTAGCGCTCTGCCCGGGACTCCAGCTCTGGGGTTGCCCCTGACATCTCTGTCCTTATATGAACAGTGATGTCAGGAGCAGAGCTGGAATCCCAGGCAGGGTGCAAGAAGCGGCTCTGCTCTGGGACTCCGGCTCTGGGCAAGCCCCTGACATCACTCTCCATATATGGACACTGATGTAAGTTGCTTCCTCAGAGTTCTGGAAGAGCCTATACTAGTGCTCCGCTCTAGAACACCGGCTCTGGGGTTGCCCCTGACATCACAGTGACATCAAGGGCGTTTGTAGTTCCAGATTGTACAGTTTAATATAATAATCCGCAAAAGCTTCGGAGATCTTTTGCGGGTATAGCAAATAGGAAAACGAAAAATTGGGAACCACAATATAGCGCTGCTAACATCAGGAAGAAACAGTGAAGAATTATGTTAAAGATCCATTTATTAATTCAGGCTACGCGTTCCAACGCCGCACCGGCGTCTTCATCAGGTCAAGACGTTCTTTTGCCATGAGTAAGAGCACAGGAGGTGCTCGAAACGCGTAGGCCAAGGCACAACTACCTACTACTCACACTCGTTCTGGGACGGCGTTTCCCCACAAATTTTTAACCTCTATACTCGAATAAAGGTGGGAATATCGTTTCCTTTTTAACTTGAAGCACGACTCAGCGCTGGATCATTTCTTTCTTTTCTTCCATTACACACCGCCAGCCGTAGCGGGGATCCGAGCAGCGAGTCTGGGGACGCATCATACTGGTGAGCTGGAGGTTTCCTCCCTTCTTTACTGTAGTGGGTAGACATTATGTGTCTGTGTATCTCTGTGTGTGTTTGTATACAGTGTGTGTGTGTGTGTGTATACAGTAAGTGTCTCTGTGTTTGTATGTGTATATGTTAAAGTGTGTGTGTGTGTGTGCGTGTCTGTGTATACAGTATGTGTCTCTGTGTTTGTATGTGTATATGTTACAGTGTGTGTGTGTGGGTCTCTGTGTATATAGTATGTGTCTCTATGTTTGTATGTGTATATGTTATAGCGTGTGTGTGTGTTTGTGTGTGTGTGTGTGTGTGTGTGTGTAGTGGGTATACAGTATGTGAATCTGTGTATCTCTGTGTGTGTTTGTGTGTGTATATAGTGTGTATGTGTGTGTGTGTGTGTGTGTGTGTGTGTATTCAGTATGTGTCTCTATGTTTGTATGTGTATATGTTACAGTGTGTGTGTGTAGTGGGTATACAGTATGTGTCTCTGTGTATCTCTGTGTGTGTTTGTGTGTGTATACACTCTGTGTGTGTGTGTGTGTGTATACAGTATGTGTCTCTGTGTTTGTATGTGTATATGTTACAGTGTGTGTGTGTGTGTGTGTGTGTGTGTGTGTATAGTGGGTATACAGGATGTGTCTCTGTGTATCTCTGTGTGTTTGTGTGTGTATACAGTGTGTGTATACAGTATGTGTCTCTGTATTTGTATGTGTATATGTTACAGTGTATGTATGTGTCTCTGTGTATACAGTATGTGTCTCTATGTTTGTATGTGTATATGTTACAGTGTGTGTGTGTGTGTGTGTGTGTGTAGTGGGTATACAGTATGTGTCTCTGTGCATCTCTGTGTGTGTTTGTGTGTGTGTATACACTGTGTGTGTATACAGTATGTGTCTCTGTGTTTGTATGTGTATATGTTACATTGTGTGTGTGTCTGTGTATACAGTATGTGTCTCTGTGTTTGTATGTGTATATGTTACAGTGTATGTGTGCAGTGGGTATACAGTATGTGTCTCTGTGTATCTGTGTGTGTGTGTGTGTGTGTGTGTGTGTGTGTGTGTGTGTGTGTGTGTGCGTGTGTGTGTGTTTGTGTATACAGTATGTGTCTTTGTGTTTGTATGTGTATATGTTACAGTGTGTGTGTGTATGTGTCTCTGTATATACAGTATGTGTCTCTATGTTTGTATGTGGATATGTTACTGTGTGTGTGTGTGTGTGTGTAGTGGGTATACAGTATGTGTCTCTGTGTTCGTATGTGTATATGTTACAGTGTGTGTGTGTGTGTGTGTCTGTGTGTGTGTGTGTGTGTGTCTGTGTGTGTCTGTGTGTGTGTCTCTGTATATACAGTATGTGTCTCTGTTTGTGTGTGTGTCTGCATGTGTTTATGTCTCTTTGTAAAAGTGTGTGTTCAATATTAAAGTAGAACAGATAAAACAAAGATATCTGTGCTGCCTCCTATATAACCTGTTGCCCCTATATACCCTGCTGCCCCTATATATCCTGCTGCCACCTATATATCCTGTTTCCCCTATATATCTTGCTGCCCCTTATATAACCTGCTGCCTCCTATATACCTTGCTGTCCCTTATATACCCTGCTGCCCCTATATATCCTGCTGCCCCTATATATCCTGCTGCCCCTTATATACTCTGCTGCCTCCTATATACCCTTATGCCCTTATCTACCATGCTGCCCCTACATATCCTGCTACCCCCTGTATATCCTGATGCCCCTTATATAACCTGCTGCCTCCTATATACCCTGCTGCCCCTTATATACCCTGCTGCCCCTTATATACTCTGCGGCCCATATATATACACCCGTGTGTGTGTGTGTGTGTGTGTGTGTGTGTGTTTGTTTATATGTGTCTGTGGGTATAGTTATCATCTACGACATTATCTTTACTCAGAGAGTTATCACTGTGTTATCAGCAGTGTTACATAGGACTGCAGGTTACATGTACTGCATTATCTGTATTCGGAGAGTTATCACTGTGTGTTATATGTGGTGTTACATAGGACTTCAGGTAACATCTACGACATTATCTGTACTCAGAGAGTTATCACTGTGTTGTCAGCAGTGTTACATAGGACTGCAGGTAACATTTACTGCATTATCTGTATTCAGAGAGTAATCACTGTGTGTTATATGTGGTGTTACATAGGACTGCAGGTAACATATACGACATTATCTGTACGCAGAGAGTTATCACTGTGTTATCAGCAGTGTGACATAGGTCTGCAGGTAACATCTACGACATTATCTGTACTCAGAGAGTTATCACTGTGTTATCAGCGGTGTTACATAGGACTGCAGGCAACATCTACATTATCTGTGCTCAGAGAGTTATCACTGTGTTATCAGCGGTGTTACATAGGACTGCAGGTAACTTCTACATTATCTGTACTCAGAGAGTTATTACTGTGTTATCTGTGGTGTTACATAGGACTGCAGGTAACGTCTACTACATTATCTGTACTTAGAGAGTTATCACTGTGTTATCTGTGGTGCTACATAGGACTGCAGGCAATATCTACTACATTATCTGTACTCAGTTAGTACTGTGTGTTACTGTATAAAACAGGGAAAAAGGGGACCAAACCGCGCTGCTCGTACAGATGTCAAGTAGAATATAATAAGAATAAACGTATTTATTGTAGAAGAAGGGCTACGCGTTTCAACGCCGGACCGGCGTCTTCATCATGCCGATACATACAGTGCGGTACACGCACGTTTATATACATGAAGGAAGTGAAAGTAAATTAGCTTGAAACATAGAAAAAAACGCCAACACGGGCGGGTCAAAGGTCAAACGGAACATAATATGTAAGCGATTTATCAGTGGTAATTACAAAACATGCTAAAAATAATATATTATAAAAGCATATATATAATAAAAAGCCTTAAAAAGAAAAATGTTAACAATTCTGATTATGATTATACAGCAGAAGAAGCATTTTATATATATATATATATATATATATATATATATATATATATATATATATATATATATATATATATATAAAATATTTAGATTTGCATTTATGAAACTTAATAAAAAGTAGGTACTCACATATTGCCTGATGTAGGGAGGAGATGAGAGGTTAATCCAAGAGGGAGTAAAATCGTAGTTTGTTACAAAGTAGATAACAGCTATCAAAAAGGCGTCCCTAGGCAACTATGTAACCAAAAAAATACGGTGGCCGGTTTAGGACAAATCGGATAATGGACCGCAAATTGGAACGCAAACAAATACATCACGTGGGACATGCGCCGCACGGTGGAACGCAAAGCTTACAGGAATCTAGGAGCAACAGCGTACAAGAGAACAGTACGAGAGCAAAACACAGTACTTACTAATACAGAAATTAACGTCAAAAAGAAAATTAGAAGTAGATTTAGAGGTTGCAGAGGGGGTAGAGGTCATCGCAAGGACTCTACCCTTATCACCAAAGAGAAAACACAGGCTGACACAATGAAAATCTTTAATTTGTCCAAATACAAATTTAATGCTAATGAATTAAGCCTACTTTCGAAAGGGTTATCCTTTTGCCCTACCTCGTCTCCCCCTCTGTGGCCCCTCCGGCCTCTATTTTATTGGATACCTCTATGCCTGTGAGGACTAACGTACAGCCTAAGTCCTTTTTTTTATCCTCTCCACCATCGTGGTCCGGCAATAGAAACCTTTTCAAATTTGACAAGTAATGATTTTAAGACTATAGAGCAATCTACCCCAGTTTCAGATAACTTATCTAGGTCCCAACGTATGGCGTTGAAAAACCTACAAAAGAAGCTTGATATAGTGATACGCTCTGCGGATAAAGGGGGGGGGCATTGTGGTACAAGAGAGAGTAGATTATGTCAACGAAGCGTTAAGGTTACTTTCTGACACATTATTTTATGAAAAACTAACCTTTAATCCTATCCCGAAATATGAAATTGAATATAAATCCCTTATCGAGTCTGCTTTTAATGATGATCTGTTATGTAAAAAGGAGAAAAATGTTCTTACTGTCCCTTTCCCTGCAACCCCCTTTATGTACCATCTGCCAAAGATACACAAATCTTTGTCCAATCCCCCGGGTCGACCCATCATTTCGGGAATAGGGTCTTTGACTAACAATTTATCTCATTTTATCGATATTCACCTCCAACCATTTGTTTTAAAATTACCCTCCTATCTTAAAGATTCCACACAGCTAATTAGGGAACTTTTAGAGCTACAATCCTTGTGTAATATATCTGACCTTAGCTTTCTTACTGCGGGTGTGTCCTCATTATACAAGAATATTTCGCATATACAGGGTATGGAGGCCATTTCCTCGTTTCTTTCATTAGATTCCCGATTTTCAAATAAGCAGCTCAATTTTATTATCAATTGTATCGATTTTATTTTAACACATAATGTTTTTACTTTCGAGGACATATTTTATAGACAGACTAAGGGTTGTGCAATGGGTACGCGGTTTGCACCCTCATATGCAAACCTTTATATGGGGTCGTTCGAGGAATCCTATATTTTGAACGAACATATGTTCACAAACAATATTGTCTTTTACAAACGCTACATTGACGATCTGTTTTTTATCTGGAGGAGAGATATATCTGTTGCTAATGCTTTTATAGACTTCTTAAATAATAATACTTTTGGCCTTACATTTACGCACACATATTCAGCCACTACTACTACGATAAAAAACAATGGGAGTCATTTTCCCACTAGTACTCATTTTAAAAGTGTTGATGTAAATAGTTATCTGGATTTTAAAAGTGCACATTATACACCATGGTTGAAAAATGTCCCGTTTGGGCAATATCGTAGAATAAGGAAAAATTGTTCCGATGATTTTAGTTTTAACAGAGTGTGCTATTCTTAATAAAAGGTTTGTAGAAAAAGGTTTCCCTAGGAGTTTGATCAAGGGTGCAGAGTTAAGTGCTAGGGGTATGACCCAACTTGAATGTATTGAGAAAATAGCACCCGCTAATACTGACAATAAAAAAACTAAATACAGTGAGCATAGCGTAAATTTTATTACCTCTTTTAATAAAAGTAGTAAAAAAATTATGTCTATCCTTAGAAGACATTGGCACATTTTAACAAATGATCCATTTTTAAAATCGATACTTCCTGTGAAACCATTAATTACCTTTTGAAGAGCCAAAACACTGAGGAATTTAATAGCTCCCAGTAAACTACATAGTAATAAAAAGAAGGCTGCGGATCTAATAGCGAAAAATGGTTCATTCATATGTGGTCACAATAGGTGCCTGTGCTGTAACAATATTTCGAATAAATCTATACAATTTTCCTCATTAAAAACCAGTGAAAATTTTTCTATTAAAAGTCATTTAGATTATGGTAGTACCTATGTGGTGTATTTATTGCAGTGTACATGTAACCTACAATATGTGGGCCGTACCACTCAAACACTAAGAAACCGTGTTAATAAGCACAGATCTAATGTCAGGCAGGGTTTCCTAAAACACAGTGTGTCACGCCATTGTGCGCTTAAACATAATTGTAAGTTTGAAGATATAGTTGTGACCCCGATTGAACAGATCCCAGTGGATATACCTAATAGGTTCATAAGACTTAAACAAAGAGAGAATTTTTGGATTTTTAAACTCGAGACAGTACATCCTAACGGCCTGAATGACCTTACAAAAACGTCTTTAGACTAAAGTGAATAATATACGTTATGCTCACCTTTTAGATCCACTTCGTACCTTGTATCTAACTTTTGATTTGTGTATGTATATATACATATATACATGTATATATACATGTGATCATGTAGTAATGATGTTTACTACGTGTTTTGCTCTCGTACTGTTCTCTTGTACGCTGTTGCTCCTAGATTCCTGTAAGCTTTGCGTTCCACCGTGCGGCTCATGTCCCACGTGATGTATTTGGTTGCGTTCCAATTTGCGGTCCATTATCCGATTTGTCCTAAACCGGCCACCGTATTTTTTTGGTTACATAGTTACCTAGGGACGCCTTTTTGATAGCTGTTATTTACTTTGTAACAAACTACGATTTTACTCCCTCTTGGATTAACCTCTCATCTCCTCCCTACATCAGGCAATATGTGAGTACCTACTTTTTATTAAGTTTTATAAATGCAAATCTAAATATTTTTATATATATATATATATATATATATATATATATATAAATTCTTCTTCTGCTATATAATCATAATCAGAATTGTTAACATTTTTCTTTTTAAGGCTTTTTATTATATATATGCTTTTATAATATATCATTTTTAGCATGTTTTGTAATTACCACTGATGAAACGCTTACATATTATGTTCCGTTTGACCTTTGACCCGCCCGTGTTGGCGGTTTTTTCTATGTTTCAAGCTAATTTACTTTCACTTCCTTCATGTATATAAACGTGCGTGTACCGCACTGTATGTATTGGCCTGATGAAGACGCCGGTCCGGCGTTGAAACGCGTAGCCCTTCTTCTACAATAAATACGTTTATTCTTATTATATTCTACTTGACATCTGTACGAGCAGCGCCGTTTGGTCCCCTTTTTCCCTGTTTTATACAGTTACTCTTCTGACAGCAAACTTGTTTGCGTGTGCACGGACCTGGCAGCAGCTCCTTTGCTTTTGTGACATCTAACGGTGTCCACAACCCTAGGTGAGCAATTTTCTTGTTGTTTAAGTGCCCCTGTGGTTCTATCACTTTTATCTGCACTATGTGGCGCCGTGTTTGTTTTATTTGTTTCTATTACTGTGTGTTATCTGTGGTGTTACATAGGGCTGCACATGAAATCTACAACATTATCTGTACTGGTGTATATGGGTCTGTTTGTGAATGTGTCTTTGTGCTTGTGCCTTTTATATATTTGTATATGTCCCTGTCTGTGTATTTATCTGTCGGTGTGTGTGTGTGTGTGTGTGTGTGTGTGTGTATATGTGTCTGTACGTCTATATATGTACCTGTATGTATATATTCCAGAATGTCTGTATGTGTATTTGCCTGTATGTCTAAACATCTGTCTTTATGTATGTACGGTATATATGTTCCAGCGTGTCTATATATGTGGTTAATTTTTGGTTTGTGTAGGGGCAGCAATAGAGAGTCCCGCACAGGGCCGGCCCTGATTAGGAGGGAAAAGTATACTAATGTATAAAGGACACTATTGATAGAACATGCTATAATGAGAAATCTACCATCAAGATCTGCAATAGATTCTATCAGATTAAAAGCAATAGTGTTCTTAAATGCTATCAAAACTCCTTTTCTTTTGTTAACAGCGTGTGCGAAAAATAAATTTGGAAAGTTACGGTGGTGAACTCTACTAGCATCACCTTCATTTAAATGCATCTCTTGGGCAGATAAAACATCCCCTTTTTGAAAATTTGTTTCTTTCCAAAGAAGGAAGCGTTTAAAATGGCTATTTAACCCCTTTACGTTTAAAGAAGTCATTTTGAATACCATTGTAATAAATAAAGGGGTAAGCTACCAATAAAGATCACATAATTTGCATCACATGAGAGCATTCATGATAAGACATAATAGTATAGGCACATCAAACCGCACAATAGAAAAAACATCATAACAAAACCATAAACGAGGTAAGTATAGTAAAAATTACATTATGTAACAGTCCAGGTTCTATATGAACCACATTCAAGCACCATGTTGAGGAAGGTGGTACATCGAACTAAGGAGAGAAAGGAGAAACTGGTTCTACCTAGAACCCATACAAAAAAGAAAAGAGTTACTTCTGTAACAATGGACATCAAATCATTCACGTAGTAGACCAAATGTCTTACAGGAGAAAAACTGTAGAAAATCAGGAATGATCACACATCTAAATATGATACCTGAGTCTTTGATGACCGGTGGATCAAGTGTCCTCTTCTGGGTAAGAAGTTTGGCCTACTGTAGACCATTCTTGTGGAAAGATCTGCGGCTTTTTTCTGGATGGAGATTTGTCGCCATCTTGTGCTCTAGAAGAGACCATTTTTTTTTTAGAAGAATTGCTGTTTCTTTAATGCTAGATATAAAATGCGTAAACAAATTCCTGGAAATAATCAGCTTTACGGGGCACCCCCATTTGTATGATATGTTGTTCTCTCTTGATATGTTGGTCTGTCTTAAAATCTTGGTGTAGTTAAGAAATTCTCTACGCTTTGAGGGTGTAGCCGGTGATAAGTCAGAAAACAATGCTATTTGGCTGAAGCATCAGGGAGTTCTTTCTTGTGCATAGCTGCCTTCATCACTGATTCTTTGAAATTATAAAAATGAAGACGCGCCAAAACATCTCTTGGTGCACTTGCTAGAATAGATTTAGGCTTGGGAATTCTGTGAACTCTATCAATTAGTAGATCCCTTCCAGAAGCATCAGGAATTAAAGCTACAAACAGATCCGTAAGGAAGTCTGATAATTGGGAGTCAGCAATCATTTCAGGAATATGACCAAATCTGATGTTATTCCATCTGGAGCGATCCTCCAGATCTGCCAGATTCAATATAATATTAGAGCTGTCGTCCCCCATGTCGTTAGGAGTATCTAAAACGTAATTATGAACACCTACAAATTCTTCCATTTTCTACTCTAGGTGTGCAGTGCGGTCTCCCATGGAATTAATGTCTGCCCACAAAGTGGAAATGACAGAGTGTATATCCTCATGGAAAGACTCTCTGAGGTCCTGCAACATAATTCTCATTTCAGCCGAGTATACAGGGTCTGCAGAAGAAAGTCTATGTGAAGTTGCTGTGCTGCTATTTCAGCTGCTAGGCAGGGATTGTAATGGAGACGATAGCTTCTCAGGAGAAACAGATAGAGAAGCATATGTACGAGAGATTTAAGGGGCTTTGGTAAAATCCTCATGAGGGATTTGGCTGGTAGGTTTTGTGTAAGGCGTAGCTCTGACCTCTTGTGCTGCACTCCGTAGTTCGGACCGCCAGCATGCTCTGGCACCATTTTGGGAGGCAGAAGGCGTGAAGAAAGCCGTCAGCTTCGGCAGACTAGAAGCTTTTTTTTTTGCTTCTAGTCATGACTTGGAGAGTGTTCAGGGTTCCTGGAAGAGAATCCAACTTGTTAGATTGTGACAACGATCGATAACTTAGCTATTTGAGCCGTTTAGGATGTATGGGTCCCGGAGCTCCCGTCTCACACAGCCACTGTCCTCCACATCCGGTCACACCCCCACCCCTGCTTTTTCATGAAGAAGAATCTGGTTCCGGCCAGGGAGGATGAAATCTGGATGAACCCCCTCTCGAGGTTCTCCTTATCGTAGGCGGACATAGCTAGGGTCTCTGGCAGGGAACGAGGATAAACTCGACCTCGAGGTGGTGAGTGGTCAGGAAGTAACTCAACAGGGTAGTCGTAAATGCAATGACGGGAAAGAGTCTCTGCTTCCTTCTTACTACAGACGTCCACAAAACTAGTATAATGTGACGGTAGATCGGAGAGTGACTGAGGCAGTGTAGGCAAAACAGGACGAACCTGTGGCAGGCAGCGGTTAAGGCATTTGGACCCCCATTGGAGGACTTGTCCAGAACTCCAATCGAGAACCAGAGCATGTACAGGAAGGCAGGCCCAACAGAACAGTGTTGATAGCTTTAGGTAGAACGAGGAAGGTAATCTGTTCTGAGTGAAGAACTCCAATTTGTAGTGTCAGTGGTTTAATGATGGACACAATCGGATCGGGCAAAGGTAGTCCATTCACTGAGGCAACAGCCAGGGGTCTATAAAGAAGAACTGTGGGCAGATGTAGGCGATCCACTAGATCCTGCTGGATGAAATTTGCAGCTGCTCCGGAATCCAGATAGGCAGAGGAGGTGTGTGATGTCTCTCTTGAGATGATCGTCACAGAAATAGATAATTTGGGAGAGACTTTGATGTTTGGCGTTGTCCCACCTAGGGTTGTCTCTCCAACCATCCCTAGGTGCTGGAGTTTCCCAGCTTTTGTGGACATCGATGCACGAAATGGCCTTTAAGGCCGCAATACAGACACAGACCTGAAGTGCGTCTGCGCTGTTTCTCCTGCTTGAACAATTTCATTCTGTCTACCTGCATAGGATCTTTAGGTAGAGCAACGGGAGGAGGCAATAGTGGTCTCTGGAACGAAGGTGTCAGTCTGTGGAAACGTCTCTCCCGCCGAACCTCCTGAGCACGTTCCTGTATCCTCATGTCGACCCAGGTACAAGACCGATAAAATACCAACACATAGGATGCAATGGAGAATAGTGCTAGAAAGTATCAACAAATGAACTATGAGACAACATTACTGGCCATAATAGATGCACTATATATTGAAACCTACGAAGTAACCAAGATATACTTGGTGCGTCGATCAGAAATTGACAGAAAACCAACCCAAGAAAATATGATCGACTACAGCACAAATGTAGAGAAAAATACAAATGATTCTTTATTGGAATAAAAACATGAGACAGATAAAAATGGAACTAGGGGATGAGTCACACAGTAAAAAAAGGACGTCTGATCAGTCAAACATGCCAGGTATGGATATTGTGTCCACGTATTGTGTAATAGCAAAATAGGAGTAAATGCATGTAGTCATATAAAGAGCCGTGTCTAATGGAAAACAGCACGGATATAATCAAGGTACATCAGATGACAACAGCACAAATCGCAGAGAGGTAAAAAGCAGATGCCGATAGCTGTGGTAATTACAGAATACGTATATACCATCAATAATGATTACAACTAGTTACCAATGTAATGTGCACCAAGTAGTGCCAGAAAGTGCTTGAAATCAGAAGATGACCATAAATGATGAACATAATGGAGCTATGCTTGCTACACAGGACAGAAAAGATAACACTACATACCAGTGGACATGATGGAAACAAGGATGAAACGTCCTGACCCGACGCGCGTTTCGGCGATTGCCTTCGTCCGGGGTTAGGGTCACAACTGCTTGTGCCCACCTATATATAGTATAGAGCCATGTACATGTGTGTAATTAGATGCTGTAAGGAGAGGTATCATGGACCGGATGTGGAGAGTCGGCGTCTGATGCGGGGTACCAAGATGGCGCTGCCCCACTTCCTGTACCACGTCATCAGAGAGGATGTGAGGCGGCGAGGTCTGACCACGCCCCCCACATCCTGCTCCAATCATAGACAGTGGACGAAAGAGGCCAGGGCCACTCCCCCCCCCCCGGGGGAAATCTGTAATTGTACAGAATAACCATACCATCAGCGCACTGCCACAGATCACATGTATGCCAGAAGAGGATTAGACAGGATAGATGTTTAAGCTGAAATAGTACAGCCAGAGTAGATGTTACAGATAATACAATAAAATATCTAAATGTGCCGATGCAAACATAAAAAAATCAATCACAAAAGGTGAAGGATAATAAGTGAGAATGTGAATAGGAGTGGAGTGAGACACCTTGTGGACACAAGGTGTCTCACTCCACTCCTATTCACATTCTCACTTATTATCCTTCACCTTTTGTGATTGATTTTTTTATGTTTGCATCGGCACATTTAGATATTTTATTGTATTATCTGTAACATCTACTCTGGCTGTACTATTTCAGCTTAAACATCTATCCTGTCTAATCCTCTTCTGGCATACATGTGATCTGTGGCAGTGCGCTGATGGTATGGTTATTCTGTACAATTACAGATTTCCCCCGGGGGGGGGAGTGGCCCTGGCCTCTTCCGTCCACTGTCTATGATTGGAGCAGGATGTGGGGGGCGTGGTCAGACCTCGCCGCCTCACATCCTCTCTGATGACGTGGTACAGGAAGTGGGGCAGCGCCATCTTGGTACCCCGCATCAGACGCCGACTCTCCACATCCGGTCCATGATACCTCTCCTTACAGCATCTAATTACACACATGTACATGGCTCTATACTATATATAGGTGGGCACAAGCAGTTGTGACCCTAACCCCGGACGAAGGCAATCGCCGAAACGCGCGTCGGGTCAGGACGTTTCATCCTTGTTTCCATCATGTCCACTGGTATGTAGTGTTATCTTTTCTGTCCTGTGTAGCAAGCATAGCTCCATTATGTTCATCATTTATGGTCATCTTCTGATTTCAAGCACTTTCTGGCACTACTTGGTGCACATTACATTGGTAACTAGTTGTAATCATTATTGATGGTATATACGTATTCTGTAATTACCACAGCTATCGGCATCTGCTTTTTACCTCTCTGCGATTTGTGCTGTTGTCATCTGATGTACCTTGATTATATCCGTGCTGTTTTCCATTAGACACGGCTCTTTATATGACTACATGCATTTACTCCTATTTTGCTATTACACAATACGTGGACACAATATCCATACCTGGCATGTTTGACTGATCAGACGTCCTTTTTTTACTGTGTGACTCATCCCCTAGTTCCATTTTTATCTGTCTCATGTTTTTATTCCAATAAAGAATCATTTGTATTTTTCTCTACATTTGTGCTGTAGTCGATCATATTTTCTTGGGTTGGTTTTCTGTCGACCCAGGTAGCCAACAGGATAAGAGCATCCAGGGTAGAAGGAGGATTGCGGGCTGCTAGCTCGTCTTTGATGTGCGAGGACAGTCCCTGCCAAAAGATCACCACCAATGCCTCATTGTTCCATGCCAACTCTGCTGCCAGGGTGCGGAAGGAGAGAGCATACTCTCCTACTGTGGACCCTCCTTGCTTGAGGGTTAGCAGAGTGGCCGCTGCAGAAAATGTTCGACATGGCTCCTCGAACACAGTACTAAAAATAATGCTAGGTCCGAGAATTCAGGTCCCTCTTGTTCCAAGATGGGGTTCGCCCATGTGAGGGCCTTGCCAGTGTGAAGGGAAATGCTGAACGCTACCTTGGCATCATCAGAGGGGAAGAGATGAGCTTGTAATCTAAAATGGATGATACATTGGTTGATGAAACCTCTACAGGCTCTAGGGTCACTGTCATAGTGAGGAGGAAGAGGCAGCGAAACTGTGGATCTGGAACAGACACGAGGAGTAACTGGCAGTGGAACGGCAGCAGCATCCTGAGGAGGAACAGGAGGCTGATCCAGTCGCTCGATGATAGAGTTTACGGCTACGAGGATTTGATCCTGTCATGCACGCAGGTCAAGCATATCCGTTTGTATCACTTGAACCGCGGTCTTAGGTTGGCCAGCGGGTTCTATGGCCTGAGCGTACTGTCACGATCTTGGGGTATGTGGACCCACTAGGCCACTCCGCTGTAGCGGAATGGCAGCTGGGCAAGTCAGTTTACACAAAGTCTATGCAAAGTTCTTAGCACAAGGGTACCTGAGAGAGTCCGGACAGTAGCAGAGGCATTGGCCACTTGATGTGGAAAGTAGCGCCAGACGTGGTGGATCATACCAGGAGTGGCAGATGACACCAGACGTGGCGTATGCCAGCAGGCATAGCAGATGACACCAGACATAGTGTATAACAACAAGCATGGCAGGTGACACCAGACGTGGTGTGTAATAGCAGGTGTGGCAGATGAGACAACATGACTCCAATACTAGAAAAGGCTCAGGGACCAACAAGGCACGAGATACAGAATTCAGGTAGCAGGGCACGGGAACACTGGGAGCAGGAAACAACGAAGGGACCATTTGCAATACGAACATGGGTAGACAACACCAACGCTCAAGCAAGGAGTGGAAGGGCGGAGCCCTTTTATAGTCCAGGGTGATCTGGGGATAGGTTAGGGAAACTTTAGTGAGTGCGCGTGCTGGCCCTTTTAAAACGGGACGAGCTCGCCCACGCATCCTAATATTCAGTCCAGGAAGGGAAGGCCGTGAGAGCTGGCGTCTCTGGGGAGGGAGACGCTGGCAGATGGCCAGGAGGCTGCGGTCGCGGCCGTCTGCCATTGGGGAGCGGCGGCAGTTTGTGCCCGCAGTAATCACACGTAGTATAACAAAGCATTATTGCTGGTCAGTGTAAAACTGATAGGCAGTTACTGATGGCACACCAGGGTGCCTTTATTAGGCCCGACTGTTATGGAAACCCATCGGCGCCCCACGAACGTGTTTGGCTGTGCCAATGGGGTGACAAAAGGAGCTCCCTCCCTCTGTCAAACACCTCAGATGCCACGGTCGCTATTGACCGTGGTATCTAAGGGGTTAAACTGACGGAATCTGACTTCTCTTCAACTGTGTAACAGCCGTGCTTCTGCCGCTGATCTCGTGGTTACAGTGGTAGTACCCACGAGATATGAGTGACGAAAATATCCGTAACGATGCAGGAACTAGCACTCGCTTGTGGTGGATATATCCATTGCTTGTCATTAAGGGGCTAAAGGGGTTGTCCTGTGAAGGACATTTATCAACTATCCACAGCATAGGTGATAAACGCTGTAGGCTAGAGCAGCAAGGAGCTTGAATGACCACCTCTCTATTCATTAGACAACCGACAAAAGAAAACACGCATAATAAACTGCACCTCTCAAATAAATTTAATATCTTTATTATAACATCAAATAATACAAAAAAATAAAAATGACACTAATATAAAACCCTGGCTGGGTTAAAGGACAAATTACACATAGTGAACAAGAGAATATTATAACAAACCTTAGCACACTCCGTCTAACCCAATTGACCTAAAATAAAAAAAGTGCATATGGTGAAGGTCATGCATAAGATCGAACAAACAATGCATACATTTATGCAAATGTAGCAAATGAAGATAGACAACGCAATATTAAAATAACACGTACCGTAGGTTCAGAAATAAAGGATCTCACAGATCACTATGCGTATCACTGTGTTACAGGCTGGAAATGTCAAAAATGTGGAAATCGATAGTTGGACAAACATAACAATTACCTACTGTAACGGCCACCACTACCCGCTGCTGCCATATACTCACCTCTTCAAGATGTCTTCTGGCTCCTGGATGGCGTCGTGTCCCTCCCTCTCTTCGTTCTGGTCGCATCCTCCATAGTTTCTGCTCTCCTCCTGGATCCAGGGCACTTCCTAGCTTTCCTGGGTATAAAAGTTACCTCCCCTTCCAATCCTTGCCTGAGTAATTTGCTTGCTAGAGAGACCCTGCACGTTTGTTTGGATTTCCTCTACTTGACCTTTGCCTGTACTATTCTTGCCTGCCACCTGCCCTGACCTCTTGCTTATTTCCCGTGATGACCTTCTGCCACCTGCCCTAAACTTTAGCTCTGGCAACTGTTAGTGATTGTCTGCCGGCTGCCCTGACCTTCACTTTACCGGACACTGTATACTGTCCGCTGTTTCAACAGGCCCCGTGGCACTGCTGTTACGCAACAGTCTGTCTTTATACCTCTCCCAGGATTACCACAATACCAAATAAGTCAAAACATAATTTAAAATGGAAATGACCTCCACCTAAAATGAAGATGTCTTCACAATCTAGACGTGGTGCCAATGTGATGGCGCAACATTTTTCGGCACCTGCACAGTATTTGCGCACATCATAGACTGAGGATTGTGTTATAGTATGCATTCATCCAGACTTAAATATACTCCTCCAACTGCATGTTTCGTCAAACACATAATTATATTATCCAACCAGCATGTCGAAAATTCATATCATTCAGATAAATACTAAGGTATGAGAAATTTCATAAAATGAATGAAAAAAATGTTATACATAGCAAAAATATATAGATTATGACATAAAACACCCAAAAGTAATCCATATACATTATATTCAACAAACACATAATTAGTGATACCAGTGTCTAAACATAAGATAATAACCAAAAATGTATAAATAAATAATATTAAATGTATACTACATTTTTATCATTCTATAGTATGTAAATAAAAATATATATATTTATACTACAAATATGTGAGGACAATAAGGGTATGTGCACACGATAATGACCATTACGGCTGAAATTACGGAGCTGTTTTCAGGAGAAAACAGCTCCGTCATTTCAGACGTAATTGCTCCTACTCGCATTTTGAGAGGCGTCATTGACGGCCGTAATTTGGAGCTGTTCTCCATTGGAATCAATGAAAAACGGCTCAAATTACGTCTCAAGAAGTGTCCTGCACTTCTTTGATGAGGCTGTTATTTTACGCGCCGTCTTTTGACAGCGACGCGTAAAATGACAGGTCGTCGGCACAGTACGTCGGCAAACCCATTCAAATTAATGGGCAGATGTTTGCCGATGTATTGGAGCCCTATGTTCAGGCGTAAATCGAGGCATGATACGCCTCGTTTTCGCCTGAAAATAGGTCGTGTGAACCTAGCCTAACACTCAGATACTAAAAAAAAGTGTATGATGATACTGATAATAATAAGAACAATTGCCACATGAACATTAAAATCCCAGACAATTATAAAATATATTTCTCATATATAATTCTGCTGAAAATCCGCACCTATAAAGAAATCTTCCGATCCCATATATTTCAATCAAAATAAAAAAATAGATCATTAGTGAATGCTCTAAAACACGTTACATGATTGTACGACCAACACTGTAATATCAAACCACCACAATATCTCATATATTGTTTAATGTTATAATAAAGATATAAAATTGATTTGAGAGGTGCAATCTATTATACATGTTTTCTTTTGTATGTGTAACTATTTAGGTACTGGCACTCTTGTTTATTTACTTTTTTGGGGTGCCCACCCTTTCTTTTGCTACACCGCTTCATTCAAATTCCTGAGAAACGGGTTGGTTCAGGGCCCCCTTTATAATGATCAGTGGGGGTCTTAGTGGTGGGGCGTCAAGCAATCAAACATTTATCACCTATCTTGTGAATAGGTGATAAATGTCCTAAATGCGACAACCAATTTAAGGCTTAATCTATGCCATATTTTTGTGCACGTTCAACATATACATCGGGAAAGTCTCCTGACATATACACAACGGTGCCCATAAACTTTAATAACCAAATACTTACCAATAGGCCGTCCTTTTCACATATGTTACATATTTACTAAGTCCCAACCCCTGTTTTCTAACAATTGCAAAGTGATGAAGAAAGGGAACATGGCTTTACAGTTACACTTTTCATTGAAAAATTGACAGTGAGCTACGACAAAAGGAATACAGGTGCACCTGTATTAGTAGCATTGCAATGAGTACTATACTCACCTCCTCCCCTACATTGTATTTCCAGATCCAAGCTACTACGGCTGTGTCTGCCTTATATTTCTATAGTAGCCAATATTCTTTTCTCCTTTAACCCCTAATGCCCCAAGACGTAACAGTACATCATGGATGTGCCCATGTGCAATCATCAACAGAAGCCTTGCTGTGATTGGCAACCGAGCTACTGCTGTAATGGCCATGATCAGAGAAACCTCTGTTCCTGGTTGTTTGACCCTTAGATGTTTGACAAAGTCCCCTAGGTCTGCCATTAGCATCTGCCTATCAAGCGGTAAAAAATTAATAATTCTTACCCAAAAAAAAAAAATTACATTAAAAAAATATTTATAAAAAATTAATAATTTCATCATTAAACATAAATATGATGATTAAAAAATTAAAAGAAACATGCTTGGTCCTTAAAACCCTTTCCCGCGATTGGGCGTAACTGTACGTCCGAAATCAAAGTGATTTCCCGCGTACAGTTACGCCCTGCAGATAAAGCAAGCACAGGAGCTGTGCGCGCTTTATCTTCAGCGGCTGTCAGCTGTTATACACCGCTGACATGCCGCTGCGATGGCTGTTACCGCCGATCGCAGCCATTTAACCCCTTCAATGCAGCTGTCAATGACGTCCGCCGCATTGAAGTGGTTTACAGAGGGAGGGAGCTCCCTCTGTAACCCCCGGGCCCCCCGCGGTGGATTGCAGGTGGTGATTGTTGCTATGGCAACCAGGAAGCCGTTACTAGGCTTCCTGGTTGCCAAGGTACGGTAGCCTATTAGGTCCAATACGCTAACTGTCAAATGAAAAATGACAGTTACGATGCACTACATTACATAAGTAGTGCAGTGCATCGTACCGGGGATCAGAAGACCAGATCTTCAAGTCCCCAGGTCAGTGTAAAAGAAAAAGTAAAAAATTTAAAAAAAAAAGTGAAAGAAAAATAAATAAATACAAGTTAATAAATAATAAATAAATAATAAAAACAACACTTGCCCTGTTTCCCTGATCAACTCCTTTATTATTAAAAAAACATGAAAATATGAAAAAAAACGATACATAATAGGTATCGCCGCGTTCGGAACGGCCTGATCTATTAAAATATCACATTATTTTTACCACACGGTGAACACCGTAAAAATTTTTAATAAAAAACAATGACCGCATTTTATTTTTTGGTCATGTGGTCTCAAAAAAAATGTAAGAAAAAGTGATCAAAAAGTTGCAAGTAACGCAAAATGGTACCAATAGAAACTACAGTTCGCCACGCATAAAACAAGCCCTGCCGCAGCTATATCAACGAAAAAATTAAAAAGTTACGGCTCTCAGAAAATGGCGACACTAAAACATGATTTTTTTAGAAAAGAGTATTTTTATTGTGGGAACGTAGTGAAACGTAAAAAAACGATATAAATTTGGTGTCGCTGTAATCGTATTGCCCCGCAGAATAAAGTTAACATGTTGTTTATACTGCACGGTGAACACTGTCAAAAAAAACAAAAAAGAAACGTGCTGGAATGGCTGTTTTTTGGTTTCCTCATCGCCCAAAAAATGTTATAAATAGTGATAAAAAAAATCGCATGTACCCCAAAATGGAACCAATAAAAATTTTTAGGCGCCCTCACACACGCCCTAACGGAAAAATAACACGTTATGACTCTCAAAACGCAATGGTGCAAAATGATGCTAAATGACGACCCAGACTAATTTTTAGGTCCAGTAGAATTTCACTAAATACCCCACATCGTCATTTGCTGGACCCTGTAGACGCAACAGAGATGAGGAAACTTTAGGGCCTTGTGCGGCTTATAGGGCTAGTGAAGAAGTCAAATATAAGGCAACACTGGAGCGCAGATATTTTGTATAATACCCAATAATCCCGGCCTGTGCATAAAGGATTGGTTCCAAGCGTACCACACCAATCCATGGATTCTTCATTCACCCCATTTATTACATCATCCTATTATGACCTGTTGCACTTCGCCCAGCTTACATATACCCTGATGTACTCCGC
The DNA here is from genome assembly GCF_050947455.1 of Rhinoderma darwinii. Classification (NCBI taxonomy): domain Eukaryota; kingdom Metazoa; phylum Chordata; class Amphibia; order Anura; family Rhinodermatidae; genus Rhinoderma; species Rhinoderma darwinii. Next base: position 64,606,139 of record NC_134693.1, on the reverse strand, counting down.
CCAGCTTACATATACCCTGATGTACTCCGCACAGCATACATATACCCTGATGTACTCCGCACAGCTTACATACACCCTGATGTACTCCGCCCAGCTTACATATATCCTGATGTACTCCGCCCAGCTTACATATACCCTGATGTACTCCGCACAGCTTACATATACCCTGATGTACTCCGCACAGCTTACATATACCCTGATGTACTCTGCCCAGCTTACATATACCCTGATGTACTCCGCACAGCTTACATATAGCTTGATGTACCCGCACATATTACATATACCCTGATGTACTCCACAGTTTACATATACCCTGATGTACTCCACAGATTACATATATCCTGATGTACTACGCACAGCTTACATATATGCTGATGTACTCTGCGCATATTACATATACCGTGATGTACTCCGCACAGCTTATATATACCCTGATGTACTTCGCCCAGTTTACATATACCCTGATGTACTCCGCCCAGCTTACATATACCCTGATGTACTCCGCCCAGCTTACATATACCCTGATGTACTCCGCCCAGCTCACATATGCCCCCACATTATAAGCTGAAATACCACTAATACACCAAGCAAAATCTGCGCTTCAAAAGCCAAATGGTGGTCCAACTGAGCCTGGCAGTGTGCCCAAATGGCAATTTATGACCACATATGGGGTATTCTGGAGAACCCGCTTAACAATTTATGGCATGTGTGTCTACGGTGGTACAAGCTGGGCACAAAACATTGGGCACTGAAATGGCATATTTGTGGAAAACAGCAATTTTCAATCTGCAACATCTATTCTTTACGAATTTTTGCAAAACACTTGTGCGGTCAAAATGCTCACTACACCCCTAGATCAATTCTTTGAGGGATCTAGTTTCCAAAATGGGGTAATTTTTTGGGGGGTACCACTGTACTGGTACTATAGCTCAATGCAACATGGTGTCAAAAAACGAATCTTATAAAATCTCCACTCCAAATACTAAATGGCGCTCCTTCCCTTTAGAGCCTTGCTGTGTGTCCAAATAGCAGTTTATGACCACGTGTGGGGTATTTCCCTACTCTGAAGAAGTTGCTTTACAAATGTTACAGTGCTTTTTCTCCTTTATTTGTTGAGAAAATGAAACATTTTTAACTAATGCTGCGTCTTATTGGAAAATAACGTAATTTTTCATTTTCACTGCCCATTTCTAATAAAATATATGACACACCTGTGGGGTCAAAATGCTCACTACACCCCTAGATGAATTCCTCAATGGGTGTAGTTTGCCAAATGGAGTCACTTTTGGGGAGTTTCCACTGTACTGCTACCTAAGGGGCTTTGCAAAAGCGACATGGCGCAGAAAAACCAATCCAGCAAAATCTGCTCTCCAAAAGCCAAATGGCGCTCCTTCCCTTCTGAGCCCGGATGTGTGTTCATACAGTACTTTATTACCACATATGGGGTATTTCCGTACTCTGGAGAAGTTGCTTTACAAATGTTACGGTGATTTTTCTCCTTTATTTGATCAGAAAATGAAACATTTTTACCTAAAGCTACGTCTTAGTGGAAAAAAATGATTTTTTTCATGTTTACTGCCCAATTCTAATGAAATCTATGAAACACCTGGGGGGTCAAAATGCTCACTACACCCCTAGATTAATTCCTCTAGGGGTGTAGTTTCCCAAATGGAGTCACTTTTGGGGGGTTTCCACTGTACTGGTACCTTAGGAGCTTTACAAATGCGACATGGTGCCGAGAAATCAAACCAGCAAAATCTGTACTTCAAAAGCTAAATGGCGTGCCTTCCCTTCTGAGTCCTGCCGCTTCCCCAAACAGCCGTTCATGATGTTGGGTATTTCTGTACTCTGGAGAAGTTGCTTTACAAATGTTGGGGTGATTTTCATCATTTATTTGTTGAAAAAAATAAAAATTTTGAGGTAAAGCTACATCTTATTAGAAAATAATGTAATTTTTCATTTTCACTGCCCAATTCTAAATGGAGTCACTTTTGGGGGGTTTTCACTGTACTGGTACCTCAGGGGCTTTACAAATGCGACATGGTGCAGAGAAATGAATCCAGCAAAATCAGCGCTCCAAAAGCTAAATGGCGTGCCTTCCCTTCCGAGTCCTGCCGCTTGCCCAAACAACAGTTTATGACCACATGTTTGGTATTTCCGTACTCTGGAGAAGTTGCTTTACAAATGTTGGGGTGCTTTTCCTCATTTATTTGTTGAAAAAATTAAAAATTTGGAGGTAAAAATACATGGTATTGGAAAATAATGTCATTTTTCATTTTCACTGCCCAATTCTAATGAAATCTATGAAACACCTGTGAGGTCAAAATGCTCACTACACCCCTAGATGAATTCCTCAAGGAGTTTAGTTTCCAAAATGGGGTATTTTTTGGGGTGTTTCCTTTGTTTCGGCACCACAAGACCTCTTCTAACCTGACATGGTGCCTGAAATATAATCTAAGAAAAGGAAGGCCCTAAAAGGCTCTAGGTGCTCCTTTGCTTCTGAGGCCGGTATTTCAGTCCAGTAGCGCACTAGGGCCACATGTGGGATATTTCTAAAAACTGCAGAATCAGGGCAATAAATATTCAGTTGTGCTTCTCCGGTAAAAACCTTCAGTATTACAGGAAAAATTGATTAAAATGGAATTTCTGCCCAAAAAATGAAATTTGTAGATTTCCCCGCTACATTGCTTTAATTCCTGTGAAACGCCTAAAGGGTTAAAAAAAACTTTCTGAATGCTGTTTTGAATACTTTGAGGGGTGAAGTTTTTAAAGTGGGGTGATTTGTGGGGGTTTCTAATATATAAGGCCCTCAAAGCCACTTAACAACTGAACTGTTCCCTAAAAAAATGGGCTTTTGAAATTTTCTTGAAAATGTGAGAAATTGCTGCTAAACTTATAAGCCTTGTAATGTCCTAGAAAAATAAAAGGATGTTCAAAAAATGATGCCAATCTAAAGTAGACATATTGGAAAAGTTAGCTAGTAACTATTTTGTGTGGTATTACTATCTGTCTTACAAGCAGATACATTTGAATTTAGAAAATGCTAATTTTTTGCAAATTTTCTCTAAATTTTGGTGTTTTTCACACAAAAATATTGAATATATCAACCAAATTTTTTCACTAACTTAAAGTGCAATATGTCACGAGAAAACAATCTCAGAATCGCTTGGATAGGTAAAAGCATTCCCGAGTTATTACCACATAAAGTAACACACGTCAGATTTAAAAAATGAGGCTCTGTCATTTGGTCCAAAAGTGGCTCAGTCCTGAAGGGGTTAAGGAATTATTATGTTTTTATGTTAGAAATTGTATGAAGTCAAATAGATGTAGTAACTGTTTTATGTTTAATCGTAGCTATTTCAAGTATTTGCCTCTCTGTTTTTGTTTTGTTTTTTAGCTTCATGTAACCAGTCGTCATGCAGTGATCATGGAGAATGCATTGAGACAATTAACAATTACACATGTGATTGTTCTCCAGGATTTTACGGACCCCAGTGTGAATATGGTAAAGTTTATTTTTATCATCACTGATTCTGTTTTAGGTTATGTTTATATTTCCATCATATATTCCGTTCATAACTGTGGCTGATAGACCCCATTGACTTGCAGCATACTGAGCTATTCTTGCCATAAAATGTCACTGAATTTTTGACCAAACTCACAGATGGCAGTGTGAACATAGCTTTATCTTAAAGTTGTATCAAAATTAAATATGGTCTATTTTAGTGGTTTGTTTTCCTGTATTGGAAGCAATAACACTAGTGTGAGCAGAGCCTTACAGAACTTTGATAGACCAATTACAACTCAATGAGGGGAAAAAGTCAGATCATGCCTGAACAGTTTATATCCATCTTTATCAGTTCCATCCTAAATAGATTTTTATTTTCATTCACTTCGTTGGGTGATGAAAATGTATACAAACTGATCAGTTTGGGGTAGATTTTTAATTAGTTTAATAGGCTTAGACTCTATTCACACATGCTACAAGCCTACATCGGTGGTTCTATCAAGGTCTTCGTCACTTTTGCCAGTAAGAATGGGGAGGCAGGCAGCATTATTCTTATTGTCAAAAATACAGAAACCTGGACTGAATGCTGTCAGAATCCAATTTCAAGTCAGTGGGCGACAAATGGTACAATGGATCTGTCAAAGCATTATAGCTTCCATTGAATAGAAGCCTTGATGCCATTGTGAACAGAGTTTATATATAAACTGGAAAATTACGTTCAGCATATGCTTTTCAGATTGCATACAAAATGTGAAATTTGAGTTGGCGACAGAGGGGAAACCCTCTTGACGGAGTTGGACAGAGGGAACTAGATACACCGGATCTTGTAAATGTTTCAAATATCTAATACACTGAGAACTATAATATATATCTACTGTAATTTAAATTTGTTTCATCTTTTTTGTAGTTGTACAGTGCCTACATTTATCAGCTCAATCTCAGGGGTACATGAATTGTTCTCATCCATGGGGAAACTTTAGCTTTCAATCTTCCTGCCACTATGGATGTTTTGATGGATTTGACCTTAATGGTACAGATAATAGCCAATGTCTCCCTTCTGGGATGTGGCGCAGTGCGGAACCATATTGTACAGGTATGAAATATCATATCAAATCATTGTTTGAGGAAAAATGTTATATCAGTTTTCTTTAAACTTTTTCCTGTAGGGGTTTTTTTATATTTTGAACCTCTAGTAGCTGGGCCCATTTTTACAATTCTGTCAGGTACAAAACAAAATCTGGATTACAGAATAAAAAAAATCGTATTATACTCCCATGCCCATTAATTTTCAGAAAGTAGAAACCACATTCTCAAAACGCCACACATTACACTCACCAACACCTTCATGAAATGATGTAGCAATAAGTTACATTCTGTAAGTGATGCACAAAAATAAGTAGCCTACCCTCAAAATCTGATACATGTCGATGGGGTTTTGAAAGCACTATTCACAAGTATTGTATTGTACTTTGCGGAATCCTACCCCCCCCTCCTCCGAAAAACAGCAACAATTCTGCTATGTTTATTTCTGCACAAATCTTAACAAAATTACCAAATTTGAGAAAACCAAAACTTTGACAAAACAGGGTTAACCCCTTCCCACTACAGACACTTTTGACCTTCCTGACAGACCCTTATTTTTCAAATCTGACGTGTCAAATTATGAGGTAATAACTTTGGAATGGTTTGACCTATCCAAGCGATTCTGAGATTGTTTTCTCGTAACACATTGTACTTTAAGTGGTAAAATTTGGTCGATACATTCAGTATTTAATTGGGAAAAACGCCAAAATTTTGCGAAAAATTTAAAAAATATGCACTTTTCTAAATTTAAATGTTTCTGCTAGTAAGGCAGATAGTAATACCACACAAAACAGTTGCTAATGAACATTTCCCATATGTCTACTTTAGATTGGCATTGTTTCTTTGAACATCCTTTACTTTTTTAGGACGTTACAAGGCTTAGAACTTTATCATAAATTCATATTCATATATTTTTTAGCAGAAATTCATATTTAGAAAAAAAAAATCTGTAACACAGAAGGTTTTACCAGAGAAATGCAACTCAATATTTATTGCACAGATTCTGCAGTTTTTAGAAATATCCCACATGTGGCCCTAGTGTCCTAATAGACTGGAGCACAGGCCTCAGAAGCAAAGGAGCACCTAGAGGATTTTGGGGGCTTTTTTTATTAGAATATATTTAAGGCACCACATCAGGTTTGAAGAGGGCTTGTGATGCCAAAACAAAGCAAACACCCCAAAAAAAGAACCATTTTGGAGACTACATCCACAAGGAATTAATCTAGGGGTGTAATGAGCATTTTGACCCAATTTTTTCCAATAAGATTTAGTTTTAACTAAAAAAAAACAACGTCCAGAAGGAATAAAGAAGAAAAAGGCCCCTAACGTTTGTAAAGCAATTTCTCTGGAGTACGGAAATACCACAAATGTGGTCATAAACTGCTGTTTGGACACACGGCAGAGCTCAGAAGGCAGGGAGCGCCATTTGGCTTTTGGAGTACAGATTTTCTGGATTGGTTTCTTGACACCATGTTGCAAAGCCCTTAAGGTACCAGTACAATGGGAACTACCCAAAAATGACTTCATTTGGGATACTACAAACCTTGAGGAATTAATCTAGGGGTGTAGTGAGCATTTTGACCCCACATGTGTTTTATAGATTTTATTTGAATTGGGCAGTGAAAATAAAAAAATAAATGTATTCAATAAGACGTAGCTTTAGCTCAAAATGTTTAATTTTCTCAACAAATCAAGGGAATAAATACCCCAACATTTGTAAAGCAACTTCTCTGGAGTACGGAAATACCCCATATGTGGTCATAAACTGCTGTTTGAGCACACGGCAAGGCTCAGAAGAGAAGGAGCACTATTTGGCTTTTGGAGCACAGATTTTGCTGGATTGGATTCTTGGCAACATGTCATGTTTGCAAAGCCCCTGTGGGACCAAAACAGTGGAAACTACCCAGAAGTGACTCCATTTGGGATACTACACCCCTTCGGGAATTCACCTGGGGGTGTAGTGATCATGTTAACTCCACAGGTATTTTCCCAGAAATGAGTCTGCACTCGATGTTGCGGAGAGAAAATTGGAACTTTTCCATATATATGCCAATATGTGATGCCCAGCTTGTGCCACCTGTAAAGGATCTGCCAGGCACAGCTTCGGGGTTAACTCCCAAAATTAATCAGTCAGCACCTGAATCTACATCCCTGAGACTGACTCCAGCTTCCACCACTCAGGCTGGCAGGCTTAGGAGTGGGAGAGTCTATCGCAACCTGGCCAGACTCAGCTAGCTCCCGCCCTCGGTCTATTTAAGTCTGCCCTTCCTGTCCCTCGGTGCTTGTGATTCTTTTTGTGTGGTTTCCTGGCCCAGCTACAGCTCCTTCTATTTTGATCCTGCTCCATACAGACCCTGGCTTACTGACTACTCTTCTGCTCTTCGTTTGGTACCTCGCACACTCCTGGCTTGACTCGGCTCGTTCACCACTCTGGTTGCTCACGGTTTTGCCGTGGGCAACTGCCCCTTTCCCTTGCTTGTATTCCCTTGTATGTTTGTCGTGCACTTACTGAGCGCAGGGACCGCCGCCCAGTTGCACCCCGTCGCCTAGGGCGGGTCGTTGCAAGTAGGCAGGGACAGAGTGGCGGGTAGACTAATGCTCACTTGTCTGTTTCCCTACCCCCCGTCATTACATAATCACAAGCCCATACCTAGTCTACCCTGGTCCCTGACACCACTATGGACCCCCGTGAGACCCTGGCTCAGCAAATGCAGGGTCTCTCCCTACAGGTCCAGGCCCTGGCTCAGAGGGTCAACCAGCCTGATGCTACCTTGGTAGTTCCCCTCACCTCACCTCTTGAACCCCACCTCAAGTTGCCCGACTGGTTCTCAGGGGACCGGAGGGCTTTTCTCTCCTTTCGGGAGAGTTGTAGGCTTTACTTTAGTTTAAAGCCCCATTCCTGAGAGCCTGAAAGCCCCGTTCTGAGAGCCAGCGGGTGGGTATAATTATGTCCCGGCTCCAGGAAGAGCCCCAAGAGTGGGCCTTCTCCTTAGCTCCTGACGCCCCTGAACTTTCCTCCATTGATTGTTTCTTTTCTGCTCTCTGACTTATTTATGACGAGACTGACAGGACTGCCTTTGCCGAGAGTCAGCTGGTGACCTTACGTCAGGGTAAGAGACCTGTTGAGGAGTATTGTTCTGACTTTAGGAAGTGGTGCGTAGCTTCTCGGTGGAATGACCCTGCCTTAAGGTGCCAGTTTAGGTTGGGTCTGTCGAATGCCCTGAAAGACCTGCTAGTTAGCTATCCCTCTTCTGACTCCCTAGATTAGGTTATGGCTTTAGCGGTACGACTTGACCGACGTCTCAGGGAACAACAACGTGAACGTTTATGTGTTTTCTCCTCCGACTCCCCCATGATGCCTCCCGAAGTTCCGTTGCTTCGTTCCTCCCCAAAAGACTCAGAGATACCTATTCAACTCGGGGCCTCCGTGTCCCCCCAACAACGTAGAGAATTCTGCAGGAAGAATGGTCTCTGCTTCTACTGTGGGGATGACAAGCATCAAGTGAACAACTCTCCTAAGCGTAAGAATGCAGCCAGAGAACTTCCGCGCCTAAGTGATCATCGGGGAGGTCACTTGGGCGCACAGGTATTTCCCGTAAATAGGAAACGTACTAAGATCTTGCTTCCCTTTCAGGTATCTTTTGGTGGTAGGTCTGCTACCGGCAGTGCCTTCGTGGATTCAGGGTCCTCTACTAATATCATGTCTGTGGAATTTGCTATGTCTCTTGCTATGCCTCTTATTGATTTGCCTAAACCTGTCCCGGTAGTGGGTATCGACTCCACTCCTCTTGCTAATGGTTATTTTACACAGCATACCCCTGTTTTTGAACTCCTTGTTGGCTCCATGCATTTGGAGCAGTGCTCTGTGCTGTTGATGCAGGGATTATCGTACGATTTGGTTCTAGGCCTTCCCTGGTTGCAGTTGCATAATCCCACGTTTGACTGGAATACTGGGGAGCTAACCAAATGGGGTAATGAATGTTTTACGTCATGTTTTTCTGTTAATTCTATTTCTCCCCCTGAGGAGGCGAACACGCTACCCGAGTTTGTTCAGGACTAAGCTGATGTTTTCTCTAAGGAGGCCTCCGAAGTGTTACCTCCTCATAGAGAATACGATTGCGCTATCGAATTGGTACCAGGAGCTAAGCTACCTAAGGGTAGGATATTTAATCTTTCTTGTCCCGAACGTGAAGCCATGAGAGAGTATATCCAGGAATGCCTGGCCAAGGGTTACATTCGTCCCTCTACTTCTCCGGTAGGTGCTGGCTTCTTCTTCGTAGGGAAGAAGGATGGTGGTCTTAGGCCATGCATTGACTACCGTAGCCTGAATAAGGTCACGGTAAGGAACCAGTATCCCCTTCCTTTGATTCCTGATCTCTTCAATCAGGTTCAGGGGGCCCAATGGTTCTCTAAGTTGGATCTACGGGGGGTGTATAACCTTATCCGCATCAAAGAGGGGGATGAGTGGAAGACTGCGTTTAACACGCCCGAAGGCCATTTCGAATACCTCGTCATGCCCTTTGGGTTGTGTAATGCCCCTGCGGTCTTCCAGAATTTCATAAATGAGATTTTGAGAAATTACCTGGGGATATTTCTTGTAGTGTACCTTGATGACATACTGGTGTTTTCCAAGGACTGGTCCTCCCACATTGAGCATGTCAGGAAGGTGCTCCAGGTCCTTCGGGAAAACAAACTGTTTGCCAAAACCGAAAAATGTGTGTTTGGGGTATAGGAAATACCATTTTTGGGTCAAATCCTCACTCCTCATGAATTCCGCATGGACCCCGCCAAGGTTCAGGCTGTGGCGGAATGGGTCCAACCTGCCTCCCTGAAGGCGTTACAGTGTTTTTTGGGGTTCGCTAATTATTACAGGAGATTTATTGCTAACTTCTCGGTCATCGCTAAGCCTCTTACGGACCTCACTTGCAAAGGAGCTGATCTCCTCCACTGGCCCCCTGAGGCTGTCCAGGCTTTTGAGGTCCTTAAGAGGTGCTTTATCTCGGCCCCGGTGCTGGTTCAGCCCAACCAAATGGAGCCATTTATCGTGGAAGTTGACGCATCTGAGGTGGGAGTGGGGGCTGTCTTGTCCCAGGGTACCAGGTCCCTCACCCATCTCCGCCCCTGTGCCTACTTCTCCAGGAAGTTTTCGCCAACTGAGAGTAACTATGATATTGGCAACCGCGAACTCTTAGCCATTAAATGGGCATTTGAAGAGTGGCGCCACTTCCTGGAGGGGGCTAGGCACCAGGTAACGGTCCTTACCGACCACAAGAATCTGGTTTTCCTAGAATCTGCCCGGAGGCTAAACCCGAGACAAGCTAGTTGGGCGTTATTTTTTACCAGATTCAACTTTGTGGTTACCTATAGGGCTGGGTCTAAAAATGTTAAGGCCTCATGCACACGACCGTAAAAACTCCCGTTATTACGGGTCGTAATCACGACCCGTAATAACGGGCTCATAGACTTCTATTGGCGACGGGTGCCTTCCCGTTTTCTCACGGGAAGGTGCCCGTGCCGTTGAAAAAGATAGAACATGTCCTATTTCAGGCCGTAATAACGGCACGGACAGTCCATAGAAGTCTATGGAGCTCTCGTAATGACGGGTGGCTACATGTGTGCACCCGTCATTACGGCAGCGTTGCTAAGCGACGTCAGTAAATAGTCACTGTCCAGGGAGCTGAAAGAGTTAACTGATCGGCAGTAACTGTTTCTGCACCCTGGACAGTGACTACCGATCAGTATAAACCTGTAAAAAATAAAAATAAAAGACGTTCATACTTACCGACAACTTCCTGCTTCCTCCAGTCCGGTCTCCCGGCCGTTGCCTTGGTGACGCGTCCCTCTCGACATCCGGCCCGACGTCCTGGATGACGTTTCAGGCCATGTGACCGCTGCAGCCAATCACAGGTCAATCACAGGCTGCAGCGGTCACATGGACTGCCGCGTCATCCAGGGATGTCGGGCTGGATGTGAAGAGAGGGACGCGTCACCAAGACAACGGCCGGGTAAGTATGAATTTCTTTAACTTTTATTACAGAAAGGGCTGTCCCTTCTCTCTATCCTGCACTGATAGAGAGAAGGGGCTGCCGATTAGTGCAGCGCTATTTTGCCGCCAAAAACGTGCCCGTAAATACGGGTGACACCGGACCCATATTTACGGGCACGGGTTCGTAAATACTGGTGCAAAACGGGTGGAATACGTGTGACACCGGACCCGTATTTACGCCAGTATTTACGGGTGGGAAAAAATACGGTCGTGTGCATGAGGCCTTAGGCTGATGCACTGTCGCGTAGCTTCATGGCCAGCCCTCCTTCGGAGGAAGATTCTGCTTGTATTTTGCCTCCAGGTATAATCATTTCCACTATTGATTCTGATTTAGTCTCTGAAATTGCTCCCGGGAGCCTTCCTGAGAACAAGCTGTTTGTTCCCCTGCAATTCCGGCTAAGGGTACTTAGGCAAAATCATGACTCTGCACTATCTGGCCATCCTGGCATCCTGGGTACCAAGCACCTCATTGCCAGAAACTATTGGTGGCCTGGGTTGCCTAAAGACGTTAAGGCCTACGTCGCCGCTTGTGAAGTTTGTGCTAGGTCCAAGACTCCCAGGTCCCGACCAGAGGGCTTACTATGTTCTTTGCCCATTCCCCAGAGACCTTGGACCCACATCTCCATGGATTTTATCACCGATTTGCCTCCATCTCAAGGCAAGTCGGTGGTGTGGGTTGTAGTAGACCGCTTCAGTAAGATGTGCCACTTTGTGCCCCTCAAAAAACTACCCAATGCTAAGACGTTAGCTACCTTGTTTGTCAAACACATCCTGCGTGGGGTCCCTCTCAATATTGTTTCTGATAGAGGGGTACAATTTGTTTCGTTGTTTTGGAGAGCCTTCTGTAAAAAGTTGGAGATTGATCTGTCCTTCTCCTCTGCCTTCCATCCTGAAACTAATGGCCAAACTGAGAGGACTAATCAGTCTCTAGAACAATATTGAAGGTGTTTTATCTCTGACTGTCAATATGATTGAGTCTCATTCATTCCCCTCGCCGAATTTTCCCTTAATAACCGGGTCAGTAACTCATCAGGGGTCTCCCCCTTTTTCTGTAATTTTAGGTTTAATCTACGGTTCTCTTCCGTTTCACCTGGTAGTTCCAACAATCCCGAGGTAGAGGTCGTTCATCGAGAACTGTGCACAGTCTGGGCTCAGGTTCAGAAGAACCTAGAGGCGTCCCAGAGCATACAAAAAACTCAGGCAGATAGAAAACGTTCTGCTAACCCCTTGTTTATGGTCGGGGATCTGGTGTGGCTATCGTCTAAAAATTTGCGCCTTAAGGTCCCGTCCAAGAAGTTTGCTCCCCGGTTTATAGGGCCGTACAAGGTCATTGAAGTCCTCAATCCTGTCTCCTTCCGACTGGAGTTGCCCCCATCTTTTCGAGTACACGACGTGTTCCATGCCTCCCTCCTTAAACGCTGCTCCCCGTCCTTAACTCCCTCGAGGAAACCTCCGGTCCCTATTCTCACCCCTGAGGGGGCAGAATTCGAGGTGGCCAAGATTGTGGACAGCAAGATGGTCCAAGGCTCCCTCCAGTACCTGGTCCATTGGAGAGGATACGGGCCTGAGGAGAGGACTTGGGTACCCGCTCGGGATGTTCACGCTGGGATATTGGTCAGGAGGTTTCACCTTCGTTTCCCCAGTAAACCAGGTCCACTTAGAAAGGGTCCGGTGGCCCCTCATAAAAGGGGGGGGTACTGTAAAGGATCTGCCAGGCACAGCTTCGGGGTTAACGCCCATAGATAATCAGTCTGCACCTGCTTCTATGTCTGTGAGACTGACTCCATCTTCCACCACTCAGGGTGGCAGGCTTAGGAGTGGGAGAACCTATCACAGCCTGGCCAGACGGAGCTAGCTCCCGCCCTCTGTCTATTTATACCTGCCTTTCCTGTTCCTCCTTTGCTTGTGATTCTTCTCGTTTGGTTTCCTGGCCCTGCTGCAGCTTCTTGTACCATTGTCTTTGCTTCATATTGACCCCGGCTTGCGGACTACTCTCCTGCTCTGCGTTTGGTACCTCGTACACTCCTGGTTTGACTCGGCTTGTTTACTACTCTTCTGCTCTGTGTTTGGCACCTCGTACTCTCCTGGTTTGACTCGGCTTGTTCACTTCTCTTGTTGCTCACGGTGTTGCCGTGGGCAACTGCCCCTTTCTCCCCCTAGCTCTGTGTACACTTGTCTGTTTGTCTGTCGTGCACTTATTGAGCGTAGGGACCGTCGCCCAGTTGTACCCCGTCGCCTAGGGCGGGTCGTTGAAAGTAGGCAGGGACTGAGTGGTGGGTAGATTAGGGCTCACTTGTCTGTCTCCCCACCCCCGTCATTACAACATGGCACTATCTATGTAGTCGTTCACTGACAGCAAGCTGATTAGGGTGCTACTGATCTGGTGTCCACCATTTGTCTTATGGATACGGCAAATTGCGGGAAGCACTGGCTTTCCATGACGTATCCATATGACAAATGTCGGGAAGAGTGTAAGTCTTGTGTTCTTTGGCCCACCAGTGGAAAATATATATTTACATGTACTAACTATTTATGCAAAAAGTTCTAATGATATGTTCCAAGGTACATACTCTAGGTGAAGAAACAACATTAATATAAAAGACTAGATACATCCAGGCACAAATAAATGCTGTTTTGAATACTTTGAGGGTGCAGTTTTTGTAAATTGTATTGTATTATGGTGTTTTAAGCGACATTAGAATTGGTTTTTATTAAAAAATATTTGTACTTTTTCAGATACAGCTTATATGTATCCAGGATAGATAAAAGCTGTATCGTGCACTCAGGGTCGAGTCTGTCCGGTCTGCGGGACTGATATCTCCGGTGACAGTGGGTTCTGCTTGTCTCTGACTCGCAGGATCCACCTGTTATTGATCACATCTAAGTTTGAGCGCAAGAAAGAGCTCATATGCATCCAGGATACATAGAAGATATATCTGAAAAAGTTACAGCTACAAAGTTGCTTAAAACACCATACTACATTATTTTATTTTAAAAAAAAATTGTGTTCAAAGGTTTACATAGCTTTTAAGGTTTTGAAGTGGCCTAGTCGAAGTCCTGACTTGAAAACTATTAAGATGGTGTGTCAGGATCTAAACACATCACACTTGAATTCTACAAAGTGTGTTCCAAAACTCATCCTCAACAATGTGGAAGACTGATCTTCAGTTATTGGAAGCATTCGGTTGCAGTTGTTGATAATAAAAGATGCACAACCAATTATTAGGTTTTGGGGAGAAACTACTTTTTCACATGGGTGATATAGCTGTTGAATAGCTTTTTTTCATTAAATAATTGAAATTAATATTTAAAAATGACGTTTGTGTTTGCTCAGGCCTTGCTTTATATTCAATTTTGTTTGAAGAACTGAAACATTTAAGCCCAGAGTTAGAAGGGATTTAGATCAATAAATTACAGGTTGTACTAAATCTTTTCCCAGAAAGCTATATTTCAATCGGCTAAGCTTCTCCTGCTCTATAACATGTTGCTTGCAGCTCAGACTACATATTTGACATGACCGGTTCCTTTTAAATCTGACAAATATGCAAAAATAAAAAAAGGAAGATCCATATCAGTGTTCCTGTGCATAGCTCAGAAAGATGAAAAAAATAAAAGGGCTCCAATCAAACAGCATGTGGCACTACAGCCCAATGGACAGAAAGCATTCCTGAATGTGGTGGTACATTCTCAAAAGTCCATATCTGTATTCCTGTGCATATGTAAAAAACAGAAATACTTGGTTCACATAGTATGTTGATATTTACCGTAAGAAATAAAATTCTCTTGAAACGGTTCTGTCCTTCTAAATTAAAGCTCAATAGGCTGTAATAGAGTCTTCACATTGAAGACACTTATGGCACATCGAATATGCCATAAATGTCTGATCAGCGGAGGCCCTATTGTGTTCTATTCTATTGTTTCCGCGATTCTCATTAACTATAAAGAATACGTGACCATGGGTGTGTGGCCACTTTTCAGTGGATCACCTGTCCATGGGATTGGTGAGGGTCTCACCAGTCGGATCTCTACCAATCAGTGAGCTTTGGGGTAACCATGGTAACATCAACAGACTTACTTTTCTAGACAAGGACATCCTGTCATGTGACCTCCACTATCATGAATGTGGATGTCCATGCAAAGTTTGAGTATTCACGCTTACTTGATAACCAGAAAGGATATTTTACGTTATTGTAGCAGTTAGTAGATTGTAACTTATCTACATCATATCAGCGCATAATTATTTCTATCCTATCTAGCTGTTACATGTGAGGCGCTCGGGTCTCCACAGCAAGGATCATTTACATGTAATCATCTATGGGCTGAGAACAGCTTTGGATCCACTTGTGAATTCACTTGCTCAGAAGGATGGAAGTTAAAGGGCTCCAATGTAACAACTTGTGGATCTACAGGCCAATGGACAGAAGACATTCCCGAATGTGAAGGTAGGATTGCAAAGAAGTAGGAACAAACTTCATTAAACACATAGCAGTGTTCAGACCAGATTTTTTTAGAAGACAAGTTAATAAATACAATCTAAATAAATATATATATATATATATATATATATATATATATATATATATATATATATATATGTATATATATATATGATGTGATACATATAAATATCAAATTAAATAGTTCTGCTCCAAAAGCATGATACTGACAATCACTGTTCATTTACAATTTTAAAAGATATAAGTACGAAAGAATTAGGGATCCCATACACGATGTGGCTGAGCCGGGGGAATTTCTATGCCGTCAAGAACCATGTGGTTCACCTGTACTTGCCGTAAAACCACTGCAATTTGCAAAAAAACACATTCACAGCCACGCAGCAATTTCCGGGTTTAGCAACGGCAGGTACGGGCACCCTTACAGCAACATCTGATAAGATCATTGCTAATTATCAATGATATCCCTTTAAGTTTCCTTTTAAAGGAGATTGATCAGCATTCTGTGTTCTGAAGCTCAAGCACAATTAAATTGTATAAGCAAACAGTGTGTAGAACAAGAGCAAGTTCACCTCTAAAGAAAAAAAAATTAAAGGGGTGACAACATTAGGAAAATTATTAGGAGTGCATTCTAGACAGGTCATTCTGCATCCTCCATTGTAACACTCTGCGCCTGCGCTAGTTTCCTGGATACAGTGTGTTACAAAAGAGGATGCAAAGTGATGTGTCTAGTGACATTCTCATCCATCATCGGCCATACTATGGGTGGGAGCCGCAGGCGGCATGAAGATACAGCTGTAATAATCAGCAAAACGGCACTGAACTGCATATAAAGACATACTACTAATTTTACTACAATAGTGTTTAGAATGTACTCTTAATAATTCTCCTAAAGGCATATTGCCAGAATTGACAATTATCACATATTCACAGGATAGGTGATATTTGTCTGATCAGTGGGGGCCCCACAGCTGGCACGCCAACGGATCGCGACAATGGGGGTCCTGAACACTGGCTGTTTCCGTAACTTCTACAGTCTTTAAATGAAGCGGCAGCACGAATGCTCGATCACTGCTTTATTCAATGTCCTTTTCACGGCAGTCGAGCAGTTAGGAAGAACAGGCAGTTTGGGACCCCTGTTCTGGTGATTGGTGAGGGTCTCAGCAGTGGGGGACCCAGTGTTCAGACAATTATTACATATCCTGTGGATAGGTGATCATTATTGATTATGGGAATACCTCTAAAGTTTTGGAGTGGCCCAGTCAAGATCCTGACCTAAAAACCATTGAGGTGGTGTGTCAATACCTAAATGATCACATCACACTTGAATTCTACATACAGTGACCCAAAATCAATCCGCAACAATGTGAAAGACTGATCTTCAGTTATTGAAAGCATTTGGTTGCAGTTGTTGATATTAAAGGTGCTCAATAAATTATTAGGTTTTGGGGAGAAATTACTTTTTCACATGGGTGATGTAACGTATTTATCTGACTATAAGACGCACCTGACTATAAGATGCATCCAGATTTTAGACAACAGAAAAAAGAAAAAAATGGTATTTTGCTACTTTTACAAAGAAAAAGCTATTTGTTAAAAAAAAAAATATTTTTGTTTCACCACATTCTGAGAGCCATAAATTTTATATTTTTTCATCGATTGAGCGGTGTGAGGGCTTATTTTATAGCGGGGCGAGCTATAGTTTTTATTGGCTCCATTTTCTGGTACATATGATTTCTTTAATCACTTTTTGTCACTAAGGTGACAAAAAAACAACGATTCTGGGGTTTGAATTTTTGTTTTTACGCCGTTCACAGTGCGAGTCAAATAAGGCTATATTGTAATAGTTAGACATTTTACGGACGCAGTCATACCAATTCTCTTTATTTTTTTTATTTTTTACATTGTGCTTGGGGAAAAATGGAAAAAGGTGTTTTTTGAATGTTTAATATTTTTTTACACTCCTGAAAATGGATCTAACTTTTTTTTTTTTACACATTTTATTAGTTCCCCTAGGGGACTTGAACCAGCGACCGTTAGATTGCTGGTACAATACACTACAATACATGGATTAGTTAAGGAAACAGAGTAACTCGCTGAGCTACGCTGTTTCCGTAACTCCCATAGCAGTGAATGGCAGTTACAGAATCAGCGTAGCATGCGCGCTACACTGTTTCCGTAACTACTATTCAGTTCTATGGGAGTTTCGGAAACAGCGTAGCTCAGTGAGTTACATTGTTACCGTAACTGGACCATCTACGTTTTCGTATCTACCGAGCTCCGGACACAGCCTAGCTCGCAGTGCTACGCTGTTTCCGTTACTCCTGGCCACATAACCAGGAAGTGGCCGGGAGACAACGGAGCTGAGTAAGATAGAACGGGGTTTAGGGGACCCGTTCTAGAGATAGGTGTGGGACCCGCATCTATCTGACATATCCTGTGGATATGTCATAAATGTCCTTCATGGGAAAACCCCTATAAATACCGCGGTCGCTATTGACCGCGGCATTTAATGTTTTAAACAGCCAGGAACAGCGCGTTCGCTGTTCCTGGCCGTTAGAGCGGCCTGTCAACTGTAAAACACAGCTGACACCCGCTCCACTCCAAACATCATCCCCTCCCCGCTCCATGAAGTGCCGGCACAGCATGGGTTGGGAAGGGGTTAAGTAAGGAAGCCACAGCCGGGTCCCTTGACTGCCGACTATAAGACTCAGGGACTTTTTAACAGGATTTATTCCTGCTAAAAACTGTGTCTTATAGTCCGGAAAATACGTTAGGTGTTAAATAACTTTTTGTCACAAAGGGTCGGTGGACCCACTGGGCCGTACCACCTTGGCGGTAAGGCAGCTGGCCAACATGGAGCAGGTGAGGGTCTACAGTTCTATAGGTACCTGTGGCAGCTCAGACAGCAGCAGGGCAGGCTCGGCTGGGACTAGGCAGCAGGCGGACGTCAGGCGAGGTGAAGCAGGTCAGATGTGGATGCAGCACGGCACGACTTTGGCACAGCACAGTGCTAGACCAGGAAGGTTTGGATTACTAGGAACAGGAACTGGAAACAGGTATAGGCACAGGGACTGGAACAGGGACTGGAACAGGAAACACACTAGGAGGCCATCACATAGACAAACTAGGGAACACAGCAATGCTCAGGCATAGAACTAGGGGGCTGGACCCCTCTTATAGTCCAGGGTACTCACGGGTCAAAGTTCATCAACGAGGTCCGTGCGCGCATGCTCGTGCCCGCTCTTAAAGGGGATCCGGCTGAGGTGAGTGGACGTGAGCCCTGGCGTCTCCTGAGGAAGAGGCTGGGGCCAGCGCTTGCCGACTCGTGGCTGCGGCTGTCATGGGCAGGTTGGAACTGACAGCCCGCAGCCACGGACATTACAGTATCCCCCCTCTTATGCCCCCTCTTCTTGGGACCAGAGCGAGAGAGAAACTTCTTTAGAAGAGTAGGGGCATTGAGGTTCTCCTCTGGCTCCCAGGACCTCTATTCAGGGCCAAACCCCCTCCAATCCACCAAATAAAAAGTCTTTCCTCTCTCTATCTTGATGTCCAAGATCTCCTTGACCTCAAAGATGTCTGAAGGGCTGCTGGAGGCAACCGCAGGGCTGGGAGTCTTGGAATAGCGGTTCGGGATCACTGGTTTCAGGAGGGAGACATGAAAGGAGTCGGGAATCCTGAGGGTAGGAGGCAGCCGAAGCTTGTAGGCGACAGGGTTGATCTGCTGCAGGACCTCGAATGGTCCGAGGAACCTGGGGGCAAATTTACATGACGGCACCCTCAGTCAGATATTCCTGGACGACAGCCAGACCTTAGTGACAGGAAGAAACTGAGGAGGCTTTCTTCTCTTTGTGTCAGCCTTCCGTTTCATGCGGTCCACTGCCATTAGGATGGAGGATCGAGTCTGCTGCCAGATCTGCAAATAGTCTCTAAACGTGGAGTCAGCTGCAGGTACCTCGGATGTATCAGGCACCGGGAGAGGAATTTGTGGGTGCTGGCCGTAGACAATGCAGAACGGTGTATTCCTAGTAGACTCGCTGGTGTGATTATTGTAGGAGAACTCCGCCCAAGGGAGCAGCTGCACCCAGTCATCATGCTACTTGGAGATGAAGTGGTGTAGATAGTTCTCCAAAATCTGCTTGATCCTCTCAACCTGACCAATAGAATGAGGATGGTAGGCAGAGGAAAAGTCCAACTTCACGCCAAGAAGTCCGCAGAGGGCTCTCCAGAACCTCGAGGTTAACTGAACCCCCCGATCAGACACAATATGCTGTGGCAAGCCATGCAGGCGGAAGATGTGTTGGATAAATAACTTGGCCAACTGAGGAGCAGAAGGAAGACCCGTCAGAGTAATGAAGTGGGCCATCTTCGAGAATCGGTCCACCACCAACAAGATAGCACTGCATCCAGCAGAGAGAGGCAGGTCCGTGATAAAGTCTATAGCTATATGCTGCCAGGGAGCATTGGGCACAGGTAATGGCTGGAGCAGACCAGCAGGTCTGTAGTGGGTGGCCTTGTTGGCTGCACATACAGCACAGGAAGAAACGAAGTCCACAATATCCTTGGGCATTGTGGGTCGCCAGAAATGGCGAGCAATCAAATCCCGGTTCTTACGTAACCCCGCGTGACCTGCCAGTCTAGAGGACTGTCCTCAGCGGAGGATTCTTCCACGATCAACCAGGCGCACAAAAGTCCTCCCTGGAGGAATGTCCCAAATTTGCAGGGGATTGACCGAGACAATGCAAGGTGGGTCAATAATGTTCTGTGGACTCTCAATGGTGTCTTCTGTCTCAAAAGACCTGGACAAGGCATCGGCCCTCACATTCTTGTCGGCCGGGCGATAATGAAGCTCAAACTGAAACCTTGCAAAGAATAGTGGCCACCTGGCTTGACGAGGGTTCAGCCGTTGGGCCGTCTGGAGGTAGGTCAGATTCTTGTGGTCTGTAAAAAAATCAAGATTGGATGAGCTGCGCCCTCTAGTAAATGTCTCCACTCCTCCAGAGCCAATTTGATGGCCAGTAACTCCCGATCCCCAATCGAGTAGTTGCGTTCTGCGGAAGAGAAGAGCTTGGAAAAGTATCCACATACCCTTGACTTGCCCTTGGGACCTCTCTGGAACAGGAGTGCACCAGCACCGACAGAGGATGCGTCCACCTCCAACGAGAACTGCAGAGAGACATCTGGATGATGGAGAATAGAGGCTGACGTGAAGCCACTCTTCAGGCTATTGAATGCGGACTAGAAATGGGAGAAGTCAGTGAGGAGAAGTTCGAAATACGAAATAAACTGCCTGTAAAAATTAGCAAATCCCAAAAAGCGCTGTATGGCGCTCAAGACTTGAGGGCGTGGCCACTCCAGGACAGACTTTACCTTTTCAGGGTACATCTCGAGACCACGATTCGAGACTATGTAGCCCAGGAAGGGTAGAGCATCCTTGTCAAATACGCACTTCTCCAACTTGGCATACAGACGATTCTCCCTTAACCGTAGCAGAACCTGACGGACATGTCTCTGGTGCATCATAGGATCTGGGGAGAAAATCAAGATGTCATCAAGGTAGACTACAACGCAAAAATAGAGGAGGTCACGGAAAATGTCGTTCACAAACTCCTGGAAGACCGCGGGAGCATTACACAGGCCGAAGGGCATTACTAGATACTCATAGTGTCCATCACGGGTGTTAAATGCAGTCTTCCATTCATCACCCTCGCGAACCCGGACTAGGTTGTAAGCCCACGCAGGTCTAGTGTAGAAAAAAAATTTGCACCACGTATACGATCAAACAGTTCAGAGATTAGTGGCAACGGATATTTATTCTTCACCGTGATCTGGTTGAGACTACGGTACTCGATGCAAGGACGAAGTGAGCCATCTTTCTTTTTGACGAAGAAGAACCCGGCTCCTGCCGGGGAGGAAGACTTTCGTATGAAGCCCCTTTCTAAGTTCTCTTTCACATAGGAGGACATGGACAGAGTCTATGGCAAGGAGAGAGGATATATCCTACCACGGGGAAGGAATGCACAAGGAATCAGTTCAATAGGGCAGTCATACGCCCAATGTGGGGACAATGTCTCTGTCTCCCTCTTGCTAAAGACGTCCGAAAAGGCAGCATAATGACCCGGCAATCCTGCCAATGACCGAGGCAGTGAAGGCTGAGCCGAACGAATCCGCACCAGGCAACGACCTTGACACTCAGCGCCCCACTGGAATACCTCTCCAGAATTCCAGTCCGGAACTGGGGCATGCAGTCGGAGCCAAGGCAGGCCCAGCAACACAGGGTTAACAGCTTTGGGCAGGACATAGAATGACAGAAGTTTGGAGTGAATGGCTCCCACTTGGAGCCTCAGCGGCTTTGTCACAGCTATAACTGGGTCTGGCAGAGGTAGTCCATTCACTGAGGCAACTGTCAACGGGCTCTCCAGAGGGGTGGTGGGTAATTGCGGAAGGTACACCAGATCTCTGCGGATGAAATTAGCAGCGGATCCAGAGTCCAGATACGCAGAGACCTGATGTGTTTTCTCGCCGGACACTATGGTCACAGGTATAGACAATTTAGATGGAAGTCCATCTTTACCCAAGGTCGTCACTCCAAGCAACACTAGGTTTTGGGATTTTTGGGGGCACAGGCGCACAAGATGGCCATCGAGGCCGCAATAAAGACAGAGTCCAGATGTACGTCTGCGTTGTCTCTCTTGGGTAGATAATTTATACTGGTCCGTTATTACCGACTTCTTAGGAGGGTCGACATCTGAGGACAGCAGGGGTTGCTGCAAAGTAGTAACCAGACTAGGAAGGGCTCCCTCCCGTTGAACCTCTTGGAGGCGTTCACGGATCCGTATATCAATCCGGGCAGACAGAAGGATGAGGTCATCCAGGGTAGACGGAAGATCCTGGGCAGCAAGTTCGTCTTTAATTCTGGAAGATAGTCCATGCCAGAATGCAGCCACCAGGGCCTCATTGTTCCATAACATTTCTCCCGCCAGGGTGCGTAAGTGGTTGGCGTACTCACTCACGGAGGTGTCTCCTTGGCGCAGGTTAATCAAAGAGGCCGCTGCAAATGAGACCTGTCCAGGCTTCTCAAACACCATGTGAAAAGTCCGGAGGAAGGCAGGGAAGTCGCGGGTCTCTAGTCCTTGTCTCTCCCAGATAGGGTTCGTCCATGCAAGAGCCTTGCCGGTGAGGAGAGAAATGACGAAAGCGACCCTGGCAACATCAGACGAAAATGTCCTAGCATACAGGCTGAAATGTATCTGGCATTGATTAAGAAAACCACGACAGGTTCTTGCTACTCCATAATAGCGGTCAGGAAGTGGCAAAGAAACACGTGGGTCAATACTGCAAAGAGGTGTAGTCTGAGGATCCTCATTGCCAGGAGGTGTAGTAGGAGGAACGGCAGCCTGTGCCTCCTGCCGACATGCAAGAATGTTCAATGCCTGAAGGAGTTGGTCCTGTCAAGACCAGAGGTCCAGCATATACGCTCGCATCTCCTGTGACGTCGTCATAGTCTTGAATCGACCAGCGGGGTCCATGGCCTGAGCGTACTGTCAGAAGGGACAGCTGGCCAACAGGGAGCAGGTGAGGTTCTACAGTTCTATAGGCACCTGTGGCAGCTCAGACAGCAGCAGGGAAGGCTCGGCTGGGACTAGGCAGCAGGCGGACGTCAGGCGAGGTGAAGCAGGTCAGACGTGGATGCAGCACGGCACGACTTTGTCACAGCACAGTGCTAGACCAGGAAGGTATGGATTGCTAGGAACAGGAACAGGAAACAGGTATAGGTACAGGGACTGGAACAGGGATTGGAATAGGAAACACACTAGGAGGCCATCACATAGACAAACTAGGGAACACAACAATGCTCAGGCATAGAACTAGGGGGCTGGACCCCACTTATAGTCCAGGGTACTCACGGGTCAAAGTTCATCAACAAGGTCCAGTGTGCGTGCTGCCCCTTTAAGAGCGCGCACGAGCGTGCGCCGCACACTACGGGATCCGGCTGAGGTGAGTGGACGTCTCCTGAGGATGAGGCCGGGCCAGCGCTTGCCGATTAGTGGCTGCGGTTGTCAAGGGGAGGTTGGAGCTGACAGCCCGCAGCCACGGACATTACACTTTTTTCCTTCAATAATCAAAATTAATATCTAAAAATGAAGTTTGTGTTTGCTCAGACTTTGCTTTGTTTACATTTTGTTTGAAGAACTGAAACCATGAAACTGAATCGGTCTTGGAGGCAGTAAGTTATAGAGCAAGAGTAGTGGAGCACATTGATATATACTTTTGTGCAAAAGGATTCAGGATAATCTGTAATTTAATTATTCAAATCCCTGTTCGCTAACAGCTAAATAGTTCAGTGGGCGGTCTCAACCATTGACTGACAGTCTTCCTTGTAAAAGTGTGAATATAGAAATAGCTGCCAATTACTAAGTATGACCTCCCACAAGAATTTTAAGCGTTTAGGGATTTAGATCAATAAATTACAGGTTCGACTGAATCTTTTCTTAGAAAGCTACAGTGAAGGAAATAAGTATTTGATCCCTTGCTGATTTTGTAAGTTTGCCCACTGTCAAAGACATGAACAGTCTAGAATTTTTAGGCTAGGTTAATTTTACCAGTGAGAGATAGATTATATATAAAAAAAACAGAAGTTCACATAGTCAAAATTATATATATTTATTTGCATTGTGCACAGAGAAATAAGTATTTGATCCCCTACCAACCATTAAGTGTTCAGCCTCCTCCAGACCAGTTACACGCTCCAAATCAACTTGGTGCCTGCATTAAAGACAGCTGTCTTACATGGTCACCTGTATAAAAGACTCCTGTCCACACTCAATTAATCAGTCTGACTCTAACCTCTACAACATGGGCAATACCAAAGAGCTTTCTAAGGATGTCAGGGACAAGATCATAGACCTGCACAAGGCTGGAATGGGCTACAAAACTATAAGTAAGACGCTGGGTGAGAAGGAGACAACTGTTGGTGCAATAGTAAGAAAATGGAAGACATATAAAATGACTGTCAATCGACATCGATCTGGGGCTCCATGCAAAATCTCACCTCGTGGGGTATCCTTGATCCTGAGGAAGGTGAGAGCTCAGCCGAAAACTACACGGAGGGAACTTGTTAATGATCTCAAGGCAGCTGGGACCACAGTCACCAAGAAAACCATTGGTAACACATTACGTCGTAATGGATTAAAATCCTGCAGTGCCCGCAAGGTCCCCCTGCTCAAGAAGGCACATGTACAGGCCCGTCTGAAGTTTGCAAATGAACATCTGGATGATTCTGAGAGTGATTGGGAGAAGGTGCTGTGGTCAGATGAGACTAAAATTGAGCTCTTTGGCATTAACTTAACTCGCCGTGTTTGGAGGAAGAGAAATGCTGCCTATGACTCAAAGAACACCGTCCCCACTGTCAAGCATGGAGGTGGAAACATTATGTTTTGGGGGTGTTTCTCTGCTAAGGGTACAGGACTACTTCACCGCATCAATGGGAGAATGGATGGAGCCATGTACCGTCAAATCCTGAGTGACAACCTCCTTCCCTCCACCAGGACATTAAAAATGGCTCGTGGCTGGGTCTTCTAGCACGACAATGACCCGAAACATACAGCCAAGGCAACAAAGGAGTGGCTCAAAAAGAAGCACATTAAGGTCATGGAGTGGCCTAGCCAGTCTCCAGACCTTAATCCAGACATGGGCAAACTACGGCCCGCGGGCCACATACGGCCCGTTAGGCTTTTTAATCCGGCCCGCCGAACTTGTCCAAGATATATCCGTCCTCTGCAGCTGCTAGTTCGCGCAGGAGGACGGATATATCCGTCCTGTGATCGCGCGGGTACTGACAGTTTACCCACGCGATCAGCGGCAGGAGCACGGCTGTTATACACAGCCTGGCTCCTGCTGCAACTGCCGGAATCGAAGCACGCGCCGATTCCGGCAGTTTAACCCATTAAATGCCGCTGTCAACAGTGACAGCGGCATTTAATGTGTTTGACAGAGGGGGGAACTCCCTCTGTCTCCCGATCGGCGCCCCCGCAAACAAATCGCGGGTCGCCGTCGGGTTTCCATGACAGCCGGGGGTCTAACAAAGACCCCCAGGTCTGTCTTCAGCATCTGCCTGTTAGGCGATGCCAGAGGCATGACCTAACAGGTTGCCTGTCAGTTTTACACTGACAGGCAATAATGCTTTGGTATACGAAGTATACCAAAGCATTATATATGCGATCGGCATATCGCATAGTGAAGTCCCCTGGTGGGACTAAAAAAAAAAAAGTAAAACCGTTAAATAAAGTTTGTGAAAAAAAAAATAAAAAAAATTACAGTCAAAGTCAAATAAAACTACTTTTTTGCCCCAAAAAGTGGTTTTATTTAATAAAACGGTCAAAACAAATCACACATACACATATATGGTATCCCCGCGATCGTAACAACTTGACCAATAAAATGAACACATTAATTAAACCGCCGGATGAACGGCGTCCAAAGAAAACGCAAAAAACAACGGCAAAATTCTCTCTTTTCTCCCATTCCCCCCATAAAAAATAAAATAAAAGTTCATCTATAAGTCCTATGTACCCCAAAATAGTACTAATGAAAACTACACATTGTCCCGCAAAAATCAATCCCACGTACGGCCACATCGACGGAAAAATAAAAAAATTACGCCTCTTGGAACGCGGCGATGCAAAAACAAGTAATTTTTTTCTAAAAGGGTTTTTATTGTGCAAACGTAGAAAAAACATATAAAACCTTTACACATTTGGTATCCCTGTAATCGTGCCGACCCATAGAATAAAGTTAACATGTTATTTACGCTGCATAGTAAACGGCGTAAATTTATAACGTGAAAATTAATGCTGGAATAGCTGCTTATTTTCAATTCTCTCCTAAAATAAAGTTAATAAAAGTTAATCAATATATTATAAGCATCTAAAAATGGTACAATTACAAAATACAACTCGTCCCGGAAAAAACAAGCCCTTATACGGCTATGTCGACGGAATAAAAAAAGAGTTACGACTCTTGGAATGCGACCGTGGAAAAACAAAAAATAATCCTTGGTCATTAACGTGCAAAATGGCCCGGTCATTAAGGGGTTAATGTGGCACGTATTTCTCTTTATTTCACTTTAATTTTCACTTCGTTTCACGTCACCATTAAGCCCTTCGGTTTTCAAAGAGTACAATATCAGCCGTCACTTTGCCACGAAGCATGCAAACTATGCTAGCAAGCAGTCAACACAAGAACGGGCGGCTCAGAGGTTGGCAGCTAATTTACAGAGTCAACAGAACTTTTTTCTTGATAAATCACAGTGCGTATGTTATTTTAATCTATTTACATTTCCTCCTCCCAGTATCTGCGAAATAGTATGTAAATGCCATATCTTGCATATTCCTTGAGACAAATTTATTAACTGATAAGGGCTATTTTTCACATTTGAAAGACAGTTAATAAATTGGGTTGTAGTGTTCTTACTGTGCTATGAGGTTTGCACACACTCCATTTAATGCTTTAGTATATCCGGCCCAAACACTCCCTCCAAATGCTCCTGGCCCGGCCCCTCTGTCAAATTTTAGAACCCATTGTGGCCCGCGAGTCAAAAAGTTTGCCCACCCCTGCCTTAATCCCATCGAAAACTTATGGAGGGAGCTGAAGATCCGAGTTGCCAAGCGACAGCCTCGAAATCTTAATGATTTACAGATGATCTGCAAAGAGGAGTGGGCCAAAATTCCATCTAACATGTGTGCAAACCTCATCATCAACTACAAAAAACGTCTGACTGCTGAGCTTGCCAACAAGGGTTTTGCCACCAAGTATTAAGTCTTGTTTGCCAAAGGGATCAAATACTTAATTCTCTGTGCACAATGCAAATAAATATATATAATTTTGACAATGTGATTTTCTTTTCTTTTTTTTTTAATATATATAATCTATCTCTCACTGGTAAAATTAACCTAGCCTAAAAATTCTAGACTGTTCATGTCTTTGACAGTGGGCAAACGTACAAAATCAGCAAGGGATCAAATACTTATTTCCTTCACTGTATATTTCAATCGGCTAAGTTTCTCTCAGACTGCATGTTTAACATGACAGGTTTCCTTTAAATCTGACAAATATGCAAAAATCAAAATAGGAAAATGCAGATACTTCTTCATGGTAATGTACACGATTAATGATAGTAGATGATAGCAACAGCTATCTTAAGTAATTTTATCATCAGAAAGATTTTTGCTCAGATTGTGTTTGAAGGATTTACTATTAATTACCTCAAAAATTATGTAAATTCTATACACGGAATTGATTCCTTTTATTGGTTTTAAGCCTATTTTGACCTCATTGTCTTTTTATATGGCCTGGCCATTGTGAAGAATCTAGCAAAATTATAGCCATTGGTCAAACAGGTTAATGAATTACTTCTTATGCAGCCATTACAAGTGATGTGCTCGGTTCTCCTCAACACGATAATTTAGGAGCTGTCATCCATAGGCTGAAAACAGCTTTAGCTCCACTTGTGAATTCACTAGCTCAGAAAGATGGAAAATAAGGGGCTCCAATCAAACAGCATGTGGCACTACAGCCCAATGGAAGGTAGGCATTCCTGAATGTGGTGGTACATTCTCAAAAGTCCATATCTGTATTCATGTGCATATGTAGAAAACCAGAAATACTTGGTTCACATAGTATGTTGATATTTACTTTAAGAAATTAAATTCTCTTGAAGCGGTTCTGTGCTTCTAAATTAAGGCTCAATAGGCTGTGATAAAGTCTTCACATTGAAGACATTTATAGCACATCGGATATGCCATAAATGTCAGTGGAGGCCCTATTGTGTTCTATTCTATTGTTTCCGTGATTCTCATTAACTATAAAGAATAAGTGACCATGGGTGTGTGGCCACTTTTCAGTGGATAACCTTTCCATGGGATTGGTGAGGGTCTCACCAGTCGGATCTCTACCAATCAGTAAGCTTTGGGGTAACCATGGTAGCATCAAAAGACTTACTTTTCTAGACAAAGATATCCTGTCATGTGACCTCCACTATCATGAATGTGGATGTCCATGCAAAGTTTGAGTATTCACGCTTACTTGATAACCACAAAGGATATTTTACATTAATGTAGCAGTTAGTAGATTGTAACTTATCTACATCATATCAGAGCATAATTATTTCTATTCTATCTAGCTGTTACATGTGAGGTGCTCAGGTCTCCACAGCAAGGATCATTTACATGTAATCATCTATGGGCTGAGAACAGCTTTGGATCCACTTGTGAATTCACTTGCTCAGAAGGATGGAAGTTAAAGGGCTCCAATGTAACAACTTGTGGATCTAGAGGCCTATGGACAGAAGAAATACCCGAATGTGAAGGTAGGATTGCAAAGCAGTAGGAACAAATCTAATGAAACACTTAGCTACGTTCAGACAAGATTTGTTCAGAAGACAAGTTAACAAATATAAAAATTCAAATTAAATAGTTCTGCTCCAAAAGCAGAATACGGACAATCACTGTTAATTTATCATTTTATAAGATATAAGTCCAAAATAATCATGTTGCCTTTACACAATGTGGCTGAGCCGGGGCCATTGCCGCGCGGTCAAGAATAATGCTTCACCTGTACTTGCTGCAATTTGCAAAAAAACACATTCACAGCCACGCAGCAATTTCCGGGTTAAGCAACGGCATGTATGGGCACCCTAACAGCAACAGTTAGGAGTTAGGAGTTTTCGTATTGAAGAAATTTATGGCACATTGGATATTCCACAAATGTCTCATCAGCGGAGGACCTATTGTGTCCTATTCTATTGTTTCCGCGGTTCTCATTAACTATAAAGAATAAGTGACCATGCGTGTGTGGCTACTTCTCAATGAATCACCTGTTCTTGGGATTGGTGATGGTCCCACCAGTCGGATTTCTACCAATCAGGAAGCTCTAGGGTAACCACGGTTACATCAACAGACTTACTTTTCTATACAAATGCATCCTGTCATGTGACATCCACTATCATGACTGTGGATGTCCACGTAAAGTTTGCCTATTAGCTTACTTGATAAGCACAAGGTAAGCATAATATATTGATATTTACTGTAAGACATTAAATTCTCTTGAAGCAGTTCTGTGCTCATAAATTAAAGCTCAATAGGTTTTAATGGAATTTTCACATTGAAGACATTTATAACACATCGGATATATGCCATAATTGTCTGATCAGCGGAAGCCCTATTGTGTCCTATTCTATTGTTTCCATGATTCTCATTAACTATAAAGAATAAGTGACCATGTGTGAGTGGCCATTTTTCAGTGGATCACCTGTCCATGAGATTGATGAGTGTCTCACCAGTCGGATCTCTACCAATCAGTAAGCTTTGGGGTAAACATGGTAGCATCAACAGACTTACTTTTCTGTACATAGTCATCCTGTTATGTGACATCCACTATCATGAATGGGAATGTCCATGTAAAGTTTGAGTATTCACGCTTACTTGATAACCACAAATGATATTTTACATTATTGTAGCAGTTAGAAGATTGTAACTTATCTACATCATATCAGAGCATAATTATTTCTATCCTATCTAGCTGTTACATGTGAGGCGCTCGGGTCTCCACAGCAAGGATCATTTACATGTAATCATCTATGGGCTGAGAACAGCTTTGGATCCACTTGTGAATTTACTTGCTCGGAAGGATGGAAGATAAAGGGCTCCAATGTAACAACTTGTGGATCTACAGGCCAATGGACAGAAGACATTCCCGAATGTGAAGGTAGGATTGCAAAGCAGTAGGAACAAATCTAATGAAACACATAGCTACGTTCAGACCAGATTTTGTTAGAAGACACGTTAATAAATAAAAAGATTCAAATGAAATAGTTCTGCTCCAATAGCAGAATACTGACAATCACTGTTCATGTACCATTTTATAAGATATAAGTATAAAATGATTAGGTTGCCCGTACACAATGAGGCTGAACTGGGGCAATTGCAGTGCAACCAAGTACCATGCTTCACCTGTACTTGCCGCAATTTGCAGTAAAGCCACATTCTCAGGAAAGCAGCAATTTTGGTGCTTAGCCGCACCATGTTCGGACACCCTAAGAGCAATATGTGCAGAGATCATTTTTAATTCTCAATAATATCCAATTCTTGGGGATCCAATTCCATTTTCTTGCTTCATGGACAGGGTTTCTTTACTTGTAAACCTTGTGGACAAAGATCCCTGGATAACACAGTCAGTATGAGATCCAGCTAAATAAATTTGTGTAATTTGTATTTCTTGTGAGGTAGCTTTTCTTTACTAATAGCTTAAATCTTCTATATAATAATGGGCACAGATAGAACGTATAACAGACCAGCTTAAGTGAAGGGTTACCTTTCATTATCTCCTGACGTCATTAAGAAATCTCAAAACATGTTATTGATTGGGGACCATGCATTAGGACCCAAATTATTTTCTAGAGCAAAGCTGGCACTTATTTAAGCCCAGTTGCATGTGCAGAAATATTTGGACTCATGTATCAACACTATCTAATAGAAAAACTGGCCTTGTTGCCTATAGCAACTAATCAGAGCTCAGCTTTTAATGGGAAAATTCAATGACTGTAATTTAGAAATTGTCTATTCATAAAAAGAAAACACATAGTGCATGGAGGAACGCCAAAGCCTCTTTGTACTAGGACCCCCACTAGCGACATCTTGGCTGTTACACATATGGAGGCACTGCAATATGAGACAGGGATGAACTGAGAACCGTCTGGGTCCCCTACGACACAATAGACTTACTTTTTGATAAAACATTTTTTTCCTTTTGGAAATACAGCTTCTATGTATCCTGGATACAAAGAAGCTGTATCTTGTGCTGAAACCAGAAACCGTCAGGTCTGCAGGACTGATGGCTTCGTTGACAGCGGGTCCTGTGTGTCTCTGACACACAGGATCCAGCTGTTATTGATCACATCTAAGTCCATAACGTAAATGTAATCGATAACAAGTGGATCCTGCATGTCAGGGACACGCAGGATCCACTGTCACCGAAGCCATCATTCCTGCTGACCTGACGGATTCTGGTTTTAGCGCAAAATACAGCTTCTATTTATCTAGGATAATTAGCGGAGCAATCTGTCCCCCCCCCAAAAAAAAAACGTTGATTGTATCAAATAATATAATGTATTGTAGGGGATGGTAAATTTTCTGACCACAAATATTTTACAAACAAACTAGGGTGTACAGTACCTTCCTTGAAAAACATTTTCAAGGAACTGAAGAATAACCATAATAATAATAGCAAGTTGTGATGGAAAGTACAATACCTTGAAAATTATATAAAAAACAGGATTATCCCATAAGAACTAAGAGTGTAAAAAGTACCAGTGTTTCGGTCTGGTACCTATGACACCCAGAGAAAGGACAAATCAGAAGGTACAATTCACCTATAGCAGCCCTCTTTCCTACAATTGCATCATTCCTATACATGGAATTGATTAATTTATTTTGTTTTAAGCTTATTTTGACCTCACTGTCTTTTTATATATTCTGACCCCTTTCAAGAATCTAGCAAAATCATAGACATTGGTTCAACATATTAATGACTTATTTCTTATGCAGCAATAACATGTGAGGTGCTCGGTACTCCTCAGAATGGATCATGTAATTGCAATCATCCATGGACTGAGAACAGCTTTGGCTCCACTTGTGAATTCTCTTGCTCAGAAGGCTGGAAATTAAAAGGCTCCAATAAAACAACATGTGACTCTACAGGCCAATGGACAGAAGGCATTCCCGAATGTGACGGTACATTTACAAAAGGGGGAATTTGTTAACTTTTATACGTCGGTTTTTTTACTTAGAAAAGTCAGAAATGGCACAAAGGGAGCTTAGAAGAAGATGGTGGTACTGGCATAAATTATAGTGCAAAACTAGAGTAAATTTAAATATCTGACGCACGGACAGCCAGAGATGCACCTAATTTATTAAGAAATTTGCACTAATTAGTAAATTAGGCACATCCACTCCAGCAATCTTTATATTAAGACAGGCGTATGAAACGCCAGTCTCAATGAATCTTCCTTTTTATATGTATTCCTGTGCATATGTAAAAGTCAGAAATGATTCTATGATGATATTAACTGTAAGAAATACAAATTATATTGAAGCAGTTCTGTGCTTCTAAATTAAAGCTCAACAGGTTTTTTCTTGGGTTTTCGCATTGAAGACATTTATGTCACTTTAGATATGCTATAAATGTGTGATCAGCGGAGGCCTCATTGTGTCCCATTATATTGATTCTGCGATTCTCCTCAAAGGCTATAGACACTTTCGCACTGAAGTTTTTATTTTCATTGTTCATTTGTTTTCTACATGCAAAATTAGGCAACTTTCTAAACAGACTTATTAAAAATGTCTTACCATTTGTCCGCTGTAGTCTGCGTAATTCCTGTAGACAGCTTCTCTCCTGCACATTCTAACTCAAGTCTGTCAGTCAACTGCTCGTGACTGCGGACTCAACTGCTCTCCCTCTCCCTTCTCTGTGTTTGAAATAGCTGCAGGGAGGCCGAGAAGGTTGTATATGGCAGATCAGAGTATTGAGAGGGGGGAAAGCATCTGAGATCATGTTCACACTACATATTTTGAGGCATATTTTGGAGAGTAAAACGCTCATATTATGCTCCGAAATACACTTGAATCGCTCATATTACACTCTGAAATACACTTTGCAGGCTTAAAAGGTAGCCTGCAAACAGCTTCCTATTAATTTCACTGGGAAATAAGCTGTATAGTTCATACAAGGCATATTTTACGTTGCTAAATTAAAAAAACTCCTTGTAAAAATATGCTTCGTGAAAAAGAAGGGATATGTCACTTCTTGAAGCATTTTACAAGTTACATTTTTCAATCTCCTATTGACATTTTAAAAAAACGCTTCGAAAATACACCTTAAAAATACCCTTCAAAATCAACTACAAAAATGCAAGGCTTTTAGGGGCTGTTTTGCGTGCATTTTTCATCCTGAACATATGTCGTGTGAACATAGCCTAACTGGCAGCCTGTGTGATCTGTCCCACATCCCTCCCCTGTGCTTTCGTCCTTATCTACACTCTGATACTGACAGCCCGAACACGTTGAAGCTTCCCCCCTCTCCTCACTCTGATCTTCCGTGTACTACCACCTACCCCTCCCTGCTGCTATCTTTAAGGCCTT
The DNA here is from genome assembly GCF_050947455.1 of Rhinoderma darwinii. NCBI lineage: Eukaryota > Metazoa > Chordata > Amphibia > Anura > Rhinodermatidae > Rhinoderma > Rhinoderma darwinii. The sequence goes on along the minus strand of NC_134693.1, from coordinate 64,572,854 downwards.
ATTCACACGAGCAGTTCAGATTTGTGTCTGCAAAAAATGTGCATTTTTCATCCATATGAAAGTTCATGTTTGTTTCCTTGTGGTTTTGTTCGTGTCATTCATTTTTCATGTCCATTTTTCTCCACTCCTTCCTGATTTCACTTTTTTTCAATGCATTTCTGTAGCAACTGATTCATGAAAAATGGACTGCACATGAATGTCATCGATGTGCTGTCCATTTTTTTCACACCTATAGACTTCAAAGAGCAAGTCAGGTCCTTAAAAACAGACCAGCATAGGGCATGCTGTGAGTTTCTCGCAACAGACACGAGCTTCATTGAAAAAAACTATTTTGAATAGCCTGATTTAATTGTATAGGTTTGTGTGCTGTCCGTTGTTAAAACAGTCATTACACGGACGAGAAATTCGTTCATATGATGCCTTACCCTGAGAGAAACCAAGATTAGAGAGGTTGAGTCAGCTGTCAGGAGCAGCGTCGTGACATATTTCAGTTACAATTTGCAGAAGACCATCTGTCTACAGGAATTAGGCTGTGTTCACATCAACGTTGTCTTTCCCTTGAGGGGTTCCATCTGAGGTTTCGGTCGGGGGAACCCCTCAAGGAAAAGGCAAACGGAAACCTTAGCTTCCGTTTGCATCACCATTCTGAATGGTGACGGAAACTTTGCTAATGGTTTCCGTTTGTCACCGTAACAGGGTTCCGTTGTTTTGACGGAATCAATAGCGCAGTCGACTGGGCTATTGATTCCGTCAAAACAACGAAAAGAAAGATTTCAAAGTTGTACATAGCCTTTAATTTTGCATTGTGGAAGCAAACTAATAATAAAAATAATGTCAGTGCGAATGTGTACATAGCCTTTCACTATAAAGGAAAGTGACCACTTCTCAGTACGTTGTCTGTTCTTGGGATTATTGAGGGACTCACTTGTCGAATCTCTACCAAACATGAGTTCATGGCATAGCCAAACAATACTCTTTAAGTTTAAAATAGTGACACTTTCTATTATTATCTATTATCTCCAAAATTCTGCAGTAATATAAAATTGTGTTCGCTCCGGGGTAGCCACAGTAGCATCAACAGACTAACTGTTCTATACATAGACATCCTGTCATTTGTCCTATTATGAATGTGTATGGCCATATAAAGTTTGCCTGTTAACGCTTACCTGATAACCACATAGCAAGCATAATATTTTACATTATTGTAGCAGTTAGTAGATTGTAACTTATCTACATCATTTCAGAGCATAATTATTTCTATTCTATCTAGCTGTTACATGTGAGGCGCTCGGGTCTCCACAGCAAGGATCATTTACATGTAATCATCTATGGGCTGAGAACAGCTTTGGATCCACTTGTGAATTCACTTGCTCAGAAGGATGGAAGTTAAAGGGCTCCAATGTAACAACTTGTGGATCCACAGGCCAATGGACAGAAGACATTCCCGAATGTGAAGGTATGGTTTATACCATATTAAGAGTCTATTTGAGTGCATTTACATATGGTAAAAAAAATGATGTATGCACCCGCATGTTTTTCACCTGTAAAAACCACATGGCCGTAAAGAATGGCAGTTCGTGGTAAGACTGTGTGCTGTTTTGCCGCAAATTTTAATGGCAGTTTTACGTTTCATGTAAATGCACCCTTACACCTTAGTATATAGGCAAAGCAGTAGGAACAAATTTAATGAAACACATGGCAGCGTTCATACCATATTTTGTTAGGAGACAAGTTTATAAATAAAAGGATTCAACTAAAATATTTCTGCTCCAAAAACAGAATACTGACGATCACTGTACATTTACCATTTTATAAGATATAATAAAAAATAATTATGGTGCTGCGCGGCCAAAATCATTTGCTTATCTTGTATTTGTGACAATTTGCCGTAAACTGCATTCTCGACCGTGTGGCAATTACCGCAGCACGGCTGCATTGTGTATGGGCACCATAACAGCAACATGGGATAAGATAATTGGTAATGTATTGCACATTTAATAACAAATATGTCGACTCTCCGCAATGATATCCACTTCTTGAGGACGCAAAAGGAAAACTTTCATTTGCTTGCTACATGGACAGGGGTTCTGTACTTGTTTACCTTGTTGACAAATGTCCCTGGATAATACAGTGAGTGTGACATCCAGCTAAGGACATGTTCACATCACGTTCTGGCCCTACCTGTAGCGTGCACATTGGGAAAGCTGTTGGGATTAGCCTTTCGGCCTCCGTTGGGCTTGTATGCGTAAGAATACCTTTTTTTTCTTTTAAAGGATGGAATGGAAGTATATTACGCTATTCTCGCATTACAAAGCTCCGTACGTCACTGTCTATATATGGACAGTGACGTAAGGGGCTCCCTGTAGGAGTGGAATCCCGGCCAGAGCGTTGCTGAAATTCAGGCAGAGGATTCTCACATTACAAAGCCCCTAACGTCACTGTCTATATATGGACAGTGACATCAAGGTCTTTGCAAAGACAGTAGTCCCCAGCCAGAGTGCTTGCAATGCTCTGGTCGGGGACTCCATAGTTGAAAGCCCCTGACATCACTGTCTATATAAAGACAGAGACGTCATGGGCTTCCCCGGCTCAGTGCTTAAAGAGGCTCTGTCACCAGATTTTGCAACCCCTATGTGCTATTGCAGCAGATCGGCGCTGCAATGTAGATAAGAGTAACGTTTTTATTTTTTTAAAACAAGCATTTTTGGCCAAGTTATGACCATTTTTGTATTTATGCAAATGAGGCTTGCTAAAGTCCAACTGGGCGTGTTTAAAGTAAAAGTCCAACTGGGCGTGTATTATGTGTGTTACATCTGGGCGTGTTTACTACTTTTACTAGCTGGGCATTCTGACGAGAAGTATCATCCACTTCTCTTCAGAACGCCCAGCTTCTGGCAGTGCAGACACACAGCGTGTTCTCGAGAGATCACGCTGTGTCGTCACTCACTTCCTGCCCCAGGTCCTGCATCGTGTCGGACGAGCGAGGACACATCGGCACCAGAGGCTACAGTTGATTCTGCAGCAGCATCGGCGTTTGCAGATAAGTCGATGTAGCTACTTACCTGCAAACGCTGATGCTGCTGCAGAATCAACTGTAGCCTCTGGTGCCGATGTGGCCGACACGATGCAGGACCTGGGGCAGGAAGTGAGTGACGTCACAGCGTGATCTCTCGAGAACACGCTGTGTGTCTGCACTGCCAGAAGCTGGGTGTTAACGAACAGAAGTGGATGATGCTGATTCGTCAGCATCATACACTCCCATTCCTAACGCCCAGCTAGTAAAAGAAGTAAAAACGCCCCGATGTACACACATAATACACGCCCAGTTGTACTTTTACTGTAAACACGCCCAGTTGTACTTTTGCAAGCCTCATTTGCATAAATACAAAAATGGTCATAACTTGGCCAAAAATGCTCGTTTTTTTAAAATAAAAACGTTACTGTAATCTACATTGCAGCGCCTATCTGCTGCAATAGCAGATAGGGGTTGCAAAATCTGGTGACAGAGCCTCTTTAAAGAGGCTCTGTCACCAGATTATCAAATCCCTATCTCCTATTGCATGTGATCGGCGCTGCAATGTAGATAACAGTAACGTTTTTGTTTTTTTTTAAACGATAATTTTTGGCTAAGTTATGAGCAATTTTATATTTATGCAAATGAGCCTTTCTAATGGACAACTGGGTGTGTTTTCTCTTATTTCCAACTGGGCGTGTATTGTGTTTTTAGCAACTGGGCGTGTTTACTTCTTTCACTGCACAATCACACTGGGCTGTGGATCATGCTGGGCTGGAACAATGAGAAGTGTATGACACTGATTAGTCACTGATTGGTCAGCCTCATACACTCCTCTGTACAACACCCAGTTGGTAAAAATTAAAAACACGCCCAGTTGTCCATTGAGAAACTCATTAGCATAAATCTAAACTAGCTCATAACTTGCTCAAAAATGATCGTTTTTCAAAATAAAAACCACTGCTGTTATCTACATTACAGCGCCAATCAGATTATGTAGGAGATAGGGCACTTATAATCTGGTGACAGAGTCTCTTTAAAGTAGCACTGTGCCCAGGTATTTCAGACAATGTATACCACTGTATGCCTATACAGTGGGATACAATGGTGCCTTCCGTCGGAGGTATACATCGGGACTCCTCATAACGTATACCTCCAACGGAAGTTAAAAACATTATGTGGACAGGTCCTAAAAAAAATCCTCAACAAAATACAGTAAAATGCATGTAAATTTGAGTTTTCAAAACCCCATTCACAGGCACTGTTACATAACAGCACGGATTTGAGGGCATGCTGTGGATTTTAAAATCTGTATTATGCTTTAGTCAGCTGAATATTTGTTCATGGATATTTTGCCATTGATTTCACCTATGCTGCTATGGGAGGTGGAATCAGTGGCTAATCTGCTGTAAAACCTGCATGTGGTTTAGTGTGGATTTTAACACTGTTTACCAAAATTATGCAGGTTTTAACACAGAACACAGAAACATGCTAGATCTTTCCCTAAATTCCCAAAAATAATTTATTTGTGGAATTAGTATTTCTTGTGAGGTAACTTTTCTACTAATATCTTAATCTTCTATATCATACATTCTTATCTACTATATAGATGTTTTTTTTTTTACTAAGCTCATTGGGGCAGATTAATTAAGACTCTAATTTTATATGTCAGTCAGTCTGAAACCCGCAGGAGTAAGGTGCAACTAATTTATTAAGAGGTGCATGTCCGTTTGCTGTCCGTGCGCCAGTAAGTGATATCTACGCCAACTATGTGCTTGCATAGATTTCCACAAATTTCTGGCATAAATTATAGTAAATGTGTCGGGCGCAACTGACTACATCCCCTCCCACTATCCACAAGTGGCAAGAGTGGCAGGAATTAAAAAGTCGCAAATTATTGCCTTGCACCATATTTTGCGACTTTTGTGGCGTGAACCTTGCCACATGCCAGAGATTGCTCCAATATAAAGCACCCATGTTTACAGGTCAACTGAGTTAATTACACCAACCATTTTTCGCAGGTAAATCATGACTAGTTCGCCAATGCATTTGGGTCCTGATGTGGACATGGATTGAGCGTACACTATATGGATAAATGTATTGGGACACACCACTTAACCGCTTCCCGACCGCCGACGGTAAATTAACGTTGGCGCTTGCTGGGCTTTGTGCAGCGCCGACGTTAATTTATGTTCCTCCTTATGTCGACGATCGGGTCCCCCGGAGTGTGTCCAGCACCCGGAACGGGCTGTTGTTATCAGCTTCTGTTCCGGGCGCTCTCATCAGGGCCTTATTGATTCAGGTCCCGATCATGTGATTGCACGGAAAGTTTGTTGTAGCAACAAACTGGAACGTTTGTTGCTATAACAAACTTTTCCAGGGATCGATTGCGGGTGCTGCCATTGGTTGTCATGGCAAAACCGGAGGCCATACAACGGCCTCCGGGTCTGCCATTCACGGAAACCTATGAGGACCAGCCGGAGGCTTCCTGTCAGTGTGACTCTCAGCATCACAATGACAGTTTATAATACGTTACGCTCAGTGGCGGATTAAGTAGACTATAGGCCCTGGGCTGTTACCCAAACTTGCCCTGCCGCGCCGTAACTATTTTTAACACTACCTTTTTGGGCAAGCATTAACAAATCGGTGTTATGATTCCCTTTGTCACAGGGCTGTGTCCCTACATACTGACAGTATCACACTGTGCAGGGACACATCCTCCTGACAAGGGGAATTGTCTATCAGTCTATATATATGCAGTCTATGGACTGCAGAAAGACTTTTTGTGAAATACAAGAATTTCCTATAATAAACATGTCAGGAGAGGTGACAGATTCTCTATAAATCGAGTGACTCACAGGTGACGACGTCTCAGATTCTAGTAGTTTTTTTCCTGTTGTCTTCGCCATCCGGTCCAGAGCTCATAACGACTTCTCCGGGCCATGACCCATTTCTGCAGAATTTGAAGAATGTCAGATGTCTTCAGCTCCTCAGGCCTCATGCACACGAACGTATTTTTTTCCTCCCGTAAATACTGGCGTAAATACGGGTCCTTGGTCACACGTATTCGACCCGTATTGCAGCAGTATTTACGGACCCGTGCCCGTAAATACGGGTCCGGTGTCACCAGTATTCCACCCGTATTTACGGGCACGTTTTCGCTGCAAAATTGCACTGCACTAATCGGCAGCCCTTTCTCTATATCAGTGCAGGATAGAGAGAAGGGGCAGCCCTTTCCGCAGTAAAAGTAAAAGAAATTCATACTTACCCGGCCGTTGTCCTGGTGATGCGTCCCTCTTTCGACATCCAGCCCGACCTCCATGGATGACCCGGCAGTCCATGTGACCGCTGCAGCCTGTGATTGGCCTGTGATGGGCAGAAACGTCATCCCAGGAGGCCGGACTGGAGGAAGAAGCAGGGAGTTCTGGGTAAGTATGAACTTCTATTTTTTTTACACGTTGATCTATATTGTGATCGGAAGTCACTGTCCAGGGTGCTGAAAGAGTTACTGCCGATCGTTTAACTCTTTCAGGACCCTGGACGGTGACTATCCCCTAACGTCGCCTAGCAACGGTCCCGTAATTATGGGTGCACACACGTAGTCACCCGTAATTACGGGAGCCCATAGACTTCTATGGGCCTGCCCGTGCCGTAATTATGGCCTGAAATAGGACATGTTCTATATTTTTCAACGGCACGGGCGCCTTCCCGTAAGCATATGGGGAGGTGCCCGTGGCCAATAGAAGTCTATGGGCACGTAATTACGGGCCGTAATTACGGCCCATGGTTACGGGCGTTTTTACGTTCGTGTGCATGGGGCCTTACTTTTCCAACATTTCCACACCTGTAAACGAAAATAAAATTATCATGGCGCCACATACTGTGCCCCTAAATATAATAGCACCAAACACTGCACGCCCGAATATAATAATACCATACACTGTAAAACACCACATACACACAGCCCCCAGTACATAGTGCCACACACAGCTCCCTGTATATATCACACATCCCCCTATAGCTAGCACTACACACATCCCCCCGTAGAGAGATTTACACACAGCACCCTATAGATGGCGCCATACAGCCCTCCCCCTCTTGTAAATAGCGCCACAGAGCCCCCCTGTAAAGAGTGCAACACAAATACCGCTGTGGATAGCGCCATACAGCCTTCCCCTTGTATATAGCGCTACACAGCCCTCCCCTTTGTACATAGTGTCACACAGCGCTCCCCCCTTGTATATAGTGTCACACAGCAGTCCCCCGATAGTGCCATACAGCCTTCCCCTTGTATATAGTGCTACACAGCCCTCCCCTTTGTACATAGTGTCACACAGTGCTCCCCCCTTTTATGTAGTGTCACACAGCAGTCCCCCTTTGTATATATGGCCACACAGCGCTCCCCCTTGCACATAGGGCCACTTAGTGTTCCCCCTTGTATATAGGGCCACATAGCGCTCCCCCCTTGTATATGGTGCACACTGCTCCCCCCTTTATATAGTGCCACACAGAACTCCCCTCCCCCTTGTATATAGGGTCAAACAGCACTTCCCCCTTGTATATAGGGCTACACAGCGCTTCCCCCTTGTATATAGGGCCACATAGCGCTCCCCCCATGTATATAGTGCACACAGTGCTCCCCTTTGAATATAGTGCACACAGTGTTCCTCCTTTGTATATAGCGCACACAGCGCTCCCCCTTTGTATATAGTGCACAGAGCGCTCCCCACTTTGTATAGTGCACACAGAACTCCCCGCTTTGTATATAGTGCACATCTCTCCCCGCTTTGTATATAGTGCACACAGCGCTCCTCGCTTTGTATATAGTGCACACAGCACTCCCCCTTTGTATATAGTGCACACAGCACTCCTCACTTTGTATAGTGCACACAGCGTTCCCCGCTTTGTATATAGTGCACACAGCGCTTCCCGCTTTGTATATAGTGCACACAGCGCTCCCCACTTTGTATATAGTGCACACAGCGCTTCCGCTCTGTATATAGTGCACATGGCGCTCCCCGCTTTGTATATAGTGCACACAGTGCTCCCCGCTTTGTATATAGTGCACACAGCGCTCCCCCTTTGTATATAGTGCACACAGCGCTCCCCGCTTTGTATATAGTGTATACAGCGCTCCCCTTTGTATATAGTGCACACAGCGCTCCCCCTTTGTATATAGTGCACACAGCGCTCCCCCTTTGTATATAGTGCACACAGCGCTCCCCTTTGTATTTAGTGCACACAGCGCTCCCCCTTTGTAAATAGTGCACACAGCGCAACCCCTTTATATAGTGCACACAGCGCTCCCCGCTTTGTATATAGTGCACACAGCGCTCCCCGCTTTGTATATAGTGCACACAGCGCTCCGCCTTTGTATATACAGTAGTGCACAAAGCGCTCCCCTTTTGTATATAGTGCATACAGCGCTCCCCCTTTGTATATAGTGCACACAGCGCTCCCCCTTTGTATATAGTGTCACAGAGCACTCCTCCCCTTTGTATATAGTGTCACACAGCGCTCCCCTCCCCCTTGTATATAGGCCCACACAGCGCTACCCTTCCCCTTGTATATAGGGCCATCCAGCACTCGCCCTTGTATATGGTGTAACGGAGTACTCCCCCCTCCTTGAATATATACACAGCACTACCCCCACCTAAAAAAATATATATATTACTTACCTTTCCCCGTGGCAGCCGCTCCAGCTAGACGCATGTGAATCCCCCGGACTAGACGCATGCGCAGACCGGCGGGATGCAGTACCTCATCACGCCGGCCTGAGCAGGGAGGCTTCCCAGCACCTTATAGGCTGCAGGCCTAACGTGGCCTGCAGCCTATAATATTCATTTGTAGTCCTGAAGTCTCAGATACAAATGAATGTGGCTGCCGATAGCACCGGGGCCCCCTCCGGTGCTAGCGATGCCAACGGGCATGAGGGGGTCATGTGCGGTTCGGGCGGCCATGGGCCCCCCAGGATCCTTGGGCCTCGGGCGGCCGCCAGAGCCACCCTAATGATGATCCGCCACTGGTTACTCTACCTAGGTAGTATAATGTATTATAGCAGCGATCAGTGCAGCAGGTCTTCAAGTAAAAAAAGTAAAAAGTAAAAAAAAAAAAATAATTTACTATAAAAGTGTCAAAATAAAAGATTTAAGTTACAAAAACAAAAAATGCTTTTTTTTTCCTATAGTAAGACTTTTGTTATAGGAAAAAAATGAAACCGTTAAAAAAAGTACACATATTTGATATCACCGCTTTCAGAACGACTCAAACTATAAAACTATAATATTATTTTTCCCGCACGATGAACACCGCAAAAAAAATACGTTAAAAACAATGCCAGAATCGCTATTTTTTTTTAGGTCACCACCCCTCCTAAAATATAGAATAAAAAGGGATCAAAAAGTCGTTTGTACCCCAAAATAGTACCAATAAAAACTAAACCCCGTTCCACAAAAAACAAGCCCTTACCCAAACTTTTGACTGAAAAATAAAAAGTTATGGCTCTCAAAATATGGTGACACAAAAAAGTGATTTTATTGCGCAAACGCCACAAAACATTAAAAAAAACTATACGTTTGGTATCGCAGTAATTGTATCGACCCGCAGAATAAAGTAAAATGTTATTTATAGCGTACGGTGAACACTGTTAAAAAAAATTCAAAACAAAAAAGGACAAAAAACATTGTCAGAATTGATGGTTTTTGGTCACCTTGCTTGGCAAAAAAATTGAATAAAAAATGATTAAAAATCGCATGTACCCAAAAACTGTACCAATGAAATCTACAGATTGTCCCGCAACAAACAAGCCCTCACACAGCTCTGTTGGTGAAAGAATAAATAAATAAAAGTTTCAGTTCTTAGAATATGGCGAAGCAAAATATGCAGAGCTTTCCAAAAGCGGATAAGATTGGGCACCATTTATTAGTGCAACATCGGCCACATATCTAGGAATTATTTTTTCGTTACCCCATTATTATACCCTCTTGTTATGCCCTGATGTACGCCTCACAGATTACATATGCCCCACATTATAAACTGAAATAAGACACAGTGTGCATTCACACTCAATAGTGACAAAGCAACACGTAAGACACATTGTGCATTCACACTCAATAGTGACAAAGCAACACATAAAACACAGTGTGCATTCACACTCAATAGTGACAAAGCAACGCCTAACACACAGTGTGCATTCACATTCAATAGTGACAAAGCAACGCCTAACACACAGTGTGCATTCACACTCAATAGTGACAAAGCACCACCTAACACACAGTGTGCATTCACACTCAATAGTGACAAAGCACCGCCTAAGACACAGTGTGCATTCACACTCAATAGTGACAAAGCAACACCTAAGACACAGTGTGCATTCATACTCAATAGTGACAAAGCAACAACTAAGAAACAGTGTGCATTCACACTCAATAGTGACAAAGCACCGCCTAAGACACAGTGTGCATTCACACTCAATAGTGACAAAGCAACACCTAAGACACAGTGTGCATTCACACTCAATAGTGACAAAGCAACACCTAAGACACAGTGTGCATTCACACTCAATAGTGACAAAGCAACACCTAAGACACAGTGTGCATTCACACTCATTAGCGACAAAGCAACACCTAAGACACAGTGTGCATTTACACTTAAAGGTAATGTGTTGCTAGAAAAAAAATTTTTTTTTTTTTAGTTAAACAATTAGTGTATAGGTGATTAAACATTATTCACATTTTTTTAATTTTTTTTCACGAGTCAGGAAATATTATAAATTAGATTCTAATTTATAATATTTCCCAGCGCTGGTCACTAGATGGAGCAATTCCCAAAATTGCAGCATTGCATGTGGTAAAGCAACCACATTGCTTTATGCTGCAAAATTTGAGAACTCACTCGCTCTAGTGAGCTCTCAGAATCCCCCCTCCCTTATCCTGGCTAGTGCCAGGAGAAAGGAGGGGATTGAACGGTCAAACCTCCTACACTGTGTGTCGCCATTTTTTGAGCTAACACACAGTGTAGTAGGTTAACATACAGTAGTAAACACACAGTAAAACACGTACATACACAGACCTAACTTACCTGCTCCTGGCGCCGCTGCTCCCTCCGTCCGTCCACTCCGTCTGCTACCTCCGCTCCAAGTGCACAAGTCCGGAAGCCGCGACCGGAAGTAGTAATCTTACTGTCCGGCCGCAACTTCCGGTCCACAAGAAAACGGCGCCGGACGTCGCACAGTTCAATTTGGACTGTGTGGGAGCGGCGCATGCGCCGTTCCCACACAGACGGCGTACAGCATAGTGGATGGAACGGGCCCCGTTCGCATTCACTATGGGACTGTATGTGCCGTATTCCATGTCTGTATGTGTCGTTAATCGACACATACAGAGATGGAAAAAAAATGGCAGCCCCCATAGGGAAGAAAAAGTGAAAAAATAAAAAAAAATAAAACACAAACACACAAATAAATAAAAAATGTTTTAATAAAACACTAAAATCAAATTGATCAAAAAAATATTTTTTTCGTGACACTGGTCCTTTAATGGTGACAAAGCAACACCTAAGACACAGTGTGCATTTACACTGAACTGAGCACCAGCACATAGTAGTGTGCATGCACACTCATAGATAACAGCGCAGCACCTATAGCAATAGTGTGCATTCACACTTGACAGAGATTTAGCTCCTAAGACAAGAGTGTGCATTCACACTAAGACAAGATTAAACACCTGACGTGTTTCTGCATCCTTTGTTTCTATAGGACGTTTCTTCTGAGGTGTATAGTGAAACAGGGCAGATTAGCACATAATTTTTCGTGCACAGTTTTCAAGCCGCCCTGTGTCTGCTAGAACTTAACTGAAACAGCACGGCTCTGGTATCTGACTGCAGCGCGTGCAACGGAACATCAGCTATTTAAGAACTAAGGCCTGCCATCTGGAGCTGGACAATTGAATCATGCCCTCAATCAGAAAGCGCCACGTCAACAGACACCCCGCCCTCTCAGGAGCTCGTCCAGATCTTTCCTCCCTGAGCAAATTCAACGACACCCAGCATCACGTTACCATGGGAACCTTGAAGCCACATAGAGGCGTACTATATAAAACAGGAAGCAATATATACTGACGCTAATAAGAGGTCATAAGAGGATAAAGCATTGAAAAAAATAGTCAGATACACATACCCAACCACCATAAATAAATCATATGTCGTTTGCATACACATTGAGATCAAAAAATGCCACCAACCATGAGAAAGATTATTATTATAAAACAGGGCAGACTGGTCCAAAACGTAAAACCAACTCCCTCATAGGAAGCATGTATAAGAAATGTTTTCATTCAGGCCACCAGGTTTAACAGTCTGTAGCAAAAATATCCATCGTGCCTCCTGTTGGAGAATACGTTTATCCCAATCACCACCTCTAGGATGGGGATATACCCTCTCAATGCCTTGGATTCTCAACTGATCAGTATCACCATGATGTTTCTCCCAAATGTGGCGTGATATTGGGGTATCAGCTCGCCTTTCAGCATCATTAATGTGGTACCTAATTCGTCTGGGAAACTTACGAATAGTTTACCCACATACTAAATACCACAACTACATGTCATTAGGTATACCACACCTTGGGTCCTACAATTGATAAAATCATGATTTTTGTAAGAACGACCTGATGTGGTACTCATATACAATTTACTCACTGAGATTGACCTACATGCCTTACAGGCACCACAACTGTAAGTACACATTGGGGGCTTAGACAGCCATGTTAAGTGAGTAACCGGTTTCAAGTGGCTCTGAACCAGTCTGTCCTTCAATTTTCGTCCTCTACGGTATGTGATTGCTGGCCTATCACTCAAAGATCCCCCTACATCGGGATCAGCTTTTAAGATACCTCAGAATGTCTGGATGACCTCTCTCACTTGTATATGTTGTGAATCATAGGTCCCTATGATTCGAAGGTCGGTCCCCTCATTCTCTCTCATTTTTGGATTCTGAAGTTCATTCTTATTCACTGATAAAGCATGTTGATGTGCATTTTTGAGAACCCATTCTGGGTGTGCCCTTCGACCAAATCTCGTTTTTAAGTCAGAGGCTGCATTCTGATAGTCAGACAGACTTGTGTAATTTCTACGGGCTCGCAGATATTGGCCCTGCGGGATTCCTTTCTTAGGAGGTTTTGGATGCCAGCTATCCCACCTTAATAAGTTATTGGTTGCTGTTGGTTTTCTATGAATTTGTGTATTGACTCTTCCTGACACTGACTTGCTTATTAGCAGATCTAAGAATGTAATCTTGTCCACATGTATTTCTGAGGACAAAAAATAAACCAAGGTAATTGACATTCAATATTTGTACAAACTCATTGAATTTGGCTTGTGAACCATACCACAATATTAAATAATCGTCAATGAACCTTAGCCAGAGAATAAAACTTGAGGTCCAAAGTTCCATAGCTTCCTGAAAAACGATTTCTTTCTCCCACCAGCCCAGGTAAAGATTGGCAAAGCCCAACCTTTGCCAATCTTTGGGCTACACATCGCCACTCCCCTGAGCTGGTGGAAAAACGTATTGTCAAACGTGAAGGAATTCTGTTCCAAAACAAGTCGAAGTAACTTCATAACAAACTCATTATGGCTTGTATATTAAGTACCTCTAGATTTGAGGAAATACTTCACTGAATCACAACCCTTTTCATGCGGTATACTGCGATAAAGGGCCTCCACGTCCAAACTTCCCAAACGTACATCAGCATCAAGCTGTACACCCTCTAGCTGTTTCAGAACATCCATTGTATCTCTAAAATAAGATGGAAGAGTCACCACAAAAGGACGGAGGATATGATCAACATATAAGCTAGCATTTTGTGTAACACTATCAATGCCTGCTACAATAGGCCGTCCTTTGAGTGGTGCCAGGCCTTTATGAACTTTGGGTAAGCTATAGAATGTTGCCATAACAGGAAAATCTGGAAGTAAAAAATTGAACTCTAAAGCTAGAATTGGTTTTCAAAATGAATAGGAAATATAAAGAACTTATACATATCATTCCTCCTGGATCCACTCCTGGATTTAGCGGCAAAAAAAATATCTGCATCAAAATCTGCAACAAATACGCGTGAAATAAATGTGTGAATCCAGCCTTATGGCACTATTATCTGAGCACAACACATATATTTATTTTATAATGAGGTGTTGCTGAATATCTCTTGTGTTGTACTGTGGTATATAAATACATGACATATTTAGAGCTTGTTTTACTATTGCTTTATTTTGAAATGCAATTGTTAACCAGGTCCTCCAGAGGTATATCTTTGTAGCAGCTTGTCTAATAGAGGTTAGTCCCGAGCTTAAAGGGATTCCAAATATAAATAGTGTACACATTGTCCAGACAACACCATCCATTGCCTAAATAAATAGTGCATATTGTGCTGAGACAATACTTATAGTACCCACTATATGCCACACAGTGCCCCACCACGGAGCTGGTGACACAATACCATACCACTTGCCCCATTACAGAGCCAGCCACAGCTTACCTAGTACAAATTTCTGCACTGAGAATGAACGTTCCTGCACTGTGCCAGAGAGTGTTGCTGCCCTATGCTGGCCTCTAAAACTAGTAAACTCATACTAGTTGTATTTAATTTAAAATCACTTCATTTTCACTTAGAGATTAAAATACCTAATTAGTGGCTTGGAATCAGTTGGATTTTAAATGTTCCTTTGATTCAAAACATGAGCTGTGGCTACATTTTTGGTTCGTACAAGCAGGTGCATGGCAGGTACATTGCCGACTGCCCCACCACTCACTGTGCAGGCCACAGGCATGTGGAGTTCGAGTACTGACATAGATAGGAGCGTTGACATAATCAGGATTGGTTCACTGCTGGAGCAAAAATAGGTAAGTAATGGCTGAAGGGGGCACTGGGTATTGCATGGCACTACTGGAGCAGTGAACAGCACTATATGGGGACAGTATGCACTAAATGACCACAGTACACAATATATACTGTATACGCTACTTTGGTTCTTATGGTGTTATAAAGTTATTAATAAAATTACTTGTTGTTTAAAAAACAGCATTAGTTTAATTTTCTTTATGTATATTTACAGCATATATACATAATGTACAGTATATTATTTTTTTCACATTTATTGAATTTCTTATAGGTATTTCAATCCCTACTGCTTCTAAACTTCTAAAACCTGTTTTATCCTTTTTATTGTTCACTTGCATTTCATAGTCTCAATGTACTAATGAATTACATTTCCCTGCAGTCGTCACCTGTAATGCGGTCAGTTCTCCTATTCATGGCTCAGTTTCGTGCAATCATTCAGTGGCGAAGAATAGTTTTGGCTCTACTTGTGAAATCACATGCTTAGAAGGATGGAAGTTAATAGGTTCCAAACACATATGGTGTGGTCCTACAGGAGAGTGGACAAAAAAAATTCCCAAATGTGAAGGTATGTTGTTATTTTTTCTGTTTGCACTAGAAAAGAAAAATGAACTGTAGCAAAACATTATAATGACTAGTTTAAAACCTTTTTGAAATTGAGGTAATTTCAAGCAGGCAAACGAAAAATACACACATTTGTACCATAAATGTTATTTTGCAGTTTAACCCGTTAAACCCACTTCCCTCCTCCGCCATTTTTTGGATTTTCACTTTTGTTTTTACCTCCCCACCTTCCAAAAGCTATCATTTTTTTATTTTTCCATCGATATAGCCATATGAGGGCTTTTTTTTTGCGGGACAAGTTGAAGTTTTTCATGGCACCATTTATTGTACTGCATAATTTACTGGGAAGCGTAAAAAAAATATTTATGGGGTGAAATGGGTGATTATGCCATATTTGAGGGTTTCGTTTTTACGGGGTCCATCAGGCGGTAAAAACTACATATTCACTTTATTCTACAGGTTGATACGATTATGGCAATACCAAATTTATATGTTTTGTTTTACCACAAAAATAAAATTTGCTAAAAGAAAACAAAACTATTGTGTCGCTATATTCGGAGAGCCATAACTTTTTCATTTTTCCATCAATTTTGCGATGTGTGGGCTTAAATTTTGCTGGGCAAGCTGTAATTATTATTTCTTTTTACACCATACAACGATCATCAAGAATAATGTCATCCATTTGTTGTACAGATTGTTACGGTCGTGGCAATACCAAATATGTGTATATTATGTCATGTTTTGCGACTTATATTTATACGTTTATATAACGTTTATTTATTGTAAAAAAAACTGCATTTTTGTTTATTTTTTAACAATTTTTTTTATTAAACGTTAATTTTTTTTAGAATTAATATAACTTTTTTTTTTAATCCATAGAGGAAATTTTCATTTCGATTTTAATTTTTTAACTGTAATGTACTGGCATATATCTATACTAGTATAGAAAACCCGTTACACGGGTTTGCAAGCAAAAGGAATGATGATAAGTATTTGTAAAATATATTATAAAAAAATACAAGTGTATTTTAAAACCTAATTACCAAAATTTGAAAGCTTAGAAAAATGCAGAAGCTTTTTCTTAATAATAGATTATTCACCTAGGATAAAGGTATAATGTAGTAGATGTTACCTGCAGTCCTGTGTAACACCACAGATAACACAGTGATAACTCTCTGAGTATAGATAATGTAGATGTTACCTGCAGTCCTATGTAATGCTCTATTCACATGACAGGTTCCGATTTTCGTCCGTTTTGGTCCGTTTTTATTGGACGTTTTGCATCAGTTACGTTTCGGTTCCGGGCCATGTTTCCGGTTTTAACGGTCGATTTTGACCCGTTTTGCATCCGTGTTTTCCCCTGTCCGTTTTAAAGACAGATGAATTTAATTTGTACATTTTCTGCCACACACTGCCCTCTATAGATAATGCCAAACCCTGCCCTCTGTAGATAATGCCACACGCTGCCATCTGTAGATAATGCCCCACACTGCCCTCTGTAGATAATGCCACACCCTGCCCTATGTAGATAATGCCACACACTGCCCTCTGTAGATAATGCCACACACTGCCCTCTGTAGATAATGTCACACACTGCCCTCTGTAGATAATGCCACACACTGCCCTCTGAAGATACTGCAACAGCCCCTCTGTAGGTAAAGCCACACAGACCAAATTGTAGGTAGTGCCGCACCGACCCCCTTGTAGGCAGTGGCACACAGCCCCCTGTAGGTAATGCCACACACATCCCCCATTTAGGTAATGCCACACACATCCCCCTGTAAGTAATGCCACACAGTCCCCCTGTAGGTAATGCCACACAGCCCCCTGTAGGTAATGCCACACAGCCCCCGTAGTTAATGCCAAACAACCCCCCTGTAGGTAGTGCCACACAGCCCCCTTGTACATAGGCAACCCCCATAGATGGCACCCCCCCTGTGGGGGACCGCTCCAGGAGAAGACCCTGACGTCACTGTCCATATATGGACAGTGAAGTCAGGGACTTCTGGAGCGGAATCACCGGCCACAATGCCGTGGATTCCGCTTCAGAAGTCCCTGATGTCATTTTCTATATATGTACAGCGAAGTCAGGGACTTCTCCTGGAGGAGAATCCCTGGCCACAGCCTCGGCCGAAGCTGTGGCTGGGGATTAGGGATTCAGCACCAACAGGGAGAAACAAAATACTCTCCTCCTCCTCCTCACATGCACTTCACACTGTGAGGAGGAGAAGAGAGCGAGCGAGCGGCACAATGCACGGCTGTCACTCGGATCACATCTCCTTCCTCACGGGCTTCTTGCAGGTTTGGCAGTGGGTGGAGCTAACTGTGCAACTGCTTCGGAAACCACGTGGTGTCCTCTCAACTGTGCCTCGGACACCACATCCTTCTTTCTTATATATATTGAGTGAGGACATGTTGTCCAATCAACTGTGTCTTGGAAACCACGTGTTGTCCTTAGCTGTTGTCCAATCAACAGTGGCTCGGAAACCATGTGGTGTCCATAACTGTGCTTCGGACACCACGTCCTTCCCGATTATATATAAGATGCCAGTACATTAGCCTGTGTACTGATTGTACACAGGCAGTTGTTAGGGCATACCTCAGTGTGCCTTAACAACAGGGAATAACAGAGATTTCCTGTGATGCGATCAAAGGGCAGTTCCCCCTTCTATTCACTTTGAATGCCACGATCAACTTTGATTGCGGCATTCAAGGGGTTAACGGACGAGAAAAGAGGTTTCTCTTCTCTCCGCTGTTAGAGTGGGGCAGCGGCTGTGTATTACAGCTGTCGCCCTGCTGCTGATCGCGCGGGCACTGGCTGTCACACAGGACGAGAATGCTCGTCCTAATGCGCAAAGCACCCGCCGCTCAGGACGCGTATTCTCGTTCTGTGTCGGCAACTATTTAAAGGACTGAAAAAAAATCAGAGTAAATATTATGACTCTAGCGGTTTCCTGATTGCTCGCCAGAGGCATCACGCAGAGCAGAGAGTTACACTTGCGACCGCGGTGCTGGGAGGCTAAGGCCTCATGCACACGACCGTAGCCATGTGCACAGCCGTGATTTTCGGGTCGGCTGGCCACGGAGTGTCAGCCGCGAGCCGCCCCGCAAATGGACATGTGCACAGATTCTAGAGTCTTTTACAGCATAGGGTGTCCTGTATTTCTCTATATAGCACATGATGAGTCTTGGGGAACATATACATTTATCAATCATGAAACCTAAAAGATTATTTTAATGTAATAACAATTGATGATTAACTACTGATCTTCTCTCTTAAGGGTACTTTCACACATGCCATTTGGATGCAGTTTTTTTTAATGCAGTTGTAAAAGCCAATTCCAGGTTTGGATTATAAAAAGAGGGGATTTATTTAGGAAAGATTTTACTTCTCCGAGCTGACCGGATGCACTTGAAGGGAGCTCCAGTCCACCTGGCTATACCCAAAGCCATCCTTCCCTCAAGGAACTAAATTAGGAGGTTTGGTGGCTATCCCCAGCGCCAGCATCCTCTGCTGAACATTTTGAGCCGTCTATTGGCTCTTTACCTGCTGTTTTGGGTTGTGGCCTACCATCTGGCCTGAAGCTGTAGCCTAAATTTGCGGCCGCCGCCACTCGTGTAGTTTGCGCGTTCGGCTCTCTGGGAAATGTGAGCCTGCCGACCGGACTCCTGGCTGGCTCCTGTGCTGCTGCTGGCTGCTTGTGACCCTTGGGGGAGCTCCTCCGTTCGGCATGGTTGGAGCCGTGGCCACCATCTTGGATTTCCTTTCCCTGCCTGATGTCAGCCCTGCAAGCCTTCCAGACATGCCGAACTCCGGGTACATAGCAGTGAGTGTACCCTGCAGCTTCCCGCTTCCCTGGGTGTAGCCCCCATCAAGTTCTGCCCAGGATGAATTTTGAAATGTGTGGCATGCCACCACCTCCCTGCTGCTCCTCTATACACCGCACAAACGTAATCTGGAAAATCATCATGAGACGCATGGAGGATCTTCCCCTATAATCCTTTGATGCATATTTAGTTATGCACTGATCTGAGGTGGTTCTCCATTCTTACACCATCCTGCTGCCCGGGGTACTTCCATAATGGCTCCTTCTAAACAATCTAAAATGACAGCATGGTTAAATTCACCGGTACTTCACCCGGGCCCCACGCAATGCGGCCTTCTGAAGCCTCCTCCACTCCTTCTGCTCTGGATGACTCCCTTCCTGAACTGTCCATGTTGGATGTGCTGAAGGCCGTTACGAAAACTCGCATGGTTCTAACTAAAAAAAGACGATGCCCTTCAGACGGACATTGGTCTTCTCAGAGCTGAAGTACACACGCTACACGAAAGAGCTACTGAGTCTGAGAGGCGCATTTCTGACTTGGAAGATGTGGTGACTCCCCTGAGATCGAGAATTGACACTTTAGAATCACAGCAGTCAACACGGTGTGCTAAGGTTGATGACATAGAGAACCGCTTGCGACGATGTAACATCCGCTACATTGGCCTGCCTGAGGGTGTGGAAAAGCACGACCCTTCTGCATTCTTGGAAAACTGACTCAAGTCCATATTTGGGAACATTGCCTTTTCCACTATGTTCTGTGTGGAATTGGCACATCGGATACCGACTAGAGCTCGTCCACCTGGGGCACCGCCACACACGTTCATCGCCAAGTTTCTTAATTTCAAAGATCGAGAAAAATTGCTGGAACTTGCAAGTCAACAGGGGCCTCTAAAACATACCAACCAGGATGTGAGAGTCTTTCCTGATTTTTCGTTGGAGGTACAAAAACAGAGGCAGCGATTCACAGAGGCCAAGAAATGTTTGAGGGCAAAAACATCAGCTATTCTATGATATAACCCCCAAAACTCAGATTGGTGCACAATGGAAATGCAGTATTCATCGAGAAGCCGGAAGAAATGTCATTACCTGTTTGGAACGTCATGGACTCTGATTTCTTTACTCATGTGCTGTCATATCTTCCTATGGTGTGAGGGACTATGACAGTGGGGAATTACTCTACATCATGGAACATTCTTCTGACTTTGTTCTTCTATGAAGATTTTGATTCTTCTCAATGATGTCTTCAGCCGTGATGGGTGTGGGGTGAGATATACTGTGATACTCCTGTCTTCCATGTCCTAGCTCTATGGAGCCTACTGGCTATGTTTAAGAATCCTTGCATTCTAGGGGAAGGGGCTTGGGCCCTTTTGCTAACCATTTAAATATACCTTGAAGTTTTGTTCTGTTTTTTTGCTACATGCTACAATTGCATTGAAAACCTGTTTCAAGTTCGGGAGGATGGATAGGGTGGCTTTGGGTTGGGTTTATTAGTTTCTGCTTTTCATACTTGTCTGCTTATATATACATATGTAGATTTTTTTGACCATGTGGACCGCTGACCTGATCTCTGGTAGTACTGGAGCTGGAAATTCCCAAAGGGGATGTAGTTTCTATATTCCACCCTCATGTATTGTTACTATCCAGGCCTGTTTTGACCTAAAATAGATCCATGGAGACGTTGCATCATCTTAAAATTATCTCCTGGAATGTGTGGGGACTTAATGATAAATTACATTTTCTATCCACATACAATCTGCAGACTATACTTTTACAAGAGACCCATTTACTTGGTCCCAAATTGCGGGCTTTAGCGCGACCATGGGTCAGACATGGTTATCATGCTCCTTATTCTAATTATTCCTGCGGGGTCTCTTTGCTGGTCCACAAATCTTTGCAATGTAATGTTACACTTGTTAAAACTGATCCTAAAGGGAGGTTCATTGTGTTGTCATGTAAGATTCATTTTACATCCTTCATTATAGTTAATGTCTATAAACCCCCTCCAGCGACCCTCCAATTACTCTGATATAATGCTGCTGCTTTCGGAGTTTGGTCCTGCATCCCTCATGCTTCTCTGGGATTTTAATCTTTTACTGTACTAGATAAATCGGGGGGGGGGGGGGGGGGCGCAACATATCTGGGCCGCAACTGGGCTAACATATCATTTAAAGTAAAATTGGCAGTCTCACTATCCTCATTCTACAGCTTACTCATGCCATTCAACTGCTTATAGGTCCTTTTCCAGGATTGATTTAACATTTGGAAATGCTCCTTTGATATTTGTGATAGACACGCAGTACCTTTCTCTAAGAATTTCAGACCCCACCCCCCTCATGATCACCTTGGATTACCTGAAGTTGCAATGCGTAAGATCTGGAGATTGTGTCCCCTATGGCTCTCCTGTGCTGAGCTTGCAACCTCTTTGGAACTAGAAATTACAGATTTTTGGAATATTATCTCAGGTTCAACTGATAGCAATCTAGTGTGGGACACTTTTAAGACATATACCAGAGGGGTGATTATATGGGCAATATCCTCACATAGAAGGAGCCTGGCTGAACAACATATGGTTTTAGAGGTTGAACTGGTTGTGGCGGAGTAGGAATATCTCAGGACTAGGGACTCCTCAGCCTTTACTGCCTTCTCAGGAAAGTAACGTGAATATACCCTTTCATTGACTGAGCACACCAGAAAGAAAATGTTGTACTCCCAACAGAGGGTTTTGGAACAAGGGGATAAGAATGGTCATTTGTGGCTTACTTGACTAGAGAGGACAACACCCACAAACCCCATTTTGGAAGTCACCTCTAGTACTGGGATGCCTGTTAGTGACCCTCTGACCATTAATAACACTTTTGCTAAATTTTACTCTGATTTATACTGCTCTAAGGTCTCAGATAATCTATCTGAGCTGGAGACATACTTAGACACTATTGTATTCCCCACTCTGGATAGAGAGGATGTTGATTTGCTGGAAGCTGACCTGACTATAGAACAAATTACTGAGGCTATTAGATCCTTTCCAAACAGGAAAAGCCCAGGTTGAGATGGCTACAGAATCGTAGCCTTATTGGACCTTGAGAAGGCATTCGACTCGGTAGAGTGGTCTTCTCTGTGGTCTGTGCTAGGCAAATTTGGATGTGAACCCAGGTTTATCTGATGGGTGCAGTTTTTATACCCCCAACCTATAGCCAGTGTTAAAACCAATTGTCACATCTCCCCTTCATTCACACTTGCCGGATGGACTAGACAAGGTTGCCCACTATCCCCTTCCCTCTTTGCATTGGCCATTGAGCCATTAGCACTGGCTATAAGAGCCTCTCCTGATATAAAGGGCTTTGAGATGGGTGAAAGGGAGGAACATGTCTCTCTATACGCAGATGATACGCTATTATTCCGGAATGATACAAGTTCATTTTTGCATGAGATGTTATAGATTCTACTTCTCCTCCTATTTTGAATCAACTCCTGGTTGTGCCTTCGAAATCATCAATCATCATTACAAATTGCTCCAAATTAGCGAATCATAATTATAATTGGTGTGTTTAAATAGGCCTTCAAGGGGGTACATTTAAATGTCTAGGGCAGCGTCGGCTGTGAATATGGTGCTGCCTATAGAAACCATCTCTCACACAACTTTGCTTAGAGTCGAGGTACTCTGCTGACTCCAGGACTTAGGTGCCTTAGGTGCCTCTAGCTGGTCCAGTGGATGATTCCCTGGATAATGGTTAACTAGGGTGGAATCTAACCCAAAGAATGTAGTAGTATTTATGCGCAATGACAAATGTAACAAGGCTTTTGAATGTACTGCGAAGGGTTTAGTAAATAGATGAGAATAGAAGTGCGGTCAGACAGTCCAGAACTCAGCAATGGGGGCATTGGGGCCAGGCAGATACTGTAATGACAGGGATTGGGAAACAGACAAGTGAGCCCTAATCTACCCGCCACTCAGTCCCTGCCTACTTGCAACGACCCGCTATAGGTGACGGGGTACAACTGGGCGACGGTCCCTACACTCAATAAGTGCATGACAGACAACCAGACAAGGGAACACAGAACAAAAGGGAAACTGGGCGGTTGCCCACGGCAACACCGTGAGCAACAAGAGTAGTGAACGAGCCGAGTCAAACCAGGAGAGTACGAGGTGCCAAACGCAGAGCAGGAGAGTAGTGAACAAGCCAAGTCAAACCAGGAGAGCACGAGGTACCAAACGCAGAGCAGGAGAGTAGTCAGCAAGCCAGGGTCAATACGAAGGAGGGACAAGTAGTTCAAGAAGCTGCAGCAGGGCAGGAAACAAACAGAGAAGAATCACAAGCAAGGAGGAACAGGAAAGGCAGGTATACATAGACAGAGGGCGGGAGCTAGCTCCGTCTGGCCAGGCTGTGATAGGCTCTCCCACTCCTAAGCCTGCCATCCTGAGTGGTGGAAGATGGAGTCAGTCTCACAGACATAGAAGCAGGTGCAGACTGATTACCTATGGGCGTTGATACAGAAGCTGTGCCTGGCAGATCCTTTACAGATACATATGCAGTACCAGGGGTGAAGTGTAAACTTACAGTAGTCGGTAAAGCCAAGAGTTCAGGTAATTGTGGTCAAGCAGAGCTGGGTGTGTGGTACTGTAGAGGATAGTTCAGGAAAGAAGTCAGACAAGCCAAAGATTCCATAACGGTGATCAAGCAATGGCGGGTATGTGATACAGTAGGGTGTGAAGCAGAAGTGAAATCAAACAAGCCTTGTCAAATCAGGAGTCCATATTCAATACAGCAATAGCAGGGACACTCAAGCCAAACAAGGCATAATATAAGTTCAATTTTCCCTGAAGCCAGTGTGTTACTGTTTTAAATAAAGCACCTAGTTCCGGGTTTTGGCCTCCTTGCCAGATTTACCATGAGACTCATTGCGGTGATGGCTGGAGTGACTGTTGCTTGAGCATGAGGGGCGAATATGTTAAACAAACAGAGTGGTTCTACTGATTGTGATATAAGAAGGGGCCTAAGAGGCAAAACTTGGCGTATTTCTTTCATATATCTGACGTTAACTATACATGCTGCCATTTCAGCAGAATTAACGTTAGTTCTACCTTACCGACATATCATACATGACCCTATGATGAATCCAACTCTCAATAATGAAGGGCATTGATTGCTCTAGAGCTGTGTACAACATTTAAGAAGCGTACAAAGCACCGCCTAGTGAAGTATTAACGGTTTTATTTGGAGCACATAAGCCAATAGCAGCAGCTGTAGAGCTGTGTACCTGATCCTTTGAAATTTTCCATTTGTTTTTAGTCCTCTGGCAGTAAAAGTAGTTTATTTTCTTGTTTGACACTCTTTATTCTGGATAGATAGAGAGATCGTAACTGCCCTGGAAACATCTTCCTCATTAGACAAATTTTCTTTAAAGAGATTGTCCTACGATTCAATATTACATTTTTCTATTATATCAGACAAAACAGAACAACTATCAATTGGAATCATTTGAAAAAAATAATAATATTCTGTGTCTAGATGTTACTGTTACATACTTGTTATGGCGTCCCCTGCTGTTCTTTTGAGTTTGTCTCAGAATGTCCACCTAATGTGTGTAGTGCCAGTGGTCACACATGCCCAGCTCAGCCCCACAACCCAAATTCTTGGCGGAGAGTGATTCCTGTCATTGTGCAAACCAGCAAATAAGAATCAGCACCATAGAAGTCCCTTATACTCATCAACTGGACACATTAGGTGGGCATCTTAAAAGAGAATCAAAAGAACACCAGGGGGTACCATCACAAGTATGTAACAGTAATATATACACAAAGGAACATTTTAAAAAAAAAAATAATAATGATTCCAAATTATTCCAATTGAAAAAAAATTATGTTTCACCTGATCTAACAAATGTAATATTTAATAATATTTAATTTAACCCCTTTACGGTCAGAAAGAAACACACTATTGGTGAATCTAACAATAAGTTTCTTGCCAATAAAGCTAAAGCCTGGGCTCTAATTGTGTTCCAGTCTAAACATTTTTTAACTTTAACTTGCAGAAACTAAAGAATCTAAGGAATTGTTATATTTTGAGAAACTAGATCCACTGAGTCACACCATTCAGATGGCTTTCCAGAACAAATAAGAGATTCGATTGAGCCCCTTTTACACATGCCAATGATCAGGTGTTAGGAAACGTCGGTCTCCTTAAAGAGGCTCTGTCACCAGATTTTGCAACCCCTATCTGCTATTGCAGCAGATAGGCGCTGCAATGTAGATTACAGTAACGTTTTTATTTTTAAAAAACGAGCATTTTTGGCCAAGTTATGACCATTTTCGTATTTATGAAAATGAGGCTTGCAAAAGTACAACTGGGCGTGTTGAAAAGTAAAAGTACAACTGGGCGTGTATTATGTGCGTACATCGGGGCGTGTTTACTACTTTTACTAGCTGGGCGTTGTGTATAGAAGTATCATCCACTTCTCTTCACAACGCCCAGCTTCTGGCAGTGCAGACACAGCCGTGTTCTCCAGAGATCACGCTGTGTCGTCACTCACAGGTCCTGCATCGTGTCAGACGAGCGAGGACACATCGGCACCAGAGGCTACAGATGATTCTGCAGCAGCATCGGCATTTGCAGGTAAGTCGATGTAGCTACTTACCTGCAAATGCTGATGCTGCTGCAGAATCAACTGTAGCCTCTGGTGCCGACACGATGCAGGACCTGTGAGTGACGTCACAGATCTACACTGCCAGAAGCTGGGCGTTCTGAAGAGAAGTGGATGATACTTCTCATCAGAACGCCCAGCTAGTAAAAGTAGTAAACACGCCCCGATGTACGCACATAATACACGCCCAGTTGTACTTTTACTTTTCAACACGCCCAGTTGTACTTTTGCAAGCCTCATTTGCATAAATACGAAAATGGTCATAACAAGGCCAAAAATGCTCGTTTTTTAAAAATAAAAACGTTACTGTAATCTACATTGCAGCGCCGATCTGCTGCAATAGCAGATAGGGGTTGCAAAATCTGGTGACAGAGCCTCTTTAAGGCTGAGTTCACACGTTGCGGATTTGACGCAGGTTTTGTTGCGGTTTTGACTCAGATCTCACCCTTTTGCATTAGAAGTGTAAAATCTGCGCTGAAAATCGGTGTCAAATCCGCGATGTGTGAACTCAGCCTAAGGCCTCGTTTACACGAGCGTGATATACGTGCGTGCGACGCATATGCTTTTCACGCGTGTCGTACGCACCTATATTACTCTATGGGGGCATGCAGACAGTCCGTGAGTTTTGCTCAGCGTGAGTCCGCTGAAAAAAACTCACGACATGTCCTATCTTTGTGCGCTGTTCGCGCATCACGCACCCATTGAAGTCAATGGGTGTGTAAAACCACGCATGCCGTACGGAAGCACTTCCGTGCGAACAGCGTGATTCGCGCAACAGCTGTCAAACTCTGAATGTAAACAGAAAAGCACCGCGTGCTTTTCTGTTTACAAACGTCCAGACGGAGTGTCATAATGATGGCGGCTGCGAGAATATCTCGCAGCCGTGCATCATACGCTGATGACACATGGAGCTGTTAAGTGCCTTTTGCGCACACAAAACGCCACATTTTTTGTATGCGTAAAACGCTCACGCTGTTGTAAATCAGGCCTAAGACTGTTATGACAACTAGCCTAGCTTCTGGGTGTATCTGGTTTGAGTTGCAAAGCCAATTTCATTTCTCTGTCTTCTTCCTATCAGATTCTAGGGTGGAGTATTTATGTCTCGTCAGTTCTTTCATTGTGGCGTGTGAATTTCTTTGTGTATGCAAGTTTCTGATCAAGCTCCTGGCTACACCCTGTGTCATCTGACTATTTGGGTTCTTGGAACTGGACCTCGGCTTTGTCTTTAGATTAACCCTTTTGCTCACTGATTAAGACATTCTGGTCTCGGCTGGTTTTGACCTTTGCAACTCCTGGTATTCTTCTACTTTCTGATTTGGACTTAGTCTCTCCTTGTTGTGTACTCTGTTTGCTGCTTACCCTCTTTCTGTCTTGTTTCCGTTCTGGTATTGCCTGAATTGCACCTCTTGTCCAACTCTGTATTTTCTTAATGCAACCTGGGTTCTATGCAGCCAAATCCAACCTGCCTTGCGGTGGGTTCTGGTGAAGACCATAGAGTAGACTTAGACTCTGCTGATCACAGTAGTGACAGACTTGAGGTAGCGGATTACCTGCATGCTTTATCTGGACAGTCTCCAGCTGCCTTTGGGGAATTGCTTACAGAGCAATTCCATAACTTGCACTCTGGGGAATTGCTGAACTAGTGATTCCGTTACATCAAGCAAACCGGCGCTCTTATGAATGCTCGTTCCCGATCGTTGCCCTGTGTAAACAGGACAACGATCAGCCAAAAAATTAGCAAACTTTAGTTTTGTCAGCTGATGGGATTTTTTATGTGACCCGTAAAATTGTCGCTTGTCAGCAGCACATGTCCCGTGTAAACTGGGGATGTGCTGCTGACAATATGCAAATGTATGAAGATGAATGATTGTATTACCAATTGTTTGTCCCCGTACATTCCGATCATTGCCCTATTAAAATGAAGCAAATGAGCGACGTGCTGTATTTTTGATTAGTGCTCATTTACCGGGCATATTACATAGGAGATTAACCTTATAAACTTCCAGGCTTTCCAATTGTGTCTCTAGTGGTCTTGATCCACCTTGAATAATGAGAATAGAGACAGGGCTAGTGATTAATGGAGCAGGAGAAAAAACCTTGACAACAGAGAAACACAACAATACTTCTCGCCTTGTCTTTTTGGATCATGTTCAAGTCTCTTAGTATCATTGCAACTGGAGCAAACAAATAATACAGATATCAGTTCAAGGACATATCTCTAGATGAAAGAGTTTATGTATCCTGCGGAGGAAACATAGACAATGCACTTTGTTGTTCTTGGTCACTATTAGATCTGTCTAAACACCCCCATTACCTCACGATTATGTTGAAAAAATGTTTGATTCCCATTCCCCTGACTTTCTGCTCAAGTTTTTGGCAAAGCTATTTTGCTGTCCCCTCATGTGGAGTCAGGACATAATGAGCATTGCCCTAACTTGGAGATGCTTTATCTGAACCCTCATATGAATGCAAACTCTTTAATATTTTCTTAATTACGGAAAAAATTAAACATTCAAATAGGCATCTTTTGTATCCAGTTTAGCCATAAAGTTGCCTTTCTCTATAAGATATAAAGGTGACCCTATATATTCTCCAATTTGAGAGAATTCTTCAGAAGATAAGGCCTTATTGACATGAAGGTGTGTCAAATCGGCTGTGCAGGATCCGTTTTAACAGATCCCTCATAGACTTGAGTCTATCGAGGGATCCATGAATACGGGAAAAATTAGAACATGTCCTATTTATTCACAGGTGTGAATAGCCCCACAGCAGTACATTGATTTTTATGCAGCCGTCACATGGCCGTTTTCACTGTTCATGTGAATAAGGCCAAATGAGAAATCTAAAGCCATTCTTGACTTGCCATAAAAAAACAGTAAATAGATGAAAGAAATATTAGCCAAGTATGCTTTGTAGACATCTGTATCCTGTTTCCTGATGTTGTATTCTATTGTCTAAGAAAAAGATATTCAGACATTATTACTCTAAATTAAGTAGGGTGGCATTTCCTACAATACAAATGTATGCCTATAATTTAAACTTTCTGTTTACTTAAGAAGTAGAATTAATCTGTTTTCGTGAGAAGTAGAATTAATCTGTTTTTGTAAAAACTAGAAATATATTTCCCTTAAAGGGGTTATCCGGGGACCAATAATTTAAAACATTTCTTTGCATTCATATTTTTATGTAAAAAGAAGTCACTTACTAATGTACTTTAATTAAAAATTTGGTACTAAACGGTGAATTGTCCCCGGAAGTCCTGTAGCTTTTCTAATATTGATAACGCGCCGACATGGCCCCACCTGACTGAGGGCTTGCTTCCTGTGCTGTTCGTGTCAGTGTGTTATCAATGGCATGACGGTAAGGGGCAGCCACATTGCCTATTGCGGGAGTCCCCAAGCAGAGCATCAGCTAGCGCTTTGCTCAGGACTCCAGCACTGCTCCTAAAATTTGATCAGTGACTTCAGCGGTTTCCTATAGCTGGAGTTCCCGAGCAGAGCATCAGCTGATGCTCTGCCTGGGGACTCTAGTATAGCTGCCAACATCACTTTCACTGTCCATATATGGACAGTGACGTCGGCAGCAGTACGGGAGCCTCCAGGCAGAGCATCAGCTGATGCTCTGTCCAGGGACTCCAGCATTGCTGCCAACCAACGTCACTGTCACTGTCCATATATGGACAGTGACTTCAGCAGCAGTACGGGAGTCCCCAGGCCGAGTGTCAGCTGATGCTCTGCCCGGGGACTACAGCATTGCTGCCAACGTCACTGTCACTTTCCATATATAGACAGTGACATCAGCAGTATTACCGGAGTCCCCAGGCAGAGCATCAGCTGATGCTCTGCCCAGGGACTCCAGCATTGCTGCCAACGTCACTGTCACTTTCCATATATAGACAGTGATGTCGGCAGCAGTACGGGAGTCCCCAGGCAGAGCATCCGCTACTACTGCTGCCGATGTCACTGTCCATATATGGACAGTGAGTTCAGGAGTTTCCTATTGCTGGAGTCCCCGAGCGGAACATCAGCTGATGCTCTGCTCGGGTACTCCAGTACTGCTGCCGACGTCACTGCCCATATATGGACAGTGACAGTGACGTTGGCAGCAGTGCTGGAGTCCCTGGGCAGAGCATCAGCTGATGCTCTGCTCGGGAACTCCAGCTATAGGAAACCCCTGAAGTCACTGACCAAATGTCGGTAGCAGTGCTGGAGTCCCGAGCAAAGTACCAGGTTATTACTATACCTAAATGGAGAACACCAAGAAAATCACCAAAATAAAAATTGTAAATATACATCCCTTATTAGTATGTGATGTCTAAGGGGGGACGGGCGTACAAGCCTATTATACACATGGTGGTAACGGTGGATAACCCGCTGAATGAAACAAATACCTAAAAATCGGAGTCTGACACACCAAAGATCAATTAAAAATGTATACATTTATTGAATCAAATATAAATAAACATAACAAACAAATTAAAAGCATAGAGATGATTGCTACAGTGCGGATAGACAACCAGACAATGAGGTACAAAAAAGTACAAAAGATGGCACTGTATAGACAATAAGAGACAAGACTGTGTAATGTGTAACACAATGCACTGAATGTGCATAAGTAAAGGCCACATAGACCAAAAAAGCCTGCTCCCCTGATGTCACTTGGAACTATACATAGAAAAATCATCACAGCAGCCAAATGTATATGAACATGGTATGGTACAAAAATAGATATAAACAGTACATACACAATATTTTATCTCTGCACAATGTGCTAGAGCCACTTACCCATGTCAGGAACCACACTGTCTGGCGTTAACCCCGACGCGCGTTTTACCCCCAGACGAAGGCTTTCAGGCGAAACGCGCGTCGGGGTTGACGCCAGACAGTGTGGTTCCTGACATGGGTAAGGGGCTCTAGCACATTGTGCAGAGGTAAAATATCGGTGTACGTACTGTTATATCTATTTTTGTACCATACCATGTTCATATACATTTGCCTGCTGTGATGATTTTTCACAAAATCCCCCCTCCTTTATCCTGGCTAGTGCCAGGAGAAAGGAGGGGATTGAACGTTCAAACCTCCTACACTGTGTGTCACCATTTTTTGAGCGAACACACAGTGTAGTAGGTTTACATACAGTAGTAATCACACACTAAAACACGTACATACACAGAAATAACTTACCTGCTCCTGCCGCCGCCGCTCCCTACGGTCCGTCCGCTCTGTCTGCTCCCTCCGCTCCAAGTGCTTGCTTCAGAACACAAGTTCGGAAGCCTCGACCGCAAGTAGTAATCTTACTGTCCGGCCGCGGCTTCCGGTCCACAAGCAAATGGCGCCGGATGTCGCTCGGCCGAAGACCTTCAATTTGGACTGTGTGGGAGCGGCGCATGCGCCGTTCCCACATTGACGGCGTACAGCATAGTGGATGGAACGGGTCCCGTTCGCATTCACTATGGGGCTGTATGTGCCATATTCCATGTCTGTATGTGTCGTTAATCGACACATAGAGAGATGGAAAACAAAATGTCAGCCCCCATAGACAAGAAAAAGTTACAAAATAAAAAAAAGTAAAACACAAACACACAAATAATTTTTTTTTTTTTAATAAAACACTAAAAGCAAATTGATATAAAAGATTTTTTTTTCGCGACACTCGTCCTTTAAATTAATCAGAAATGCACTCTATACATTGTTAATGTGCTAAATGACTATTCTAGCTGCAAACGTCTGGTTTTTAATGCAATATCTACATAGGTGTATAGAGGCCCATTTCCAGCAACCATCACTCCAGTGTTCTAATGGTACATTGTGTTTGCTAACTGTGTTAGAAGGCTAATGGATGATTAGAAAACACTTGAAAACCCTTGTGCAATTATGTTAGGACCGCTGTAAACAGTTTTGCTGTTTAGAGGAGCTATAAAACTGACCTTCCTTTGAGCTAGTTGAGAATCTGGAGCATTACATTTGTGGGTTCGATTAAACTCTCAAAATGGCTAGAAAAAGAGAGCTTTCATGTGAAACTCGACAGTCTATTCTTGTTCTTAGAAATGAAGGCTATTCCATGCGAGAAATTGCCAAGAAACTGAAGATTTCCTACCACTGTGTGTACTACTCCCTTCAGGGGACAGCACAAACAGGCTCTAACCAGAGTAGAAAGAGAAGTGGGAGGCCCCGCTGCACAACTGAGCAACAAGACAAGTACATTAGAGTCTCTAGTTTGAGAAGTAGACGCCTCACAGTTCCTCAACTGGCAGCTTTATTAAATAGTACCGCAAAACGCCAGTGTCAACGTCTACAGTGAAGAGGCGACTCCGGGATGCTGGCCTTCAGGGCAGAGTGGCAAAGAAAAAGCCATATCTGAGACTGGCTAATAAAAGGAAAAGATTAATATGGGCAAAAGCACACAGACATTGGACAGAGGAAGATTGGAAAAAAGTGTTATAGACAGACGAATCGAAGTTTGAGGTGTTTGGATCACACAGAAGAACATTTGTGAGACGCGGAACAACTGAAAAGATGCTGGAAGAGTGCCTGACGCCATCTGTCAAGCATGGTGGAGGTAATGTGATGGTCTGTGGTTGCTTTGGTGCTGGTAAAGTGGGAGATTTGTACAAGGTAAAAGGGATTTTGAATAAGGAAGGCTATCACTCCATTTTGCAACGCCATGCCATACCCTGTCGACAGCGCATGATTGGAGCCAATTTCATCCTACAATAGGACAATGACCCAAAGCACACCTCCAAATTATGCAAGAACTAGGGGCTTCTGGAAGCATGGGGTGAAATTTCTCCCGATTACCTCAGCAAATTAACAGCTAGAATGCCAAAGGTCTGCAATGCTGTAATTGCTGCAAATGGAGCATTCTTTGACGAAACCAAAGTCTGAAGGAGAAAATTATTATTTCAAATAAAAATCATTATTTCTAACCTTGTCAATGTCTTGACTATATTTTCTAGTCATTTTGCAACTCATTTGATAAACATAAGTGTGAGTTTTCATGGAAAACACAAAATTGTCTGGGTGACCCCAAACTTTTGAACGGTAGTGTACGTAATGGTATGTCAAGAGCCTCAGGTACCTTGATGTAATATTAGGTTGATGTGATTGTGTGTGCAGTGCCAACATGATCACCAGCGTCAGGACGCTGTAATATACAGTGACACACTTGCCGTAACTTCCGGATTAGGTGAAAACTCAGATCCAAGCTGTTAACCACGGTATGCCATAACCGGTACCTGCGCATATTTCTATGCACAATATACCAGCATACATAAGAATGCTCATGTATTGTAATAGAAAAAATTAAAGGGGTAATATGAAACATTTATGGCAAATCCCATAGTGAGACCTGCACCTATTTCCAGAACAAATGTCACCCGACCCCCCCCCCCCTCGTCCCACCAGCTGAGGCGAGCACCGGCTGTGCATTTGCGAATTCATATGCATATGCAAGGCCACCTCTCTGTTCATTCTCTTCCAGGTTGCGGTGGTGAGACAGGGGTCTGGTGACTCAAGGTTCCAAAGATAGGTGCTGGTCCCAGGGTTGGTACCCTCATCTATCAGACATTTATTGTTAATTCTCCCCTGGAAAAATCCATGGGGAAATGTGCGTTGGGGCACTACCCTCAATAGGGGTATTCATGATCACTGGTCTGGGCCATTTGCCTCTTGAACATTAGTTTATCCCTCTTTTATTCATTCAGGAATGTCAGGTAATTTACCCTGTATCCTATACCATATGCATATTATTGCTTCATCTATCTTGAGTTGCTGATTTCAGGTATTTACGTCATTACTGTGTCTGGTGGTTTGGGAAAAAAATTATTTCCCTTCTTATGCGACCAGATTTTCTGCCCTGTATACTCACCATTGTCTTTTATGTGATTTGTACTGTCTTTTTTATATTATTTGTATTTGGCTTATAAGGTATACCAATAAAATTCATGTTACATTTATTCCTATGGTTTAAGCATGTAGTTTCTCTATTGGTGCTATATTTAAATTGATGCATGGTTCTTTTGACCCGTGATATACAAAACATATCCTTTGATTGGATCAGTGTTTTGCTTCGATGCTATAGACAGGACTAGTTACAAATGGACAGTAACACACATTGTGGTGCTATATTTCACACTCAGTGGTGCTGTACTGTACACATAAAAAGTACTGCTATACCAGACCCCACGATAATTTGAGACCCCAAAATGAATCCAGACTTTATACCAGACCCTGAATTTAGAAAATTCCAGACCCCAGAAGAAATAAAAAATGTTCCCACCTTGCTCCTGGCACCACTGCACTAGGTCGGGACCCAGTGCAGTGGTGCCTGGAGCTGAAGAGGAGCGGGGAGAGATAAGTATACCAGCTGTTATCTATTTGATTAAACCAAAAGATAACAGACAATTTATTTATTTATTCTTAAATGTCGAGCGAGGCCATCATCAGAAATCTCTGGTACCCTTATGGGCAAATGGTCAGTGCCCCTGTTATAGTCATCAGTCTTCATATTGTATCCTATGGCATATATCTGTTGGGAACCTGAGGAACGGTGTTATACTTCTCAAGCACAGAGATTTATTGATTTTGAAATTAAGGAGAATAACAAGATCTTTATGCAGCTTTTATGCAACTTCTTAATCCTATGTCATATGTTTAGTGCAGAGAGGGTAACAGAAAACTTCTGGGGGCCTATATATTTGTGTACCATGTTGGGAACCAGGTTTGCACACCATTTCATTTTATATGTGAACTTTGTAGCTCCCATGCAGCGACTGGTGGAAAACAGGTCGGTGGCACTCCACAGGTGAGTTTAGGCCTCTGTTTTGCCTGGGCACCTAAAAACAGTACCACCTGGCAGCCCTGACTCCACATTCTGCACATAGGGCAAGTGCCTTGGTAGCCCCCCTCGCTACGCCTGCATGAATCTGCATGTAGAAACTGCAATCGTTGTCATTACAGGCTGAATGCTGAAGTATTCACCATTGAAGGCACAACACCGCAACCAGCAGTTCAATGCGGATATTTTGAAAATCCTTCAGCCTTTTGCAACTCCTGATCGTGTGAACATACTTAAATAGTTTGCAACAGTTGCATCTAATGTATGTTAACAAAATCACTTTTATGATAAGTCAAAAAACTATTTTGTAACAGCAATAAGATTAATATGGATTTGTATAGTAGTGAAACCGAATTTTTAATGCCAATATAATTACCAGTTAATATTGTTCAGAACATTTCTTAATAAAATTCGTTCATGGATAATACATTAGTCAGAACTCTTAAGTTTCTGTAATCACATGTGTTTATTTCTCTAGCACAAGAAGGATTAATGAATCATCAGGAGGACCACACTAAAGCAGTATTTACAATTGGCCTGGCCACTGCTTTTAGTGCATTATGCCTAGCAATGGTTTTCTGGATAGTTATCCGACGGAAGAAAGGTAAATATTGTATATTTTTATTATGTTAAAGGTTGGAGATTCCTACTTGGAAATGTTTGGTTATTTATACATATAAATAACAAATTACACTTCTACAAAAAATGCATTCTTTTTTATAATTGTTTTGCCCATCTGTTTTTTTTTTTAGTTTAGATTCCCCAAGAATGTAGTCATTTCTGTCCTTTTTCTTTACAGTAAAGTCATTTAAAAATAAGTTTATAAAAAATGTATTCTTGCATCTGTTTCCGATCCACTGATACTGAAACAGATGTCCAAAATACGGATAGACGTCAGAAAACCTCTTAAGGCTATGATCACACTGAGTTTTTTTGCAGGCAGAATTTCTGCCTCAAAATTCAGTTTGGAAGTTTGAGGCAGATTTTCCTCTCCCTGCACGCCGATTTTCGCTGTGTTTTTCGTGGCGTTTTCTTGCCCGTCACGGGCATAAAATGCTGCGAAATACGCTTTCTCTGCCTCCCATTAATGTCAATGGGAGGTCAGAGGCGTAAACGCCCGAAGATAGGGCATGTCCCTTCTTTCTCCCGCGATACGGTTTTACCGCTCGCGGGAAAAAGACGCCTCCGCCTCCCATTGAAATCAATTGGAGGCATTTTAAAGCCGTTTTTGACGAGTTTTGCGGCGCGGTTTCCGCATCAAAAAACTTGTCAAAAAAACTCAGTGTGAACATAGCTTTACTGTACTGGGCAGCAGTAAATAAAAATATTTAAAATATACTCACAGTCATATAAAGACAGTTTCCAGGGCAAAAGGACTGGAGGAGCTTATTACTGTTTCAGAGCATGTAGTCACTTAATTGTAAATTCATAAAACTAGTGCGAGTTTAAAAACTCCACAAATATGAATTACAGTTTATTCACATCAATCTCCCCACTCCCCGTAGTAAAGACGATAAGCCAGTTCACATAAAGTATTTGTTTCCTGTTACTGTCCACTTCTGGAGACAATGTGCATTTTTTTTTTTTTAAAGGATGCCGAAGTGGAAAGTAAAAGAGACAAGTACTGTATGTGGACTGGCTTATTGTCTGTGCCATGGGAAGTGATGAGTTTGATGTGTTTAGACTTATTCATATCTATTGAGTTTTTTAAATTCCGCTATAGTTCTGAGTCAATTTATTTAATATATTGCAATAGATGATATGAGTGGCTCCGCTGATATACAGGCACTGGAGATAGCAATGTGCAATGGTTTTATATAAACCCCCAAAAGAATCGTATGATAAAATATCAATCAAATACCCGCTCTCCAGGCTTCCCTACAATGCTTTGTTAAATATATGGTGCATGTAAGGTGTAAATGATCTACATTCCCTGTAAAAAATTACAGTAATCCGGCACCTGCGTGCTCCCAGCAAACTGGCACCAGCCTGCTTCCAGTAATCCGGCTCCTGTCTACTTCCACCAAGGTACCACCTGCCTTTCTCTGACTAGCTTCTGTTTGGCCAGCCGCTACTCCGCCAGGACCACCTCAAGAGGTAGTGACCTGGCAGTCTCCCTGAAGTAAAGACCAGATCCCTGTTGAGGGGTTAAATGGTGAAGATCGGAAAGGCTGCTTAGACAACGCCCTTAGAGGTGGCCCTCCAAGAGAGAAAGTTCTGTAGACTGGGGCCTAACTTTCAAAGACCCCTGTTTCCTCCTTCCACTGCTGCCTCTGAAGAGCCTATGCAGGTTAACCAGGTCAGAATATCGAACCAGGAGCGGCAGCCCAGACGCGATGCTAACTTGTGTATGTACTGTGGTAGAAAGGGTAATTTTGTGCGTCAGTGTACTCAGAAGCCGGGAAGCTCCAGTACCTAGGGTTGATAGGAGAGACTATCCTAGGTGAACCAATGCCTTCTGTAAAATCCTCTCCTAAACTCTCTATCACAGTTTTGCTGGTGGAGCATCACATTCTGTCTCAGCCCATCTGGATTCCGCAGTGGCCGGGAACTTCATACACCAGGCCTTAGTAGACCATCTCCACTTTTCTTCGACTCCTCTAGAGAAACCTCTAGCGGTGACTTCCGTGAATAGTCATCCATTGCCAGATCCAATCTTATCCATCACTGCACCATTGAAGGTACAAGTGGGTGTTCTATGCTCAGAACAAATAGCTTTCTGTGTTCTACTAGAGGCTATTAATTAAATTTTACTTGGACTACACTGGCTTCACAAGCATGCTCCCATTCTTGACTGGAATTCTGGAGAATTCTTCAGTGGGGACCCCGTTGTCAACACAACTGTCTGCCTCTGGTTCATCCTACCCGAACTCCAGTGTCTCAATTGATCCCTGGTCTACCTCCGCAATATGCTTGCTATACTGACGTGTTCAGCAAGAAGAAGGCTGAAACCTTGTCTCCGCATTGTCCATACGACTGTCCTATTGAGTTATCCTGTGACTTCATCTCCTCGTGGACGGGTATACTGTATCCTCTCTCTCTGCCTGAGATCCAAGCCATGTCGGCATATATCAAGGAGAACCTCGAGAGGGGGTTTATAAGGAAGTCAACTTCTCCAGCTGGAGCCGGATTTTTCTTTGTAGAGACAAAAAGATGGATCCCTCCATAGACTCCATAGCCCTGCATAGAGTATCGTGGTCTGAATAAGATCACTGTCAAAAATAAGTACCCCTTGCCGCTGATCTCTGAGCTCTTTGACCATATTCATGAAGCCAAGATTTTCACTAAGCTGGATGTCCATGTGGCTTATAACTTGATACGTATTCATAAAGGTGACGAGTGGATAACCGCATTCAACACCAGAGACGGTGACTATGAGTATCTCATGATGTCCTTCGGATTATGTAATGCTCCAGCTGTGTTCCAGGAATTTGTGAACGACATATTCCGGGATCTGTTGTATGTCTGCATGGTGGTTTATCTGGACGATATCTTGATCTACTCATCTCATCTGATGACACACCGGAAGCAAGTTCGCCAAGTCCTGTGGCAGTTAAGGGGGAACAATCTCTACGCCAAATCTGAAAAATGCATCTTTGAAAATAAATCCTTACGCTTCCTAGGCTATATTGTTCTTAAACATGGACTCCAGATGGATCCGGAAAAAGTAAAGTCCGTTCTAGATTGGCCACGTCCTCAAGATCTTCATTCTATACAGAGGTTTCTGGGTTTTGTGAACTTCTACAAACAATTTATTCCTAATTTTTCTTCACTTACCACTCTCATTTCTGCACTCACCAAAAAGGGAGCAAATGCAAAGAATTTGACCCCTGAAGCTGAATCTGCAGTCACAGAGCTTAAAAGGTCCTTTACTTTTGCTTTCGTTCTACACCATCCAGAAGTCTCCCGTCAGTTCTCGTTGGAGGTTGACGCCTCTTCCATTCTTGCTTTAGCACTCCTCCCAAAAAACTCAAAGGAAATGCTGTCTCCTGTGGCTTTTTCTCTAAACTCTTCTCGACAGCAAAAAGGAACTATTCCATTGGAGATTGTGAGCTCCTGGCTATCAAGTTGGTCCTAAAAGTGTGGAGACATCTGTTGGAAGGTTCTGCACATCCAATTGTCGCTTACACTGTCCACAAGAACCTTACCTACTTACAGTCGGCACAATGTTTAAATCCATGTGAAACCAGGTGGTCGCTTTTCTTTGCCAGATTTAATTTTTAACTTCATTTTCGTCCAGTGGACAGAAACGTCAAATCAGACGCTCTATCCCGCTCGTTTGAGACAACTGACCATAAAGAGTATCCATTATTGTCCCCTCATGCATAATAACTGTTACTCTTCTGAAGTTCAAAGACATCCCTCCAGGGAAAACCAATGTCCCTCCTGCAGACAGGAAGAAGATTCTCTCCTAGGGTCACAACTCCAAGTTGGCAGGCCATTCTGGCATTTCTAAAACTCGCTTCATCTCTCGCCACAATTGGTGGCCCACGCTACCCAAGGATGTTCAAGAGCTTGTTTCCACATGTACCAAGTGTGCCCAAAACAAAATTGCTCACTCGAACCTCTGCCGGTTCCTGATAGTCCCTGGCAGCATATTTCCATGAATTTTATTACAGATTTTCCCCCCTCTGCTGGCTGCACCACTGTCTGGATCATTGTAAATAAATTCTCCAAGATGGCACATTTTATTTCTCTGTCGGGTCTTTCCTCAGTTCCTTGCCTGGCAAGTCTTTTCAATCAGCATGTCTCTCGTCTGCACGGATTGCCTCTCCATATTGTCTCTGATCATGGCATCCAGTTCACATCCAAATTCTGGAGAGTTCTGTGTAAACTTCTAGACGTAAAACTGGATTTCTGTTCTGCGTACCATAGACAATCCAATGGCCAAGTTGAACTAATTAATCAAGTGCTCGAAAACGATCTCCGCCATTTCATATCAGCTCAACATGAAAACTGGGTACATCTCCTTCCGTAGGCCGAATTCTCATATAATAATCATACAAGTGAATCCACTGCTACTTCTTCGTTTTTCATAGCTTACAGCCAACATTCTCGTGTGCCTCTCCTTGTGCCCGCTACCTCCGAAGTTTCGGCAGCCAATGTTTCCTAAGGAAGCTTTCTCCAGATCTGGCAACAAACCAAGTCAGCGATCTTGCAGGCAGTGGGGCAGATGAAGATATAAGCTGATAGGAAGAGAAGACCACCACCTCAATTCCCCCCGGAGCTAAAGTCTGGATGTCCTCTAAGAATATTCGCTTAAAGGTTCCTTCCTACAAATTTGCTCCTAGATTTCTCGTTCCCTTTGAAGTCTTACAACAAATCAATCCTGTTTCCTACAAACTATGTCTGCCTCCTACCCTCAAGATTCCCAACTACTTCCATGTGTATCTCCAGAAACTAGTAGTTCTCAACCGGTACAGCAAGTCCTCTAACTCTGCAACTGCTGCCAGCGGTTCTTCAGATGTTTTCAAGGTCAAGGAGATTCTGGACTCCAAAAAACTAGGAGGGAAGACCTTTTATCTTGTGGATTGGAAGGGTTCTGGTCCTGAGGAGAGATCTTGGGAACCTGAAGAGAATATTGATGCCCCAGAACTCATCAAGAAGTTCCTCCTACACTCTGGACTGAAGAGGACGGGGTGTAAGGAGGGGTACTGTAATGACCGCCGGCATCCCCCTCCCACCAGCAGCCACAGGACTGTGCATCCTTGCTTGCGTCTCCCTTCCCAGGAATGCCGGCGCACTCTGCTCTATGCCTCCTCTCTCGGACTATGCCCTTAGGGTGCACGCGTGCTCGTGACAGTTCTTAATGGGCCAGCATGCGCACCAGTAAAAATGTTCCCAGCCTATCCCTGCACACCCTGGTCCTTATAAGTGACCCGGCCCCTTTCCCCAGTGCCTGAGCAAAGTTGGACAAACCTAGTGTTATCCTGCAAAGGTTCTGTATCCTGTATCCTCAGTCTGTTACCTGTTGGTATCCTGTATCATGAGTCTGTTACCTGTCGGTAACACCCTGCCCACTGGGTGCTTCCAGTAATCTGGCACCAGCCTGCTTCCTGTAATCCGGCACCTGCGTGCTTCCAGTAATCCGGCACCTGTCTACTACAACCAAGGTACCACCTGTCTGTCTCTGCCTAGCTTCTCTTTGGCCAGCAGCTACTCTGCCAGGAGCACCTCAAGAGTTAGCGACCTGGCAGTCTTCCCGCAGCGAAGATGAGATCCCTGTAGAGGGGTTAATAGCTGAAGACCAAAGGAGGCTGCTTAGACAACACCCTTAGAGGTGGCCCTATGCCAATCCAGCAGAGTAGCCCAGTGGGTTCCCAAACTTGCTGGTCGTAACAGGTTGTAACAAAATTATCTATACATTGACACAGATTCACTGTCAGGGATCCAATGCTCGATATAATGGGCCTTTCTGGTGGGTTAACCGGATCCTTGTGCACCCTGGGTATGCAATAAAATACTGGGGTTAGTTTTTCAGTGCCTACCATGTATTCTAATTCTTGCTTATTTAATATACCCCTATCTAAGACCCTTTTACATAGCTTTTGTAGTTGTGTTGCGTAACTACTAATTGGATTCCTAGATAGTTTCTCATAGATTTTAATACGTAATTCTCTTTTACATTTTTCCTCAAAATTAATTAGTGTCCAAAAGTATCTGCCGGGTGTATTGTTACTTGTTGGTTAGCTTAGAAAATCCTTTAGAGCTTGTATCTCTTTTCGTGTTAAATTATTTTATCTCGGACGGTTGAATTCAAGGTCTTGTAGGTCCTTTGCTGCCATTTCTCCCCAATTTCTTCTCTAGGTTATTATTATCTTTTTTAAATTTG
Source organism: Rhinoderma darwinii (assembly GCF_050947455.1). Taxonomy (NCBI): domain Eukaryota; kingdom Metazoa; phylum Chordata; class Amphibia; order Anura; family Rhinodermatidae; genus Rhinoderma; species Rhinoderma darwinii. The sequence goes on along the minus strand of NC_134693.1, from coordinate 64,531,251 downwards.
TTTGTTTGAAAGTGCTGTGTATTGATTTTCTATTTTCCATTTTTTTAATGTAATAATATTTAAAACATAGTTTCTGTAATTGTATGCTCTCATATGTATTAAATTTATCTAATGGTCGATTTGGTGCAAACTTTATTCCCCTATTGAGCAAAGATACATGTTCCCTAGATAATTCTATTGTGTTAAAATTTATGATGGCTGATAAATCAGTTATTTCATTTACCCCATTTTGTTTTTTGGTTTGACTACTTCTTCCACCTTGTTTTTGTATTCTATTTTTCAATTGCGTAGTGTTGCTATCAGATTGTTTGAAATTTGCTTGATTATCAAAACCACTATCAGTTTTTAAAAGCCATGTTTAGTATTCAAAGCCATATTTAGTATTGCAAGTGAGCTTCAATGTGGTATATTGTTGTAATTTCAAATGTTTCTTTATTGTGCTGTATTGTAGTGTCAATATTTGAATTTTTCTTATTTTTCATGTTTTTTTTAATATAATCTTTATTTTTCATTTTTTCCCCCCTGGTACAAGGATATTGATATCTATTTGGTATATATTTTAATGTGAAACAAATATTTGATTTAGGCTTTATTCACACTGACGTGTCCATTTTGCGCGCCCCAAAAAATGCTGCGTTTTGTGCGCGCAAAAGGTCCGTGTGGCATCAGCATATGGTGCGTGGCTGCGTGATTTTCGCGCAGCCGGCATCATTATGACACTCTGTTTTTATGTTTACAAACAGAAAAGCACGAGGAGTTTTTCTGTTTTCATTAATTTATTTTACTACTGTAGCGCGCATCACGCGAGGCACTCGGAAGTGCTTCCGTGTGCCGTTCGCGATTTGCACGCACCCATTGACTTCAATGGGTGCGTGCTGCGTGAAACACGGGCAAGTATAGGATATGTCGTGAGTTTCACGCAGCGCACATACGCTGCGTTAAAATCACTGACAGTCTAAACGCCCCCATTCACTAACATAGGTCCGTGCGACGCGCGGGAAAATCACGCGCGTATCACGGACGTATAACACGTTCGTGAGAATAAGGCCTTAAACATATGTTAATGTTAAATATGTAAATTTAGTATTAACATAAGTTCCAGATCATTTAAATTCTTTTGCAAGCCCTGGAAACTTTGTGGTTTAAAAAGGGCCCTTTTACATGGGCACATTTTTTCTGCTCAGTGAACGAGTGCAGACGATGCAGCATGTCGATTGGCGCATGTTTGCTCCATTTTAAAGGAGCAACGATCGGAATGTATGGGGAGGTATGATTGTTAATACGATTGTTCTTTCCCATAGATTTGCATCTTGTCAGCAGCACATCCCCTTTTTACATGAAGAGATGTGCTCTCGACAAGCGGCCATATTTTGGGTCACATAAAGGATCCAATCCTCCAACAAATGAGGGTTTACTTAGCTGATGGCTGCCCTGTTTGCACGGGGCAATAAATAGGAAGGAGCGTTCGCATGAGTGCTCGTTCACCTGATCATTGGCCCATGTAAATGGGTCTTTAGTCGATAATGACTTAGTTGCATATACTGGTATAATCCCTTGTTGTGTACAGTGTCTAGACCATAGTGATCTATTGTTATTTACTTACGGATAACGTTTTGGTCAGAAATCAGGGGCCATAATAGTCTATCTTCCACCAATACATTTCAGCCCTTCAATCACATCTTAAAGTGTTCATTGATGTGTGGCAAACATTTTATCCCTCATTTTTCTAAATCAAAAAATGATGATGCTCTGTAAACTTGCTTTAGTTTATTAAGACCACCACACGTATTTCTAGTAATTGTATTTATGTTTCCAAAGACTAAGTGCTGCATTATCTGCAGCTAAATATGGGTGACACATTGGGGGGTAGTGTATTTATGAAACTGATGCAATGGAAATGTGGAGCAGCGGTCCATATAAACCAATCAGATTCCAACTCATTTTTCAAAGGTGAAAATGAAAGAAGAATTCTGATTAGTTGCGATGGGTTACACGTTCTTTTCTTGTGTAACAGTTTTAATACATTTACCCTATTTTTATTTGTATAGTATTAATTTAGTTGGCTAATGTTTACGCATTATTTACAAAACTAAGAGAATCTTTTAGAATTATTTTTTTTTAAAACTTATTTTAATTATTCATACACTGAATAAATCTGAACAAGATCTAAAATACATTAAGATGGAGCTAGCTGCAGTTTTCATTATATAAATATAAAAAAAAATAATACAATTTTAAAATTTCTTCTCTTTTAGATAAAAAGAAAACAAGGTAAGGCGTTTTTGTTTGACTCCACAACTTTGAATATGAATATCTTTGGAAAGCTAATTTCTGTTTTTTTTATATTTCTTTGTGTAATTTGGCACCTACATATTATGTTTGTAGATAAATTATGACCTCAACTCAGTGGTGAAACATTGAAACAGTGAAACAGCTGTTCTAGAAATAAAAATAAAAATGTAAAGACACAAACAATTAACAATTCTTAACTCAGTCACTAGGTCACCATGTCGACTAATAAAATCAGACCTGGCAACTGTGCTTTACTCCCTGCATTTAGCAGCCATGTGTTCCACTTGGTGCATAGTGCATGTAGCTGGATGCTATCACTGACTGCATCAAGCTCAATCTCTTCCCGCAGAAGCAGCCAGACACAGCTCTCAACGGGCAAAGAAAGAACACATATAATAATAGCTCCTCCTCCATCATCGGTCTCTGTAGCCTTCTTTCAGGAGAGGGAGCATAGCGAGAGTGATGAGGAGGGCTGATGTGTTTACTGGAGAAAAAGTAACATGCTATTGTGATCACTGGAAAAGTGGGGAAGGCTGTTAAGATCACTAGGGTTTTGGGTTTTGCTATGACTACTCGGGTAGTAGACGAGGCTGCTGTGACTAATTTGGAATTAGGGGTGAGGTTACTGTGTCTACTGAATGAGTAGGGTGAGCCTCTGTGACTACTGAGTGGTCTGATATAACTACTTGGGAAGTAAGGAGCTTGCTGTGATTTCTTTGCTGTGAAGTCTGTGAATTAAAGGTGTGTTGGTCAATTGGGGCTATGGCCAGGCCACGATAAACGTCATGGAACACTCTGAGCCTTTCAATGAATCTTTAGTAATCTGACCACACATAGATACTTGCCTGTGTGGGTCATTGTGGTGCTACCACTATCACGTAGTAGTCCCCAGGGGTGGGAAAAAAAGTGTGAGCGCAGTCCTTGAACGATTACCAGCAAAGCCATGCAATATAGAATGTGTTCTGACTTTATCACAATATGCAGCACAAATGACCAAATCGTTTCCTAAAAATATAGTAGCCCTGGAGACAAAAAGGAGGTTGGTCTGGTAGGAGGAGACTGTTTGAGACAGATAGGTTTTAAAAGCTGCAGGCATATACAGTATTCCCTAGAATTGGAGGGACCATCTTCAGCAGGAAGGAGAGAACTGGATGGAGAACAGCAGGAAGAAACTGCTAAGACAAACACACATCGGTTGGAAGAGTCAGCTCCAACAAAGGCTACCTAACAATAAGAAGCATGAGAGAAATCTCACAAGGGTGCAGGACCAGGTTGAGGTCTGAAGGAGTTGAATGGGTGACTCTTTGGAGAAAAATACAGGTGTCAGGTAGGAAACTAAGGCCAATCCCCAGATCCAAGCACTGCTAGAGAGAAGACAAAATCCTGGACAGGGATAAAGGGAGTCACTCCTCGTACGACTGAAAAAAACAAAAAACGCTATCCAGTAGTCCGCAGCTAATATATGGGCAACAGAAAAAAGTGGAACATGGTGCTTAGCCCACAATAGGATCTTGGTTCCCTATGGTAACACTGCACAGCTGTGGGCCACCTTGATGGGTCAAGTAAGCGACCGCAGAAACATCAGACTGGATAGGATTGGATGCTCCTCTAACAGAGGAGTCCAGAGTAGAAAGACAGGGTACAAAGCACCTTGGGGAGTGGTTGGAGAAGAGAACCCCCACTGGGATGAATGATGTACCACCAGGGGGAGAAAGATTGGAATATCTATTGAAGTTGAAGGTTGATCCCAGCTGACAGAATTGCCAGAAGAAGTGGGAGAGTGTGACATGATAAGTGGGCGAGTGTAGCAGATGGCTTCCATTGAGTAAGGACTCCAGGGAGATGCTGTAGTGAATAACCCGGTCAAGAGGTTAACCATCTGGATGTAGAGAGGAGCGAAAGTGTCTAAGATGATATGAAGGCTGGATCTTGGAATTAGTGGAGTGTTTCACCAGGATGTGGTCCCAGTATGGTATGACTGAGATCCTCTTGGATCAGAGTACTGCCATGACCATTGCGAGCACCTCCAGGAGAACGATGAGCAGTCACCAGGCCAAAGAAAAAAGCCTAAGGGAGCACTGGTGGACTGAACACATTGGAATGTGGATTTCTGATATCCACCGTGGAAAGAAAGCTTGATCAGTATCTTTGTCTGAACTTGACAAAAAACCTGATTGAAGCACTTTGGATCCAGGATGAGGCGGCTAGAATCGTCCATCTTTGACCATGAAAAAAATGGAATAGAGAATCCCCAAAAAATTGTCCACAGCACAAATGCTAAGAGGACTGGAATGAAGGAAGTGATCTGGGGACATAGAAACTTGAAGGGGTCACGCTATAGCCCCATACATACCGATACAAGAGACCCGAACAATAAGTTGCCTGCCCACTAGAGTACTGACCCTCATGCAGTGGTGTCACCCCCGAAACACTTTTAGAGGGTTGAGGGCATGGTCATCAGGAAGGGCTTGGCTAAAAGCTAGGTTTCTGCTTTTTGTTTTAATGAGCAGGTTTTAGCCCCTAGAACTTGGACTGGTAAAATGCCCAAGGGGCCAGAACCGAGAACATTATTTTCTTTAAAACAGAGCATTTAATTCTAAGGCAAGAGAGAGCTCTTTCCACCAGTAGCCTCAAAAATAATACTGTCCAGTCTTGGACCTAAGAGACCAAAGTCAGCAAAGAGGAGACCTGTTGGAGAGCACTTGGAAAAATCGATGCCCAAGAAAATTCACATGAGGAAGCGTCTGCCATAATGATAGTCTGCCATAATGACCTCCCCACCTGCACCACTATATCACCACCGAGTTTCATGTCCCCGCTGTCCTCCAGAACAGGGATCCCCAATAAAAACCTAAACCCCCCCCCGCAAATTCAACGCCCTCACCACCGATCATAATCTCAGACTCACACATTAGAGCCGCAATAGCGCCCATTATATCCCTCCACCCCCTTATCTCTCCCAATTTCTTGCATAAATTATCCAATTACCCAATTTAACCACACCCCAGGGAGGCCCTGGCACCAATTTCAAGTGTTTATTTAAAAACACAGGACAGTTACACTATACACTACATTGTCTCATGCTTACTCGATAAAGGGGTTTTGTTTCCCCAAAATGTGTTGTATCTCAAGAGACCCTCTCTTTTTATGTACATTTCATTATTTTCTATTGTTTTATGCAATAAATTAATTTAGTCTAAAAAATTGCTTGACTTGTGGAAGTATTGCGCCTGGATGGTGTCGCTTTTTCACAGAGGATCCCATCTGGTTCCCATTGTTTTTATCTACCTAGGTTATAGGAGTTGGAGAAATGACTGTCTGGGAACCTCCACTGTTGGAGAGGACTGAGTAGGAAGGAAAACGGTAATTACACTTACAGGTAATTTTGTTTTCTCGAACAATGACAGCACCAGGATACCTGGGGATAAAAGAAAGCCCCTCCTACATAGCCTCAGTGAATTACCGAGACTTAGACAAAGCTTCCTTGGTTAATCTAGTTTAGTGACATGAGTATGTACAGACACACATCCTTTTTTTGCAATACCCAGTGTTAACCATCACCATGAGAACAAGAAAAATAATAGGGGTGAGGATATAAGGGTGCTTGGTCATGGTTCAAGGAAACAAAATTACTGGTAAGTGTAATTAGAAAGCACCACTGGAGAGTTACCAGAGATCATCTGAGGGTGGCATTACAGATCGAAGAACCTTCCTACCAAAAAAGAAAGTTAAAATGGCAGACGTATCCACGTGGTAGTGAAAAAAAAAAAAGGTGTGAGGAGAGGACCATGTAACCGCTTTACAGATTTAGTCAATAGAAGCCACCCTACGCTCGGTCCAAGATGTAGCTACTGCATGGGTAGAATGAGCTCTAAAATCCACAGGGGCTGTAAAACCTATAGAATGGTAAACTAATTGGATGGCTTGCCTGATCCACCTAGAGATAGTATCTCTGCTAGCCTTTACAATTCTGTTGGGACCCACAAGCGGTACAAATCGATTTTTAGATTTTCTCCAGTCTTTGGTTTTATCAAGATATTGGAAAATACATATTCTTATGTCTAAGCCATGAAATTATTTTTCCTTCTCAGAGGATGGGTTGTCCAAAAAGGAAGGGAGATTTATCTCCTGTAACCTATGAAACTTTGACACTAATATTGGAAGAAATGCCTGGTCAGTTATGCGTACAACCCTACCATCTAAAAATTAGGTGTATAGAGGGTTACAAGATAGTAACCATAGTTCCCCAACTCTTTTAGCAGACATGATGGCCACTAGGATCATTTCTTTTAGGGTAAGGTATATAATAGAAACAGCTTCCAGAGGTTCAAATACATCCCATGGAAGAGACCTTTAAGAGAAGTTAATTTGCCTGTTGCTCTATTAAACCTGAGTACTTATTGGTAAATAGTGCCATTTTTGATAGAAAGCGTCTACCACCAGTAAATTATGTGTTGGATTCAGGGAATAGAATCTTTTTAACTGTCAGTTTTCTCTTGTGGCCAATTACAGGCTGCATGGCCACATGGGACAGCTACGTCATGACATAGTTTTGTCCCATGTGACTGCTGCACCCTGTGATTGGCTGCAATGATCACGTGGGACAGCTATGTCGTCTCAGCTGCCAGCATTGGTACAGGAGACATGGGGAAGTGGTGAGTATGTTTTTTTGTTTTTTTTTGTGGAATAGCAAGTGCCTCGATTGCCTTGTTTAACTCACTGATGTCTTCTAGGACTGTATCCCACTTGGATGCAGTCATAGAAGACACCAGAGAGTCTGACAGGGCTATCTGGGGGACTTTCAATTCACGGCAAATATATTCAGACCAAAATGAATTTCGGGGCTGATTTGATAGAATCTGCCCTGAAACTAATTTCAGGAAATTAGTTCTCACTACCGTAGACCCTGAAAGACGAAGTCTTCCAGGTGAGCCCCCATCCCCATGGACTGGCATTTATTGTTAGGACAGCTGAACCCTATAAAGACCCTTCCCTATGTTTTGAAGATCTAACCACCAAAGTAAGGAACTCTATGTGGAAGACATTTCTTTTTAATCTAGGTCTGGATTTGAGCCATCCTATTGGCTTAGAACTTCCAGCTGGAGGGGACGAGCATGAATCTGGGCCCAGGGAACTGCAGGAATAGCGGCTGTGAACAGATCCAATAGAGACTGTCACGATCCGTGGGTATGTGGACCCACTAGGCCGCACCACCGTAGCGGAGTAGCGGCTGGCCAAACAACAGTCTATACAAAGTCCAAGCACAAGAGTACCTGAAATAGTCGAGACAGTAGCAGAAGCTTTGGCACAGATGGAATTTTAAGGTAGATGACCCCACATGTGACGGATGATATCAGGCGTGGCAGATGACACCAGACGTGGTATATGACAGCAGGCATGAAAGGTGGCACAACAGACTCCAACACTAGATAAGGATCAGGAACAAATACAGCACGGCATACAAATAGCAGGGCACGGGAACACTGGACTAAGGGACCATTTGCTAAGACTAACATGGAAATACACAACAACGCTCAGGCAAGGAGTGAAAGTGCAGGGCTGGATGATCTGGGATCCAGGATGATCTTGCTATAATTAATTATTTGCATATGCGTGCTGGCCCTTTAAGGCTGGGACCGAGCGCGCACGCACCCTAGGGGATGGTGCAGAGCGTCCGTGAGTACTGGCGTCTCCTAAGAGGGAGGCGCTGGCCAGGACACAGAGGTCTGCGGTCGCGGCCGTCGACAGGTGAGTGAGGACGACGCTCCGTGACCACGGACGTTACAGAGACATTGCTCTGTGTATTGATACAACTGGCTGGTGGAATACAGAGGTGAGGGACTGAACTAATTTTGTCTCTGGAATCTAGAAAAATGCTAAGACAGTCTGAATTTGAGAAGATTTCTCTAGGTTTACCATTTGTCCTAGGTTTTCTAAGATTATTAATGTCTGGGATAATTGATGCTGGACTTGGTCTGGAGAGTTGCCTATTAGAAGAAAATTATCCAGATAGAGAATAAATAATCTCTGACCTCCCCTTATGTGGTCTGCTATTTCTGCGACCACTTTTGTAAAGACTCGAGGAGCAATCAATATCCAGAACGGCAGGGCACAAAGTTGTAAATTAACTACTTGAAAATGGTTTATAATGGCTACTCAAAGAATTTTTTTCAATTCTCGATGGATTGGGATGGGATAATAGGCATCTCTTAAATCTTTCAATGCCATAAAACATTTTGGTGATAGAAGATTTATTGTAGATTTTATTGTCTCCATTTTGAATTTTTGATATGTTGGGAACTTGTTTAGCGGTGTTAAATATATGATCCTTCGGAAGAGTAGAACCCCTGCTTATCTTCTTCTGGGAGAACAGGAATGAGAGCATCTTTTACTATTAAAGATACAATTTCTTAATACAAAGTTGACCAATTTATCTGAGAGGCCTATTCTGATGATGTCCAGCTGATGCTGGATATTATTTACAAAGCTGGAAGAAACCGGGACAGTATTCCCCCTACTGGCTCCCTGGCTTCACTGTGGACCTGGTTTTCGTGAGGACTCAGAAGGTTGGTTAAACAAAAAACCTATTGATCTTTTGGAAAATTGCCAGCTTTCTCCATCCCCTTTCCCTTCACATTGGTTAATTAACCTTCGGTAGGGACGAAATGGCTTGTTCTGTTAAGGATTAACGGTAGTCGAAAACACCTTGTTCCTATATCCTGCTTTATCCAGGAGGTCATCAAGGACTGGGCCAAACAAGAAAATCCCATCACACGGAATACCACACAGGTGAGTTTTTGATCCCGTATCCCCCAACCAATTCTTAAGCCATAGTCATGGTCTGGCTGAATTGGAGAGAACAGCAGATGTTGTGGAGAACCTAAGGGCATCCATTTTAAGAATTGTTAGAGAGGCTAGAAAATTTTTGTGAGGTGATTTTTTTCTGTAAGTCAGATTCCAACTGATTGATCCAGATTAACAAGGATCTGGCTACACAATTTGCTGCAGACGATTCCTACGTTTTTCTAAGAAATCCTTCAGTTTTTTTGTTCATAGAATCTCTCAGGAAAACCCATATCATCAAATGGGAGTAAAACCTTGCTATATACCTTAGCTATAGGTCCATCTATTTTGGGAGATCTGTAAACAGTGACAGAAAAGCGCTCCATAATGTCATAAATCCAAGGTGGTACCGCAGGTAAAAATGACAATGCAAAGCTTACCATGATAAGGTTGTGCAACCTCAAGACACTACTCTGTACATCACTTGTAGGGTGATCATCCAGTGAAGTTGTAGTTGCTCCAACCAGGGCCGGCGCCGGCACCTGGTGAACCCGGGAAAGTGCAGAGGCCCACTACCCTTGGGGGAGCCCACTTGGCCACCGGCTGCTGACGCTGTCATCATGGCTCCTCTAGGAGTGGAATCCCTGGCCAGAGTCTTGCCGGGGATTCTGCGTCTAGAGGGAGCCCCTGTCTATGAGTCTAGGAGGTGGCGGTACTACTGCTGTAGCAGCCATAGCAGCTGACACAGGGCCCGCAGCATGAGGGGGCCTGTGCCGCCCGCGGTCACGCAGATACTTAGGATGCAGATACTATGGAACACTATGGCAGAGCAGGGAGGTTTCTCCCTGCTCTGCCATTTTCTAGGCTAGAGCCTCCCAGGCAGAGTGTTAGTAACTAATAGCGCTCTGCACGGGACTCTGGCTCTGGGGTTGCCCCTGACATCACTGTCCATATATGTACAGTGATTTCAGGAGGAGATAAGGCATCCATGGCAGAGCGCTAGAAGCGGCTCTGCTCCAGGACTCCATCTCTGGGGAAGCCCCTGACATCACTGTCCAAGGGCCCACATAAACCTGGAGCTGGCTCTGGCTCCAACCTGTGAGTCTCTGGACATGAGACTGCCAAACAATGCAAGACAGAGAAGAGGAAAAGCAGGGTTTCAAATGGGGGCTGACAGCGGAGTAGTAAAAAAGTATGAAGAGAAGTCACCTCGCCGCAGTTGTAACTCCCGAGCGAAGTTCTCCCATATGGACCCCCACATCAGACAATTAAGAGCCCCAAATACATGGCCAGCCCGGGGATCAGATTTAACACGGCAGGGCTCAGTGAGATGGACTTTTTCAAGTTCTTTCTTTTACGGATGATTTTATAGAGCTTATGGTGTCCCAGACAATGTCCAACACTATATCATTATGAACCCCACATTATGTTATGCCCAAACCCACAAGTGGACCCCTGTAGATGCAGCAGAGTTGAGCAAGTTCTGGGGACTGCTCTTGAATATGGGTCTTCTGAAGAAGCCATCCATTAGGAAATCTTATACTACACATCCGCATGTCCATTCCCAGGATGCGTTATGAGGCAATAGTTTGCTCCTTACATTATGCTGATAATGAGCAGTGCCCACAACAGTTTTGACCGTTTGTATAAACTGTGACCCCCTATTAAACCATGTTAGTGCCCGGTTTGCCCAAGCATAAACCCCTGAGAAGTGTATTTCTACTGACGAGTCCTTGGTACATATTAAAGGGAGGCTTCAATTCCGCCAGAACCTGTCAAGTAAGGCCCTGATCAGACGGTGTGCATTTGACACCTTTTTTGCCTCCCACTGACATCAATAAGAAAGTGCATTGTTAGTGGATACAACGCGTTTTTTTACGCAAGTGTATTTAAAAAACGCGTCGTGTAAAAAAAGAATTGTTAGGGCACTTCTTTGCCGCGTAAAACGTGCTGAAAATGCACCGCAAATGCGCCTAATTCCCATAGTCAATGGGAGTCCTAATTACAGGCTAAAACAAATGCACAGGAATCGTGCACAAAATGCGTAAAAAAAAATGACAAACGCCTGTATTTTAAAAAGCGATTTTCCAAAACGTTAGAGTTTTTAACACGTTTACACATCAGTTTTTTATTAGCACCATGTGAACAAGGCTTTAGAGGGCAAGGAATGGTGTGAAGATATGTAAGATGTGTATTGAAGAGAAGGTCACAAATATTCAGCCCCCAGAATGTCATCTTTCCTGGGCGTTAACGCCATAATTGTGTGAGATTTGGTGCACCTATTGTTGAACCAGGGTTACCAACTCTACCTGGATAATTTTCATACCATCGTCCCACTCTTCAAGTGCCTCGCTTCCAGAAATACTGCAGCATGTGGCACCATTAGAAAAAATCTGGGAGGCCTCCCTAAGACACTGCTTAGGCAAACACTCAGAAGGGGTGAGAGAAGGGCACAATCCAGCAGCAACATATTGTGTGACAAGTACAAGGACAAGAGAGATGTCCTTGTATTGACAACAAAATATGGCCACATCAGTACCCATGTATTATTATGAGGTACCAGTACAGAGACCCCCAAAACCAACTGCATCCTGGATGACAATAGGTACATGGGAGGGGTAGACTTGTCAGATCAAGTCTAGAAGCCCTACAGCTCCATGCGGAAATCGAGGGTGTGGTATAAGAAGCTGGCAGTGCACATCATAAAGATGGCATTGTACAATACGCATGTGTTACATCGATGTGCAGGCCATAGTTGAGATTTCCAGGAATTTCTAAGTGGGTATTATCAAGAACCTAATGTAGCGCCGGCGGCTACTGATCGCCGACGTTACCCTCCTCCCGGCGGTCGCGGCCACCAGCTGGACTGTGCTCATCGGCACCCACCTCCTTTGGGATGCCGACGAGCTCTGAACTGTTTTAGGCAGAGAGCACAATGTGCCCGTAGGGTGCGCGCGCGTGCTCTGGCAGTCACTTAAAGGGCCAGCACGTGCACCCGTAAAGTGTTTCCAACCTATGCCTGCATACCCTGGATTATTTAAGGATATCTGCCCTGTATCCCAATGCCTGAGAAACGTTGTACTACCTAGTGTTATCCTGCAAAGGTTCCGTATCCTGTGTTCTTGGCCAGTTGGTATTCTGTATCCTCTATCCTATGTCTGTGACCATTCGGTATCCTGCATACTGCGTCCATAACCAGTCGGTATCCTGCATCCTGTGTCCTCTGCCCGTGAGCAGTCGGTATCCTGCATTCTGCATCCTGTGTCCGTGACCAGTCGGTATCCTGCATCCTGTGTCCTCTGTCTGTGACCAGGCGGTATCCTGGGTCCTATATTCTGTGGTCGTTTCCAGTAATCCGGTACCAGCTTGCTTCCAGTAATCCAGCACCAGCCTTCTTCCAGTAATCCGGCACCAGCTTGTATCCACTATCTGCCTATATCCAGCTGCCACCAAGGTACCATCTACCTGTGACTGTTTAACACCTGTATGGCCAGAAGCTACTCCATTCTGGCAGAGTAGCCTAGGGGATCCACAACACCATTGGACTTTACACATAATCTTAGGGACCAGGAAGGGGGGACAACAATACTTCTAGAAGCGAGGCCCCATGCATAGTACCAGGGCAACACTTTCCAGAAGTTCCCCAAACGGGCAACAAGGGAAAGAGTCAAAAGAGGTGCAGTCTCTGCTCAAAGAGGGGGATAAGAAAGGACACAACATGTCAATTTGTCACTTGTCCTTACAAACAAGGACTCAACACATCTTAGGCCCCTGCCGCATGCCACCTCTTTCAAATCTGAGCCCTGCCGTTTCCCCAGGCAGCAGACCCCAGCCACAACCAGGGTATTGCCGTACCCGCGAGAACCAACATTACAATTTATAGGGTGTATATCTCCGGTTGCACATGCTGGGCACAATATATTTGGCACTGAAATGCCATAAACTGTATGTATAGAAAATTGCAATTCTCACTCTGCACCATCTACTACGCATTACCTTTTACACAATACCTGTGGGGTAAAAATGCTAATTATAAATCTAGATGAATGCCTTAAAGGGTGTAGTTTTTGGGGCGTGGCTTGGCTGCCGGAGTGAATGGCTGCTTGAGGGCTCGGCTCCTCTCTGCATCAGCGGCCCACAGCGACATACCACCGACAAACACCTTGCTTGCACCTACCTGTGCCCGTGATTGTGGTCCCTTTCACCCAGGATGCCTAGGAGACAAAAATCGGTGGCCAAACCGGCTAAAATCCCGGATTTCTACTTCCCCCGCGGCCGCCCATCTGAACAAGATGGCGCTGGAGGGAGCATATGCGCAGGATCCCTGACGTCCGACCCGGGCTCACCATCCTCCCTCACCTCTGCTCCGCCTCGAAGAAGCAGCTCGGTCCCTGCTCTGCCGCCGACAGTAGCAGCAACAAGTCCGCAGAGCCCAGCACAGCTAGCACGGGTGAACATCTCCCCGCCGGACCTCCGGAGCCGCCATCTTGGAACAGACGCACGTGGCGCTTCCTCCCAGCCCTCCTCTCCTTGTAGCTCCAGACGCCCTGTAACATGGGTTCCGTGCAAGTCCCCTCCTCTCCTTGTCGAGGACCAGGTAGGAAACAATGGCAATGTGGCATCTGACCCTCCTTCACCAGGGGACATTCTCGCTACTTTACCCTCCTCCACTGACCCTATCACTGAGCTTACGCTTAAAAACATGTTGCAGGCCCTACACTCTGGGTTTGCCCAGCTGCTTAAACCTCTGTCTGAATCACTTCAGTCAGTAGAAGACAGAGTACAACATGTGGAATCCAAGATGGGGGTGCTCACTACATCCCATAACGAGCTCATTGACGCTCACTATGATCTTGAAACAGAACTTTCTCATTTACAAGCTAAGGTTGCTGATTTGGAGGATAGATCGCGTCGGAACAACGTTAAATTCAGAGGGCTTCCTGAAGACGTTGCTACCAAAGATTTAACCCCTTGCATACAGGATTTCATCAATGCCCTACTTCCTAACTGCTCCTCTAGGGACCTTATCATCTACTATAACACATAAGGTTTAAACTAATTATTTTTATACTAACATTGAATTTTAACAGAAAAACTAATTATTTATACATACCTTTCTTTTAAGCTGTTGTTTGACCTGCCAATCTGACCCGGTAGTTGTTTCCTTGTTAACTCCTCGTCTGTGTTATAAAACAGAGACTGTTTTCCATTGTTAAACACTCGTACACTACCTGAGGAAGAGATCAGTATGATCTCAAAACTTTTTTGTTGTAATTGTACCTGAATAAAGTCTGTTTTATCCTGAAACACCTCTCTTGAATGAAAATATTTTTTCAACGAAGGATGCGCCAGAGGGAAATTCCTATTTTTCTATCCATTCCCTATTGTCTTATCATTGATAGAGCACACAGGCTTCCAAAGCCGAAACACCTGTCCGACAATGTCCCGCGAGATGTGCTAGCTCGCTTTAATTTCTACCACATTAAGGACTTGTTCATGTCTGCATCTAGGAAGAAAGAAAGACGCGTTTCCCACACAATATCTGATGGTTTCCGTCTATGCGGATCTCTCGGCTGCCACACTGCAACTCAGGCGGCAATTTTCGCCCATCACCTCTGCACTCAGAGATAATAAAATTCTCTACAGATGGGGATTTCCTGTGCGCCTGCTGGTCCACAGGAACGACTCCTTACACATCATCAAATCCGTACAAGATAGCATATCTCTCCTTCACTTGTGGAATATCCGGGTCATTTTGCTGGAGAATACGCCGAAAGCTGCTCCTCCTCCTGTCACAGATGAATGGCACAGGGTTCGATCACGCAATCGTCCACGACGTTGAGGTGGCTTGCTTATTTGGATGCACTGCCGTTCACGGTATCGGTCTTCAAGATGACTGTTTTCCCCCTTCCTCGTTCTGAACACAGCCAGTGTCCAGACACATTTCCTTTAACCCCTTAAGGACACGGCCAATTTTAGCCTTGAGGACAGAGCAATTTTTTGTAAATTTCCCTCTTTGCATCCCGACGCTCATAACGCTTTTATTTTTTGTACGACGTAGTTGTATGAGACTTTGTTTTTTGCGGGACGAGTTGTACTTTTTGTACGTACCATTTTTTGGTACAAATACATTATCGTTTAATTTCTATAAATTTTTAATTAGATTAAAATGCAGAAAAAAAGCAGTTGTGCAGCAGTTTTAATATTTTTTTTTTACACCATACACCGATCATAATAAATAATGGTATACATTTGTAGTACAGGTTGTTACGGTCGTGGCGATACCAAATATGTCTATATTATTTTGTGTTTTGGGACTTATATTTTAAAAAGTTGATTTATTATAAAAAATGTGTGTTTCTGTGTATTTTAATTGCTTTTTATTTATTTATTTACCATTATTTTTTTTTTACATTCATTTAACTTTTTTTTTTAATCCCATAAAGAGATTTATCATTTTGATTTTGATTTTGTAACTGTAATGTACTGGCATAGATCTATATGCCAGTACATTAGCCTGTTACTGATCGTACACAGGCAGTTGTTAGGGCATACCTCAGTATGCCCTAACAACAGGAAATATGTTCAGACAGCCCTGGGGTCCTTCACTGGACCCTGGGCTGTCTGGCCATACGAGTTGTTGGCTTTGATAGCGTCACAGTTATATTCTGTGACGCGATCAATGTGCAGTCCCCTCTCCTTGAACGCCGCGATCAGCTGTCATAGCGGCGTTCAAAGGGTTAACAGCGGAGAGAAGATGTTTCTCTCCTCTCCGCTGTTAGAGCGGGGCCGTGGCTGTGTATTACAGCCGTTGCCCCGCTCTCGATCGCACGCACAGACGCGCGCAGGGACGGCTGTCACACAGGACGAGTATGCTCGTCCTAATGCGCGAAGTGCTCGCTGCTCAGGACGAGCATACTCGTCCTGTGTCGGCAACCAGTTAATGTTCTTTCTTACTTTGTTTTGGTTTATTCCTCTTTGTCACATGTATCTGCAGAACTGCCAAGGTAGCTATTTGTTTTTCCACAATGTCTTTTCCTTGATGATATCTATACTGCATTGGTATGTACACCTGAACGGCCAATTTGATGTGCGATTATTTTCATGTGTCCGCAAACAGCAGCACACCTTTTATTGATATGGCGCTTAAATTTGCTTCCATTAATGTTAATGGCTTGAATAACCCATATAAACGCTCTACTATGTGGAAAGAAGCCCTTAAACTCTCCTGTGACGTCCTCTGTGTTCAAGAGACGCATTTATTAAAGAAGGATGCCGCACGACTGAAACATCCTGCATTCCCCAACATTTTTCAATCCCATCATTCACCAAAACTAGGGGTGTGTTGCTGGCTGTGAAAAATACGGTCGCTTTCCAAATGTCTGAATTATTAACTGACCCTAATGGTCGATATATTATTTTGCAGTGTTCTATTAACAACGTCCAATATACCATAGTTACATTATACGCCCCCAACCGCCATCAATTGAAATTCCTACACAAGATGACACGTCTAATCTCCAGACATAAACAGGGTAGATTGATCTTGTGTGGAGACTTTAATTCCATAATGGACGCGGAATTTGATTCTACATCGCAATCCCGTCATTCACAGACTGTCATAGGCGACTTATTCTGGAAGGAGGAACTACACGACATTTGGCGCATGCAACACATCTCGGAGAGGGATTTCACTCATCACTCTCATGTACATAATAGTTATGCCAGATTAGATATGTACCTAGTAGACAAAGAATCTCTCTTTCTAGTTGAGTCCACGACTATTGGTGACGTCTGCTGGTTGGACCACGCTCCTCTCACTCTGACTCTTAAAGAAATACACAATGCCCCGCCTACATATTTGTGGAGGGCCAGCCGCTTTCTTCTCTCCCACCCCACACATAGAAAGACCTTGGGGACTGACCTGGCGGAGTACTTCGCAAACAATGATACACCAGACGTAGGAATCACATCCCTATGGAATGCTCATATCAGAGGCACCTTTATCAGACTGGGTCATATGGTGAAAAAACAGAGGGTAGCGGAAATCTCGGCTCTGACGGATGAAATCCGATGTTTAGACGCGAAAAATAAATCCGCTCCCACAGACACCCAAGCCTCTCAGCTCCTACTTCTAAGACAACGTCTTAGATTGTGCCTGCTTTCAGATTATGAAAAATCTCTTAGGAAAACTAAGGCGAAGTATTATTCCCAAAATAATAAGGCAGGGAAACTACTGGCTGCATGCCTTAAACTCCAACACCAGAGGTCTAGAATACCATATCTTCTAAACCCTCAGTCTCAAGCTAAGATTGTAGATCCTAGAGACATAGCTGAACAGTTCCGTAAATACTACTCCTCCTTGTATAATATTAGAGATGACCCTTTTGTTGCACGGCCAATCCCCTCGGATATAGAGGGCTTCCTCCAATCTGCCTCACTACCAAGTTTCTCTCCAGCACAACTTCAGACACTAAACGCCCCTATCACAGAAACGGAAATTTTTAAAATGATACAATCCCTTCCACAGGGGAAAGCCCCTGGTCCCGACGGACTTACTACCTTATATTATAAAAACTTTGCTACCCAACTGGTTCCTTATTTGAGTAGATTTTTCCAACAAGCCATGTCCTGTGGTTCCTTCCCTAGGGAAAACCAATCGGCATTGATTGTTACAATACCCAAACCAGGGAAAGCCACTGACACCCCTCAAAACTTCCGGCCTATTTCGCTGCTTAATTTCGATCTCAAACTCTACGCTAAGTTGATAGTCAATAGACTTACTCCTATACTGGCCACCTTGATAAGCAGTGACCATGTCGGTTTCATCAAAGGCAGACAAGCATCTGACAATACCCGTCGTGTCTTGAATTTATTACATCATCTTGAAACATCTAAAGAGCCGGCGACACTATTGGCACTAGACGCAGAAAAAGCGTTTGACCGTATTAATTGGTCATACGCTTTTTCGACCCTCCAAACAATGGGGTTTGATGGTGGCATCTTGACCGCTATTCAGGCTCTGTACTCTGCCCCTTCGGACAGAGTGTACACTAATGGTGTCCTCTCACAAGATTTTAATATATCCAATGGCACTCGCCAGGGCTCCCCCCTGTCCCCAATAATATTTATCCTCTCTATGGAACCCCTGGCTCAACATATCAAAAGACATAGCCTAATTCACGGTATAAAAATTGGGAACAGAGTGCATACCATCTCATTGTATGCGGATTATATTATCTTGTCCCTTTCCCAGCCTGTCAGCTCACTTGAATCAGTTATGGATGTTATTAACTCCTTTGGTAAACTCTCTTATTATAAGCTGAACACCCAGAAATCCCAGATGTTACCCCTACATTTAGACTCCGATACATTGTTCTTTCTGAAAACAAAATACCCATTTGACTAGAGAGTGGATGGTATTCAATACTTAGGCATTACTATCTCACCCTCCTTCCGTGACCTATACAAAGTTAATTATGAACCTCTTCTTCAATCTATTCATGCAGAATCTGATAACTTCTCCAACATGACACGTCGTGGATAGGACGCATAGCGGCGTATAAAATGCTTCTTTTACCTAGACTACTGTACCTATTTCGTACTCTCCCAATTAGCTTGCCCTCTAAGTTCTTTGTGGCGGCCCAAAAAACCCTATCCCGCTTTGTTTGGTCAGGCCGTAAACCCAGAGTTTCCCGACACATCCTGTTTCGTGACAAAAAAATTGGGTGGACTGAGTGTCCCAAACATACACAGTTACTATACTGCCACCCTAGTGGCGCAAATTACTGATTGGTGGCATGATGATCAAAGTATCCATTGGCTTCAAATTGAATCATCATACATTTCTCCGCCTTGTTTTTGACCTTCTGGGACCTTCAATCGATTCACTCACTATCCCCATTAACTCAGGCGACTTTGCAGTGTTTGTCTTTCTTGCAACGCACATCTACTGAACATACCCCACTATTAAAGTCTTACATCCCCATTGATGTTTTTCAATGATTGTCCCCAATCTATCACTGTCTTCATCGTCTCTGAAAGGTATTACTAATGCATCTCACTTGTTTAAAGATAATTGCTTAGTGAGTTTTGAGCACCTCACATCTAAATACTTTATTCCTGTTTCAGATTTCTTTAAATACCTCCAGATTAGAGACTGTGTCACGACTTATAATAATCTTGATGCTGTATGTCTTTTTAAAATGTTTGGGTATCTCTCTAAATGGAGCAAGGGTTTGAGACTTGTGTATAACATGCTGCACTCACACTCACTCTTTTCTAAAACACATCCCATGCGGACCTGGGAGAGAGAATTGGGCTGCTCTTTTTCAGAAGAAGCATGGGCGTCTGCGTTTAAATTAATTTACAACTTACCCTGTATCCAACACGTAGAAACTGCTATAAAAACCTCGCTACGGTGGTATTATACCCCAGATAGACTACACAAAATATTCCCTGAGTCATCTCCACTATGTTGGAGAAGCTGTGGCCACAATGGCACTCTTTATCATACACTATGGACATGTCCTACACTTCTCCCATACTGGTCTCAGGTTTTTGACCTTGTGTCCACAGTCTCCAAATGTCATATTACACAGTCCCCTCAAATGGCCCTGTTGTTTATAGATATGGATTCATTTCCTGTACATTTAAGATGCTTAATTTGTAAAATCCTGGTCATGGCTAAACTAGTGGTGACTCGTCATTTGAAGGAAACCGCTGCTCCATTATTAGGAGAACTGATTACACTAATCAATACGACCTATGCATATGAAAAATTCATTTCCTTGGGCAATTCCTCGTTTCACAAATTCTCACTAATATGGAATCCATGGTCAATCAGTGTATACTATAACACGTGACACGTTTAATCATTCAGTCTTGATGTCATTGTCACTCCCCGGTGTGGGGCATGATGACTTGCTAAGGTGATATATATGACTTATATGTTCTTTTTGTTTGCTTATTCTTTTTCTGTTCTTTTCTTTGTTATGATATAATGGCGTCTCTCCAATTACGACTGCCTTAACACTTACTCTTTGTGTGGAGATGATTTATTGTACTGATGACGTTGTAATGTTTGTATGCAATACTGTTATTCTGTTTTCTCACAAAAACGAATAAAAATTATTGAAACGAAAGGGTGTAGTTTTTAAAATGAGGTCACATCTTGAGTGTTTCAACTGTACTAGTACTTCAGGGGCTTACCATACATAACCTGGCGCCAGAAAGGCTCCAGTAGGCCAAATGGCACTCCTTCCTTTCTGAGCCCTCTCATAGGCCTAAACAGTAGTTTATTACCACAAATGGGGTATTTCTGTACTCAGGAGAAATAGTGTAACAAAATGGGTTATTTTATTCCTTTTGAAAGTGAGGAATTTTGAGTAAAAAACAACATACAGGTCCTTCTCAATAAATTAGAATATCATCAAAAAGTTAATTTATTTCAGTAATTCAATTCAAAAAGTGAAACTCATGTATTATATAGATTCATTACACATACAGCGATCTATTTACAGCATTTTTTTTCTTTTAATGTTTAAGATTATGGCTAACAGTTAATGAAAACCCCAAATTTTGTCTCAAAGAAAATTAGAATATTTCCGCCCATTTCCCATTGTCACTTTTATTATTGGGGCAGGCCCTAGGGAATCGGGCGTTACTGAAGTGTTTACTGTATATATTTACCTTCTCTTAAGGAAAAAGTAGATTTAACATATACTTTTACCTTAAGAGAAGTTAAATATATACAGACCCAAAACCAAGCTCAGCACATATATACAACACCAGAACAAAGCTCAGTACATATATACATCCCCATAACCAAGCTCAGTACATATATACAACGCCAGAACAAGCTCAGTACATATAAACAGCACCATAACCAAGCTCAGTACATATATACATCCCCAGAACCAAGCTCAGTACATATATACAACGCCAGAACCAAGCTCAGTACATATATATACAACGCCAGAACCAAGCTCAGTACATATATACAGCACCAGAACCAAGCTCAGTACATATATACATCCCCAGAACCAAGCTCAGTACAAATATACAACGCCAGAACCAAGCTCAGTACATATATACAGCACCAGAACCAAGCTCAGTACATATATACATCCCCAGAACCAAGCTCAGTACATTGGTTCTGGGGATGTATTACACTGTATACACTGTGCTCCTGAATATAATAGTACTATACACTGCGCCCCCGTATATAATAGTACTATACACTGTGCTCCTGAATATAATAGTACTATACGCTGTGCTCGTGAATATAATAGTACTATACACTGTGCTCCTGAATATAATAGTACTATACACTGTACTCCTGTATATAATAGTACTATACACTGTGCTCCTGAATATAATAGTACTATACACTGCGCCCCTGTATATAATAGTACTATACCACTGTGCTTTTGAATATAATAGTACTATACACTGTACTCCTGAATATAATAGTACTATACACTGTGCTCCTGAATATAATAGTACTATACACTGTGCTCCTGAATATAATAGTACTATACACTGCGCCCCTGAATATAATAGTACTATACCCTGTACTCCTGAATATAATAGTACTATGCACTGTGCGTGTGTGTGTGTGTGTGTGTGTGTGTGTGTTCTGGGGATGTATTACACTGTATACACTGCGCTCTTGAATATAATAGTACTATACACTGCGCTCTTGAATATAATAGTACTATACACTGCGCTCCTGAATATAATAGTATTATACACTGTACTCCTGAATATAATAGTACTATACACTATGCTCCTGAATATAATAGTACTATACACTGTGCTCCTGAATATAATAGTACTATACACTGTGCTCCTGAATATAATAGTACTATCCACTGCGCCCCTGTATATAATAGTACTATACCACTGTGCTCCTGAATATAATAGTACTATACACTGTACTCCTGAATATAATAGTACTATACACTGTGCTCCTGAATATAATAGTACTATACACTGTGCTCCTGAATATAATAGTACTATACACTGCGCCCCTGAATATAATAGTACTATACCCTGTACTCCTGAATATAATAGTACTATGCACTGTGCCCCTGAATGTGTGTGTGTGTGTGTGTGTGTGTGTGTGTGTGTGTGTGTGTGTGTGTGTGTGTGTGTGTATGTACTCTAGCGGTTGCAGCACCGCATGGCGGCTACCGCCACCGCAGCACCGCTCCTGCAGAGGGAGCAACCCAGGGGCCCAAAAGCACCCATGCCTTCAGACCGTGCCACGCCTCCTTGGCTCTGGGCCACGTCCCCCCACAAGTGCAGTACTACAGCAACAGACACCACCATACAGCACCACAACATGTGAACAGATGGAATGAGCTCACCTTGCCATGCGCCCCCAGTGGCCAACTGAGAGCACAAGCAAGAGCAGGAACACTTATGAGGTCATTCTGGAATTAAAATCAGCTGGGTATTTTTTCAAATGCGTGGAGTGCTGGTACCAAGTAAAACAAAGGAAATGAGGAGGATAGACTATACAATATCAGCATTGTGAGAAACTAGACATGGACCGCACAATCCACAGTATATACGTTGATCTGAGCCGCTAGGCATAATTTAGAAACATGAACATGAGGTTCTTTGTAAACATTTTGATCAAACTGTATAAGCCCACTTGCCACTTCACGGCGACCTCTTTAAAGTGGGTCCCTACTCTAGCGGTTGCAGCACCGCATGGCGGCTACCGCCACCGCAGCACCGCTCCTGCAGAGGGAGCAACCCAGGGGCCCAAAAGCACCCATGCCTTCAGACCGTGCCACGCCTCCTTGGCTCTGGGCCACGTCCCCCCACAAGTGCAGTACTACAGCAACAGACACCACCATACAGCACCACAACATGTGAACAGATGGAATGAGCTCACCTTGCCATGCGCCCCCAGTGGCCAACTGAGAGCACAAGCAAGAGCAGGAACACTTATGAGGTCATTCTGGAATTAAAATCAGCTGGGTATTTTTTCAAATGCGTGGAGTGCTGGTACCAAGTAAAACAAAGGAAATGAGGAGGATAGACTATACAATATCAGCATTGTGAGAAACTAGACATGGACCGCACAATCCACAGTATATACGTTGATCTGAGCCGCTAGGCATAATTTAGAAACATGAACATGAGGTTCTTTGTAAACATTTTGATCAAACTGTATAAGCCCACTTGCCACTTCACGGCGACCTCTTTAAAGTGGGTCCCTACTCTAGCGGTTGCAGCACCGCATGGCGGCTACCGCCACCGCAGCACCGCTCCTGCAGAGGGAGCAACCCAGGGGCCAAGAACCTCTTGTTCATATTTAAATATTTTGCCTAGCCGCATTGATCATAGTATACAGTGGATGTGCAGTCCATGTCTATTCTCTCCCCTTTGATATGATACAGAGTCTATCCCCTCTGTTGTTTTGTTTTACTTGGTACCAGCACTCCACACTTTTGGCCCAGCTGATTTTAATTTAGGAATGACCTCATAAGTGTTCCTGCTCCTGCTTGTACTCTCAGTCGGCCACTGGGGGCGCATGGCAAGGTGAGCTCATTCTATCTGTTCACATGTTGTGGTGCTGTGTGGTGGTGTCTGTTGCTGTAGTGCTGCACTTGTGGGGGGACGTGGCCCAGAGCCAAGGAGGCTTGGCACGGTCTGAAGGCATGGGTGCTTTTGGGCCCCTGGGTTGCTCCCTCTGCAGGAGCGGTGCTGCGGTGGCGGTAGCCGCCATGTGGTGCTGCAACCGCTAGAGTAGGGACCCACTTTTGGAGGTCGCCGTGAAGTGGCAAGTGGGCTTGCATACAATTTGATCAAAATGTTACAAAGAACCTCTCGTTCATATTTAAGTATTTTGCCTAGCCGCATTGATCATAGTATACAGTGGATGTGCGGTCCATGTCTATTCTCTCCCCTTTGATATCTATTGCACTACGACCCTACAAACTATGGATAGGATTAGATACAGTGGCTCAGCACAGTATTACACATGATAGGATTAGATACAGTAGCTCAACAGACATTATCACACATGATAGGATTAGATATAGGGACCAGCTCGCTGACATTGCGGTTCCAGCGCTGGACCCAGAAAAGGTAAGAATAATAATTGTCTTGCTTTTTTATGTGTTACTAATTATTTTTGTGTGTTTGTGTTATTTTACAGGTTCGGTTGTTGGACTACGTCGGATTCGAGGACTACTTCAATGGTAGCATTTTTTTTATTCTCAATAAAATGGTTAATGAGGGTGGTGTTTGTTTTTTTATTTCAATAAAATATTTTTTCTATGTCCTTGTATTTTTTTAACTTTATTATTACCACCTTAATAGCTGCTGGCTGATTGACAACATCCATTACTAAGGCGAGGCTTAATGTTAGCAGGCAGAGCGGCTAACACTAACCCCCATTACCCCGGTACCCACCGCCACCAGTGGTACTGGGAAGAGCCGGGTACGAACCAGTATCCGACCATCTGTAGTGATGGTCGGGTACCGGGTCAGCCAAAGGCTGGTAATATCAGCCTGGGAAAGGCCAAAAACAGTGACCCCCCCCCCCCCCTGGTAATGCTAGGCTGCTGCTGTTGTATCTGGTGGGGGTCCCCCCCCATTTTTCATAACCAGACAGATAGAAGAAAGCAGCAGCAGGTTAACATTACCAGGGGGAAGGGCCACAGTTTTTGGCCTTTCCCAGCCTAATAATACCATCTTGCGGCCGCCCCATTGCCCGACCATCACTACAGATGGTCGGGTACTGGATCATACCCGGCTTTTCCCGACACCCCTGGTGGCGGTGGGTACCGGGGTAATAATGGGGGTTAGTGTTAGCCTCTGTAACGGCTAACACTAAGCCTCGCCTTAGTAATGGAGGGCTGTCAATCAGCCGGCATCCATTACTAAGGCGGTAATAATAAAGTTTAAAAAACAAACATAGAAAAAATATTTTATTGAAATAAAAAACACCCAGACAACCCTCATTAACCATTTTATTGATAATAAAAACGCCGTCATCAAAGTAGTCCTCGAATCCAATGTAGTCCAACGACCGAACCTGTAAAAAAAACACAAACACAACAAAAATGATTAGTAACTCATGTGGTAGGCTTATATACAGGGCCCATCAGACAGGATCACACATGGGCCATGTATCTAAGCCTACCATGTGCTTATGTAAGATGCTTAGATACAGGGCCCAGCAGACTGGATCACACATGGGCCATGTATCTAAGCTTGCCATGTGCTTACGTAAGATTCTTAGATACAGGGCCCAGCAGACAGGATCACACATGGGCCTTGTATCTAAGCCTACCATGTGATTGGCTTAGATGCAGGGCCCAGCAGACAGCATCACACAATCTGTGATCCTGTCTCATGGGCCCTCAAAGCCTGCAACATCTTAGGCTTAAAAGGGATTGTCCAGTCCCTAAACATTGATGGCCTATCCTCAGGATAGGCCATCAATAGCTGATGGCTTGGGGTCTGTCTCCCAGGACCCCCGCCACTCACCTGTTTTCAAGGGGCCGCAGCGCTGTTACGACAACTGCTTCCCCTTCATTTCACTTACTCGCTCACACTGTGAATTGCCGACATGGATTCACAATGTGAGCAAGTGACCGAAATGAAGGGGAAGCACCAGCTCTCGTACGAGCGCTGCGTCCCCTTCAAAACAAGTGATTGGCGGGGGTCCTGGGAGTCGGACCCCGCCAATCAGCTTTAAGCAGACAGGGATATGAAACTTACCCTGCTCTTCAGCCACGGCTGATGTCCTGACTCTGAACTACAGGCTGGTGGTGACGTCATGCGCTGCGCACCGGAAACAGGAACGTAAGTACTGTAGTTACTATAGTAACGGGCCCGCAGCTCCCGTTACTATAGTAACTTTTTACTGTCTAGTGCGGCGCCTATACCTACGCCACTGGTTGGGTGAGAGGTCCCGCTTCACTCCGGTTCTCTGAACCGGCTGTAATTTTAACAGCCGGTAAGGGAGAACCAGGGCGAACTGGACCCCCTTCCAGCCTCGGGCCCTGGGCACTTGCCCATATTGCCCTCATTATAATCCGCCCCTGCCTGGATTTGTCTCAGCTGTTTAGAAAACATCATGGGCTGTTGGTCCGGATCAGCTAGCTGCTTAATCATGGCCAGCTGATCACCTGGTTTCCAGGGACGATACTCCTGGAGTTTCACTATTTTAGGTTTCACGTACGTCTGGCCTGTCTGATTTTGGGGAGCCAGGAGTGGCGAGGATCAGAGGGTTGTGGGTAGCTCAACTCCCTCGCTTTCTCTCCTTCTTACCTACGCGTTTCGAACATGGTCTGTGTTCTTATTCATGGCAGATATTCAATATATATCTGCCATGAATAAGAACACAGACCATGTTCGAAACGCGTAGGCTTTTGACTTATGCCATTCTGAGACCACCTTGTTACTGCGTTCTCTTTTTTACTATTTGATTTTCTATGTCAATAAAAGTGGGAACATTGATTCCTTTTTATCTACAAACTATGCTGGATCATACCTTCTTCCTCTCTACATTGTTTTCTGTGTGCCGTCACGGAGATCCGGGCGAGGTTTGAGTATAGGACGCAGGACTGGTGAGCTCGAGGTCCCCCCCCCCTTTTTTTCTTCTATGTCCATGGCTGTCTGTTGTCCAGGGATCCCCTGCCCCCACTTGCCTAGCAGATTTCCCATATCTGCTAGCTTAAAGAGGCTCTGTCACCAGATTTTGCAACCCCTATCTGCTATTGCAGCAGATAGGCGCTGCAATGTAGATTACAGTAACGTTTTTATTTTTTAAAAACGAGCATTTTTGGCCAAGTTATGACCATTTTTGTAGTTATGCAAATGAGGCTTGCAAAACTCCAAGTGGGTGTGTTTAAAAGTAAAAGTCCAAGTGGGCGTGTATTATGTGTGTTACATCGGGGCGTGTTTACTACTTTTACTAGCTGGGCGTTCTGGCGAGAAGTATCATCCACTTCTCTTCAGAACGCCCAGCTTCTGCCAGATCACGCTGTGACGTCACTCACAGGTCCTGCATCGTGTCAGACGAGCGAGGACACATCGGCACCAGAGGCTACAGTTGATTCTGCAGCAGCATCGGCGTTTGCAGGTAAGTAGCTACATACTATATAGCCCCCCTGTAGATATAGCCCACCCCTGTATATAGTGCTCCATAGATCGCCCACCCCTGTATATAGTCCCCTGTAGATATAGCCCACCCCTGTATATAGTGCTCCATAGATAGCCCACCCCAGTATATAGCCCCCCCAGCAGATAGACACCCCCAGTAGATAAAGCCCCCCGCATGTAGATAAAGCCCCCCCGTAGATAAAGTCCCCCCATAGATAAAGTCCCCCTT
Source organism: Rhinoderma darwinii (assembly GCF_050947455.1). NCBI lineage: Eukaryota > Metazoa > Chordata > Amphibia > Anura > Rhinodermatidae > Rhinoderma > Rhinoderma darwinii. The sequence continues at coordinate 64,503,812 of NC_134693.1, read as the reverse complement.
GTAGATAAAGCCCCCCCCCATGTAGACAAAGCCCCCCTTGTAGATAAAGCCCCCCTTGTAGATAAAGCCCCCCCTGTAGATACAGCCACACACTTTTTTTATTACAATTAAAAAGAACAACTATTCAAACTCACCTTAATCCCGTTCCCACGCCGGCCAGCAGCTATGGAGACTTGCTCTCTTCTGCGCAGGTCTCCTGGGGGTTGAACGAAGCGTCTATGAAAGGCGCTGATTGGCTGGGCAGGCAGCGCCTTTCATCGACAGAAGCTTCACTGGTACAAAAGGTACCAGTCGCTTCACTGGTGCAAAAGCGCTGAATAGCCTCTCAAATGGTGTTCAGTCATATTATTATAGCGGCTCGTTTGCTCTTACCCAAATCTTGGAAAATACACACTCACTTTTCTATACCTGAACTGATTAATCAAGTAAATATCTCCTTTACTATGGAACGTATGTTTGCTTTGAGATCCCATAGGCTTCCTAACATTATCTCATTATGGGATCCATGGACCAATTATCTGTCCACCTCTCCACAGGGGGCTAAGTTTATACCTCTTCTACCACCTATAGTTTGATATTTATGTTACAATAAGCAGCTATTTCAGCTCTTCATTTAGGTTACCAGATTCATGGCACTTTTGCTAGGACATGTTGATACTTGGCTATCATATTTTCTTTTCTTTAGATGTATTAGTGGTATTGGTGTAACCCTTTGAGATTGACATTCTATTCCTTTTGGTTTTCTTATTTCCTATTTAAATGGGCAGGTGATCTCATATGAGTATGTGTTTTGGCACTTTCCTACACATACTCTTCCTCTTCGGATCCTTTTTATTTTTTTTCTTCCTCTATCTCTATATGCAGTCTTTTTGGTATTAATATGATTTCGGTGCACAATGTTCGTTTTGCTGTTCTTTATATTACTTATTGTATGCTTTCAATAATGTCTTTGGTCCTGTATTATTATGATATACTAAGTGATGTATATGTTTCGAGGTTCTTGCATGGATCTTAATGCTGTTTTTGTCTTTTGTTTTTTCTTTATAAATAAAAATCTTAAAAAATAAAATAAAAAAAAAGAATTAGTTATTTACTTTATTTGCTGAAATGCCATCTTTAAGTCTACGTGTTAGTTCAGCAATTTCAACATGTCCAGTTCACTGTCAGTATCGTCATGGAGAAACTTTGGTTCATTTCTTAACATACCCCTCCAACAGCATGATTTGTGCAATATAAAAATTTGCCGGATTGCGTCTTTAAGGCCTAAAATAGGCTGGTTACTAAGGGGTTAAATCAAGTTTTCAACTTTTTTGGTGGTGTATTTTTCATGTCATCTGTATAAAAAAAATCCTGAAATCTTTGAGGTTTTGTAGAGATCACTTTACATCTATGGAGATGTAATATGTACACAGATCCCTTTCTGACTTACTTATGTAAACAAAGACCATCCTTTGTATCTGTGGTCCCTAAAGTAGCAGCTATTGTTAACAGTGAGTATATTACATTTCAATGGAAATATGGCTATCCTTAAGTGAGGCCCATAATAAAATATATGTATATGTTATTAAGGCCAGCTTCAGATGGATGTAATATGGCGTAATTTCAGAGTCTGTATTAGGTTGCAGTCAAATGCGGCAAAACCCGCCCCCCTCCCTGGTTTTTATTATGTAAGTGCCATAACTGTAACCCCTTATTTGAAGGTTCTTCCATGTTTACAACTCAATAAACTATGTTTAGATATAGAAATAGTAATAACTTCATAGCTGCCAACTGTCCCAAATTTGCCGGGACTGTCCCGAATTTACAGAGAGGCTGGGTTCTCATGACCATGTTACGTCCGTAATGGACGGAACGTATTTCGTCCGGAAGTCTCGGACCGGACACACTGCAGGGAGCCGGGCTCCTAGCATCATAGTTATGTACGACGCTAGGAGTCCCTGCCTCTCCGTGGGACTACTGTCCCGTACTGAAAACATGATTACATTATGGGACAGTTGTCCCGCAGCGAGGCAGGGACTCCTAGCGTCGTACATAACTATGATGCTAGGAGCCCGGCTCCCTGCACTGTGTTCGGTCCGGGACTTCTGGCCGAAATACGTTCCGTCCATTACGGACATAACATGGTCGTGTGAACCCAGCCAGACAGTCCCGGCAAATTACTGTCCCGGGACGTGTCCGACAACTGCCACATTAAATTGTATCTTCGTCCTCAGGGTACAGATACAACTGAATACTATGGCAGAGCAGGAAACTATCCGCTTCCTGCTCTGCTATTCACTCCTCCTGGAGTGGAATCCCCAGTCAGAGCATCAGCAACACTCTTGCAGGGGATTTCGGCGGTTCAGGAAGAGCCCCTGACTACACTGTCCATATATGGACAGTGATGCCAAGGGTTCCTCCAGTAGCGGAATCGCTTTCCAGAGCATCGGTAACGCTCCGGCCGGGGATTCCGCCACTCCAGGAGGAGCCCCTGACTTCACTGTCAATACATGGAAAAAAATTCAAATGTTGGCAACTATGTATCTTATGGAAACTTTTTTTTTCTTACAGGAATAATCCATATTAAAATACTAAAGGTAAATAAATTTGAAACCAACTGAATTTCATGACTGGAAGAGAGGTGGAGTTTGTCCGAACTATGTCAAGAAAGCACTTTTGTCACCTTTATTAATCTATATGCTGGCTAGAATCCTGTGTAAAAAAACAAGAACAAAAAAACTTGATTGGTTCACGTAAAATTCTATATATAACATTATTAATTATATAAATTAAGCTTTATTAATACAAGATGTATGTGATTTTCTTGTTATTAAAGATTTACACAAATAAGACTATTATATTTGATTGAATAGTAATTTTTATATATATATATATATATATATATATATATATATATATATATATATTGTCATCTCTAACCCAGATACTGCAAGTGACGCACACGCACCCGGCTATCCAAATGATGTAAAAGAAAATGTGATTCGCTAGACTAGTTCACATTCTTCCACTCAACTGTCCGGTTCTGATGCTCACATGTCTATTGTAGGAGCTTTCAGTGGTTGGCAGGGGTCACATGAGCACTCTGAGTGGTCTGTGGCTAAGCAGCCTCAAATGCAGCAAGCTCTAAAGCATTGTGTGTTCTGACACCAGCCTTCACTTTTTGACCTTCTACGGGATTGAAACAGACAGGCTAGCCTTTGCTCTCCACACACATTAATGAGCCTTGGGGCGCCCATGACCGGGGGCATAGCTATAGGGGGTGAAGAGGTAGCAGTTGCACCCGGGCTCTGGTGTCTGTAGGGGCCCAAAGCCCCATCTGCCACATAAGAAAATAGCAGTATTATAAATAGCATGGGTAGGGCCTTGTTATAGATTTTGCATTGGGGCCCAGGAGCTTCAACTTATGTCTCTGCCCATGACCATGACGCTGGTTTACAGGTTCTCCTTTCTTGGACTATTTTTGGCAGGTACTGCATACCGGGAACAGCCCGCCAGACCTGTCAAATTGGAGATTTTCTGACCCAGTTGTCTAGCTATCGCAATTTGGCCCTTGTCAAAGTTGCTAATATTCTTACACTTGCCCATTTTTCCTACTTCTAACACATGAGCTTCAAGCACTGATTGTTTACTTGCTGCCTAATATATGCCACCCCTAGACAGGTGCCATTGTAACAAGACAATCATTGTTATTCACTTCACCTGTCAGTGGTTTTAATGTTATGGCTGGACAGTGTATATGGAATAATGTATTTTTTAGTACCAATTATAGGAATATTAGATGACACCAAGGAGTTATGAAACCATATTATATAGTCAGGCGTAGCTAGGTTCTCCAGCACCCGGGGCAAAGATTCCGTTTGCCCCCCCCCCCCACAAACCTCTTTCCCGACATCTCCTTCCCCCTCGCCATGTTTGTTTCCTCTACCAATCAATGACGTGTCATTTCTTTTCCACAATTTTTTTTATGTAACTCGAGCATAAAAACATTTGTACATTTTACAAGCAATATAGTTCTATACACAACACCAGAACAAAGCTCATTACATATATACAGCACCAGAACCCAGCTCATTACATATATACAGCACCAGAACCAAGCTCAGTACATAAATACAGCACCAGAACCAATCTCAGTACATAAATACAGCTCCAGAACCAAGCTCAGTACATAAATACAGCCCCAGAACCAAGCTCATAACATATATACAGCACCAGAATAAAGCTCATTACATATATACAGCACCAGAACCCAGCTCATTACATATATACAGCACCAGAACAAAGCTCAGTACATAAATACAGCACCAGAACAAATCTCAGTACATAAATACAGCTCCAGAACCAAGCTCAGTACATAAATACAGCCCCAGAACCAAGCTCATAACATATATACAGCACCAGAACCAAGCTCAGTACATAAATAGAGATCCAGAAAAAAGCTCTGTACATATATATAGTACCAAAACCAAGCTCAGTACATATATACAACACCAGAACAAAGCTCAGTACATATATACAACACCAGAACCAAGCTCAGTACATATATACAACACCAGCACAAATACAGCTCAATTTAGTGGAACCCCTGCCGTATAGGTGTGCACTAAATTGTTTCCAGCTCCCAGCAGAAGGGTAAGGAAGAAGAAGGGTAAGGATATGCTGGGAGTTGCTGTTTCACAAAAAAATAATCATATCATAATCATACCACCCATCATCTCGCTGCAGATCATACAGTGACTACAGTACTGATTAGAGGCAGAATAAACATTTACATTAAGTGACTCACCGGTGACGTCTCAGATTCTAGTTATTTTTCTCCATCCGGTCCAGACCTCTATGATGACTTCTCCCGGTCACAGCCCATTTCTGCACTTTGCCGCTCAGATGTCTTCAGCTTCTCACTTTTCAAACATTTCTACACCTATAAACAAAGATAAAGTTCTCATTATACCACACACTATGCCCCTAAATATAATAGCGCCATACACTGTACTTCTAATTATAATAGCACCATACACTGTGTCCCCCACACACACACACACACACACACACACACACCGTGCCACCTGTAAATAGTGCCCCACATATTGCCACCCCTGTAGATAGTGCCCACATATAGCTCCCCTGTGTATAGTGCCCCACATACAGCCCCCTGTATATAGTGCCCCACATACAGCCCCCTGTAGATAGTGCCCTACATACAGCCCCTCTGTATATAGTGTCCCACATATAGCCCCCTGTATATAGTGTCCCACATATAGCTCCATTTATAGTGCTCCTCATATAACCCACCTGTAGATATAGCCCACCCCTGTATATAGTGCTCCACATATAGCCCACCCCTGTATATAGTGCTCCACAGATAGCCCACCCCTGTATATAGCCTCACTGTAGATATAGCCCACCCCTATATATAGTGCTCCACATATAGCCCACCCCTGTATTCAGTGCTCCAGATATAGCCCACCCCAGTATATAGCCCCCCTGTAGATAGAGCCTGCCATAGATAAACCACCCCCACCCTGTAGATAAAGCCCACCCTGTAGATAAAGCCACCCCCTATAGATAAAGCCCCCCCCCCATAGATAATGCCACACACTTTTGTTACGATAAAAAAACAAACTATACAAACGCACCTTAATCCCGTTGCCGCTCCATCCGGCGGCAATGGAGACCTGCTCTCTTCTGCGCAGGTCTACTGGGGTTGAACGACGCAAGCAGCGCGATGACGTGATTGCGCCGCTTGCGTCTATGAAAGTCGCTGATTGGCAGGGCAGAATGACTTTCCCTGTCAATCTGCGCCTTTCAACTACGCAATTAGCACAAAGTATCGTGCCGCTTCACTCGTAGAAAGGCGCTGAATGGCCGGGCACGGAATGTACCCGGCCATTCATTGCCATGCAAATTAAAGCATTTTTTTCCGATGCACCTTTGTTAGCATAGGAGCAGTGACCATCAATCTGGTTCGGAGCCCAATACGCAGTAGTGTTTGTTGAACTGTTGTTTTGGACACACTTCTGGTAGCCCCCTGCTTGATTTTCACGGTGAGCTATTTTACTGTAATGTGTTGTTTGGCCCTTGCTTACCTTTCGTGGCCAACGTTCACTACATTATCTGTACTCAGTTATCACTGTGTTATTTGTGGTGTTACATAGGACTACAGGTAACATCTACTGCATTATGTGCACTGTGTATATATGTGCCTGTGCGTATATATATGGGTCTGTATGTGAATGTGTCTTTGTGCTAGTATATATGTGCCTTTGTGTATATATGTGTGCCTTTATGTATTTGTATATGTTCCTGTCTGTGTATTTGTGTGCCTGTGTGTGTGTGTCTGTATGTCTATTTATGTACCTTTATGTATGTATATTGTCAAGGAATTACTACTTGAGCAGAGTGAAAGTTTATTGAATCGCTATACGAGCAATTCCCCCAAAGGCAGCTGGAGACTGGCTGGATCAAGCGTACAAGTAAATGAGCTACCTCAAGTCTGCCACCACTCTGGTCAGCAGAGTCTAAGTCTACTCTATGTTCTTCACCAGAGACCACCGCAAGGCAGGTTAGATTTGGCCGCATAGAACCCAGTTTGCTTTTACAGAATAAGTTGTTGGACAGGAGGTGCACTTGCAGGCAATACCAGAACGGATTACCAGAAAGCCAGAGGGGTGATCAACAAGCAGAGTTCAAACCAGGATAGACTAAAAGTCCAAATAAAAAAACAGAAGAATACCAGGAGTTGCAGAGGTCGAAACCAGCTGTGAGCAGAATGTCCAAATCAGTGAGCAAAGGATAAATCCAAAGACAAAGCGAAGTCCAGTTCAAAGAGTCCAAGTAGTCAAGGTGATTCAAGGTCTAACCAGCAGCTTGATCAGACACATGTATTCACAAGAAAATCATAAACAACAATGAGAAAACGGAACAGACTCAAATAATCCACCCTTGGCCCTGATAGGTTGCAGACAGAGAAATAAGATTGGCTTTGCATCTCAAACCAGGGCCACCCAGAAGCTTGGCTAGTAGTCATGACAAGCTAAAAGTGACAGACGTTTCCTAACATATATTACAGAATGTGTGTATATATATTTGCCTGTTTGTCTAAATATCTGCCTTTATGTATGTGCAGTATTTATGTTCCAGTATGTGCGTGTCTATATATGTGGTTAACTTTTGGTTTGTCGAGGGCAGCAATAGAGAGTCCTACACAGGGCACCATCCAACCTAAGGCCGGCCCTGGCTGAAAAATATAAAAAATGTGTTTCACCTGTAAAAAACAGGCACGGACAATTACCTCATTTGAAAACTGTGGTTAAACTGCATGCATTTTTTTCAGATGCGGTTTTGAATGCACCTCAACTGCTACGTGTTTCTAATAAAACTATGCATTATGGTGATTTAAGCAAATTTGTAATTGTTTTTTAATTAAGACGCGCTGTCACCGAAGCCGTCAGTCCTGTTGACATGAGAGATTCGGGTTTGAGCGCAAGATACAGCTTCTATTTATCCAGGATAAATAGAAGCTGTATCTCAAAAAGTAAAACAATTTTTTAATTAAAAAACAATTAAAAAGTTGCTTAACCCCTTCCCGACATTTGACGTATGGCTACGTAATAGCCAGGTTGGGGAAGTATACGATGCGGGTGTCGGCTGTATGTTACAGCCGACACTTCACAGTAACGAGCGGGCGACCCACTCTAGCAGCTCATCGCGCCCCCCGCAATGCAATTTACACTTCGTTTTTTCCTTGTAAAAGTAGTATATTATAGAAAAAACTAAATATATTTGGTATCGACGTAATCGTATTGACTCCCAGAATAAAGTTAACGTTGTTTTAATTGCACAGTGAATTCCGTAAAAACAAAGCGCAAAAGGAATCACTGTTTTTTTCATTTTCTACCCCACAAATAATTATTTTCCCCGTTTTCTAGTACTTTATAAGGCACAATAAATGGCGCTACAAAAAATGACAACTCGTCCCGCAAAAATTAAGCGCTCATAGGACTATATCGACGGAAAAATGAAAAAGTTATGGCTTTTGGAAGATGCGGAGGAAAAAATAGTTTATGACGGGAAGGGGTAAAAGGCTATGTACACCTTCGAAAGCAAGGGGTTTTTTTTAATAAAAAGGTCAATCAGTGCGATTTGTGCAAATTTACAATAATTTTTTATTAAAAAATATTTTAACTTTTTGAGATACAGCTGCTCTGTATCTTGTATACAGAACAGCTCTATCGTGCGCTAAAACCTCAATCCGTCAGGTTCGCGGGACTGACGGGTTCAGTGTCAGCGGGTCCTGTGGTGTCTCTGATACGCAGGATCCGCCTGTAATTGATCACATCTAAGTTATGAACTTAGATCTGATGGATAACAGGTAGATCCTGTGTTTCAGAGACAGGCAAGACCCGCTGACACTGAACCCGTCAGTCTCGTGGACCTGTTGAGTACAGAACTCAGCGTAAGACACAGCTGCCCTGTATACAGGATACAGAGCAGCTGTATCTCAAAAAGTAAAAATTATTTTTAATAAAAACTAATTATAAAGTTGCACAAAACACACTGATTAACCTTTTTATTAAAAAAAAAAAATTCAAAGGATTACATAGCCTTTAGAATACCATAATGCATTGTTTTATTTAAAAAAAAAGTGCTCAAAGGTTTACATAGCTTATAAGGGCCTATTAGACGGTCCAATATGGGTCTTGAAAACGAGCGCCGATCAACGCGGCTCCTTTCACAAGAATTTTTTCACAAGAATCGCAATGATTGGTCGTATATGGGGACGAGTGATCGTTACTATGAATGCTCGTCTGCATACATTTCCATCATGTCGGCAGCACATCTTCCTGTCTACACAGGGAGATGTGATACCGACAACAATAATTTTTATTGCTGCATAAACGAGCAAATCAGCCGATGAACGAGCAATTGCTCGTACATCGGCTGATCATTGCTATGTTCATATGAACGCTCGTTTGCCAGATCATTGGCCCATGTAAAAGGGCCTTTAGGCCTTGTTCACATACATTTTTATCTGACATTTTAAATTGCATGTTACAATGCCAGCGATTGTTAAAATATTATATTATTTTTTTATGGCGTTTGGGCTGATTATCATACATGCAGGTTTTTTTTTTTAGCAAAACACAGGAGTGGATCCAAAAGAGATGAGACATATCAGCCTTTTCTTTATACTTTTTCTTCTTTTTGGATCCACTCCTGGCTTGGGCACAAAAAACTACATATAACACTGCAATAAAAAAATGCATGTGATTCTAGCCTTATACCGGGTTTTTTGGACGGACTTTCCGCTGCAGAGAGCAGCGCTTGAAAAAAAACAGACCGTCGATACTTAACCCCTCCCTCTTCTCTGCGTGTAGTCCGGCCTCCTATGATGACGTTGCAGGCCATTTGACGATGCAGCCTGTGATTGACTGCAGCGGTCACATGGGATGAAACGTCATTCCAGGGGGCCGGAATACAGGAAGAAGGAAAGCGTTCTGGGTAAGTATGATTATTTTTTCTCCAGAGTTGCGATTTTTGCAGTGTAATTGCTGCGATTAAGATGCAAAAGATGCTGCACTTGGCTTTTTGTTGCAGATTTTGCATCCCTATTGAATTCAATAGGGAAAACCTGCATCAGAAAATCAACAAAAGCGCAGCATAAATTGTCATGCTGTGGAATTAAATTCCGCACCGGAGGTAAATTTATTAACGTTTACGCTGCATGTCTTCTTTCCACAGCGTGGGCAGGAGATTTTTTAAATCGAATCCACTGTGCTGCTACTGCCAAATGCTGTGAAATGTCCTCACACAATTCAGTTGCAGTAATTCCACAGTGGGAACCCGGCCTTAGGGTGCTGACTTTGGTGGCATTTTTTATTTTGTATTATTTTCTGCATGCTTTTTTTCTGGTCTTTTTGAAGTCTTATAGAGGAGCCTATGGAAAAACCGCCACACCCAGAGCATGCTGCGTTTAGGAAGCAACGCAACTGACCATAAAAATACCAAAAACGTAGTGCATTTTATATTTAACTATAGACTTTAATGTATTATCTGGTTGCTCAAAAAATGCACGACAAGAATGCAAATAAAAATGCCATAAAAAAAACGCAGCAAAATGTTGTATTTGTGTGAAACAAGCCCTAGGCTGCGTTTACACAGGGCGGATACGCTGCGCAAAAGCAGGCGCGACCGGTGCACTATTCATTTCTATGGAGCTGCCGACAGACCCTAGAAGTCTGAGGTTTGTCATGGAGAACTTCGGGGGACTTACGGTCCCCCTTTTTCCTTATCGCTGGGCGTCCCAGCGATCACACATGTATCCCCTATCCTGTGGATAGGGGATGCATGTCTTTTGTAGGAGCAAACCCTTCAGTGGCGTCGCACTGTAGCAGCCATAGTGGCTGCTAGCGGAGCCTCCGGTCATGGGGGTACGGGCCCCCTCATGCTGCGGGCCCCGTAGCAGCCGCTACAGCGGTAGTTACGCCACTGAGTGGTGGAACAGCCAAGAATCAGTAACGCTAGTGGATAACGCTGACAACCTTTCTGATGTTTTTATTTTCTGCTAATACAAGGCTTAAGAAAAACATCAGTAAACCTCTTCAATAACAGAATAGATCCTGTCTAGATCCCGTCCCCTTAGCTGTGATGTGCAAGGGACTGGCTGCCTGGCTCAGTTTGTTAGATAAGCCAGCCCGTTTTTCTGTCACGACTGGAATACAGTAGCCCCCTGTAAAATAGACGGCTCACACTGAAAGACGATAGCTCCGGGGGAGGGAAATAACTCGTAATAAGGAGAGCAGGAGGAGGAGGGACGCTTGCAGATTAGACAGGGGGCTACTGTTTTCCAGCCGTCATAGAGAAAGGGCTGCCTTCCTGGCTCATGACCAGGGGACTGTAGAGTACGTTCAGTCATTAGGGGATGATGTTAATATTAAGACTACCCTCCTAGTGGCTATACCACCTACCTAACCCCTCCCCTATAAAAAACACAGACACCTTGGGTTGGATAAATTTGGCCACAGCAGCCATTTTATTAACAAACAAACATAATGAGAACAACAATTTACATATAAAAATAACAATGGAAGGGGAGTCCTTGGAGCTACAAAAGTCTGTCAACATAAAACAGCCCATCTGCATATTATTTTTACTCCCAGCCGTCTCCCTACAGGCTCAGTGGCTCCATCATACCTGCAGTTGGCTGACATAAAATGTAACTACTCCCCGGGACACCACCCAGCAGGAGCCCAAATTGATCAGACCACTAAACAATGCTAAATTCGGGAGGGACCATACCCCCGATGAATCCCCCTCACACCAATTTACCACCAACTCCAAGGACCCCCAATCCGCCAAGCTACTGTTGCGACACTGCAACAACCGCTCCTCATGATCTCCGTGTACCTGTGAAAAAATAAAACAATGCGCAACATAGCGAAATCGCATACTTGTCAAGATACATAAGGAACAAGAAGAATAGGGAGGGCGGGACAAGTTCAAACGCTGTCTGCTCCCGTAATGACGACCCTCTGCCCTATCCCCTCCTTAAATAGCCTCCAGGAGAGCAAGGTTCCTTACCAATCCCAGGTCGACCTACTCCTGCGGCCAACGAGATGCGCATCACTGCCCCTTGCAATAAGGGCCGAAACCCACTCCCCCTGCAGCGTCTGTAAAGAGCTCCCAATCAAAACTGTCGACCACCAGGGACATAATAAGGGACTTTCCATTATACATGTGTAAAAACTCGACCCAAATCTCCAAATCAGCCCTGTGCTCCTTATTCAGCCAAATAAAATGATGGGGGGCCTTTGCACCGGCCGTCGCGCCCGACAGACGCCTGCTAAAAATCCAACCCATGGGCTTAATTCGATAAACAAAATTCAGTTTGCCTAATAGAGACTGCAACTCCCGTAGTGAAATTTTGCGCAAATGCCTGGCCCGATTCACCTCTGCCCGTAGCGCTTCAAGTTTCTCCATAGGAAGACTACATTCGAACCTTACGGAATCAATTGTAATTCCCAGGAAGACAATGCACGAGCTAGGCCCCTCTGTTTTGTCAGGGGCCAAAGGAACGCCGAATTTAATCGCTACCCACTCAATCGTGTGCAGCAGATTAGCGCAGACCGAGGAACCCGCCAGACCAACACACAAAAAAATTGTCTAAGTAGTGTATTACTAATGAGACGCCCGCTACATCACATATCACCCACTCTAAGAAGAAACTAAAAGACTCAAAATAGGCGCAGGAAATCAAGCAGCCCATCGGAGGCATCGTTCCACAAAATAACCCCCGTCCCAATAACACCCCAACAGCCATATGCTGTCAGGATGCACCAGGAGGCGAAAAGCTGACTCAATATCTGTTTTTGCCATCAACGCCCCCGTGCCATAACGACACACCTAGTCAACCGCCACATCAAAAGATGTACTGTATATACCATGGAGAAAATTTCAGGAGAGATCCCCTCATTAACCGATCGCCCCCGCAGATAAGATAAGTGATGTATGAGTCAAAATTTATTTGGTTCCTTCTTGGGCACTACCCCAAGCAGAGATACCAAGAGATCTGGCAAAGGGATATCTAAAAATGGGCCTGCCATCCGCCCTAACTCCACCTCTTTTCTCAACTTGTCCCTCACCACCCCCGCATACTGCAACGCCAAAAGCAGATTACGCAATGAAAATGGAACTTCGTAAGGGGGGATATGAAAACAACCACGAAAACCATCTAACAGCAAAACCGCCCGTGATCTATCGAGGAATCTATTTAAGAAGGGCTCCATTTCTACCCACTTCACTGGAGTCAAGCCCTGGGTTAGCACCCCCAGTCCCCCGGCCCTTACCTTTTTTTAAACACTTGAGCTTCGCCTATAGCATCCATGTAACAAAAGAGCACGGAGCAATGCTCCGGCGCCTTCTGCCCTATCACGCTCGCCAAAATCGCAAAAGCCTGAAGCCAATTTACAAAGGTTTGGGGAATCAATCGATATCGACTCTTCTCTTTCTCCTTTTTACTTTCCAACCACTTGGCTTTATCCAAGTTAAATTTCTCTAACGGTAATAAAGAAAATATTTCGACATACTCTTCCCTCCGTATTTTCTCCCTGACTTCCTGTTTCAGATGCACACCCAGAGGGCCCTCAAAGCAGACATTCACTTCCCCTTTTGCCTTATCATCCAACCACACTCCATCAACCTCTTTATCCTTCTCCATCTGTACTGACACCGCCACTCCAGCTTTCTTTGCCGCATCCCCATCCCCCACAGGCTGACTATCCACCATCGCAGGCTCAACCGACGGTGGCACCCACGCTGGAACAGGAGAAGAGGAGCCTAACAACTCAACCCTCATCGTGCCAGCAGCTCCCGTTCACAACCTAGCAACTCACGGACCTCACCCCCTTCACCTTCCCCAAACCCGCACATAACCCCGCTCCGGAAGCTTTGTGCGACACGACCGCCGCCGAGGAGGGGATGAAGTCACCGCCTGAGCCCCGGATTACCCCGCTGACATGCTGCATCCTGCTGCTGGAACAGAAGGCCCCTGCAGCTCACCGCTACATCCGCTCACCGCCGAGTTTGGATCCGATGGAAGGGGGCCGGATAGCCCCAGCCCCTCCGCCAGCCACGCCATCGCCCGCTCTGCCACCACAGCCTGAAGCTAAACAAGTAAGGCCTCCGTCCCCACTGACTCCTGACCACCCCTCCTAAACTACCTTAATTCTTTACCTACCTACATGCCTGGTCATGGTGGCCTAAACCTATGGCCTTTTTGCCTGGTCCGGCCTGTACTGTTCATTAGGTAATCCATGTCCATTACGTCACCGACACACAGAGAGGGGGGCTACCTGCATCCTGTGGCTGTGTCGACACGTTACAGCAAAGGGGAGAATCTCCACTTCTGGGACCACCACAGAGCATGGGATTATGGACATTTCTGCTGTTTTGAAAACTAAAGTATATTAGTAAGTGTATTCATTTTACAATTACTATACAAGTAGATAGATTTTCTGGCATCGCACAACCCCTTTAAGCACTTTTTATCGTTATTCTGCACTGTGTCAGAAATTGCACATGTGTGTGCAATCCCAACATGAAAACATCACTCTTCCATGGCTGGATTTAAAGCCCAATTACCTCTGCCACCTTTATAAGGCAGGTAGAGGTAAACAGTTTAAGGATGGGCTGCTATTCATGGGCCAGTGCTGTGCTAAAATTTGCCAGTCAGCCCCTGCTTAGCGATAAAACACAAGAAAAATTTATAGAATGGCCGTGCCTGAGCCACAGGGGAAATAGGAAGGGGAGGAGCCGAAGGACACGAGGCCTGGGTTAGACGGCGCTCTGGTTTGAGTCTAACCGGAAGGAGCACACCAAGCAATTGTAATTACTGCTCGCTTGTATTTTTGTCCGGTCCTCCGCGTATCATTTCCCCTGCTCTATGGCTGACATCACTGTGCTATTGGAGCAGCTCTGTATATTTGCCGGTGAGCCGGGCTCGGACTGGCTTATTGCCCAGCTCGCCGGTTTATTTGGTTGCTCGGCCGGGCCTAGTACATCTGCACCCTTGGCTGGGGGTGCACAGGGGGACGTTTCCAGGGAGGGAGAGGTGGCTGGGGGATTGCATGAATGCGATTCCCAAGTGGACAATCTGCGGTGGTCCAGGAGGGCCAGGCCGCCATCCAGATTGAGCCCTGAAGAGACTCCCAGGGTCCAGTGCAGGGTTTGGAGCCCCTCCAGGGAGCCTGGAGGCCGGGACCCTGTGCCCTCTCACCTTTTACATAGTCCCCAGTCAGGCAGGAATCCTGTTTCTCTGCCGGAACCAGCGGGTGAAGGGGGTCCTGTCCCCATGAGGCAGGGGACGCCCTCAGGCCCCAGAATGCCTTCACCTGGATCGACTGCAATGCTCCGGTTGGGCGGCCTGCCAGTTCACGTGTTAAAGGCTCCAGGACTTCCCGCTGACCAAAGTCGGTGGTTGTGCGGGACCACAACGATGGACGGCGCACTACTGGCTCTGCAGTGTGGACACGATGACCTGGGAGGGCTACGACATCGTAAAACCTATTGAAAGCAATGGGCAGATGTTTGTAGGCGTAATGGAGCCGTTTTTTCAGGCGTAATTTGAGGCGTAAAACGCCCGAATTACGTCTGAAAACAGTGCGTGTGAACATACACTTATGTGGTAATAACTTTGGAATGCTTTCCCCTAGCCAAGCGATTCTGAGATTGTTTTACAAATTGTACTTTATGTCAGGGGTAAAATTGCATCGATAAATTCATTACTTATTTGTGAAAAATAACAAAATTTTGATACAAATTTCAAAAATTAACATTTTTCTAAATTTGAATGTATCTGCTTGTAAGACAGATAGTAATACCACACAAAATAGTTACTAATTAATATTTCCCATATGTCTACTTTATGTTGGCATCATTTTTGAACATCATTTTATTTTTCTAGGAAGTTACAAGGCTTAGAACTTTAGCTGCAAATTCTCATATTTTCAAGAAAATTTCAAAAGCCTATTTTTATAGGGTCCAGTTCAGTTCTGAAGTAGCTTTGAGGGGCCTATATTTTGGGAAACCCCCATAAATCATCCTATTTTAAAAACTGCACCCCTTATAGTATTCAAAACAGCATTTAGAATGTTTCTTAATCCTTTAGGCGTTTCACAGGAATTTAAGCAAAAATTCAATTTGAATCCAGTATTTCTGTAACACAGAAGGTTTTACCAGAGAAACGCAACTTAATATTTATTGCTCGGATTCTGTAGTTTTTAGAAATATCCCACATGTGGCCCTAGTGTGCTAATGGACTGAAACACATGCCTCAGAAGCAAAGGAGCACCTAGAGGATTTTGGGGCCATCTTTTTATTAGATTATATTTTAGGCAATATGTCAGGTTAGAAGAGGTCTTGTGATGCCAAAACAAAGAAAAGACCCCATTTTGGAAACTACACCCATTGAGGAATTCATCTACGGGTGTAGTGAGTATTTTGACCCCACAGGTGTCTAATAGATATTCTTAGAAATGGGTAGTGAAAATGAAAAATGAAATTTTTTTCCACTAAGAAGTAGCTTTAGCTCAAAATGCTTGATTTTCTCAACAAATAAAGGAGGAAAAGCACCCCAACTTTTGTAAAGCAACTTCTCCAGAGTACGGAAATATCCCATATGTGTTCATAACCTGCTGTTTGGATATACAGCAGGACTCAGAAGGGAAGGAGCACCATTTGGCATTTGGAGCGCAGATTTTGCTGGATTGATTCCTGGGCACCATGTTGCATTTACAGAGCCCCTGTGGTACTAGTACAGTAAAAAAACAAAACTGAAATGTGACTCCATTTGGTAAACTACACCCCTTGAGGAATTAATCTAGGGGTGTAGTGAGCATTTTGACCCCAGAGGTTTTTGTTGAATTTATTAGAATTGGGATGTGAAAATAAAAAAAAGAAACATTTTTTTCCAATAAGATGTAGTTCTGGCTCAAATTTTAGCATTTTCACAAGGTCTATAGGAAAAAAGCATCTCAATGTTTGTAAAGCATTTTCTCCTGACTAAGGCAATACCCCATATGTGGTCATAAACTGCTATTTGGATACACAGCAAGGCTCTAAAGGGAAGGAGCGCCATTTGGTATTTGGAGTGGAGATTTTACAAGATTCGTTTTTTTACACCATGTTGCATTGAGCTAAGGTACAAGTACAGTGGAAAGCCCCAAAAAATTACCCCATTTTGGAAACTGGATCCCTCAAGGAATTCATCTAGAAGCGTAGTAATCATTTTGACCACACAAGTGTTTTGCAAAAATTAGTACACAATAGATGTTGCAGATTGAAAATTGACATTTTCCACAGATATGCCATTTCAGTGCCCAATGTGTTGTGCCCAGCTTGTGCAACTGGAGACACACACCCCAGAGTGCAGTAATACCCCATATGTGATCATAAATTGCTGCTTGGGCACACTGCTAGGCTCAGAAGTACCACCATTTGGCTTTTGAAGCGCAGATTTTGCTTGGGGTTTTACTGGTATTTCAGCTTATAATGTGGGGGCATATGTAAGCCAGGCGGAGTACATCAGGGTATATGTAAGCTGGGCGGAGTACATCAGGGTATATGTAAGCTGTGCGGAGTAAAACAGGGCATTATAGGATGATGTAATTATGTGGTGAATGAATAATAAAATGAATAATCCATGGATTGGTGTGGTACGCTTTGAACCAATCCTTTATGATCAGACCGAGTTTTGAGGGTATTATACTAAATATCCGCGCTCCAGTATTGCATAATCTTTGACTTCTTCACTAGCCCTATAAACAGCACAAGGCCCTAAAGTTTCCTCATCTCCACTGCATCTACAGGGTCCACCTGTGGGGTCCAGCAAATGATGATGTGGGGTATTTTGTGAAAACTACTGGACCGATAAAAATTTGTCTGGGCTGTCATTCAGCATCATTTAGCATCATTGCGTTTTGAGAGTCATAACGTGTTATTTTTCCGTTGACGGAGCCATGTAAGGGCTTTTTGTGGAACGAGCTGTAATTTTTATTGGTTCCATTTTGGCGTACATACGATTTTTTTTAGCACTAATTATTCCATTTTTTGGGAGATGAGGAAACCAAAACACAGCAATTCTAGCACTGTTTTGTTTTTTATTTTTTACAGTGTTCACCGTACAGTATAAACAACATGTTAAATTCATTCTATGGGTCGATACGATTACAGCGACACCAAATCTATATACTTTTTTTTACGTTTTACTATTTTCCCACAATAAAAATACTCTTTTAAAATAATCATGTTTTAGTGTCGCCATTTTCTGCCAGCCATAACTTTTTATTTTTCAGTCGATATTGCTGTGGTAGGGGAGCGGGCTTGTTTTATGCGTGACTAAATCTATTGGTACCATTTTGGGGTACTGGCGACTTTTTGATCACCTTTTATTAAAACACTTTTTAGACAAGATGACCAAAAACATGAAATGCTGTCATTGTTTTTTATTTACTTTCTTTACGGTGTTCACCGTGCGGTAAAAATAATGTAATATTTTTATAGTTCAGGCCATTCTGAACACGGCGATATGTATTATGTATAGTTTTTTTCATGTTTTCATTTTTTTCCAATTATAAAGGATTTGATCAGGGAAACAGGGCGATTATTGTTTTTAAAGGGGCCTGTTCACATCAGTGTTGGCTTTCCGTTGAGGGGTTCCGTCAGACGATTCCGTCGGGACAACCCCTCAACGGAAAGGCAAACGGAAACCTTAGCTTCCGTTTGCATCACTATTGATATCAATGGTGACGGAAACATTGCTAATAGTTTCCGTTTGTCACCATTCCGTCAGGTTGATTGATTCTGTCTAAAAAACGGAAAACTGACGGTATGGTGACACCAAATTTATATTGTTTTTTTTACATTTTACTATTTTCCCACAATAAAAATACTCTTTTAAAATAATCATGTTTTAGTGTCGCCATTTTCTGCCAGCCATAACTTTTTTATTTTTCAGTTGATATTGCTATGAGGGGGGGGGGCTTGTTTTATGCATGACTAAATCTATTGGTACCATTTTGGGGTACTGGCGACTTTTTGATCACTTTTTATTAAAACATTTTTTAGACAAGATGACCAAAAAATGAAATGCTGTCATTGTTTTTTATTAACTTTTTTTACGGTGTTCACTGTGCGGTAAAAATAACGTGATATTTTTATAGTTCAGGCCATTCCGAACACGGCGATATGTATTATGTATAGTTTTTTTCATGTTTTCATTTGTTTGCAATTATAAAGGACTTGATCAGGGAAACAGGGCGATTATTGTTTTTAAAAGGGCCTGTTCACATCAGTGTTGGCTTTCCGTTGAGTGGTTCCATCACAGGATTCCGTCGGGACAACCCCTCAACGGAAAGGCAAACGGAAACCTTAGCTTCCGTTTGCATCACCATTGATATCAATGGTGACGTAAAATTGCTAATTGTTTCCGTTTGTCACCATTCCGTCAGGTTGATTGATTCTGTCTAAAAAACGGAAACCTGACGGTATGGTGACAAACGGACACCATTAGCAATGTTTCCGTCACCATTGATATCAATGGTGATGCAAACGGAAGCTAAGGTTTCCGTTTGCCTTTCCGTTGAGGGGTTCTCCCGACGGAAAACTCCAATGAAACCCCTCAAAGGAAAGCCAACGCTGATGTGAACAGGCCCTTAGTTAAAACTTTTTATTTATTTATTTTTCTTGAACATTTTTTTTCACTTTTTTTTACACTTACCTGGGGACTTGAAGATCTGGTCTTTTGATCCCCTGTAGAATACACTGCACTACTTATTTAGTGCAGTGCATTGTAACTGTCATTCTTCATCTGACAGTTAGCCTATTAGGTCCTGCCTTGGTACAGAGGGAGCTCCCTCCATCTGTCAACCACTTCAATGCGGCGGACGCCATTGACCGCCGCATTGAAGGGGTTAAACGGAGGCGATCGGCGGTAACTGCCATCGCTGCTATTGCAGCAGGTTGTCAGCTGTATAATACAGCTGACACTCGCTAAAGACGAAGCGTGCACAGCTCCTGTGCCCGCTTCATCTACAGGGCGTGACTGTACGCCCTATTACGGAATGCACTGTTAATCAGGACGTACAGTCCTGCCCAATAGCGGGAAAGGGTTAATGCTTGGGTTGCAGCTGTTCATGTCCCAGGGGTCAACAACTCAATCGCTGATTCTCTTTCTCGCTTACAGTGGGATCGGTTCCGGCTATTGGCCCGGGAAGCGGAGGCAACGAGTCTTGCTTGCCCTCCTCACTTGTGGGATCTGGTCTGCGGGGAGTGAATCTGCTGATCCATTCTTCTTTGGTAAAATTTGCTCAGATTGTGGTAGTTTTTTCCCCGTGTGATCCGTATAGTCTGAGATTGTGCATCGGAGGTCCTGGGCGGTCAGGTCTGTGGTGGCAATCAACAGAGCTGAAGTGAAGGTGAATCGGGCTGTTAAGGAACGGGGGGGGGGGGTGTTTGTTCAACACTATGATTTTGAGAATTGTTTGGGAAATTTTTGGTTGGCGGATGGTGTGCATTTCATTGTGGTGGGTGTTGATTTGTGCGCACTGAGGAAGGAATTGAATGTGCCATGTTGATGAGCGGGAACTTGCATATTTGAGGTGGTCAAGGTATGCGCGTTGTGGTGGGTTTGGGGGTCCTTGGAATTGGTTAAATTTGGTGGGGGAGGGACTCATAGTAGGGATGTTCCCTCCCAAATTATAATTATGGGGGATCTGGCTTATTTGGGCTCCTGCTGAGTGGGGTCCCGAGGAGAAAATATATGTTAAGTTTAGCCATCTGTGGTTGGTTACGGTGCCCCAGAGCCTGTGTTTTGATCGGCTGGAGGTAAAAATTTAAGTTAGGCCTTATTCACACGAACGTATAATACGTCTGTGCTACGCGCGTGGAAATCACGCGCGTCACACGGACCTATGTTACTGAATGGAACCGTTCAGACTGTCAGCGAATTTCACGCAGCGTATGACCGCTGCGTGGAACGCACAACATGTCCTATATTTGGCCGTGTTTCACGCTGCACGCACCCATTGAAGTCAATGGGTGCGTGCAAATCGCGCTCGGCACACGGAAGCACTTCCGGGTGCCGCACGTGATTCGCGCAACAGCAGTAAAAACAATGAATGAAAACAGAAAAGCACCATGTGCTTTTCTGTTTGTAAACATAAAACCAGAGTGTCATAATGATGCCGACTGCGCGAAAATCACGCAGCCGCGCACCATATGCTGATGACACACAGACTTTTGTGCACGTAAAACACGTCATTTTTTGCGCGCGCAAAACCGACACGTTCGTGTGAATAAGGCCTTATGGGCAGACTGGAGCCAGATCCTTCTTTTGAGCATCAAGGACCTCCCCCCCAATTTTTCTGTAGAGGTGAATGGTTTTTCACGTGAATGTTGTTAGAGTGGGTTTGCGTAAGAAGGTGAAAGAATTTATTCATTGTAGTATTTATGGATATGTTATTTATTGATTTATTTTTAGTTGTTTGTTAATAAAATGGCTGCTGTGGCCAATTTAATCCAAGAAAGTCTCTGTGTCGTTATTAGGGGAATCTGAGTGCTATTAGAAATTCTGAGATGAATGGGTGTAAATTGATACAACAGTATTAAAAGGTAAGACCAGGGGCGTAACTAGGAAAGACTGGGCCCCATAGCAAACTTTTGACTGGGGCCCCCCCTCCTCTGGGTGTCACACAACCCCCCCCCACCTTTTTTACAGCCCCCCCCTGTAGATAACGCCATACAGCCCCCCCTCTGTAGATAGTGCCATACATCCCCCTGTAGAGAACGCCATACAGCCCCCCTGTAGATAACGCCATACAGCCCCCCTGTAGATAACGCCATACAGCCCCCCTGCAGAGAACGCCATACAGCCCCCCCTGTAGAGAACGCCATACAGCCCCCCCTGTAGAGAACGCCATACAGCCCCGCCTGTAGGAAACGCTATACAGCCCCCCCCCCCCTGTAGAGAACGCCATACAGCCCTCCCCTGTAGGGAACGCCATACAGCTCCCCCCCTGTAGGGAATGCCATACAGCCACCCCCCCCCTGTAGGGAACGCCATACAGCGTCCCCCCTCCCATAAAAATGCGACCTACAGTGTGTTCTACAAAATACATGTATCCCCTCTCCACAGGATCTCCACAGGATAGGGGATACATGAGTGATCGCTGGCAGCGATAGGGAGAACGGGGGACTGAAAGTCCCCTGAACTTCTCCATGATAAACCTCTGACTTCCGGCGTCTGCGCAGCTCAATAAAAATAAAAGGAGCGCTGGTCACGCATGCGCACAAGCACGACCGGCGCTCCATTCATTTCTACAGAGCTGCCGACACAGACCCCGGAAGTCCGAGGTTTGTGATGGAGAACTTCAGGGAACTTTCAGTCCCCCGTTCTCCCTATCAATGCCAACGATCACACATGTATCCCTGTCCTGTGGATATGTCTTTTGCTCTATTTTGCGCCTTCAGGACCAGACACCGTTTAGCCATTTTTAACACGTGTTAGTTAAATGGCTATAACTTTTTTATTTGTTGGGCTAACGACGTGATTTTTGCGACGTTTTTTCCGTAGACAATGCAGGTTTCATTTTTTATCGTTTTTCTACACACCTTTTTTGCTATTTTAGAATTTTTATTCATAAAGTTTGAAAATAATAGTAAAAAAATAAGCTTTTTTACATTTCAGCTATTTTTCTTTTGGTAATAACATAGTTTTACCCTAAAATAGACCTTTTATTTGTGATCGTCATTGTCTACCGTAAATATTTATTTATATTAGGGTAATTGGGTCAGCGCTAGCGTTACAACAATGATTGGCGGGGGGGGGGAACGTTTTTTTTTTGGGGTGGGTATTTTATGTGTATTTATTATTTACATTTTTTTTGCACTTTACAGCTGCTTCTATCCTCTCCTCAAGGTCCCCGGCAGTCACTGACGTTCAGCTGCTCGATCGCGCGGGCAGCAAGTTAAAACCCGAGCCGTAGAATGTCTATGGCTCGGGTTTTAAGGACCCTGACCGCTGGCCGTAAAAATACAGCCAGCGGTCGGGAACCAGTTAATGGCAGAGCGGGGAGATACCTCCCTGCTCTGCCGTAGTGTTCAGTGGCGTCCCGCTGTAGCAGCCATAGCGGCTGCTAGCGGAGCCTCCGGCCATGGTGGGGGCCCATGCCGGTGGGCGACACGGGCCCCCTCATGCCGCGGGCCCCGTAGCAGCCGCTACTGCGGCTACGGCGGTAGTTACGCCACTGGGTAAGACAGAAAGTGCTCTATTGTCTCTTTGTCACGTAAAAAACACCATAAATAAGTGTGCTGTACCACAAATATATATTTTCAATTTCCAGAATATGGGACCAGCCAATTAGGTTTAGATTGTTATGTTAGGGATCTGCCAGGTACTACGTCTAGGTATACTCCTGGGATTAATCAATCCACACCTGAGGCCAGACCTGTTCGACTGACACCATCTCCCACCAACCAGGGTGGCAGGCTCAGGAGTGGGAGAGCCTATCGCGGCCTGGTCAGTCGGAGTTAGCTCCGCCCCCTGTCCTTTATTACCTGCCGTGTTCTCCTCCTCAGTGCTTGTAATTCTTCTGCATTCCTGGCCCCACTGCTGCTTGCTCCAGCCTGCTTCTGCCGTGCTTCTGCCTTGCTGCAGTTCCGCTTAACCTGCTTTGCTTTGCCTCTGGCTTGCTTCCTCCTCCGTGCTCACTTGGGTATACTCCCCTTCATCCTGGTCCGGACTACTCATTCACCGCTCCATTTCCTCACGGCGTTCCGTGGGCTACTGCCCCTTCCCTTGCGTGTTCCCTGTTTGTTCTCCCGTGCACTTAGACAGCGTAGGGACCGCCGCCCAGTTGTACCCCGTCGCCTAGGGCGGGTCGTTGCAAGTAGGCAGGGACAGGGCGGTGGGTAGATTAGGGCTCACTTTCTCTTCACCTCCTTCCTGCCATTACAGAATTACAAGCCCATACCTAGTCTACCATTTCTCCTACGCTGACGCTATCATGGACCCCCTTGAGATCCTGACCCAGCAGATGCAGGGCCTCTCCCTACAGGTCCAGGCCCTGGCCCAGAGGGTCAACGAGGGTGACGTTGCCTTAGTAGTTCGCCTCACCTCACCTCTAGAACCCGACCTCAAGTTACCTGACCGGTTCTCAGGGGACCGTAAGACGTTTCTCTCCTTCCTGGAGAGTTGCAGACTGTATTTCCGCCTAAAACCCCACTCCTCAGGTTCCGAGAACCAGCGGGTGGGTATCATCATATCCCGACTCCAGGAAGGGCCCCAAGAGTGGGCCTTCTCCTTGGCTCCTGACGCCCCTGAACTTTCCTCTGTTGATCGTTTTTTCTCTGCCCTCGGACTCATTTACGACGAGACTGACAGGACTGCTTTAGCCGAGAGTCAGCTGGTGACCTTACGTCAGGGTAGGAGACCGGTGGAGGAATACTGTTCTGATTTTAGAAAGTGGTGCGTAGCTTCTCGGTGGAACGATCCGGCCCTAAGGTGCCAGTTTAGGTTAGGATTATCTGACGCCCTGAAGGATCTGCTGGTTAGCTACCCCTCTTCTGACTCCCTTGACCAGGTTATGGCCCTAGCAGTACGACTTGACCGACGTCTCAGGGAACGTCAGCTTGAACGCTTCAATGTGCTCCCCTCTGACTTTTCTGCGATCCCCCCCGAGGTCCCGTCTCCTCGCCCCTCCACGGAGGACTCGGAGGTACCTATGCAACTCGGGGCCTCCATGTCCCCTCGACAACGTAGGGAGTTTCGCAGAATGAATGGTCTCTGCTTCTACTGTGGGGACGACAAGCATCTTCTGAACACCTGTCCCAGGCGCAAGAATAAGAAGCCGGAAAACTTCCGCTCCTAAGTGATCATCGGGGAGGTCACTTGGGCGCACAGGTATTTCCCGTTAATGTGAAACGCAATAAAATTTTGCTTCCCTTTCAGGTCTCGTTTGCTGGCCGGTCTGCCACGGGCAGTGCTTTCGTGGATTCTGGCTCATCTGCTAATATCATGTCTGTGGAATTTGCTATGTCTCTAAAGATGCCATTTATTGATTTACCTTATCCTATCCCTGTAGTAGGTATCGACTCAACTCCCCTTGCTAATGGTTATTTTACTCAGCATACTCCTGTTTTTGAACTCCTGGTTGGCTCCATGCATTTGGAGCAGTGCTCTGTACTGGTGATGCAGGGATTATCGTCTGATCTGGTATTAGGTCTTCCCTGGTTGCAGTTGCATAATCCCACGTTTGATTGGAATACTGGGGATCTCACCAAATGGGGTAGTGAATGTCTTATGTCATGTCTTTCTGTTAACTCTATTTCTCCCCGGGAGGAGGTAAACATGCTTCCTGAGTTTGTTCAGGACTTCGCCGATGTGTTTTCTAAGGAGGCCTCCGAGGTGTTGCCCCCCCATAGAGATTACGATTGCGCCATCGATTTGGTGCCTGGTGCCAAGCTTCCTAAGGGTAGGATATTTAATCTTTCATGTCCCGAACGTGAAGCTATGAGGGTGTATATCCAAGAATGCTTGGCCAAGGGTTTCATTCGCCCCTCGACTTCTCCTGTAGGTGCTGGCTTCTTCTTCGTGGGGAAGAAGGATGGTGGTCTTAGGCCGTGCATTGATTATCGTAACCTGAATAAGGTCACCGTAAGGAACCAGTACCCACTTCCTTTGATTCCGGATCTTTTTAATCAGGTTCAGGGAGCCCAATGGTTTTCTAAGTTCGATCTACGGGGGGCATATAACCTTATCCGCATCAAAGAGGGGGATGAGTGGAAAACTGCGTTCAACACACCCGAGGGTCATTTCGAATACCTGGTCATGCCCTTTGGGTTGTGTAATGCCCCTGCTGTCTTCCAGAATTTTATTAATGAAATCCTGAGAGATTACCTGGGTAATTTTCTTGTTGTGTACCTTGATGACATACTGGTGTTTTCCAAGGACTGGTCCTCCCACGTGGAGTATGTCAGGAAGGTGCTCCAGTTCCTTCGGGAGAATAATCTGTTTGCTAAGACTGAAAAATGTGTCTTTGGGGTACAGGAGATACCATTTTTAGGGCAAATCCTCACTCCTCATGAATTCCGCATGGACCCTGCCAAGGTTCAGGCTGTGGCGGACTGGGTCCAACCTGCCTCCCTTAAGGTGTTACAGTGTTTTTTAGGGTTCGCCAACTATTACAGGAGATTTATTGCCAACTTCTCGGTCGCCGCTAAGCCTCTTACGGACATTACTCGCAAGGGTGCTGATGTCCTCCATTGGCCCCCTGAGGCCGTTCAGGCCTTTGAGACCCTCAAGAAGTGCTTTATCTCGGCCCCCGTGCTGATTCAGCCCAACCAAGAGGAGCCATTTATTGTGGAGGTTGACGCATCCGAGGTGGGAGTGGGGGCCGTCTTGTCCCAGGGTACCAGCTCCCTCACCCATCTCCGCCCCTGTGCTTACTTCTCTAGGAAGTTTTCGCCCACGGAGAGTAACTATGATATTGGCAACCGCGAACTTCTAGCCATTAAATGGGCTTTTGAAGAGTGGCGGCACTTCCTGGAGGGGGCCAGACACCAGGTAACGGTCCTTACGGATCACAAGAATCTGGTTTTCCTAGAATCGGCCCGGAGGCTTAATCCTAGACAAGCTCGGTGGGCACTATTCTTTACCAGATTTAATTTCTTGGTTACCTATAGGGCTGGGTCCAAGAATATTAAGGCTGATGCCCTGTCACGTAGTTTCATGGCCAATCCTTCTTCCGAGAAGGATCCTGCTTGTATTTTACCCCCTGGTATAATCGTTTCTGCCACGGATTCTGATTTAGCTTCTGATATATCGCGGCTGATCAGGGTGCAGCTCCCGGGAACGTCCCTGGGGACAAACTGTTTGTTCCCCTGCAATACCGGCTAAGGGTACTCAGGGAAAACCATGACTCTGCTCTATCTGGTCATCCTGGCATCTTGGGCACCAAACACCTCATTACAAGAAACTATTGGTGGCCTGGGTTGCCTAAAGACGTTAGGGCTTACGTCACCGCTTGTGAGGTCTGCGGGCCTACTATGTTCCTTGCCCATTCCCCAGAGACCTTGGACCCATATCCCCATGGATTTTATCACCGATTTGCCCCCATCCCAGGGCAAGTCGGTGGTGTGGGTGGTAGTAGACCGCTTCAGCAAGATGTGCCACTTTGTGCCCCTTAAGAAGCTAGCTAACGCCAAGACGTTAGCTTCTTTGTTTGTGAAACACATCCTGTGTCTCCATGGGGCCCCAGTCAATATCGTTTCTGACAGGGGGGTACAATTTGTTTCCTTATTTTGGAGAGCTTTTTGTAAAAGTTGGAGATTGATCTGTCCTTCTCCTCCGCCTTCCATCCCGAAACTAATGGCCAAACGGAAACGACTAACCAATCCCTGGAACAATATTTAAGGTGTTTCATCTCTGACTGTCAATTCGATTGGGTCTCATTCCTTCCCCTTGCTGAATTTTCCCTGAATAACCGGGTCAGTAACTCGTCAGGGGTCTCCCCGTTTTTCTGTAATTTCGGGTTTAACCCAAGGTTCTCCTCCGTTTCCCCTGGTTGTTCCAATAATCCTGAGGTAGAGGATGTTCATCGGGAACTGTGCACTGTCTGGGCCCAGGTTCAGAAGAACCTAGAGGCGTCCCAGAGCGCACAAAAGATTCAGGCGGATAGTAGACGTTCTGATAACCCCCGGTTTGTCGTCGGGGATTTGGTCTGGTTGTCGTCCAGGAACTTGCGCCTTAAGGTCCCGTCCAGGAAGTTTGCTCCCCGATTTATTGGACCTTATAAGATCATTGAAGTCCTCAACCCTGTATCCTTCCGTCTGGAGCTGCCCCCATCCTTTCGCATACATGACGTCTTCCATGCCTCCCTCCTTAAACGCTGCTCCCCGTCCTGGTCCCCCTCGAGGAAACCTCCTGTTCTCGTTCTCACCCCTGAGGGGGTGGAATTCGAGGTGGCCAAGATTATGGACAGTAGGATGGTCCAGGGCTCCCTCCAGTACCTGGTCCATTGGAGAGGATACGGGCCGGAGGAGAGGACTTGGGTACCTGCCCGTGATGTTCACGCTGGGGTATTGATCAGGAGGTTCCACCTTCTCTTCCCTACTAAACCGGGTCCTCTTAGTAAGGGTCCGGTGGCCCCTCATAAAAGGGGGAGTACTGTTAGTGATCTGCCAGGTACTACGTCTAGGTATACTCCTGGGATTAATCAATCCACACCTGAGGCCAGACCTGTTCGACTGACACCATCTCCCACCAACCAGGGTGGCAGGCTCAGGAGTGGGAGAGCCTATCGCGGCCTGGTCAGTCGGAGTTAGCTCCGCCCCCTGTCCTTTATTACCTGCCGTGTTCTCCTCCTCAGTGCTTGTAATTCTTCTGGATTCCTGGCCCCACTGCTGCTTGCTCCAGCCTGCTTCTGCCGTGCTTCTGCCTTGCTGCAGTTCAGCTTAACCTGCTTTGCTTTGCCTCTGGCTTGCTTCCTCCTCCGTGCTCACTTGGGTATACTCCCCTTCATCCTGGTCCGGACTACTCATTCACCGCTCCGTTTCCTCGCGGCGTTCCGTGGCTAATGCCCCTTCCCTTGCGTGTTCCCTGTTTGTTCTCCCGTGCACTTAGACAGCGTAGGGACCGCCGCCCAGTTGTACCCCGTCGCCTAGGGCGGGTCGTTGCAAGTAGGCAGGGACAGGGCGGTGGGTAGATTAGGGCTCACTTTCTCTTCACCTCCTTCCTGCCATTACATGTTAAAGGACTGCTTATGTTTTTGTAACAATAAATTGTATTTGAATTCTTAGTTTAACTCTTTAATGGCTGGCCTATTCTGGCTCTAAATGACAAAGCAATTTTTTCCGTTTTTTCATTGTTGCATTCAAAAAGCCATAACTTTTTTATTTTTCTGTCCTGATAGCTGTATGAGGGCTTGCTTTTTGCAGGATGAGTTGTGTTTTTCAATCTCACCATTTTGAGGAATGTATAGTTTATTGAATAAAATTTTTTTTTTTGGGGGGGGGGGGGAATGTAGAAAAACAGCATTTTTGACATTATTTTTTGTGTTTTAAATTGATGCCGTTCACCGTGAGTCGTAAATAACATGTTAATCTTTATTTTATGGGTTGATCCAAATATGGAGAAACCACATAAGTATAGTTTTTTTTATGTTTTACTACTTATGTACAATAAAAACACTTTGAAAGAATATTATTTGTTTCTGCGTCTTCACATTCCAAGAGCCAGAACTTTTTTACTTTTCCGTCAGTGTAGCCATGTGTGGGCTTGTTTATGGAGGGAGGAGGTCTGGTTTTCATTGGTACCCTTTTGGGATACATGGGACTTATTGATTAACTTTTTATTAGATTTTTTAGAGAAAGGGGGTGGAGAAAATAGCAATTCTATCATTATTTTTTGCGTTTTTCTCTTATGCTATTCTTCACCTTGAGGTTTAAATAACATGTTAACTTTATTGTATGGGTCATTATGATCATGGCGATACCATATATGTGTCATTTTTTTTAAATTACACCTTGACAAATTAAAACCACTTTTTATAGTAACAATGGTTTTATTATTTTTTTTTACTGTGTACAGTTTTTTAATTATGTTCTTTTGACATTAATAAATCATTTTATTAGTCCCACTAGGAGACTTCAGTATGTGATACTTTGATCACTTCTATAATGCTTTGGTATACTTAGTATACCAAAGCATTACTGCCTGTCAGTGTTAGACTGACAGGCAGTCAAAAGACCATGCCTCTGCTACAGCCTAATAGGCATATAGCCATGGCATTTGTTAGGCCCCCATCTGCCATGGCAACCCATAGGCAGGCCGAGATTGCCACCAATGGGTGACAGAGGGAGCCCCCTCCTTCTGTAAACCACTTAGATGCCGCAGTCACTATTGGAGGTATTGCAGTGAAACGCGGCCACCATCAGAGGTAACTCCGATCACAGCCATTAGAGCAAGAGCCCGGCTGTCATCAGACAGCCGAGCACCCGCTCCTCCTGGCATGGGACACCCATCCTTGGCGAATTTCAATGTGCTGTAAAAAGGCTAATGCATCGGAATAAGGCCCCTTAGTGACCACCATTAAAAGGTGTAAAACACTAAAGGGTTAACAGTTTATTTCAAGAATACATTAGTGCCAGCTACCCTATTAATCTTATTCACGAACGTTTGTATTTCTCATTTAGGTCTGCTGTGTGTGTACTTTTTTTCTTAAGCGCTTAGATTTGCTGGAAATACTCTTTCCTTTTTGGCACACCCTGACACATTATGTACAAAAAGAACATTGGAAAATAACTTCTATCATACATACAATACATGTAGAAGGCGAGGGAAGCAGTGAATTGTAACAGGAACGCATTCTATGTTCTCTGTAAGATAGGAATCAATTGGTGAAGATATTGCTTCAAAATGGTAAGTTGATGTTTCATCTAATCTGAATTAAATGCAGGTATTAAACGAGTGCCAGTAGATGTATATACTATTTACATGTGCTAGACAGAATACAAATAAGTAGACAAAAGCTGTTTTTACAATGTTATGACTTTAATTTTTGTAATTTATTATAGTTGTATAGATGGTACTTGACACCATATTTTAGACGCTATCTGAATGTCAATGAGCTGGTCTCTAAAGCCTGTGCATTTACACGGTACGACTGAGTGGGTAGTGAATACCCAGCAAATGATTAACTTAATTTTTTTTTTAAATGATAAGTTTGAGTACGCAAACATAAATTCCCACCTAAATTTCTGTGCGTTATTGACTCTAGGTTTCCCATTATACTGTATATTTACAGGACCTATCTTCAATAGTATGCCTCTTATCTACAATCATTGTTAATAGTTCTTGCATATCATTAAGAGAATATTCACACTCAGCAGATTTTTTTGCGGAAATTACTGCGACAAATCTGCCATATGTAAACATACTCTTATACTTCTTGCAGAATACTCACTGGCTGAGTCTCTATTAAGCTATGTTCAGACCTGGTGGATTTGTTGTGGATTTTTTTGTACAGATGTCACAAGGAAAAGCTGCAAAAAAAGACAGACACACTTTAATGCATGCTGTGGATTTTCAAAATTCTTTTACCCCTTAGGGTATGTTCACACGGCCTATTTACGGACGTAAATCGGGCGTTTTTGCCCCGAATTACGCCCGAAAATAGCGCCTCAATAGCGCTGACAAACATCTGCCCATTGAAAGCAATGGGCAGACGTTTGTCTGTTCACACGAGGCGTATATTTACGCGCCGCTGTCAAACGACGGCGCGTAAATTGACGCCCGCGTAGAAGAAGTGACCTGTCACTTCTTTGGCCGTAATTGGAGCCGCTATTCATTGACTCCAATGAATAGCAGCGCTAATTACGGCCGTAATTGATGCGGCGTTCAAGCGCCTGCACATGCCGGTACGGCTGAAATTACGGGGATGTTTTCAGGCTGAAACATCCCCGTAATTTCAGCCGTTACGGACCCCCGCCGTGTGAACATACCCTTAAAATCGATGGCAAATTCTGTGGCAATTTGCAACAAAATTTGCCGTTTCTGATCTCACCCTCATAACTGTCCTGTCACAGAGTAGTATATGTTGTTGGTTTAAGTTTTGTTGTCTCTCCAAAATCAGCTTGTAGGGTACATCAAAGGTTCTATAGCCACCTGGTCTATAAGCAGTGCTGCAGGTTTTGCCTTTAGTGAGTAAGGGATACTTTGGTTTGATGAAGTATCTCGTTCTGAGGCTGACTTAAAAAAAAATCTGTTACTTTTTATATATGTTAGTATTTTCCCTTGTTCTCCCCCCTAATATTTAATTGAAACCTAGTACAAGCACTACCTTTAGTGCTCTTATTAGATATTGGAACTACAGTTGTTTTCTCTTTAAGGCTGGGTTCACACAACCTATTTTCAGACGTAAACGAGGCGTATTATGCCTCGTTTTACGTCTGAAAATACGGCTCCAATACGTCGGCAAACATCTGCCCATTCATTTGAATGGGTTTGCCGACGTACTGTGCCGACGACCTGTCATTTACGCGTCGTCGTTTGACAGCCGTCAAACGACGACGCGTAAAATGACTGCCTCGTCAAAGAAGTGCAGGACACTTCTTTGAAACGTAATTTGAGCCATTTTGCATTGAAGTCAATGAAGAACAGCTCAAGATTACAGGCGTTAAAGACGCCTCGCAAAATGCGTGGAGGAGCTTTTACGTCTGAAACGACGCAGCTGTTTTCTCCTGAAAATAGTCTGTCTTTTCAGACGTAAAAGACAGTTCTCGTGTGCACATACCCTAAACCCCTCCGACTCAGACAATTTAATATTTTTCATTTTCGTTTTTTCCTCCCTGCCTTATAAAAGGCATAACTTTTTTAATTTTTTTGTTGGCATATGTAGTAGCTGTTTGAGGGTTTGTTTTTTGAGGGATGAGTTGTAGTTTTTAAGGGCACCATTTAATGTACCATATAAGGTACTGGGAAATGGAAAAAAATATCTCTGTGGGGTGAAATGGGAAAAAAACAGCAATTCCGCCATTGTTTTTGGGTTTCTTTTTTTACAGGTCACCACCCTCTTTCTTATGGCTTAGATGCTGCAGTCGCTTTTGACCGCGGCATCTAAGTGGTTAAACGACTGGGATCGGAGTTATGTCCAATCCTTGCCGTTGCAGCAGTGAGGTGTCTGCTATAAATTATCTCAGTTAAATCTCATGGATTATGGCGCTTTTTATTTTTCTTCTTCTAGCTCCCTTGGCACTGCTCACTTGTCAAGGGGGACTGAATCTTGTTGCTCTGACACCATCCAATAACAGCAGAGTCGGCAATGAGTACTGTACATGAGCCTCTCTGATGCTGTCTGCTCTGATTGGATGGTGTCAGAGTTGCAAGGGTCACACCCCCTTGCCGAGTGAGTGGTGTTGACAGTCAAAAGCCTCACTTGCATATCAGGTTCCAAATTTAACAGCAGCAACATCTCAGAAACGGTGGGGTCAAGAAAAAAAAAAGCACCAGAATGCTGCTGTTTTTTGGGCAGGTAACAGGTCCTCTTTAAATGTTTCAATGTCTTTAATGTTTTGTTACATAAACGAATGCCGCAGTTTGCATTAAACAATTTGATACTATATTATCATGGCGCTCTTAGCGCTGTTTCTTTTATATAGGAATTATTTTTATGAATGCACAGATTTGATGAATGCACACATTTCTGCAGCACAATACTGCCACTAGGAGGAGCAAACTGAATACAATGTTATAAAATGTAGTGATTGTAACAGGATGATTTTTTTTATTTTTTTTTAAGAGTGTTTGTAAATTAAAAGACAGTTTGATCCAAGTCTCCTGCTTGATCTAAATCCAAATTTGTTTTGGATCTAAATTCAAGATTTTTTAAACAAAATTCAGGTTAACCACTGTAGCTATAATGCTTTTATGCATGAAGCAGGTTATCCAGAAAGTTTAAATATTCATTGCAGCCAGCTTGTAATATAATCAATATTTCATTATGAGTAACGGTTCACTACAATATTGGTTAAGATGCCACTATGCATCTAGCATTACTTCGTATGTGTTAAGAGCTGTTATGTATTGTGTGTAGTAAATTGCCTTGCATTTCCCTTAAGAGACACAGCAGAGAATTAATACGGGTGATAAAAATCACAATGCATAATCCCAATATATACACCATGTGGACAAAAGTATTGGGACACTCCTCTTAATCTTTGAATACTGGTATTTCTTTCAGTCTCATTGCCACAGGTGTATTAAATCGATCACCTAGTCATGCAGTCTGCCTGTACAAACATTCGTGAAAGAATGGGTCATTCTAAAGAACTCGCTGAATTTGAGTGTGGTGCTGTAATAGGATGCCACCATTGCAACAAGACAATCTGGGAAATTTCTACCCTCCTAGATATACCACGATCAACTGTGAGTGATATTATTGCAAAGTGGAAACATTTAGGAACCAGAGCAATTCAGCCACAACATGGCAGACCCTATAAAGTTAACCTGAGCTCAACACCATCAAACACCTTTGGGATGAACTACAATGGAGATTGGGAGCCAGGCCCTTTTGACCAATACCAGTGTCTGACCTCATAAATGCTCTGCTGGATGAATGGGCGAAAATTCCTACAGACACACTCCAGAATCTTGTAGAAAGCCTTCCCAGAAGAGTGGAAGCTGTTTTAGTTACAAAGGGAGGACCAACTTCATATTAATGAATATGGATATATAACAGGATGTCATGAAATCTCCTGTAGGTGTAACGTGTAGGTCTCCCTAAACTTTTCTCCATATAGTATATAATTAACCCCTTCCCGCATTTTCTCGTACAGTTACGTGATGGGAGCTGGTGTTTTCCTGCAATTCCACGTAACTGTACGTGAAAGAGATGGAGCTGGCTATGGAGCTGAGCCAGTGACATCACCGCCGGGTGACAGCTGTATGTTACAGCTGGCACCCTGAGGTATCGGCCAGGACCGGAGCTAGCCTCCGATCCGACCGATTAACCCCTCACATGCTGTGTTCAATAGAGATCGCAGCATGTGAGGAGTTTATAGCCACCCCAGCAACGTGATCGCTGAGTTGCCGGTGGCTGCAAAGGTGATCAGAGGCCTAATACTTACCTCCCGGTCTGCCAGTAACGGAATCCTCCTATGCCCCGTCGTCTGCGGGGCCCAAAAGTCTTCCGGTACCATCGGCAAGATGGCGCCGGCTCAGCTTCTGGCTCAGAAGCTGAGCCGGCGTCATCAGCAGTGGGTGTCCGCTGTATGTTACAGCAGACATCCCACTGTAAAGGCAGGAACCGGAGCTAGCTCCGATTCCTGCCATTAACCCCTTCAATGCAGCGATCCAATGCAATCGTTGCATCAAAGTGGTTTGTATGAAATCGGCAGCCTGCCATGCGATGGCAAGGCTGGTGACTGCTACTATGGCAACAGGAGGCCTAACAATGGCTTCCTATCTGCCATTACGGTAGCCAATTAGGCCCCGTCCGGAGGCGGAGCCTGATCAGCTTGCTGTCAGTGAACAACTGACAGTTCTAATACATTGCACTACATAGGTAGTGCAATGTATTAGAA
Source organism: Rhinoderma darwinii (assembly GCF_050947455.1). Lineage (NCBI taxonomy): Eukaryota > Metazoa > Chordata > Amphibia > Anura > Rhinodermatidae > Rhinoderma > Rhinoderma darwinii. The sequence continues at coordinate 64,469,180 of NC_134693.1, read as the reverse complement.
CATCAAACAAACAGTTGGAGCTTCAAGTCATCTAGTGGGACTAAAGAAAAATGAACAATAAAAGTTGTAAAAAATACAGTAAAAGTTTCAAGTAATAAAATAAAACACAATCGCACTTTTTCCCTTATCAAGTCATTTATTATTGAAAAAAATAATAAAGCCATACATATTTGTTATCGCTGCGACTGTAACGACCTGAACTATAAAAATATTATGTTATTTATTCCACACATTGAACGCCGTAAAAAGAAAAAAAAGATACTGACATAATTGCTATTTTTTTGGTCACTTTGTCTTCCAAAAATTGAAATAAAAAGTGATCAAAAAGTCGCATGTACCCAAAAATGGTACCTATAAAAACTATAACTCGTCTCGCTAAAAACAAGCCCTCATACAGCTCCGTCGACGAAAAAATTAAAACCGTTATGGCTCTCACAACTTGGCGACAGAAAAAAATCCATTCTCTTTACAAAAGTTATTTTAGTGTGCAAAAAGTTGTAAAACATAAAAAAGTGCTATAAATTAGGTATCACCGGAATCGGACTGACCCGCAGAATAAAGGTAACATGTAATTTATAACGCTTGGTGAATGCTGTATAAAAAGAACTAAAAATATATGCCAGAACTGCTGTTTTTTGGTCACCTTGCCTCCCAAAAAAAAAATTATAACAAGTGATCAAAAAGTCACATGTACCCCAAAATGGTACCAATAAAAACTACAGCTCATCCTACAAAAAAAACAGCCTTCATACCACTATGTCTATGACAAAATAAAATTAGTTAAGGCTCCAATAAGTCAGGAAAGAAAAAATATGCAGTTGTGCCGACCCGAGGAGAACATTTCTTCTGTTTCAAGTGGCAAATTATCAAGGCCCCTAAAATTAGGGAACCAGGAAGGGTAGGACCCAAAAATATCTGCTGGAAGTGAGGGTGCCCGTATTATACCAGGACAACTCTTCCCAGCAAAATTCCTCAAACTGCAAAGATACTGAGTGTGGACCAAAAGGAGAATAAGTAAGGACCATTTATTAGTGCGACACCGGCCTGTGCAGAAAGGATTGTGTCACAGCATAACAAATATCTATGGATTATTTTATTGTTTTTTTTTTACCCCATTATTATACGACCTGACTATGCCCCTTATATACTCCGCCCGGCTTACATGTACCCCCACATTATAAATGGAAACACCAGCAAGACTCCAAACAAAACTGCTACCAAGCAAAATATACGCTCCAAAAGCCAAATGGCGCTACCTCCCTTCTGAGCCCTACAGCATGCCCAAACAGCAGTTTACTTTCACATAAATGGCATCGCCATACCCAGGAGAACCCTTTTAACAATTTTTGGTGTGTGTGTCCCCAGTGGTACAAGCTGGGCACGACATATTTGCCACTGAAATAGCATATCTAGGGTAAGATTGAACTTTTCCTTTGCACCTTCCGCAGCGCAATCATTCATGGAAAAGGCCTGTGGGGTGAAAATGCTCACTACACCCCTTAATAAATGCCTTGAGGGGTGCAGTTTTTAAAATGGGTTCACTTCTCAGCAGTTTCTTTTATTATTTCACATTAGAGCCCTGCAATTGTGATCCAATACTTTGTAAATTGCCAAATTAGGCCTTAAAGGGGTTGTCCCAAGTTGATAAATGGAGCTATAAAGCTCCCCCATGTAAAAATAAGAAGAATTCTAATTACCTGTCCGTCGTCCAGCGATGTCGTTTTCTTGATATCGTTGATTGAAGTTGCGGTCGGTCCCTCTTTGTATCCTGCTCGTTGCCTAGGTTCCCGGCCACCGCTATTTACCTTTAGCGGTGGCCGCGCATGCGTAATGACATCCTCTGCGTCCGGAGCAGAGGATGTCATTTACTCATGAACGCGCATCTCGGCGCATCTCGGCGCATGCGCAGGAGATGCAAGGAGATGAAGTGGAAGGCACCCGTCGCGAGAAGTCTGCGCTCCGCTAAAGGTAAGTGTGTGTGTGTGTGTGTGTGTGTGTGTGTCTGTGTATATATGGGTGTGTTTGTGTATATGTGTGTGTGTTTATGTGTGAGTGTATATATGGGTGTATTTGTGTGTATATGTTTGTGTATATTTTTGTGTTTGTGTATATTTGTGTGTGTATATATGGGTGTGTTTGTGTATATGTTTGTGTGTGTGTGTGTGTGTGTGTTTTTGTATATGTGTGGGTTTGTGTATGTGTTTGTGTATATATGGGTGTGTTTGTGTACATATGTTTATGTGTATATGTTTGTGTGTATATGTGTGTGTGTGTGTGTGTGTGTTTGTGTATATGTGTGTATATATGGGTGTGTTTGTGTATATATGTATATGTTTGTGTATATGTGGGTTTGTTTGTGTACATGTGTTTGTGTATATGTTTGTGTGTATATGTGTGTTTGTGTATATGTTTGTGTATGTGTTTGTGGGTGTGTTTGTGCATATGTTTGTGTGTATATGTTTGTGTGTTTTTGTATATGTATATGTGTGTGTGTGTGTATATATGGGTGTTTGTGCATATGTGTATATGTATGCATATGTGTTTGTGTATATATGGGTGTGTTTGTGCATATGTGTATAGGTTTGTGTGTATATGTTTGTGTGTGTTTTTGTATACGTGTGTGTTTGTGTATATGTGTGTGTGTTTGTGTATATATATGTGTGTGTGTGTGTGTGTATATATGTTTGTGTATATGTTTGTGTATATATGGGTGTGTTTGTGTACATGTGTTTGTGTATATGTGTGTGTATATGTGTGTGTGTATATGTGTGTGTGTATATGTGTTTATGTGTGTGTTTGTGTAATATATGGGTGTGTTTATATGTGTTTGTGTATATGTTTGTGTGTGGTTGTTTGTGTGTGTGTAGGTGAGCATAAGTATCGGTATTGTTCACATTGCTAACTTTTTTTTAATGTTGTTGCAGATTTTGATGTACCGATTGGACTACGTCTTTCGATTCGTTGGACTACTGCGTAGATCTACGTTTTTTGAAAATTTTAATAAAATGGTTAACGAGGGTTTTGTTGGGGATTTCTTATTTAAAAAAAAAAAAATTGTCTTTGTGTTTTTTTTTCAAACTTTATTAGTGACTAGATAATGGCAGTTGGCTGATTGACAGCGTCCATTATTAAGGCGGTACTTAGTGTTAGCCGGTGCAGAGGCTAGCACTAACCACCCATTATTACCCCGGTACCCACCACCACCAGGGGTGCCGGGAAGAGCTTGGTACGATCCAGTACCCGACCATCTGTTGTGATGGTCGGGTACTGGGGCGGCCGTAGGCTGGTATTATGAGGCTGGGAAGGGCCAAAATCAGTGGACCTTCCCACCCTTGTAATGCTAGGCTGCTGCTGCTGTGTTGTATCGGGCTGGTTATAAAAATGGGGGGACCCCCACGTCGTTTTTTTTTTTGAATTTAACAAATTTAGCAATAGACGGGTCCCCACATTTTTAATAACCAGCCATATACAAGGCCGCAGCAGTCTGGCATTACATGGGTGGGAAGGGCCACTGGTTTTGTCCATTCCCAGGCTAATAACACTGTGTTGTATGTGGCTGGTTATGATAAATTGGGTGGAACCCCATGTCTTTTTAATAAAAATAATAAATAAATAATAAAAAAAAATGACGTGGGGTCCCCCCCACTTTTATAACCAGCCAGATACAACACAGCAGCAGCAGGCTAGCATTACAAGGGTGGGAAGGTCCACTGTTTTTGGCCCTTCCCAGCCTCATAATACCAGCCTGCGGCCGCCCCAGAGCCCGGCCATCACAACAGATGGTCGGGTACTGGATCGTACCTGGCTCTTCCCGGCACCCCTGGTGGTGGTGGGTACCGGGGTAATAATGGTGGTTAGTGTTAGCCTCTGCACCGGCTAACACTAAGCCTCGCCTTAGTAATGGATGTTGTCACTCAGACAGCGGCCATTACTAAAGTGGTAGTAATAAAATTTGAAAAGAAAAAGACAAAGATCTAGATAAAATATTTTATTGAAATAAAGCACCCCCAACACAACCCTCATTAACCATTTTATTGATGAAAAAAAAAACGTCATCTAAGTAGTCCTCGAAACCGACGTAGTCCAAACACCAAACCTGTAAAAAATCAAAAATATTAAAAAAAAAATGAAATAAAACATGTCGTAGGCTTACTTTCACTTTCATGTGTGATACTGACTGTTATACCATGTATAGAAGCCTGCGGCAAAGTTGGCTTAGATACAGGGCGCCAGCAGACAGTATCATACATGGCCATACAGACATATATACAAACAAACATACATACATACATGCAAACATACATGCACGTATACACATACAAACATGACAACATACATACATGAAAACATACATACAAACATACATACATGCAAACATACCTACATGAAAACACATACATGAAAACATACACACATACAAACATGACAACATACATACATACATGCAAACATACATACATGAAAACATACATACATGCAAACATACATGCACATATACACATACAAACATGACAACATACATACATGAAAACACATACATGAAAACATACAAACATGACAACATACATACAAGAAAACATACATACATACAAGAAAACATACATACATGCAAACATACATACATGAAAACATACATACATGAAAACATACATACATACAAACATACATACATGCAAACATACATACATGCAAACATACATGCACATATACACATACATGCACATACAAACATACATACATACATACAAGCAAACATACATACAAGCAAACATACAAGCAAACATACATACATACATGCAAACATACATACATGCAAGCAAGCATACATACATACAAGCAAACATACATACAAGCAAACATACATACAAGCAAACATACATGCACATATACACATACATGCACATATACACATACAAACATGCAAACATACATACATACATACATACATACATACAAGCAAACATACATACAAGCAAACATATGTATATGCAAACATACATACATGCAAACATACATACAAGCAAACATACATACAAGCAAACATACATACAAGCAAACATACATACAAGCAAACATACATACAAGCAAACATACATATATGCAAACATACATACATGCAAACATACATACATGAAAACATATACATACATACATACAAGCAAACATACATACCTACAAGCAAACATACATACAAGCAAACATACATACAAGCAAACATACATACAAGCAAACATACATACAAGCAAACATACATATATGCAAACATACATACATGCAAACATACATACATACATGCAAACATACATACATGCAAGCAAGCATACATTCATACAAGCAAACATACATACAAGCAAACATACATACAAGCAAACATACATGCACATATACACATACATGCACATATACACATACAAACATGCAAACATACATACATACATACATACATACAAGCAAACATACATACAAGCAAACATACGTATATGCAAACATACATACATGCAAACATACATACAAGCAAACATACATACAAGCAAACATACATACAAGCAAACATACATACAAGCAAACATACATACAAGCAAACATACATATATGCAAACATACATACATGCAAACATACATACATGAAAACATATACATACATACATACAAGCAAACATACATACCTACAAGCAAACATACATACAAGCAAACATACATACAAGCAAACATACATACAAGCAAACATACATACAAGCAAACATACATACAAGCAAACATACATATATGCAAACATACATACATGCAAACATACATACATACATGCAAACATACATACTTGCAAACATACAAACATGCAAACATACATGCACATATACACATACATGCACATATACACATACAAACATGACAACATACATACAAGAAAACATATACATACATACATACATACATACATAACAACATACATACAAAAATAAACTCACCTAAGACGTTCCCACGAAGAGCTGAACGGTCCCGTCACTTTTCTTCTCCCATTCACAATAATAGAGCGGTGGGCGCGGATGAAGTAATCACGTGGGCCTGATATGATTACGTCATCTGCGCCACAACGCATTGTTACTATGAATGCGAGCGGCGCCAAGAAGAAGGAAGATGGCAAGTGACGGGACCGTTCAGAGCGCCGTTAGAACGTCTTAGGTGATTATTATTTTATTTTATATATTTTTAGTTGTTCGCCGGGTGCTGATGCAGCACCGATGCGGCGGGTACAAAAATGTAGTGACAGGGTGGGGGAGGGAAAAGTGGCTTGGCGAAACGGGGTGAATGTAATGTAGTGTAGTGTAGTGTAGTGAAGTGTAGGGTTCATGACATTCACGGTAAGTTCGTCTCAATCGGGCTTACCATGCCCGCTTGAGACGAACATTCTCCCGATGTTGCTAGAACTACAGTATCTAGCAACATCGGGAGCGCGCACACTGCAGAGCGGAGCGGCTTGATTGACATCGAGCCGCTCACGCCCCTTTTTAGAAAAGATAACCAGCACTTGCTGAGTTATCAAGTGTAAAAAAAAGGCACTTAGGAAATGAATTTTAAATTTTTTTTAACACCAAATGTTTTAAAATTCATTTCCTGCTTAGAATGTATAAAAAAAAAAATTTGAGTCAACTTGGGACAACCCCTTTAATTTTACATGGTACTCTTTCACTCCTGAGCCTGGTCGAATGTCCAGGCCACAGGCTAGGGCCACACGTAGGGTGTTTCTAAAACCGGGAAACACAGCATAATAATTAGAGAGCTGTCTTGTTATGGTGGCACAAGCTGGGCACCACATATTGGCATATCTATGGAAAAAATCCCATTTTCACTCTGCAACTTCAAGTGCACACCAATTTTTGCCAATCACTTGTGGGGTTAATATGCTCACTACACCCCTAGGTAAATACCTTGAGTGGTGTAGTTTACAAAATGTGGTCACTTCTGGGGGGATCCACTGTTTTGGTCCCACAGGGACTTTGCAAATGCGACATAGCGCCCAGAAACCAATCCAGCAAAATCTGTACTCCAAAAACCAAATGGCGCTTCTTCCCTTCTGAGCCCTACTCTGTGCCCAAACAGCAGTTTATGACCACATATGGGGTATTGCTGTACACAGGAGAAGTTGCTTTACGAGTGTTGGGGTGCTTTTTTTTCATTTATTTGTTGAGAAAATGAAAAATTTTCAGCTAAAACTACGTCTTATTGAAGAAAAAGGTTTTTTTTTATTTTCACTGCCCAATTCCAATAAAATCTATGAAACACCTGAGGGGTCAACATGCTCCCTACACCCCTAGATGAATTCTTCAAGGGGTTTCGTTTCGTGAATCGAGTCACTTTTGGGGAGTTTCCACTGTACTGATACCTTAGGAGCTTTGCAAACGTGACATGGTGTCAAGAAACCAATCCAGCAAAATCTGTGCTCCAAAAGCCAAATGGCGCTCCTTCTCTTCTGATCCTTGCCGTGTGCCCAAACAGCAGTTTATGACCACAAATGGGGTATTGCCGTACTCCAGAGAAGTTGCTTTACAAATATTGGGGTTCTTTTATTCCTTTATTTGTTGAGAAAATGAAAAATTTTGAGCTAAAGCTACGTCTTATTGGAAAAAAAGGATTTTTTTTATCTTCACTGCCCAATTCTAATAAAATCTATGAGACCCCTGTGGGTTCAAAATGCTCAATACACTCCTAGATGGATTTTTCAAGGGGTGTAGTTTGCTAAATGGAGTCACTTTTTTGGTGTTTTCACTGTTTTGGTCCCTTAGGGGCTTTGCAAATGCGACGTGGTCTCCGCAAACCATTCCTGCTAAATTTGAGCTCCAAAAGCCAAATGGCGCTCTTTCCTTTCTAAGCCCTACCGTGTGTCCAAACAGCCGTTTATGACCACATGTGGGGTATTCTTTTACTCGGGAGAAATAGCTTTACAAATGTAGTGGTGCATTTTCTACTTTAGCCCTTGTGGAAATTAGAAAAAATTAGCTAATCCTACATTTTCTTTGAAAGAATGTAGATTTTCATTTTCACAGCCTACTTCCAATAATTTCTGCAAAAAACCTGCTGGGTCAAAATTCTCACTATACCCCTAGATAATTTCCTCAAGGGGTTTAGTTTCCAAAATGGGGTCACTTTTGGGGGATTTCCACTCTTTTGGCACTGCAAGAGCCTTTTAAACCTGAAATGGTGCCTAAAATATTTTCGAATAAAAAGGAGGCCCCAAAATCCTCTAGTTGCTTCTTTGCTTCTTAGGCCTGTGCTTCAGTCAATAAGTGCGCTAGGGCCACGTGTGGGGTATTTCTAAAAACTGCAGAATCTGGGCAATAGATATTGAGTTGCGTTTCTCTGGTAAAACTTTCTGTGCTACAAAAAAAATAGATGAAAAAAGAGATTCTTCAAAAAAAAAAAGAAATTTGAAAATTTCACATCTACTTTGCCTTAATTCCTGTGAAACGTCTAAAGGGTTAAGAAACTTTCTAAATGCTGTTTTGAATACTTTGAGGGGTAACGTTTTTAAAATGAGGTGACTTATTGTGGGTTTCTAATATATAAGGCCCTAAAATCCGCTTCACAACTGAATTGGTCCCTGTAAAAATAGCCTTTTGAAATTTTCTTGAAAATGTGAGAAATTGCTGCTAAAATTCTAAGCCTTGTAACGTCCTAGAAAAATAAAAAGATGTTCAAAAAACAATGCCAATCTAAAGTAGACATATGGGTGATGTTAATTAGCAACAATTTTGTGTGGTATAACTGCCTGTCTTACAAGCAGATAAATATAAATGTAGAAAAATGCTAATTTTTGCAATTTTTCGCTAAATTTTGGTGTTTTTCACAATTAAATACGTAATGTATCGAGCAAATTTTGCCAGTAACATAAAGTCCAATGTGTCACGAGAAAATAATCTCAGAATCGCTTGGATAGGTAAAAGCAGGTTAATACCACATAAATTGGTAAACATGTCAGATTTGAAAAAATTGGCTGTGTCCTGAAAGCCAAAACAGTCTGTGTCCTTAAAGAGGCTCTGTCACCACATTATAAGTGCCCTATCGCCTATATAAGGAGATCGGCGCTATAATGTAGGTGACAGCAGTGCTTTTTATTTAGAAAAACTATCTATTTTAAACCACTTTATGAGCGATTTTTAGCTTTATTTTAGATTCTTAATGCCCAAGTGACCAATCAGCATCATGCACGTCTTTCCATTCATTTACACTGCACTAGCGATATAGTTATATCGCTATGTGCGGCCACATACACAAACACTAACATTACTGCAGTGTCCTGATAATGAATATACATCACTACCAGCCTCGACGTGAAGTTTATTCAGAATCGTGATACTTCTGAATCTTTTCTGCCAGATTCCAGCAAGGCAAGCGTAATCTCGTAATGACTAGTTACATCGTAATCTCGTGAGATTACGTTTGCCTTGCTGTAAATCTCAAAGAGACGCTACAGACATGTCAGGATTCTGAATACACATGACAGTTGCTGTTTCACAAAAATCAAATTATACCACCCATCATCAGATCATACAGTGACTACAGTACTGATTAGAGGCAGATTAAAAATGTACATTAAGTGACTCACCGGTGACGTCTTTTCAAATTCTAGTTGTTATTTTTCACTTTTCTTCTCCATCCGGTTCAAATCTCTCTGATGACTTCTCCCGGCCATGGCCGATTTCTGCAGTTTGCTGCTCAGATGTCTTCAGCTTCTCACTTTTCAAACATTTCTGCACCTATAAACGAAGTTAAAATTATCATGGTGCCACACACGCAGCTAAATATAATAGCGCATTTCACTGTGTCCCTGATTATAATAGCACCATACACTGTGTCCCTGATTATAATAGTTCCAAACACTGTGTCCCTGATTATAATAGCACCATAGACTGTGTCCCTGATTATAATAGCACCATACACTGTGTACCACACACACACAAAGTGTGGATAGAGCTCTACGTATAGCCCTCCTGTAGATAGCGCTCTACATATAGCCCCCCCCCCCCTCACACACCTATTGGTACATTCAGGAAAGTTTTATGTCAACCTATATGTACTGATTAAAGTCGTGAACCGTATAGGGACAAAAAACATATTCAAACCAAGTAAATCTTGGTGTATTGACCCCAATGTTGAACGATATAAACCTACAGAAGTGGGGTGCAATTAACACACAGTAGTTTGGATAAGAAAAACAAACAATCTTTATTGAACATATATAAACAATATAAAAAATGAGTCATGCAGAGCATGAACAGGACATCTCTCAGTGCAGGGAGCGTAATGTAGAGATTAAGTAACAGACATGGGTATCTAAAAAAGTATACAATCCATCACTCACAGTCAAGAGTGTCGGATGATCCAGCTGATCAGCATGTAAGCAAACAATATAACAGCCACATATGTCAATATGGCTCTAATCAATGATGATGTATAATAACCAAGCTTAAATACACATGAAGAAGATCAGAAGACATGCATGAAGATATACAAGTAACGTACCCATGAAGCTCACTGAAGCACACAGAGAGATGTCATACCCGATGCGTGTTTCGGCGAATTGCCTTCGTCCGGGGGTGGCGTCTCTTCAGTGGGACCCTCCATTTACATACGCTACAGCCAATCAGGTATATTGGGGGCGTTCTTAGTCCAGGCAATTCTGGTAACTTGTATTGGCGTCATGCGCCAGGTTTAAAGATGGCCAACGGCACACTCCCGGCCATGCGTCATCAAGGCGGGCAGTGAGTAAGCGACGACTGACGTCGCGAATACACCACCCATCGAGATGCAGACACACAGACCGCGAAATAGCCCGGCCACTCCCCCCGGTGTAAGCGCACGGTTATATAGCCCCGCCTGTAGATAGTGCCCAAAATAAACTTTACATATTCACCTTGATCCTGTTCCCGCGCCGTCCTGTGTCGACGCAAGCCTGCTCTCTACTGAGCAGGTTTGCTGGGGCTGAACGACGCTCGTGTCGTTGAAGGACACTGATTGGCAGAGCAGAATGACTTGCCCCCCAATTAGCGCCTTTCAACAACGGAAGCAGCGCGATGAGGCGCTGATTGGCAGGGCAGAATGACTTTCCCCGCCAATTAGCGCTTTTCAACAACGGAAGCACTAGTATCGTTGAAAGGTGCTGATTGGCAGGGCAAGTCATTCTGCCCTGCCAATCATCATCATTGTTAGGCGCTGAATGGTTGGGTGCGGAACAAACCCACAAATTCAGCGCTTATGCATGTAATTGTATCTGCGTCCCATAGACGCAGGTACAATTATTGCAGGAGGGGGTGACTGGTTTCAGTTGCCGCCCCCTCAGACAGGCAGCAGGTCGCCCTGTGTGGTGGGGCCATGGTGGCGGCAGCGGGAGCAGCGGTCATGGCGAGGGCGCTCGCGGTGGGCCCCAACATCTCAGTGGGCCCAGGGCCACTGCCCCTCTGCCCTCCCACTAGCTACGCTACTGCCTAGCCTACATTTAAATAATTTTAACCCCTTATGGCTCTGTAGATGCTGCTACAGTGTCCTCTGCAGATGCTGCCACAGTGTCCTCTGTAGATGCTGCCACAGTGCCCTCTGTAGATGCTGCTACAGTTCCCTCTGTAGATGCTGCCACAGTGCCCTCTGTAGATGCTGCCACAGTGTCCTCTGTAGATGCTGCCACAGTGCCCTCTGTAGATGCTGCCACAGTGCCCTCTGTAGATGCTGCCACAGTGCCTTCTGTAGATGCTGCCTCAGTGCCCTCCGTAGATGCTGCAACAGTGCCCTCCGCAGATGCTGCCACAGTGCCCTCCGCAGATGCTACAACAGTGATGTCAGGGGCTTGCCCAGAGCTGGAGTCCCGGAGCAGAGCCGCTTCTAGCACCCTGCCTGGGATCCCAGCTCTGCTCCTGACATCACTGTCCATATATGGACAGAGATGTCAGGGGCAACTCCAGAGCTGGAGTCCCGGGCAGAGCGCTAGTAGGCTCTACCTGGAACTCCAGCTGTGGTCCTGACATCACTGGGACTCCTGCTCTGGGGAAGCCCCTGACATCATTGTCGATGTATGGACAGTGATGTCAGGGAATTCCACAGAGTCCCGGAGCAGAGCCTATACTAGCGCTCTGCCTGGGACTCCACTCTGGGGAAGACCCTGCACACTGTCCATATATGGACAGCGATGTCAGGGATTTCCACAGAGTCCCGGAGCAGAGCCTGTACTAGAGCTCTGCACTGGACTCAGGCTCTGGGGAAGCCCCAGACATCGGATGTCCAAACATGGACACCGATGTCAGGGAATTCGACAGAGTCCCGGAGCAGAGCCGATACTAGCGCTCTCCCCGGGTCTCCGCTCTGGGGAAGACCCTGACACACTGTCCATATATGGACAGCGATGTCAGGGAATTCCACAGAGTCCCGGAGCAGAACCGATTCTAGCGCTCTGCTCGGGACTCCGCTCTGGGGAAGACCCTGACACACTGTCCATATATGGACAGAGATGTCAGGGGCAACCCCAGAGCTGGAGTTCCGGGCAGAGCGCTAGTAGGCTCTACCTGGAACTCCAGCTGTGGTCCTGACATCACTGGGACTCCTGCTCTGGGGAAGCCCCTGACATCATTGTCGATGTATGGACAGTGATGTCAGGGAATTCCACAGAGTCCCGGAGCAGAGCCTATACTAGCGCTCTGCCTGGGACTCCGCTCTGGGGAAGACCCTGCACACTGTCCATATATGGACATCGATGTCAGGGAATTCCACAGAGTCCTGGAGCAGAGCCTGTACTAGCGCTCTGCTCGGGACTCCGCTCTGGGGAAGACCCTGACACACTGTCCATATATGGACAGCGATGTCAGGGATTTCCACAGAGTCCCGGAGCAGAGCCTGTACTAGCGCTCTGCCCGGGACTCTGCTCTGGAGAAGACCCTGACACACTGTCCATATATTGGCAGCGATGTCACGGAATTGCACAGAGTCCTGGAGCAGAGCCTGTACTAGCACTCTGCCCGGGACTCCGCTCTGGGGAAGACCCTGACACACTGTCCATATATGGACAGCGAGGTCAGGGAATTCCACAGAGTCCCGGAGCAGAGCCTGTACTAGCGCTCTGCTCGGGACTCCGCTCTGGGGAAGACCCTGACGCACTGTCCATATATGGACAGCGATGTCAGGGAATTCCACAGAGTCCCGGAGCAGAGCCGATACTAGCGCTCTGCATGGGACTCAGGCTCTGGGGAAGCCCCAGACATCGCTGTTCATATGTTGACAGCGATGTCAGGCAATTCCAGAGTCTCGGAGCAGAGCAGATACTAGCGGCTCTGTGTCCCGTGGGCCGCAGATGACAGCCCCAGGGGCCGCATGCGGCCCGCAGGCCGCGTGCTTGAGACCCCTGATATAGAGGATGGGATTAATAGCACTATTTCTATTATTGCAGATGACTCCAAGCTATGTAGTAATGTTCAGTCTATGGAAGATGTTCGTGAATTGCAAGCGTTTTTAAACAAACAAAGTGTTTGGGCATGGAGCATCTAAGTTATGAGGAAAGATTAAAATAATTAAACCTATTTAGTCTTGAAAAAAGACGACTACGGGGGGACATGATTAACTTATATAAATATTTTAATGGCATATACAAAAAATATGGTGAAATCCTGTTCAATGTAAAACCCTCTCAAAAAACAAGGGGGCACTCCATACGTCTGGAGAAAAAAAGGTTCAACCTTTGAATCTATGGAACAGTCTACTGCAGGGACAGTAGATGGCTTTAAAAAAGGTTTAGATAATTTCCTAGAACAAAAAAATATTAACTCCTATGTGTAGAAATTTTTCCCTTCCCTTTTCACATCCCTTGGTTGAACTTGATGGACATGTGTCTTTTTCCAACCGTACTAGCTATGTAACTATGTAACCTTACCTATCTCCAGTCGGCCCAATGACTGAACCCCGTAAAGCCAGGTGGTTGCTGTTCTTTGCTCGGTTCCAGTTTGTGCTCCACTACCGCCCTGCCGTCAAAAGACTCTCCACAAAATATCATTGATCCGTCCTGAATCATCTCAGTTAATCTTCTGCAAGTTAGAGACATCCCTCCGGGGAGGACTTTTGTGCGATTGGCAGACAGGAGGAGAGTCCTTCGCTGGGGAAACAGCTCCAAACTTGCGGGGAACACAAGACCCGAGATTTGATCGCCCGTCATTTCTGGTGGCCCACACTGCCCAAATACATTGTGGACTTTGTCTCGTCCTGCACGGTGTGCGCAGTCAATAAAGTTGCTCACTCCAAGCCTGCCGTTCTGGTCCAACCTCTGCCTGTGCCCAACGCTCCCTGGCAGCATATAGCAATGGACTTTGTCACAGACTTTCCGTCCTCTGCTGGATGCAATACAGTCTGGGTGGTGGTGGACCAGTTCTCGAAAATGGCTCACTTTGTTCCACTGACCGGTCTACCTTCTGCTTTTTGACTGGCCAACCTCTTCATCCAACACATCTTCCGCCTGCATGGCTTACCTCTGCATATCATTATCGGGGGGTTCAGTTTACCTCAAAATTCTGGAGAGCCCTCTGTAAAGTCGAGAGGGTCAATCAGATCATGGAGAACTATCTACAACATTTCAGCTCCACGCAGCAGGATGACTGGGTGCGTCTTCTTCCCTGGGCTGAGTTCTCTTACAACAACCACAAAAGCGAATCCACCGCCTCCACACCATTCTTTATTGTTTACGGCCAACATCCACAAATGCCTCATCCTGTTTTTGCTATGTCCCAGGTGCCTGCAGCTGACTCTGCATTCTGGGACTTTCTACGGATCTGGCAGCAGACCCGGTCCTCTATTCTGCTGGTGGTGGATCGCATGAAGCGATAGGCAGACACGAGGACTAGACAGCCGCCTCAGTTTCTTCCGGCTACCAAGGTCTGGCTGTCCTCAATAAATATCCGGCGAAGGGTGCCATCATACAAATTTGCTCCCAGGTTCCTCGGACCCTTTGGGATCCTCCAGCAGATCAACCCAGTCTCTTATAAGCTTAGGCTGCCCGCTACCCTCAGAATCCACAAGTCCTTTCTTGGGTCTCTTCTGAAGCCTGTGGTCCTGAACCTCTATTCTAAGACTCTTAGTCCTACAGTTGCCCTCAGCGGTTCTGCCGATGTATTTGAGGTCAAGGAGATCTTGGACTTCAAGAGGATAAGAGGAAAAGCCTTTTACTTGGTGGATTGGAGGGGGTTTGGTCCAGAAGACAGGTCCTGGGAGCCAGAGGAGAACCTCAATGCTCCTACCCTCGTGAAGAAGTTTCTCTCCGGCTCTGGCCCCAAGAAGAGGGGGCGTAAGAGGGGGCATACTGTAATGTCCATGGCCATTGAGCGTCGGGATTACTCACCACCCGACGGCCGCAGCCATGGATCTGGGTGCGCTGGCCCGCATCTCCTTAGGAGATGCCAGCGCTCACTTTCGCTTCATTCTGCGGTGTCCTGTAGGGTGCGCACGCACTCTCGTGCCCGGCCTTAAAGGGCCAGCGCGCACCTGAAAATTATGTAAATTTAGCCCATGATCACCCTGGACTATAAGAAGGGCCCTGCCCCTTCCTTCATTGACTGAGCGTTGTTGTGTTTACCCGTGTTAGTGTTTGCAAATGGTGCCTTTGTGTTGTTCAGTTCTCAGTGTTCCTGTACCTGCTACCTGTATCCTGTATCCCGTGCTACCTTGTTCCTGTGTCGTAGAGAGTTGGAGTCGTGTTGTGCCATGTATTACGCCTGCTGTGTTACACCACGCATGGTGTCTGCCTGTTGCCAAGGTCGCATCCGAGCCTAACCATCGCTAATGTCTGAATTACCACAGGTACCCTTATTCGAGCTATAAACACTGACTTGGTATCCTGTTGGCCAGCTGCTATACCGCTATAGCAGGATGGCCCAGTGGGTCCACATACCCACAGATCGTGATAAGTATATTGTAGAATAAGAGGAAACAATGTGATATCAAGATAAAAAGTATAAAGTAGTGAAAAAACAAATTACTTAAGGTCTCACTTGACTCTTCCATTCTATGTCACCTGATGCAACCCCATTTGGTCTGGTTGTTTGTAACTTGCTTTTTCTCGTCAGTGCTTTTTAGCTGTTAACCCCTTCCCGACATTTGACGTGTCCATACGTCATAGCCGGGTAGGGGGAAGTATGGAACGGGCTCACGGAGTGAACCCGCTCCATACGATGCGGGTGTCAGCTGTATATTACAGTTGACACTTCAGAGTAACGAGCAGGATCGCCCGTTAAATGCCGCGGCCGCTACATTTAAATCATTAGAAAGAGGGAGCGACCCCCACGAGCAGCTCATCGCGCCCCCTGCAATACAATCCTGGGGTGGCGATGGTTGCTATGGCTGCCTGGGGGCCTAATGAAGGCCCCCAGCTCCGCCGTCTTTGTGCTCCTACTAAGCCCTGCCTCTGGCAGGGCTTAATAGAAGCCTGTCAGAGAGACGATTTACTGAAATACATTGGTATTGCAGTACATCGTGCAAGCGATCCAGCGATCGCTGGTTACAGTCCCTCAGGGGGACTAATAAAAAAAAGTACAAATGAGTAAAATAAAGGATTTTTTTTATGTAAAAAAATTTTTTTTCATTAAAAGTAAAAAAAAAAGAAAAAACATTTTCCCATTTTCCCCCTAGAGCATAGTAAAAAAATAAATAAACATTACTGGTATTGCCTCATCCGTAAAACTCTGAACTATTACAATATATCATTATTTAACCCGCCATAAAAAAAAAAATTGTAAACAGCAGAATCGCTATTTTTTTGGTCACCACATCTCCCACAAAAAATGGAATAAAAAGTGATAAAAACATTGCATTAACCCCAAAATGGTAGCGCTAAAAACTACAGTTTATCCTGCAAAAAATAAGCCCTCATAACACTTAATCGACGGAAAAATAGAAAACTTATGGTTCTCAGAATTTGGCGACACAAAATAAATAAAAAATTTTACACTGCGTTTTTTACTTGTAAAACTAGTAAAATATAGAAAAAACTATATATATATATATATATATATATATATATATATATATATATATAGTAAATCCTTTCAAAATACGAGACAGCACACCTTGATAGTGAAAAAAGTGGATTTATTCACCACATGCTTTTTACCGTTTCCTTGTACATTATATGGCACAATAAATGGTGTGACAAAAAACTACAACTCGTATCGCAAAAATCAAGCCCTCATAGGACTATATCGACGGAAAAATAAAAAAGTTATGGCTTTTGGAAGGATGGGAGGAAAAAATGAAAATGAAAATCTAAAATATGTTTACGACGGGAAGGGGTTAAGCAGTACACTGATAAACGTACAACAATACAGATAGACAAGGGCCCTTTTCACATGATACACATTTCAGGAAACTCATTGTTTCCTTCCCATTCACACATAAAAATGTCTAATGGAGTTCCAAACCAGAAACTCGTGACCTCTCTGCCTTCCTCCGGATTTTTCGCATGGTGTTTGAGGATCCTGGACGGGTCTCATCTGCAGCGGCCTCTTTAATTAACCTGCGCCAAGTGAGTGAGTACGACATCCTCTTTCGCACCCTGGCGCGAGAGCTGTTATGGAACAATGAGGCTCTGGTGGCCACATTCTGGCATGGACTATCTTGCAGAATTAAGGACGAACTTGCCGCCCGGGATCTGCCATCTACCCTGGATGACCTCATCCTTCTGTCTGCCCGGGTTGATATACGGATCCGTGAACGCCTCCAAGAGGTTCGACGGGAGGGAGCCCTTCCTACTCTGGCCCCTACTTAGCAGCAACTCCTGCTGTCCTCAGATGTCGATCCTCCTAAGGAGTGGGTAATAATGGACCAGTATAAGTTATCTACCCAAGAGAGACAACGCAGACACACATCTGGTCTTTATTGCGGTCTCAGTGGCCATCTTGTGCGCCTGTGCCCCCAAAAATCCCAAAAGCTATGGTTGCTAGGAGTGACAACCTTGGGTAAAGATGGACTTCTGTCTAAATTGTCCATACCTGTGACCATGGTGTCCGGTGAAAGAATGCATCAGGTCTCTGCGTATCTGGACTCTGGATCCGCTGCTAATTTCATCCGCAGAGATCTGGTGGACCTTCTGTAATTGCCTACCACCCCCCTGGAGAGGCCATTGACAGTTTCCTCAGTGAATGGACTACCTCTGCCAGACCCTGTAATAGCTGTGACCAAGCCGCTGAGGCTCCAAGTGGGAGCCCTTCACTCCGAACTTTTGTCTTTCTTTGTCCTGTCCAAAGCTGTTGACCCTGTGTTGCTGGGCCTGCCTTGGCTCCGACTGTATGCCCCAGTCCTGGACTGGAATTCTGGAGAGGTTCTCCAGTGGGGTCCTGAGTGTCAAGGTCGTTACCTGATGTGGATTCGTTCGGCTCAGCCTTCGCTGCCTTGGTCTTTGGCAGGATTGCCGAGTCATTATGCTGCATTTTCGGATGACTGCCCTATTGAAATGATTCCTGGTGCATCCCTTCCCCCTGGTAGGGTATATCCTCTCTCCTTGCCAGAGACTCTGTCCATGTCCGCCTATGTGAACGAGAACTTGGATAGGGGCTTCATACGAAAGTCTTCCTCCCCGGCAGGTGCCGGGTTCTTCTATGTCAAAAAGAAAGATGGCTCTCTTCGTCCTTGCATCGACTACCGTGGTCTCAACCAGATCACGGTGAAGAATAAATATCTGTTGCCACTGATCTCTGAACTGTTTGATCATATGCGTGGTGCAATTTTTTTTTCTAAACTAGACCTGCGTGGGGCTTACAACCTAGTCCGGATTCGCCAGGGTGATGAATGGAAGACTGCATTTAACACCCGTGATGGATAATATGAGTATCTAGTAATGCCATTCGGCCTGTGTAATGCTTCCGCGGTCTTCCATTAGTTTTTCGAATGACATTTTCCGTGACCTCCTCTATGTTTGTGTTGTAGTCTACCTTGATGACATCTTAATTTTTTCTCCAGATCCTATGACGCACCAGAGACATGTCTGTCAAGTTCTGCTACGGTTAAGTGAGAATCGTCTGTACGCCAAGAGCGAGAATTGCGTGTTTGACAAGGATGCTCTACCCTTCCTGGGCTACATCGTCTTGAATCGATTGTCTCGAGATGGTTATTCTGAACTTCTCCTCACTTACTTCTCCCATATCTAACCTTATTAAGAAGGGTATGAACGCCAAGGTGTGGACTCCCAAGGCAGAGTGCCTTCACGTCAGCCTCTATCCTCCATCATCCGGATGTCTCTCTGCAGTTCTCATTGGAGGTGGACGCGTCCTCTGTTGGTGCTGGTGCACTCCTGTTCCAGAGAGGTCCCAAGGGCAAGTCAAGGGTATGTGGATACTTCTCTAAGCTCTTCTCTTCTGCAGAACGCAACTACTCGATTGGGGATTAGGAGTTACTGGTCATCAAATTGGCTCTGGAAGAGTGGAGACATTATAGGGCGCAGCCCATCCGATCCTGATTTTTACAGACCACAAGAATCTGACCTACCTCCAGACGGCCCAACAGCTGAACCCTCGTCAGGCCAGGTGGTCACTGTTCTTTACAAGGTTCCAGTTTGAGCTCCATTATCGCCCGGCCGACAAGAATGTGATAGCCAATGCCTTGTCCAGGTCTTTTACGGAAGACACCTTGGAGACTCCACAGAATATTATTGATCCGTCTTGCATTATCTCTGTCAATCCCCTGCAAGTTGGGGACATTCCTCCAGGGAGGAAAATCCGACTGAGGGTGCCGTCATACAAATTTGCCCCAGGTTCCTCGGACCATTCGAGATCCTGCAGCAGATCAACCCTGTCGCCTTCAAGCTTCGGCTGCCTCCCACCCTCAGGATTCCCAACTCCTTCCATGTCTCCCTCCTGAAACCAGTGATCCCGAACCGCTATTCCAAGACTCCCAGCCCTGCGGTTGCCTCCTGTGGCCCTTCGGATATCTTTGAGGTCAAGGAGATCTTGGACACCAAGAGAGTGAGAGGAAAGACTTTTTATTTGGTGGATTGGAGGGGGTTTGGCCCTGAAGAGAGGTCCTGGGAGCCAGAGGAGAATCTCAATGCTCCTACTCTTCTGAGGAAGTTTCTCTCTCGCTCTGGTCCCAAGAAGAGGGGACGTAAGAGGGGGGATACTGTAATGTCCATGGATGCCGGCCGTCAGCTTCAACCTCCCCCTGACAGCCGCAGCCACGAATTCGCAAGCGCTGGCCCCAGCCTCCTCCTCAGGAGACGCCAGTTCTCACCTCCACTCACCTCAGGCGGACATTCTGATGAACCTTGACCCGTGAGTACCCTGGACTATAAGAGGGGTCCAGCCCCCTGCTTCTATGCCTGAGCATTGTTGTTTTTCCTAGTTTGTCTATGTGATGGCCTCCTAGTGTGTTTCCTGTTCCTGTACCTGTCCCAGTTCCTGTTCCTTTCATTTCCATACCATCCTGGTCGAGCACTGTGCTGTGCCAAAGTCGTGTCGTGCTGTTTCCACGTCTGACCTGCTTCACCTCGCCTGACGTCTACCCTCTGCCTAGTCCAAGCCGAGCCTGCCTTGCTACTGTCCGAGCTGCCACAGGTACCCTATACGAACTATAGACATTGCCCTGCACCCTGTTGGCCAACTACATTACCGCCAAGGCGGTCCGGCCCAGTGGGTCCACAGACCCTTCGTGACAGATTGTAGATGTCTTTAGAGATTTCTACTATAAACTATATAATCTCCATAGCAGTAACGATATTAAAGCCCCTTCCAGCGATGCTATAGATAATTTTTGGGAGAATTTAAATCTCCCAAAACTTGATGAAAAGAAGCAAGCGCAACTAAATCCAAGAGATAATGATTCAAGATGTGTAAATCGTAATTAGATCCCTGAAGAATTTGAAATCTTCTGTCCCGGATGGCTATATAAATGAGTACTATAAAGAATTTATTACAATACTTTCACCTCATCTTACAGATTTCTTTAATCAATTTTATAAGGAGACTACTCCTCCAAAAGAAGTGTTAGAAGCTAGAATTGTTACAATCCATAAGGATAGAAAAGACGCACTCTCACCACAAAATTATCGCCATGTCTCATTGTTAAACGGAGATCTTAAAATCTTTGCGTCGGACTTGGCAAAAAGAATCTCCACAGTCATGAATGAACTAAATGAATAAGACCACGTAGGCTTTATCCTTGGGAATCAAACTCGTTATGTTACAAGACGGGTCATAGATCTGGTTCAGCTAGCGGAGACCTCATGATGCCCCAATATATTCCTGTCTATAGACACGGAAAAGGCGTTTGACAAGGTACACTGGGGATTCCTCGAGGCAACCCCGTGTAAATTTGATCTAAAGGGTCCATTTCTCCAGGCGATGCTTTCCATGTATAGTGGCCCCACAGCAAGAGTGTATACCTCAAGAACCCTTTCTGTTCCATTTAAAATATCTAATGGCACCCGTCAGGGATGTCCTCTTTCTCCCTTGGTTTTTAACTTAATAATAGCAACTCTGGCCCAGGCGATAAGATTAATCAAGAAGGAATTAAGTTTGGTGGTGAAGACTTTCGTATAGGTCTGTATGCAGATGATATTGTGATCTCATGTGCTCATATTTTTCTGATTAACTCTACGCCTAAAATGAAATCTGTCCTGGTGTTACATTTTTCCTTTACATTGGACCCTGACGGGTTCCCATACTCAGGTATTCAAATATTATGCTCATCGGAATAAACGATGAAATATAACTGTCCAACGTTGATTAAACGGGTAAAATCAGAGTTTAAAATAATGGACAAATGTCCACTTTCCTGGATTGCCAGAATAAATATACTGAAAATGAAAATACCCCCGTTAATATTGTATACCTTTAAATGTATCCCGATATGCTTTCCTAATATAGCCCTGAAGGAACTACAAAGATTAATTATGAAATTTATCTGGGGAATAAGAGATCAAGAATAAATGCGAAAAATTTTATGTTCCTTTGGTAAGGGGAGGTATGGGTTTCCCTGATATAAGAAGATACCATTTGGCAATATTGATCAAACCAATAAAGACTATCTGGAACCCCCAACCCTCCCCCCAAAAAAATATAAAATGGGCTTGCCTGGAATCATTATTCTGTGGTATTAACCCTCTAAAAAGCCTCCTGGTATGTGACTCCTTAAGTTTAATAGAAATAGAAAAAAAAAATCCTCTATTAAACTCTACGACGGCGACAATGCTTGCATGGAATAAATATTTTACAATAAACAATGGCTTTAAACTAAGTCTGACCGATTTCCAACTGGGTTATTGTAAATTTCTTATTCCCGAGTTTGACATTACAAAATGGCAACTATTAGGATTGAATACTCTTGAAAATCTGATTATTGACTCAAAAATGATGTATTTTTTGGCTCTATCTGTAAGATTTAATCTTACAGACAGAAGCACTTATCTCAGCACCCATAATGTTATCTCACGGATATGCAACATGTCCCCAAAACTAAACGATTTCAGCCGATTTCTACACAATACGATCAAAGTAAAAGGTGGAATAGCAATCTTATACTCAGAACTATTGCCCATTAACCAGCCACTCAAAACTCAATACATAATAGCTTGGGAAAGAGACATTGGGAAGCCCTATCCGCCCCGTGCTTAGAATCAAGCAATGAGATGGCCAAGCAGTCATATATATTGTTTAAACCACCTAGAATCACTGCGGAAACTTCAACTGAGATGGTATATATCTCCCTCAAGAATAGCTAAAGCATTTCCGGACTATTCAGACCTATGTTGGGGAGACTGCCAAGAGAAAGGCAGCTTACTCCACATATGGTGGGAGTGTCCTCAAATTTCCTGGTACTGGTGTGAGGTATTTGAACTAATGACAAAAATCTGCAAGATTAATATTAAACCAAAGCTGTAACTAATGTTGCTTCACCTTTTATTTGAAATCATACCAGTCAGATACAGATGGGTAATCAGTAGTGTCTGTATAGTTGCTAGAACTGAACTGGCATCTAAGTGGAAATGCAGGGAATCTCCGCAACTGGATGGGTTTAAAAGAAGAGTGAACCAAGCCCTGGTGTATGGAAAGTCTATGCAGGAACATGTGGTTATACATGTGAAAATGCTTTTTAAAAAAATGGACCTGCTGGGATAGTGATCTATAGATACATCCTTAAAGTGTAGCTAAACGTTTAACAAACTTCTGATTTGTCATAGTGACATGTCAGAAGTTTTGATTGGTGGGGGTCTCAGTCCTCGGACCCCCACCAATCAAAACTTCTGATATGTCACTATGACATGTCAGAAGTTTGTTAAACGTTTAGCTACACTTTAACTTATGTGAAAAATTTGTAATCTCCCTGCCAACAATAAATAGAAAGAAGGCCCTTTTTTTAAATTTATTTTTTCTCTTTTATCTTTTCTTTCTTGTGCTCCATCTGGTTGTATTGTCCTATGTGTTACAGGGGTCTGGGAAGGGGTAGGAAGAGAATGTCGTGTTTATGCTCTCTTAAAATATGTATGTATTTTTATAATGATATACAGTGTAAAAATTGTAAACTGAAATTTAAAAAAAAGAATAAAAGAAAAAGAAAAAAAAGGGGCACAGATACACATCACAAGAACATAGTTCTACCACGTTATAAATCACTAGTTAGATTGCACGTAGAATATTGTGAACAGTTTTCTGCACCAATGTACAAGAATGAAATAGTACAGCTTGAGCGACTTCAAAGGTGGGCAGCTAAAGTAATAATCGGAATTGGTGGGAGGGAACTGCAGTACCCAAAAAGAATATCAAAATTAGAATTATTTGGTTTAGAAAAAGATGGCTGATGGGTATCTAATAACTGTATACATATATCATAGTTCAATACAGAGATCTCTCTCATGATCTACTTATACCTAGGACTGTAACTATAACAAGGGGGCATCCTCTCTGTCTAGAGAAAAGAAGGTTTCTACACAAACATAGAGGGGATTCTTTACCATAAGTGCAGGAAGTCCATTTGCTATGCACTAATATTGTTAATTTACCATTGAACTTTCATGCCCTTCCAGCAACTTTTTAATGGTTTATATACTCAAAATGTAATTATTAGGAATATTTTTTCTTTAACACAGGATCCTATTCCTTTAAAAGCTGTTGGAAGTAAAGTTGTTGGAAAATGGCCATCCCTACAACTCCTTTGTTTTGCTGCACTCAGTTTTGGTAAGCTACTCCTGTGTATTTTCATAAAATTTATATATAGAAAAGTGGTAAGAGAATATTTTCGTCCTGATTTTTAGAGAATACCAAAGTAAGGCAATTCCGTTTGGAAGTTTGAGGCAGATTTTCCTCTCCCTGCATGCCGATTTTCGCAGTGTTTTTCGCTGCGTTTTTCGTTTGCGGCCATTGAGCGCCACGGGCATAAAACGCAGCGAAATACGCTTTCTGCCTCCCATTGAAGTCAATGGGATGTCAGAGGCGTAAACGCCCGAAGATAGGGCATGTCACTTCTTTTTCACATGAGACGGTTTTACCACTTGCTGGAAAAAGACGCCTCCGCCTCCCATTGAAATCAATGGGAGGCATTTTTGACAAGTTTTTGCGTGCGGTTTGCGTGTCAAATAACTTGTCAAAAAACTCTGTGTGAACCCAGCCTAAAATAAGATTGCCATCTTATAAAATATCTGCCCGAATGTATGACAAGAAAGTGTTAAATAAATGCAGATAAAGAAGAGAAATCTGTTTCAAATATAAAAATGCTTTGCTACAAACAGTAAACTCACTAAGTGCTTTACAGATAGAACATGTTCACCTGTTCAGGATTCTTTTAGGATTTAGGTATAGATTCAGCACCTAAATCCTGACAAAATTCACTAACATTCCTCCAAAAATGCATGTGAATGGGGTATTTCATACCCCATTCACACACTCAAGAAAATATCAGCGTGGAATAAAGAACACGCTGCAGATTATAAAATCCGAGTTTCTGTAATGGATTTCTGCTGTGGATTTTCTAAGAGAAAAGTGTGTGGTTGTTTTGCAAAAATCTCTAAGATAATAATAATGGAAATAGCTGTTATTGCTATTTCCACCTTTTGCATCAGTTTTTTGTTGTTGACCTAATTCATCCAAAATAAAAAATTAAGCAACTTTGCAAATAATCTTGCTAAAAGTATTATACTGTTTTATATCTAAAGTTTTTATGCAGTCTCCATGATTACACACTAAGATATATATTCACTGGAGCAATACAATTTTTTTTAGAGGTTTGCTTACTGTTTTAGGTAGAACTATGGGCTGTTGAACAAAGCTGCATAGACATAAATAAGAATGAGCATATTCAAGATATTGGAACTTCTATACCGCAACCAGTTTGGCCCAGGCTAAATCAGAGAGCCAAGTCTAAAGAACCCCTACCCTTTTTGTACTTATCCCCCTCATAGAAGTATCCCCTGGTCGTAGACCTTGTCACTCTTTCGTCTTTGTGAAGGTCAGTATATCCAAGGGTCAATACCGGGAAGGTACTGTAGTTCGAGGAGGATGGAATCTGCAGCCAGGAGCAGTAGTACAGTGCTGGAACGATGAGTACCCCAGACTATTTCTAAACCCTCTGACTTTTGGGCTCTGATTTCATCCAAACATTAACGAAAACCTCAAGCAAGGAAAGTAGGAAACATTGGAAATTTATCACAACTAGTGCAGGGAAAAGCAAAGTAATGTCTATAGAAACTAATCAGATTCCAGCTCTTATATCAGTGGTTTAAAACAGAAGTTTGTGAGGATCTAATGGACATATATATCAGGACAATCATAAAAACAGAAAGATAGGTCATTCTTCCCCGCCAGGTTAGATGTTTTATTGTTGCATAACAATTGCAACCAGTCGTTCATTAGGCAACAATTCTCTTGCAAATCTAAATGTGGATTTGCTGATCATTCTGCCATTAACATTAGGTTTCATGGTTGTACGGTATTGTTGATCTTTTTTATTCACACTGGCCAATTAGTGTTATGATCCGTCAGCAAAGAAGGAATAATTCCGACAATAGACAAGTGTCCTTACATTTCAGTGAGTATACAATACAAATGAATTTAAGTGTTAGGTATAATAATTTATTATTTTGTCTTATTACAAAAGCAATGGTGCTGCCTCATCTAGAATATTCAGGCCGGTTTTGCACACCAGGTCATATATAGGATCAGGGCCTGCTGCCTCTCTGAGCGGCAGGCTGGCGGCACTGAAACCAGTCGCCGCCACCCCCTCTTGCACTAATTGTACTTGCGTCTATAGGGCACAGATATAATTACATGCGTAGCGCTGAGTGGCTGGGCAATCATCTTACAACGACGCTGATTGGCAGGGCAGAATGACGTGCCCCGCCAACCAGCGCCTTTCAACAATGCTAGTGGCGCGATGGTTCCATTGTTGAAAGGCGCTGATTGATGGGGCAATACATGCTGCCCTGCAAACCAGCGCCTTTCAACGACGTTAGTGGTGCAATGACGTCATTGCTCCGCTTTCGTTGCTGAAAGGCGCTGACTGACAGGGAAAGTCATTCTACCCTGCCAATCAGTGCCTTTCAACGATGCTAGTGGCGCAATGACATCATCACACCGCTTTCGTTGTTGAAAGGCGCTGATTGACGGGGCAAGGCATTCTGCTCTGCCAATCAGCACCGTTGTTCAGCCCTAGCAGACCTGCTCAGAAGAGCGCAGGCCTGCCTGGAGCTGTATAAATGTACTGAGCTTGGTTCTGGTGTTTTATTTATGTACTGAGCTTTGTTCTGGTGCTGTATTTATGTAATGAGCTTGGTTCTTGAGCCGTATTTGTCAGAGCTTGGTTCTGATGCTGTATATATATGTATTGATCTTGGTTCTGGGGATGTATATATGTATTGAGCTTGGTTCTGGTGCTGTATATATATCAGAGCTTGGTTCTGGTGCTGTATTTATAGAGGATATATTTATAATAACAAAATTGCAGGGCAGATGTAATCGTTTTCAATTCATTGTATAGTAGGTTGTTTTAACCCCTTGAACCAACACCATGCGGTAATGCATGACCAGACAATAACAATATTTCCAAAACATTCCCCTGTATGTTTTTTTCAGATGCAGCAAAATTTATAAAATCATCTTTTAAACAATATATGCTAATTACTCTATAAAGGATCATGGAGCGGTGCCGCTATCCTAAAGAGTCAAATAGTCCTGCCTCCAAATCCAACTTTCCATGCTTGATTGACATTCCCCTTGGCTGTAATGCATCACAAACCAGTTTCCTCCAACTTTCTCAGATGCGCCATTGCCTTGTACTACTTGGGCATACACCATTCAGCGAGGTGTACTCTGCCCGGCTGCACTACGCATGCCAGCAGTACAAGGCAATGGCACACCTGCAAGAGTTGGAGGAGGCTTCTAGTGTTGTAGAACAGCCAAGGGGATGTCAACCATAACCTGGGGGGGCGCCATTTCAATTTTCACCTCAGGCAACAGAAAAGCTAGAATCGGCCCTGTATAGGATATCAGAGTAATGATATGATGACATTTTATCTACATGGCTGGTACTATATTTTACTGAGTATTTTCCGTTGGCAAATCCGGGTGGAAAATCTGCAGCATTTCCAACCCTTGAGCAGGTACCCACATTGAATGTAAATTAGTATATAATATACCCAACACAACTTGTACACACAATTCTGTGTATACCAAAGACATATGCACTGTTCCTGTTCCTGTACACAAGCACAATCGAATAACTATATAAACGATGTGACAACACTTGATGCACTGTGTGTATAGCTGGAAAGGCGCATAACAACACATAACATGATGGGGAAACTCTCTTGTTCTCTATAGTCTATTAACAGGTCACAGTTTTGTTCAAAATGTTTCTTGAGATACAGTATAACAATACATGGCCCATTCACAGCTCACACTGTCAGGAAGCACATTGTTTCCTTCTCATTAGCATATATGAGTTCTTTCAAACTTTTAATATGCACTGGAGCTCCGAACAAAAATATCTAAACATAAATGCATTTATACTGTATAACTTTGAGTTGTTGTAAATAGTCTAATATCTATTCTGATTACACATTGTACTACAATCCCATTTTTACTGACCCTGATGGGCGTAGTATCACTGAATAACTTCTACATCACACTTTGATTTCCCCGAGGATATCAATATTTATTGCCATAACTCCATTCTTTCCTGCTATTATAACAACCCTGCAATAAAAATGAATATAAAGAAAAACATGTTCTGATGGCCAACACTTTGTGAAAGGGAGGTACACCATAATATAAAAGCTAATTAATGATTGTGCTTTCTCTATGGTGATATTTAAGTCAAGGAAATATTGCAAATGGGATTTGTGGAAATAATTTGATAAAAAATGTTAAACGCCTTGAGTTTATTTAACCCCTTAGTGACCAGCCCATTTTAGGCCCTAATGACCAAGCTATTTTATTCGTTTTTCTATAGTCGCATTCAAAGAGCTATAACTTTTTTATTTTTTCGTCTACATAGCTGTATGAGGACTTGTTTTTTGCGGGATTAGTTGTGCTTTTTAATAGCACCATTTTTGGGTACATATACTTTTTATATTAACTTTTATTAACCTTTTTTGGGGGGATTATAAAAAAAACCCTGAAATTCCGCCATTGTTCTATGCGTTTTTAAATTGACGCCGTTCACTATGCGACGTAAATAACATGTTACCTTTATTCTATGGGTCGGTACGATTACGGCGATACCACATTTTTTTTATGTTTTACGACTTTTGCACAATAAAATCACTTTTGAACTAAAATTATTTGCTTTTGCATCGTCACTTTCCAAGAGCCGTAATTTTTTTATTTTTCCATCAATGTAGTGATTTTTTGGGCTTGTTTTCTGCGGGACAAGACGTAGTTTTGAATGGTACTGTTTTGGGGTGCATGGCACTTATTGATTCATTTTTATTATGACTTTTTTTGGGGGGCAATGGAAAAAAATTGCAATTTCGCCATGGTTTTTTGCGTTTTTTTTTTACGGTGTTCACTTTGCGGTTTAAATTACATATTAACTTTATTAATGGAGTCATTACGGTCGCGGCGATACCAGATATGTGTACTTTTTTTTTTTACACTTTTACTAAATAAAACCACTTTTTATGGAAAAAAATGGTTTTATTTATTTTTTTACTGTACTTTTTATTAATAATCTTTATTTCACTTTGATGACTGATTTTATTAGTCCCACTAGGGGACTTTACTGTGCGATATTTCGATCGCTGCTATAATGCTCTGGTATACTTCGTATACCAGAGCATTATTGCCTGTCAGTGTAAATCTGACAGGCAATCTGTTAGGACGTGCCTCCGGCGCGTCCTAACAGGCATATGTCCAAGGCAGACCTGGGGGCTTTTATCAGGCCCCCGGCTGCCATGACACCCCATCGGAGACCCGTGATTGCATTCGCGGGCCGCCGATGGGTGACAGAGGGAGCGCACTCCCTCTGTAAACAAAGTTAAATGCCGCGGTCGCTATTGACGGCGGCATTTAACGGATTAAACGGCCGCAATCGAAGTAAACTTCGATTGCGGGCGTTGGAGCAGGAGCTCAGCTGTCATCAGAAAAGGCGTGAAAAGGCGTCAGCCTAGCCTAAAGCCCATTAGTGACCGACGTAAAAAGGCGTATTAGTGGTCACTAAGGGGTTAAAGTTCCTTACATCATTTCAATCCTAAAACGGTACAATTTATTTTAATACACAGATCACCATAAACACCATATTTTTACATGAAATTAGATATTGTTCCTCTCCTGGTAGTGCTAGGAGTAAGGCTACATTCACACGACAGTGAAAAACGGCATGTGATGACCGTTTTTTTAATAGCTGTCATACGGCCGTTTTCAGTTCAATTAAGTTCTATGGGTGTACTTACATGGACGTTTTTTTTAACGGCCTGTAAATAATGTCTGTCAAAAAATAGGACGTGACCTATTTTTAGCCATTTTCACGGCCCGACAGCTCCCATGGAACTCAATGGATCAATTTTTATAGGCCGTTTTTCAGGAATCAATCCTTGTAACGGCCGGTAAAAACTGATCCTAGCCGAGGAGTCCATGGACACAGTGCTAATTTAAGTGCTTAGCCCGCAGAAGCCCTTGACTTCACTGTCCATATATGGACAGGACTTCAGGGGCACCCTCTAGAAGGTCTTGCGATGCTCTGGCCGGTGACTCCAGTTTTGGGAAAGCCCTTGACGTCACTGTCCATAAATGCACAGTGACATCAGGGAGGGGAATTTCCGGCCAGAGCATTTGCAATGCTCTGGCCAGGGACTTCGCTCCTAGAGGGAGCCCCTAATGCTTCTGTTCATATATGGACAGTGACATCAGGGGCTCCTCCTGGAGCGGAATCCCTGGCTAGAGCATTGATGATGCTCTGTCAGGGGATTCTGCTCTAAGATAGCACCACCACCCCCCTGCAGATTGCACCACCACCCCACTGTAGATAGCATCACCACCCCCTGTAGATAGCACCCCCCTTTAGAATGCACCACCCCCTCTGTAATGCCACTGTAGCTCCCTTTAGGAGTGGAATCTCCAGCCAGAGCATTGTTGAAGGGGTGGTGGTGCTATCTACAGTGGTTGGTGCACTAATTAGGTTGGGTGGCACTATCTACAGGGGACACTATGGCGCTATCTACATGGGGACTGTGACACTATCTATGTGGGCACTATGGCACTTTATATGTGGACACTATGGCACTATGTCACTTTATATGTGGGTACTGTGGCACTATGTGGGCACTGTGGCACTATACACAGTGGGCACTGTGGCTCCATGTGAGCACTATCTACAGTGGGCAATGTGTCATCCGCAATACCCCTGTTGATAGTGCCAAACGGCCATTAAAAAAGGGATGGACTGGAAATGGATGAAAAGTTGGAGACACACTGATGCAAAACAGCCATGAAAAACTGACAGTTGATCAGTTTTTAATGGCCATTTTTTTTCACTGTCGTGTGAATGTAGCATTAAGCGGATGAGGCCGGTTATGGTCTAGATGATTCATATAAGAATCTCACTCTTTTCTTGTAAAAATGTTATCTGTATGTATTTTGAAGTCATGCTAAATTTTTTACTTTTTTAAATAGAAATAAAATAAAGCTAAAAAAAATAGAATTTCTTCTCAAAGCCAAAATGTGTACAGTACACAAAGCAACAAAATATGAAAATGGATTTTCTTTTACTATAACCCAATTTTACAGGATATCCATAAGAATACTTTTATTTGACTAAAATAAAATAACCTCTAACATATTTAATAACCTTACAAATAAATAGTTTTTTCGTTAAAAACCCACTGCATATCAGCTCACATTACCTGGAAGGTAACACAGACATATCTATTTTTAATCAAAATCTTTAGATAATATTTAACCCTGTCTAACAGTTTATCACAAGATGTGCTCGGGATACTCAAAAAGAACCTTACAGTTTAGCCCAAGCAGAGCTTGAGGCACTGGGACTGCAAAGGGAGCTGACACTTTAAGACATCATGCACAAGACCGTTTCTGTTTTCTGGACCGCAAAACACGGATTCTAGAGATGGACCGCAAATATGGACAAGAATAGAACTTGTTTTATAGTTTGCAAAACGGACACACGGATCCGCAAAAAAATAAACAGATATGTGCAGGCTCCATAGAAATAAAATGTTGCTATCTGCAAAATGAAAATGTATAGGACACTGAGGAAAACAAAGGTCATGTGCATGAGCCCTTAGGGTGCATCCAGACTTGGCAGATTTTTAATGCGGATTTATGGTGCCGTATTGCATCGCAAATCCACTGCAATTTTGAGTACAATACAAGTGGATATGGTATTCCAAACCGCATCCTCATGTAACGGAAAAAATCTGCACTGAAAGCATTTTCAATGCTATCAATTCCACAGCAAGTACATTCTTGTATGGAGACACAGTGGATTTTTACCCCGGATTTCACCCTTTGCAATCAATAGGGTGAAACCTACGGCAAATCCGCATTTCATCTGCCACGTCTCGTCATACTATAAAATATACAGATTTTGCCACAGATTCTATGCAATGCACTCTAAAGGCTCTAGCTCCAGCTAGAACAAGAACCTTGGCCGTGGCTCTAGCTGCTTTCTAGCCTGAGCTAGAACATGTTGACGTGGGAGGTAAATATACTTGCATATATACACAAAAGGAGCTGCCTGCAACAGCCAAACCCAATTTCCCAGCTACCACTGACAAGGAGAATAATACTCTTTAATAGCTACGTATAGCTGGACAAACCACAGTTATGATTAAAATTATCACCAACCTAGATCGGACATACAAGTATGTAACCTGATTGAACAGGCATGTATATGTGTAACATAGAGATGTGTCGTCCCTAACCAGTTAAATTGTTTAACAACTAGTAGGTAGCAGTAAGTCCGATCAACGGCAGTGTCTAAAACATTAACAGCCCCCCCGACATGTTTCGCTAACAAGTAGCGTCTTCAGGGGCACACGGGGCTAATGGCGGCGCGGGGTAAATTAGATCCTGATATAGACACATAAAATGACGTGTCTGAAGGTGTGTACGGCCGGATGGCCAATGGCAATGAGGGAGACAAGGGCGTCTCTCAGCTGTGTTCAACCAACAAATGAACAACAGTGTAAGGTACCTCAATCAGAGACAGGTTGCGACGCATGCGCACAAGGATGAGAAAATGACTTGGTGTATTTGGACCAGCCGAGACCGCGACTTACCTAGTAAGTTGCTTGCGCCTGCGCAGATGCGACAAACAGCGACTTAGTGCCAGAGGCTCGCTCTAAATAGCGATGCCTACTGTCATATACACTAGTGCCCATTGCCATCTATGTCATGCAAGCGGCATTCAATAAGTGTGCATACCAGCAATAATAAGGGCACACAAAGCAACTATACAGGAGGGACCTGCAGTCTATTAGGACATGCATAAAGTAATTAAGCCAGCATCAATATGGACTGCCTAGATCAAATAAGGGGGGGAGGAAAAATAAGGGGAACTACCAACATCCCTCCTCATATAACCATAACGTACTCCCTGACAGTTAATTACCATATCGATGTTTACGTCACGGTCCGGGTTCATGAACCCGATGCTGCGTCACAATAAAAGAAGGGAGGAAAAAGGTCATCCTTCTCAGATAAAAAGTGTCTCCAAAATCCCCATTCTGGGATATGCCATATTTATAAGGGTCAATACAGGATCAATGAACATATATACACTATGTCAGTGATAGCCAAACGCCTCCATTATGTGGTCAAAATCCTGATAGTTGTCACTACGTAGATCATTCTAACCATTTGATCAGAATGGTTCTCACATTGTTAGATTATTTTATTTTATTATTTGTATCATTTGGAAAAGTCCTCCACATCACTGTGAAGAACATTATGGCAAAGAAGTAATGGTAAACTATGAGTATTTCCTATAAATATATACGTAATTCCACAGAAGTCCATAAATATGGACAATAATAACATCGGGGAGAATTCTCGATGCTCAACTGTAGAGCTAAAGAAACGCACTGAAGGTAAAACCCTCATTGAGACCTAAAGGAGACATGGTATTAAGTCGGTGAATCCACCTCGCTTCCTCTTGCAGAAGTTTACGGTCCAAGTTGCCCGCTCTGGGTCCCATTTTAACCTGGGCAATACCCCAAAATTTAAGCAACTTGGAGTTACCTCCGTGAAATTTTACAATGTGTCTAGAAAGAGTGGTATCCTCATTACAGGTCACCGCACTTATATGTCTAGACACACGTCTTCTCAATTCCTGAATGGTTTTGCCCACATATAGCTTGGGACAGGGACACTTGGCAACATAGATCACTCCCTTGCTTTGACAATTCATGAATTGTTCGATTCTATATAGCCTACCATCGACAGGATTATAGAAGTTTTTTACAGTCGGCATTAAGGGGCAAAAAGAACATCTTCCGCAAGAATGGAAACCCTTCAGGGGTGACTTGAGCCATGTCGATGTGGTATTAGATTGTTTAGAATAATGGCTATGAACCAAAAATTCCCGTAGCTATGCCAGTTCCTTCATCTTTAATAAACCCTGTGAATATACTGTCCACTCCTCATTCCTCTCGCACCAATCCAAGCATATATGGAGGGGACAGTGCAAACAAATCATGTACTGGTCCCCCAGCTGCTTTTCCTTTTTTAGGCCCACCCAGCCTGAATTGGGGAATGAAGTCGTGAAACTCACTACACAGGCAGAAAGAGGTGATGAGATGCAAATAATAAATTTATCCTCATGTCAGCTTGACTCTCACCAACTAAGTTTACTTAAAAAGGGCCTGTCATATACTCCTACTCCATCTTACGATGAATTCACATGGGTTAAGGATATTAACCTTTTTGCACGGAAATTGGCCCTACATAAGTACTTCAAAGGTAATTTATCTGAGAAAACCTCTCAGGACCGTACAGAATGCAATACCTTGAGGGACCTTGAAAGTTTGCTCCATGAGAGTGAATTCGGTGTGACAGATGTTGTTGGACCGCTTTCGACCTTACGTCCTAAGTCTAAGCTTACACCTCCATTCTCACAGTATAGCCACATCGATACTTTTGTTAGGATGGTGTGCAATGACCTTAAAAAACTTAAGACCAAGAAATCTTGTATTTTCGGTAATCTTACTAATGATGAGAGACAGGCATTGGACACTTTGTGCAAAGATGATAATCTAGTCCTCAAACCCTCAGATAAGGGGGGTAATATTGTAATTATGGGCCATGCCGACTATGTCCGCATGGTCCATAGATTACTTGATGATAATACCACCTATGCCATTCTGGATTCGAACCCTACGGTCAAGTATCTTGCCGAACTATACTCTCTCCTTAATGGTGCTAAGAATGAGAACCTTATCACTACCGACGAATTTAAATGCCTTTATAATTCCACTCCCACTTTGGCAACCTTTTATGCGCTGCCAAAGGTGCACAAAGCAACTTCTCCTCTCCCTGGTAGACCCATAGTATCGGGTAATGACAGCCTGACACAGGGCATTAGCCACTATGTCAATGAAATGTTGATACCATTTGTCTCTTCTCTGTCCTCTTACCTTAGGGACACTAAGGACACCGTCACCAGGATCCATGAGATCAATGTCACTTCAACCACAATGATAGCGAGCATAGACGTGGAGTCACTTTACACTAACATTCAGCATGAATTAGGACTCACTGCTATAAAACACTTTTTAAACACTAAAGGCACTCAATTCCAAAGTCACAATAAATTTGTTTTGTCACTTTTACGTTTCCTACTTACTCACAATTATTTTATTTTTGATCATAAATATTATCACCAAATAAAGGGGACGGCGATGGGTACGGTCTGTGCACCCACTTATGCGAACCTTTTTTTAGGGTGGTGGGAAGACACTATAGTTTTTTCTGATGATCTCTCCTCCTTCACCTCACATATTTCTTTTTGGGGGAGATATATTGATGACATTCTCATCCTTTGGGATGGGGATGTCAACACCTTTCGTGACTTCATGTCTATGCTCAATGCCAATGATATTGGCATGAAATTTACATATGAAATTCATGATCATACTGTAAATTTTCTTGATCTCAAGATATCGTTGGATCCTGGTGGCGGTGTCCAAACGGATGTTTTCCGTAAGGCTACTGCGACCAATAGCCTTCTGCACTGGCAGAGCTATCACCCCTCTGCCCTCAAGAGAGGCATACCAATTGGCCAATACTTGAGGGCCAGACGCAATTGCTCGAGTGAGCTAGCCTTTCAAACAGAATGCGATGGTCTTTTCAACAAGTTTACAGCACGTGGCTATCCTAAAAAATGGCTGCATAGGGCATACGCTAGAGCAAGGGCTTCTGAGAGGAGGGATTTATTGTCGAGTGCTGGTGAAGTTGCTAAGGAAAAGTCATCTGGGGTTATTCGATGTATTGGCACCTTTGATGCCTGTTCTCCTCAGGTTGTCCAAATTCTAAAGAGATACTGGGCTATTCTCATGGCTGACCCTGATCTCAAAGATGCCATAATGGCCAACCCTAGTGTCACTTACCGTAGGGGTAAGAACCTACGGGAATTTTTGGTTCATAGCCATTATTCTAAACAATCTAATACCACATCGACATGGCTCAAGTCACCCCTGAAGGGTTTCCATTCTTGCGGAAGATGTTCTTTTTGCCCCTTAATGCCGACTGTAAAAAACTTCTATAATCCTGTCGATGGTAGGCTATATAGAATCGAACAATTCATGAATTGTCAAAGCAAGGGAGTGATCTATGTTGCCAAGTGTCCCTGTCCCAAGCTATATGTGGGCAAAACCATTCAGGAATTGAGAAGACGTGTGTCTAGACATATAAGTGCGGTGACCTGTAATGAGGATACCACTCTTTCTAGACACATTGTAAAATTTCACGGAGGTAACTCCAAGTTGCTTAAATTTTGGGGTATTGCCCAGGTTAAAATGAGACCCAGAGCGGGCAACTTGGACCGTAAACTTCTGCAAGAGGAAGCGAGGTGGATTCACCGACTTAATACCATGTCTCCTTTAGGTCTCAATGAGGGTTTTACCTTCAGTGCGTTTCTTTAGCTCTACAGTTGAGCATCGAGAATTCTCCCCGATGTTATTATTGTCCATATTTATGGACTTCTGTGGAATTACGTATATATTTATAGGAAATACTCATAGTTTACCATTACTTCTTTGCCATAATGTTCTTCACAGTGATGTGGAGGACTTTTCCAAATGATACAAATAATAAAATAAAATAATCTAACAATGTGAGAACCATTCTGATCAAATGGTTAGAATGATCTACGTAGTGACAACTATCAGGATTTTGACCACATAATGGAGGCGTTTGGCTATCACTGACATAGTGTATATATGTTCATTGATCCTGTATTGACCCTTATAAATATGGCATATCCCAGAATGGGGATTTTGGAGACACTTTTTATCTGAGAAGGATGACCTTTTTCCTCCCTTCTTTTATTGTGACGCAGCATCGGGTTCATGAACCCGGACCGTGACGTAAACATCGATATGGTAATTAACTGTCAGGGAGTACGTTATGGTTATATGAGGAGGGATGTTGGTAGTTCCCCTTATTTTTCCTCCCCCCCTTATTTGATCTAGGCAGTCCATATTGATGCTGGCTTAATTACTTTATGCATGTCCTAATAGACTGCAGGTCCCTCCTGTATAGTTGCTTTGTGTGCCCTTATTATTGCTGGTATGCACACTTATTGAATGCCGCTTGCATGACATAGATGGCAATGGGCACTAGTGTATATGACAGTAGGCATCGCTATTTAGAGCGAGCCTCTGGCACTAAGTCGCTGTTTGTCGCATCTGCGCAGGCGCAAGCAACTTACTAGGTAAGTCGCGGTCTCGGCTGGTCCAAATACACCAAGTCATTTTCTCATCCTTGTGCGCATGCGTCGCAACCTGTCTCTGATTGAGGTACCTTACACTGTTGTTCATTTGTTGGTTGAACACAGCTGAGAGACGCCCTTGTCTCCCTCATTGCCATTGGCCATCCGGCCGTACACACCTTCAGACACGTCATTTTATGTGTCTATATCAGGATCTAATTTACCCCGCGCCGCCATTAGCCCCGTGTGCCCCTGAAGACGCTACTTGTTAGCGAAACATGTCGGGGGGGCTGTTAATGTTTTAGACACTGCCGTTGATCGGACTTACTGCTACCTACTAGTTGTTAAACAATTTAACTGGTTAGGGACGACACATCTCTATGTTACACATATACATGCCTGTTCAATCAGGTTACATACTTGTATGTCCGATCTAGGTTGGTGATAATTTTAATCATAACTGTGGTTTGTCCAGCTATACGTAGCTATTAAAGAGTATTATTCTCCTTGTCAGTGGTAGCTGGGAAATTGGGTTTGGCTGTTGCAGGCAGCTCCTTTTGTGTATATATGTATTGTGCCCGCCAGCTACCAGGGGTCACATCCTTGTTTGTTTTGTAATACTGCTGGGTTAATTACCCTTTCTGTCTGACCCTGTTCCTAGTAGGAACGTTTATTCATTTAGCTACTAATTCAATTGGTATGGCAGGTTTTTTATCTAGAAAGCCAGACCTGGAGACCTTATCTGCAGACGCGGCAATTGTCTTCTCTGTGGGTAATATCCCCCTACAACAATTTGATGTCCAAACAGCATTCAGGGACCTACAAAAAACTTACCAGAAATACATCAGATCCTGCTGGGAGGTGGCGAGTTTAGAAACCTATTTGCAACAAAAAATCATATATAGAGGTTTGAGGATTAACATCACACCGAACTCCTATAGAGATAACACAGCCTTTGTTAAGGGCTGGGAGGAACTCCTCACTGACAGCTCTATGCGTTTGCTCCAGTACTTACTGGAGTTTGAAAAACAGAACTATAGCACTGTCAGTGCACAACTTGAAAAGGAGATTGTGGACATACAGGCTTTCAGTTCATGCCCTGAATTTGGGATCTCTGAGATTAAGTTACAGAAGAACATAGAAAAGCTACAGGGAGAAATAAAGGAACGTAAACACCGTAAATACGTTCGTGATCGGAGAGACTTTGACCTTGGACAGGTTTATACTTATAAAACCAACTCATACTCCAAGCCCAAACGGAATACGGTGTTTACTGACTTTACTGATTTTTCTGAGTCAGACACTTCGGGCACAGAGGAACTTAGAAATAGTGCTGACAGTCTAAGACTTGGTACTAAACGGAAGATAAAAAATAACAGACCAAGTTTCTCTAAAAGAACCCCGACTGTGTCCAAACAATTTACAACTAACGTTTCTAACCGTGTTACAACATGTCCCTCCAGTACCTCAATTTCCTCCTTTGCATCAGCTATGCCAGTTCCTTCATCTTTAATAAACCCTGTGAATATACTGTCCACTCCTCATTCCTCTCGCACCAATCCAAGCATATATGGAGGGGACAGTGCAAACAAATCATGTACTGGTCCCCCAGCTGCTTTTCCTTTTTTAGGCCCACCCAGCCTGAATTGGGGAATGAAGTCGTGAAACTCACTACACAGGCAGAAAGAGGTGATGAGATGCAAATAATAAATTTATCCTCATGTCAGCTTGACTCTCACCAACTAAGTTTACTTAAAAAGGGCCTGTCATATACTCCTACTCCATCTTACGATGAATTCACATGGGTTAAGGATATTAACCTTTTTGCACGGAAATTGGCCCTACATAAGTACTTCAAAGGTAATTTATCTGAGAAAACCTCTCAGGACCGTACAGAATGCAATACCTTGAGGGACCTTGAAAGTTTGCTCCATGAGAGTGAATTCGGTGTGACAGATGTTGTTGGACCGCTTTCGACCTTACGTCCTAAGTCTAAGCTTACACCTCCATTCTCACAGTATAGCCACATCGATACTTTTGTTAGGATGGTGTGCAATGACCTTAAAAAACTTAAGACCAAGAAATCTTGTATTTTCGGTAATCTTACTAATGATGAGAGACAGGCATTGGACACTTTGTGCAAAGATGATAATCTAGTCCTCAAACCCTCAGATAAGGGGGGTAATATTGTAATTATGGGCCATGCCGACTATGTCCGCATGGTCCATAGATTACTTGATGATAATACCACCTATGCCATTCTGGATTCGAACCCTACGGTCAAGTATCTTGCCGAACTATACTCTCTCCTTAATGGTGCTAAGAATGAGAACCTTATCACTACCGACGAATTTAAATGCCTTTATAATTCCACTCCCACTTTGGCAACCTTTTATGCGCTGCCAAAGGTGCACAAAGCAACTTCTCCTCTCCCTGGTAGACCCATAGTATCGGGTAATGACAGCCTGACACAGGGCATTAGCCACTATGTCAATGAAATGTTGATACCATTTGTCTCTTCTCTGTCCTCTTACCTTAGGGACACTAAGGACACCGTCACCAGGATCCATGAGATCAATGTCACTTCAACCACAATGATAGCGAGCATAGACGTGGAGTCACTTTACACTAACATTCAGCATGAATTAGGACTCACTGCTATAAAACACTTTTTAAACACTAAAGGCACTCAATTCCAAAGTCACAATAAATTTGTTTTGTCACTTTTACGTTTCCTACTTACTCACAATTATTTTATTTTTGATCATAAATATTATCACCAAATAAAGGGGACGGCGATGGGTACGGTCTGTGCACCCACTTATGCGAACCTTTTTTTAGGGTGGTGGGAAGACACTATAGTTTTTTCTGATGATCTCTCCTCCTTCACCTCACATATTTCTTTTTGGGGGAGATATATTGATGACATTCTCATCCTTTGGGATGGGGATGTCAACACCTTTCGTGACTTCATGTCTATGCTCAATGCCAATGATATTGGCATGAAATTTACATATGAAATTCATGATCATACTGTAAATTTTCTTGATCTCAAGATATCGTTGGATCCTGGTGGCGGTGTCCAAACGGATGTTTTCCGTAAGGCTACTGCGACCAATAGCCTTCTGCACTGGCAGAGCTATCACCCCTCTGCCCTCAAGAGAGGCATACCAATTGGCCAATACTTGAGGGCCAGACGCAATTGCTCGAGTGAGCTAGCCTTTCAAACAGAATGCGATGGTCTTTTCAACAAGTTTACAGCACGTGGCTATCCTAAAAAATGGCTGCAAAGGGCATACGCTAGAGCAAGGGCTTCTGAGAGGAGGGATTTATTGTCGAGTGCTGGTGAAGTTGCTAAGGAAAAGTCATCTGGGGTTATTCGATGTATTGGCACCTTTGATGCCTGTTCTCCTCAGGTTGTCCAAATTCTAAAGAGATACTGGGCTATTCTCATGGCTGACCCTGATCTCAAAGATGCCATAATGGCCAACCCTAGTGTCACTTACCGTAGGGGTAAGAACCTACGGGAATTTTTGGTTCATAGCCATTATTCTAAACAATCTAATACCACATCGACATGGCTCAAGTCACCCCTGAAGGGTTTCCATTCTTGCGGAAGATGTTCTTTTTGCCCCTTAATGCCGACTGTAAAAAACTTCTATAATCCTGTCGATGGTAGGCTATATAGAATCGAACAATTCATGAATTGTCAAAGCAAGGGAGTGATCTATGTTGCCAAGTGTCCCTGTCCCAAGCTATATGTGGGCAAAACCATTCAGGAATTGAGAAGACGTGTGTCTAGACATATAAGTGCGGTGACCTGTAATGAGGATACCACTCTTTCTAGACACATTGTAAAATTTCACGGAGGTAACTCCAAGTTGCTTACATTTTGGGGTATTGCCCAGGTTAAAATGGGACCCAGAGCGGGCAACTTGGACCGTAAACTTCTGCAAGAGGAAGCGAGGTGGATTCACCGACTTAATACCATGTCTCCTTTAGGTCTCAATGAGGGTTTTACCTTCAGTGCGTTTCTTTAGCTCTACAGTTGAGCATCGAGAATTCTCCCCGATGTTATTATTGTCCATATTTATGGACTTCTGTGGAATTACGTATATATTTATAGGAAATACTCATAGTTTACCATTACTTCTTTGCCATAATGTTCTTCACAGTGATGTGGAGGACTTTTCCAAATGATACAAATAATAAAATAAAATAATCTAACAATGTGAGAACCATTCTGATCAAATGGTTAGAATGATCTACGTAGTGACAACTATCAGGATTTTGACCACATAATGGAGGCGTTTGGCTATCACTGACATAGTGTATATATGTTCATTGATCCTGTATTGACCCTTATAAATATGGCATATCCCAGAATGGGGATTTTGGAGACACTTTTTATCTGAGAAGGATGACCTTTTTCCTCCCTTCTTTTATTGTGACGCAGCATCGGGTTCATGAACCCGGACCGTGACGTAAACATCGATATGGTAATTAACTGTCAGGGAGTACGTTATGGTTATATGAGGAGGGATGTTGGTAGTTCCCCTTATTTTTCCTCCCCCCCTTATTTGATCTAGGCAGTCCATATTGATGCTGGCTTAATTACTTTATGCATGTCCTAATAGACTGCAGGTCCCTCCTGTATAGTTGCTTTGTGTGCCCTTATTATTGCTGGTATGCACACTTATTGAATGCCGCTTGCATGACATAGATGGCAATGGGCACTAGTGTATATGACAGTAGGCATCGCTATTTAGAGCGAGCCTCTGGCACTAAGTCGCTGTTTGTCGCATCTGCGCAGGCGCAAGCAACTTACTAGGTAAGTCGCGGTCTCGGCTGGTCCAAATACACCAAGTCATTTTCTCATCCTTGTGCGCATGCGTCGCAACCTGTCTCTGATTGAGGTACCTTACACTGTTGTTCATTTGTTGGTTGAACACAGCTGAGAGACGCCCTTGTCTCCCTCATTGCCATTGGCCATCCGGCCGTACACACCTTCAGACACGTCATTTTATGTGTCTATATCAGGATCTAATTTACCCCGCGCCGCCATTAGCCCCGTGTGCCCCTGAAGACGCTACTTGTTAGCGAAACATGTCGGGGGGGCTGTTAATGTTTTAGACACTGCCGTTGATCGGACTTACTGCTACCTACTAGTTGTTAAACAATTTAACTGGTTAGGGACGACACATCTCTATGTTACACATATACATGCCTGTTCAATCAGGTTACATACTTGTATGTCCGATCTAGGTTGGTGATAATTTTAATCATAACTGTGGTTTGTCCAGCTATACGTAGCTATTAAAGAGTATTATTCTCCTTGTCAGTGGTAGCTGGGAAATTGGGTTTGGCTGTTGCAGGCAGCTCCTTTTGTGTATATATGTATTGTGCCCGCCAGCTACCAGGGGTCACATCCTTGTTTGTTTTGTAAATATACTTGCAGCTCACACTTCAGACTGTGAAAAGGGTGGGGCAGTGGGGGATGTCCTGGCAGCGTGCAGGGAGAGGAGAAGGATTGTGGTCCTCCTACTGTCCATGTATGGCTTCAGAAGACCTTTAGGGGAGGGGTAACATGGACTTTTGTTTATCCTATCACCCCCCTTATCAATCAGAGAATGTATAATGATAATTTTTCCCATTACACTATGTTTTATAATTGATATCGCCACATCTGTAACGACTCCGACTATAAAATGAAAACCTTATTTTTCAACACAGTAACTTTATTAAAATAAAACAAAAAAAAAAATGACAGAATAGCTGTTTTATGCCCATTTTGTCTCACAAAAACAGGAATAAAACATAATCAAAAAATTATTTGTACCCTAAAATGGTACTAATAAATACTAGAAGTCGCAAAAAACAATCTTTTATACAGCTACTTCAACAGAAAAATAAAAATGCTCTGGGTCTTTGAATGTGGCAACACAAAAACAAATCATTTTGTAAAAAAAAAAAAAGGGTTTTTATTGTGCAAAAGTAGTGAAGCATAGCAAAGGCTTTATCAATTTAGACTTTTAATAATCGTAATGACCTGTAGAATACAGTTAATACAGATATGGATAATATTGCCAACGGCTAAGGCGCATCTCCAACAGATGTTGGATGAGTTTGAGTAAATTTTGCCTAAACGATATGGCATAAGATCCCAGGATAGGTTCGACAGGAAGTGGCTGCAGGTCCTTTTAAAATTCCCTATGTGAAAGTTGTTCAAATGAATGTAGTACATTATTGGTTAAAATACCTTTTAAGTGGGGATACTCTTTGCAATCCAAGAAGAGAAGTAAATATCAGGGATTGTCTTTTGGTCATCAGTAGATGCCTATTATTTAAGTGCAGTGAAAATATACCCTACATACCACCACTATTTTGTGCCACTCCCCAAGACCTGTATCAATCTTGGGAGTAGATGTAATTTCTTGAGGAGGCAAATGGGTAGGGAACATAAGGGAAGGAATATTAGTGGGTCCGGTAATGTTAAATTTCACAGACACCCATTGCTTAGTAAAGTTGGAAAGCCACTAGTGTTTACTCTGTTCCAGGATAGCTGCTTTGTTGTAGGAGATAGCCTAAGACCCCCCCCCACCCCCATCTATGCTAGAGTATAATGTTTTAGCCACCACTATTGGTCGTTTATTTTGCCAAATAATAGCCATTAAC
Organism: Rhinoderma darwinii; assembly: GCF_050947455.1. NCBI lineage: Eukaryota > Metazoa > Chordata > Amphibia > Anura > Rhinodermatidae > Rhinoderma > Rhinoderma darwinii. Next base: position 64,425,122 of record NC_134693.1, on the reverse strand, counting down.
ATTTTCAGAATGTGAGCTAAGTGACAGGAGAAGAAATGGGTAGGAATGGTTCTATTCTAAAGTGGTATAGTATTTTAACTAAACTCATTATAATGACCGCTGTAATCATTAAACAGGGATTTTAGAAAAAGTAGAGATGTCCTTTTGGACCGATATGAATCCTTCGCATCCAGGTTAAGGAGCAGAGAAGGCATTTGTTCCCTCTGGACCCTAGATATTAGATCAATAAAGAGGCAGGTTCCGTCCATAATTTGACGTTCATTAATGAAACCCACTTGAAAAGTAGATCAGGGTAGGTAGAAGGGGGGCTAAACTAGAATAGAAGCATATGGTTTCAAATCAGTGTTGAAAAGTGAATAGGTTTTTCAAGGTTTGGGGAGGGGTATTATTGAAGCTTTAAGTATTTCCTTAACCCCTTAATGCCCTGTGACGTACTGTTATAGTAATCCCCGTCACTCTTGAGTTCCTTTTCTCCATAACAGAATTTGTCCAGGATTCATTCATATTTACAAAAATGACCGATCGGGAGAGATTGCACATACAATGGTTTGATGTACAGAAATCTAAAATGTCTATGAACAGTACCTTTATTTATAGGTTCATGCTTTCACTTAACACACATTAACCAATCAGATGATGCCAAGTATACAAATGTGTAGTCCACTTCTATATAAGGTAACAAGATTCTTCCTCCTAAAACCCCTTCAAGAACATCTGGTAGTCATTAATGAGGAATGCCTGATGATGTCATCTTTATCCTATGTATTCAAATGATGGGAAATGTCTTGTTTTAAGAGAATCTTAAAACATATCTCATATCTCATTTAATATAATGCAGATATTTTGATAATTATACAATTACTCTAACAGTTCCCCTCTTTTTGACAAAATACTGCATCCAACTATTCTATTCCTAAGGAAGGAACCCGATACTCCCTAAAGGTGATACCTCGGATCCTCCTATTCCTTTCTAACCTAGTATGGTGGCCATTAGAATGGGGATTCTACCTATCATGACTTACAGCAGAAACTGTGGTATATCACGGATTACACGGGTAGCCATATAAATAGTGGGATCATCAAACTTGCCTTGAGATCCTTTCCCACAAATCATCTAAGAGTGGGGTGTTCCTGGCCACACAAATCTATCCCTAATTATCTGATTCTTTCCTAACAACACCACAATGGACACACATGTTGACTTGAGAAGGGTTTCGTCCATCACAGTAGGCACATATCCATCCATCATCATTGATGAATTGAGGCAGTTGAACTGTACCTGGAAGCAAGGATGTAGAAATTATTTTATGTCCCAATGCTTCTCCTTTTTCTACAAACAGAACTTTAATCTCCATTGGGTTTTTATAACCATTACAACACTTTGTCATCAGCATAAAAAATTTGTTTGACAATCAAATAAATAAGTATTCCTATAATAAATACCTACAAAGCTACATGTAATATTCCGTAATACCAACCACCTATTCCCTTAAACCAGTTAGCTGGGTTTAGCCAACTAAACCAATCAGGCCAGTTAAGGTTCCAGTTATCCTGAGAGTTATTAACTTTCCTGAACTCTTCCTTTACCTTCTTAGCCTGCTCGATATCATACTTGACTTGCAACAGAAGAGAGGGTTCTATATAATGGCAGCAGGCAGGGCCTACTATCTGACACATACCACCTTGGGATGCTGTGAGATAGTCCAGGACTATAGCATGCTGGTTAGTTACTAAGATAAGCTGACTGGTAAGTGTGCTAGTTATATTTAAAGCTTCAAAAACATATTCTGTATTATTGTCAAATAAGTCAGCAAGCTTTTCAATATTATGTGCATTTCTTACAGATAGCCCTACTAGTGTGAATGATAGGCCAAACTTTTCTTGCCAGGGAACATGTACTAGGGATTTAGCCTTATTCGGGTCAGCTTCCCTCTTGAACAACATATGATTTGGTATGTTACGGTAAGGAAAATCATTGTGGCTGACTGGAGTCTAGCTAATGTACAGGTTCCTTCTGCTCCTATAGGTATCCATTTCTATGAATTATGACCATACAATATATAGATATAATTTGTAAGCTTAAAGGTGCCACTCATATGATGTACCATCATATCTGGTAGTTCCACAAGCCTTAGGGAATTATGGAAAAGGCACCAGGGTTCACTAGTCTTGTTACCCATGGTTCTATGATATCTTTCCTGTCTGTATATATAAGGATCACTTTGATTATAATTATCCCCAAGATCAGGAATAGCTCCACTTTGGGTACAGGTGGTATTTTCTCCTATTGTGAAGTTTGATGGCCATCACCAACTGGATCATGCACATGCTGGCCCAAACAGTCATTTGAATATGGCATGTGACAGCCTAGACAATCTGAGGCCTTCTGAAAGCTAATTTTCAATTTACTACTAGTAAACTTAAGTGCCGTCATATTGACCCTTTTCCAATTCTTTGTCTATAGTCCATCATCCATGGATTCACTCTTTTAGTAATGTTGACCACCCATCAAAATTCAAAAACATGCCCCACTATTGGAAGAGGGACACTAACGTTAGTCCACATATGGTAATCGTACAATGTCAAGTTCCAACAATCGGACACAAGTTAGTTATTTTTTTCTACAACATTCAGGAGGAAAAGATCAGCACTCCTTGCGGAATTTTAAAAATAAATCTTCTTTATTTATTTAGATAGCCAACAGCAAAACGTCAGTTTTATGTGTTTTATGTATTTTGTCCACTTTAAGATGTTCAGCCTTCCGCTGGCTATCTAAATAAATAAAGAAGATTTATTTTTAAAATTCCACAAGGAGTGCTGATCTTTTTCTCCTGAATGTTGTTCCTATAGCGTGGAGACCGCTGTCTTCTTCGTGCACCTGGGAGGGTGAGCTGACATTTCCATTTTTTATTTTTTTTTCTACAGCCTGATGATGTTTGATAAACTTATTGTCTCAATTCTCCTGAGGGATATCATTTAAGGTTTTAATACATGGGAGTAAAAGATAGGTTGTAATGATGAAGCCTCAGGGTTCAGAACCTTCTTGCAGTGACTGGTATATATCCAGGAAGCTTTCCCTTCATGTTTTACCAAAATGGAAATGGTCAGCTGGATTTGATAGGGTTCGTTAAATCCGGTCTCAAGAGTTCTCCGGACGTGTTTCTTTGCCATTATGCTGTCTCCGGGCTTAACACAATGAGACCCTGCATGGGAATCTGGAACTAGAAGGAAACCATAAACACGATCATACAAAGATATTCTATTTTTATTCAGTGCTCCCACATATGCAGTAAGATCTGAGTGCAAATATTGAAGCTGTTGAGGAAACTATAGTTCTGTTTTGGGTTGACATCCAAACAATATCTCATATGGGTTAAACCCTATCTTTCAGTTTGAAGTGACTCTGACTGAGTGTAACGCTATTAGAGGGCATTCTGTCCATGGTTTTCCTGTCTCAGCCATTGCCTTTTGAATTTTTAAGTTCAGTGTACCAATTCATTCTTTCTACCTTCCCACTACTCTGGGGGTGATAGAGTGTATGGAAAGCCTGTTCAATGTTCAATGCTGACAATACTTCTCTAAGTATCTCTCATGTGAAATGTGTACCTCGGTCACCTTCTATGGTTTCTGGAACACCATACCTACATACCACTTCATTGAGCAGATTCTTAGCCGTGGTTTTTGTATTGGCTGTTACCATAGGTCATGCGTCATGCCATCCTGAAAAGATATCAACACAGACAAAGACATATTCATACCGATCTACCTTTGGAAGCTGTATGCAATTAATCTGCAGTCGCTGGAACGGGGACAATGGCCTTGGGGTATGCTTCTTGGGGACATTTACTGTTCTCCCTGTGTTCTGGCTGGCTCAGAGAAGACATGTCTGCACATATCGGGTAGCAGCGTTGTTGTACCCAGGGGCAACCCAGAACCTGGAAACTAAACTTACCGTTGCATCCTTAGCCGCATGTGTTGGTCCATGTGTCAAATGATGTGTCATCATAGGGTATAGAACCAGGGGTAGGCACAGTTTACCTTTTGTCTGCCGTAGCCGCTCTTCATCTTTTTTTGCCCCTTTTTCCTTCCTTTTTACTTTTTCTTCCATTGCAGCCTGTTTTTGGAGTAATCTGAGAATTGTCATGTCAACCGCTTCAGCAGGCTCATATCATTATTGTGGGGAGAGGAATCAGTGCAGCTGCCTTGGTGCCTCATTTGCCTTTCGGTTACCCACGAACTCAGCTGACTGTTCCCTTGTATGTGCCTGGACTTTTATAATGCTGCTAATGCTAACAAAATCTCTGCTCCTCCAAATTGGGCCATAATCATGTGCAACACCAAATGCATACCTCGAGACCATATAAAAGCTTACAGATTGACCCTCGGCCCGTATACACGCTGCAGTGACAGCCTTCAGATCCGCATCCTGGGCAAAAATCCCAGGTGGCAGTGGTTTGCTGAATCAATCTTTCATACAAGGTGGTAACGCCATATCCTGTCTTGGGTTCTCCATTGTAATATGATCAGGATCCATCAACAAAAAGCTCAAGATCTACATTAGCATTGGGTGTTTGCACCACATTATGAAGTTCATTTGCTTCTTGTTTAATTAATTCAAAACAATCATGCATGTCATCTGGATCATCAAGTAAGAAAAATTTGTGTGTATTTTATTATCACCTTTCTTCCTAATTCTCAATCTTATCTGACTATCCGCTTCATGTTCTGCTCTCTCTAATTCTTTCTCATAGGCCTCTTCTTTCTGTTCTAGCCTTTCTTCCCATTATTCATTCCCCTCTTCTGGACCAAGTGGAAGTAATGTCGCTGGATTCAGAACTCTGCATCTTTTGATGGTGAGGGGTGGGGTGTAAGTAATTCTAGCTCGTATTTTGTAAATCTTGCAGCTGATAGATGTTTTGTCCTGGCATGTGACAACATTTCCTGTACTGTATGTGGTACCTCTATGGTGAGAGGGCTCTCAAGTACAATATCTGCTACTCTATCTTTTAAAGTTTGGCTGCTACTACTGCTCTGATGCACGACGGTGCCCCTCTGATCACAGGGTCTTGATGTACAGAGTAATACCCCAATAGTGTTTGTTTTGACCCATGTAGTTGTGTAAGGACACCTTGTGCATGTTCTTTTGTCTCATGAGAAAAGAGGTTAAAGGGTTTCATGTAGTCTGGTAAGACTAAGGCTGGGTTCACACGACCTATTTTTAGGCGTAAACGAGGCATATTATGCCTTGATTTACTCCTGAAAATACGGCTCTAATACGTCGGCAAGCATCTGCCCATTCACTTGAATGGGTTTGTCGACGTACTGTGCCGACGACCTGTAATTTACGCGTCGTCGTTTGACAGCTGTCAAACGACGACGCATAAAATGACTGCCTCGTCAAAGAAGTGCAGGACACTTCTTTGGACGTTTTTGGATCCGTTTTCTCATAGACTCCAATAAAAAGAGCTCCAAAAACGGACATAAAAAATGCTGCGAAAACGCAGCGAAAAACGCGAGTTGCTCAAAAAACGTCTGAAAATCAGGGGCTGTTTTCCCTTGAAAACAGCTCCGTATTTTCAGATGTTTTTGGTCACTACGTGTGCACATACCCTAAGGGTATGTTCACACTGATTTTTTTGACAAGTTTTTTGAAGGGACACGCCCTATCTTCGGGTGTTTACGCCTCTGACATCCCATTGACATCAATGGAAGGCAGAGAAAGAGTATTTCACAGACTTTTATGCGCTCAGTGACTGCGGACGAAAAACGCAGCGAAAATCGGCGTGCAGGGAAAGGAAAATCTGCCTCAAACTTCCAAACGGAATTTCCGCCTGCAAAAAACTCTGTGCTAACTCAGCCTTAGGCTATGTTCACACGGAGTATTTTGCAGGAAGTTTGAGGCAGATTTTCCTCTCCCTGCACGCCGATTTTCGCGGAGTTTTTCGCGGCGTTTTTCTCCATTGAGCGCCGCGGGCATAAAACACCGCAAAATACGCTCTCTCTGCCTCCCATTGAAGTCAATGGGAGGTCAGAGGCGGAAGCGGCCGAAGATAGGGCATGTCGCTTCTTTTTCCCGCGAGGCAGTTTTACTGCTCGCGGGAAAAAAACGCCGACGCCTCCCATTGAAATCAATTCATCATTTTTCTCTCTTACTTCCTGCTCATCTAATGCCCTTAGGACCAAAATAGTTTGTTCCACAGGTATTAGAATACAATCTAGTGTACTCCTCCCATCAATTTTTCCCTCAATTCCGTAGCATCTAGCAATTTACTCGTCATAGCCAGATGCTCAGGTTGGGTCCATGAGAGCAAGCACCCCAACATTAATTAACCCCTAGTGGTTTGGCATTTCTACATTTAGAACAAAAGAAGGCATTCATAGGATTACATTGTCTATCTATTGGGTACTCCAACCCTCTGTAGAGATCTGGATACAACCGGGATCCTTCCCTTATAGTCTTTCCCATATTGATACCTGAGATAAGGATAGGGTTGGGATATAACTTGTACCTGTCCTGGGGAAGTGGAGGTTCAGGTATCTGATGTATCAAATGGGGTGCGGGCGTGACTATCATAGTGGTAGATTTATCTATAGCTGCAGTGTTTTTTCCATGATTTCTGACCTTGTGTTTTTTATATCTGGTTTTACTACAACATTTTTCCCTTTACTTTTCATTACTTTTTCTGACACTTCTAGCCAAGTTTGTCCCTCTCATTTACAGCATCACTTTCTACAGTTTCTTCCTGGCGCAATGGTCTGGCTGTCCTCCAAGAATATTCAACTGAGGGTGCTGTCATGCAAGTTTGCTCCCAGGTTCCTCGGACCCTTTGAGATCTTGCAACGGATTAACCCTGTCGCCAAAACAAGCTTTGGCTGCCTTCTGCCCTCAAGATCCCCAATTCCTTTCATGTCTCTCTCCTAAAACCAGTGGTGCGGAATCGCTTCACCAAGACTCCTAGCCCTGCGGTTGCCTCCAGCGGCCCTTCAGACACCTTCGAGGTTAAGGAGATCTTGGACACCAAGAAAGCGAGAGGAAAGACTTTTTATTTTGTGGATTGGAGGGGGTTTTCTCCTGAAGAGAGGTCCTGGGAGCCAGAGGAGAACCTCAATGCTCTTACCCTTCTGAAGAAGTTTCTATCTCGCTCTGGTCCCAGGAAGAGGGGGCGTAAGAGGGGGGATACTGCCATGCCCATGGCCGCGGGCCGTCAGGCTCACTCACCTCCTGACGCCCGCAGCCATGGATTTGCGAGCGCTGGCCCCAGTCTCCTCCTCAGGTGACGCCAGCGCTCACTTCCGCTCACCTCGGCCAGGTGCCGTAGGGTGCATGCGCACGCTCGTGCCCACTCTTAAAGGGGCAGCGCGTGCACCGGACTTTTATGTGTAATTAGCCCATAGCACCCTGGACAATAAGTAGAGACCAGCCCCGTCCTTCCATGCCTGAGTGCTGTTGTCGTATCCTAAGTTTGTCTTGCAAATGGTCCCCTAGTGTTTCCTGCTCCCAGTGTTCCCTGTTCCTGTATCCCGTGCTACCCTGTTCTAGTGCCGTGCTGTGCTGTAGTCTTGCTGTGCTGTATCTACGCCTGTCCTGCTGCTCCACGCCTGACGTCTACCCGCTGCCTAGTCCCAGTCGAGCCTGCCTTGCTACTGTCCGAGCTGCCACAGGTACTGTAATGTCCCCCTGACAGCCGCAGCCAAGAGTGCTGGCCCCAGCCTCCACCTCAGGAGACGTCACTCACCTCAGCCGGATCCCGTATGGTGTGCGCGCACGCTCCTACCCGCTCTTAAAGGGGCAGCGCGCACCGGACATTCTGATGAACCTTGACCCGTGAGTACCCTGGACTATAAGAGGGGTCCAGCCCCCTGCTTCTATGCCTGAGCGTTGTTGTGTTCCCTAAAGTTTGTCTATTTGATGGCCTCCTAGTGTGTTTCCTGTTCCAGTCCCTGTGCCAGTCCCTGTCCCTGTACCTATAGTTGTTTCCAGTTCTTGTTCCTAGCAATCCATACCTTCCTGGTCTAGCACGGAGCTGTGCCAAAGTTGTGCTGCGCTACATCTACGTCTGACCTGCTTCACCTCGCCTGACGTCCGCCTGCTACCTAAGTCCCAGTCGAGCCTGCCCTGCTGCTGTCTGAGCTGCCACAGGTACCTATAGAACTATAGACAATCACCTGCTCCCTGTTGGCCAGCTGCCTTACTGCCAAGGCGGTACGGCCCAGTGGGTCCACAGACCCTTCATGACAGGTACCTTATACGAACTGTGAACTGTGACCTGCACCCTGTTGGCCGGCTGCCATACCGCCAAGGCTGTATGGCCCAGTGTGTCTACAAACCCAACGTGACAATTGGCATTTGTAGATTTAAAATATTTTGGTTGAACCAGAATAAGTTCATACATTTGTATGTAACATTTAATTGTGAAATGTTTGTAAGCTAAAAATTTGTCACTAGAATAGCCACTACAATGTGTTCTTACTTGTGCTGTATTATATCTGTGTTTGAAATATTCATTCCAGAAAGTCAGGTAGCCATCCTTAAGGAAAAAAAAAAGTTCCAGGTTAATGGAAATTTAGGTTAAAATTTCCAGGATAGGGGAACTTTTAAAGGGGGAACTTAATGTAAATAGTTCCAGGAATAGGCCTCAAGAATTAGGGCTTGCTACCCTAATAAGTAGAGGTCTGGATTAAAATGGGCTCACTAAATAGTAAATTAGGTCCTAAGGGCCAGGAAAAAGCGAGGATAACCGGGTCTATGGATATAGTGAGACCACAGAAGGGAGGATGGGCAGTAGAAGGCATAAGGGACGGATTGGAGGAAAGTAAAGATGAGGAGGTTCTCTTCTCCTTGTGTCCGCCTTCCATTTCATACGGTCAACCGCCAGCAGAATGGAGGATCGAGTCTGCTGCCAGATCTGTAGATCTGTAGAAGGTCCCTAAAGATCGTGTCAGCAGCTGGTATCTCGGACGTATCAGGCACCGGGAGAGGTATTCGTGGGTCTTGACCAAGGACAATGAAGAACGGTGTGTTCCTTGTGGACTCGCTGGTATGATTGTTATAAGAGAACTCAGCCCACGGAAGCAACTGCACCCAGTCATCATGCTGCCTAGAGACGAAATGGCGTAGGTAGTTCTCCAAGATATGATTGATCCTCTCGACCTGACCATTGGACTGAGGATGGTAGGCCGAGGAAAAGTCCAATTTCACACCTAGGAGCCGGAAGAGGGCTCTCCAGAACCTCGATGTGAACTGAACCCCCCGATCAGACACAATATGCTGCGGCAAGCCGTGCAGGCGGAAGATGTGTTGGATGAAAAGCTTGGCCAGTTGAGGAGCAGAAGGAAGACCGGTCAGAGGAAGGAAGTGGGCCATCTTCTAAAATCGATCCACCACCACCCAGACGGTACTGCATCCGGCAGAGAGAGGCAGGTCAGTAATAAAGTCCATAGCTATATGCTGCCAGGGAGCATCAGGCACAGGCAATGGCTGGAGCAGGCCAGCAGGTCTGGAGTGAGCGACCTAGTTAGCTGCACACATAAAGCAGGAGGGAACAAAGTCCATAATGTCCTTGGGCAGTGTCGACCACCAGAAATGACGGGCAATCAGATCCCGGGTCTTACGAGTCCCCGCGTGACCTGCCAGTCTAGAGGAGTGTCCCCAGCAGAGAATTCTCCCTCTGTCAGCCAGGCGCACAAAAGTCCTCCCTGGAGGAATGTCCCCAACTTGCAAGGGATTGACAGAGACCATGCAGGATGGGTCAATAATGTTCTGTGGCATTTCCATGGTGTCTTCTGTTTCGAAAGAACTGGACAAGGCATCAGCCCTTACATTCTTGTCAGCCGGGCGATAATAGAGCTCAAACTGGAACCTGGTAAAGAACAGCGACCACCTGGCCTGACGAGGATTCAGCCGTTGGGCCGTCTGGAGGTAGGTGAGGTTCTCGTGGTCCATAAAAATCATGGGATGAGCTGCACCCTCTAGTATATGTCTCCACTCCTCCAGGGCCAATTTGATGGCCAGTAACTCCCGATCCCCAATCGAGTAGTTTCGTTCTGCGGATGAGAAGAGTTTAGAGAAATATCCATATACCATTGACTTGCCCTTGGAACCTCTCTGGAACAGGAATGCACCAGCACCGACAGAGGAGGCGTCCACCTCCAACAAGAACTGTAGAGAAACATGAGATCAATAGCAATAGATACTTGTTTTTCACTGTGATCTGGTTGATACGCCGGTAGTCGTTACAGGGATGTAGAAAACCATCCTTCTTCTTGACGAAGAAGAACCCGGCTCATGCCGGGGAGGAAGACTTCTGTATGAAGCCCCGCTCCAAGTTCTCTTTGACATAGGCGGACGTAGACAGAGTCTCTGGCAAAGAGAGAGGATATACCCTACCATGTGGAAGGGCTGCGCCAGGAATCTGCTCGATAGGACAGTCATACACTCGGTGTGGGGGCAGCGTCTCCTCCTTCCTCTTGCTGAATACATCCGAAAATGCAGCATAATGGCCAGGCAATCCTGCCAATGACTGAGGCAGAGGAGGCTGAGCCATACGAATCTGTCCCAGGCAACGGTTGTGACATTCGGGGCCCCATTGGAGAACCTCTCAGGAGTTCCATTCCAGGACTGGGGCATGTAGTCGGAGCCAAGGCAGGCCCAGCAGCACGGGGTTAACGGCCTTGGACAAGACAAAAAATGATAGCAACTCAGAGTGGAGAGCTCCCACTTGTAGCCTCAGCGGCTTGGTCACATCAATAACTGGATCTAGCAGAGGAAGTCAATTTACTGATGCCTCCATCAACGGCCTCTCCAGAGGGGTAGTGGGCAATTGAAGAAGATCCACCAGGTCTCTACAAGTGAAATTAGCAGCGGATCCAGAGTCCAGATATGCAGAGACCTGATGGTCACGGGTAAGGACAATTTGGACGGAAGTCCTTTTTTACCCAAGGTTGTCTCTCCTACCAACCCGAGGTTTTGGGGCTTTTGGGGAAACAGGCGCACAAGATGGCCTCCGAAGCCGCAATACAGAAAGAGTCCCGAGGTGCGTCTGCGTTGTCTCGGCATCAGAAAATAACAGAGATTGCTGCAAGGATGGAACTGCACTATGGAGGCCTCCCTCCCGTCAAGCCTCTTGGAACCGTTCTCGAATCCTCATATCAATCCGGGCGGACAGAAGGGTGAGATCATCCAGAGTAGACGGCAGATCTCGGGCGGCAAGCTCGTCTTTAATTCTAGGAGACATGCCAGAATTTAGCCACCAGGGCCTCATTGTTCCACAACAGTTCTCCCGTCAGGGTGCGGAAGTGGATGGCGTACTCGCCCACGGAGGTGTCTCCTTGGCGTAGGTTCATCAAGGAGGTTGCTGCAGACGAGACTCATCCAGGCTCCTCAAACACCATGCGAAAAGTCGAGAGGAAGCCCTGAAAGTCACGGGTCTCTGGTCCTTGTCTCTCCCAGATAGGGTTTGCCCATGCAAGGGCAAGAGAGATGATGAATGTGACCCTTGCGCTATCAGACGAAAATGCACTTGCATACAGACTTTAGTGGATATGGCACTGGTTCAAGAATCCATGACAGGTCCTCGCGTCTCCATCATAGCGATCAGGAAGTGGCAAATAAAAACGTGGATCAACACTGCCAGGAGGTGTAGTAGGAGGAACGGCAGCTTGTGACTTCATCTTGGTCTTGGATCGACCAGCGGGGTCCATGGCCTGAGCGTACTGTACTGTTGGGTTCGAGGACCCACTGGGCCGTACCGCCTTGGCGGTATGGCAGCCGGCCAACAGGGTGCAGGTCACAGTTCACAGTTTGTATAAGGTACCTGTGGCAGCTCGGACAGTAGCAAGGCAGGCTTGGCTGGGACTAGGCAGCGGGTAGACGTCATACGTGGAGCAGCAGGACAGGCATAGATACAGCACAGCACGACTACAGCACGGCACAAGAACAGGATAGCACGGGATACAGGATACAGGAACAGGGAACACTGGGAGCAGGAAACACTAGGGGACCATTTGCAAGATAAACTTAGGATACAACAACAACAATGCTCAGGCGTGAAAGGAAGGGGCTGGTCTCTACTTATAGTCCAGGGTGCTATGGGCTAATTACACATACGGGACCCGGCCAAGGTGAGCGGAAGTGAGCGCTGGCGTATCCTGAGGAGGAGACTGGGGCCAGCGCTCGCAGATCCATGGCTGCGGGCGTCAGTTGGTGAGTGAGCCTGACGGCCATGGGCATGACACCAATACCCACATAAAACAATTACTTTATAATAAAGATACAGAAAATACTGGACAAAGACATTCCAAGTCTTTGAGAAGGGGAAGGGGATAAAAACAGACATAGCTGGAAGAGCTGTTGTAACAGGATCTCTTCAAGGAGAGATAAGGCAGCTGTGGGAGGACAAATCAGGAGGAGGCAGATGCAATAAACTGGGGCTTGTAGTACCACAACATCTACTTCCTCTGTTTCCCTCTCACCTTTTTTAAAGTTCAGCTATGCACAACAAGATTCACTATTAACCCTTTATGTGAGGATTACTAGCAGTTCTGGAGAGCTTAGTAATAGAAGTTTTGGTGGGATAATACCTTTTAACACCATACTGAAGAGGACCATATCACTGACTCAGACATCGCTCATATCATACATTAATGGAAGTATACACCTATATACAGTGAAGGAAATAAGTATTTGATCCCTTGCTGATTTTGTAAGTTTGCCCACTGTTAAAGACATGAATAGTCTAGAATTTTTAGGCTAGGTTAATTTTACCAGTGAGAGATAGATTATATAAAAAAAAAAAACAGAAAATCACATTGTCAAAATTATATATATTTATTTGCATTGTGCACAGGGAAATAAGTATTTGATCCCTTTGGCAAACAAGACTTAAAACTTGGTGGCAAAACCCTTGTTGGCAAGCACAGCAGTCAGACATTTTTAGTAGTTGATGATGAGGTTTGCACACATGTTAGATGGAATTTTGGCCCACTCCTCTTTGCAGATCATCTGTAAATCATTAAGATTTCGAGGCTGTTGCTTGGCAACTCGGATCTTCAGCTCCCTCCATAAGTTTTCGATGGGATTAAGGTCTGGAGACTGGCTAGGCCACTCCATAACCTTAATGTGCTTCTTTTTGAGCCACTCCTTTGTTGCCTTGGCTGTATGTTTCGGGTCATTGTCGTGCTGGAAGACCCAGCCACGAGCCACTTTTAATGTCCTGGTGGAGGGAAGGAGGTTGTCACTCAGGATTTGACGGTACATGGCTCCATCCATTCTCCCATTGATGCGGTGAAGTAGTCCTGTGCCCTTAGCAGAGAAACACCCCCAAAACATAATGTTTCCACCTCCATGCTTGACAGTGGGGACGGTGTTCTTTGGGTCATAGGCAGCATTTCTCTTCCTCCAAAAACGGCGAGTTGAGTTAATGCCAAAGAGCTCAATTTTAGTCTCATCTGACCACAGCACCTTCTCCCAATCACTCTCAGAATCATCCAGATGTTCATTTGCAAACTTCAGACGGGCCTGTACATGTGCCTTCTTGAGCATGGGGACCTTGCGGGCACTGCAGGATTTTAATCCATTACGGCATAATGTGTTACCAATGGTTTTCTTGGTGACTGTGGTCCCAGCTGCCTTGAGATCATTAACAAGTTCCCCCCGTGTAGTTTTCGGCTGAGCTCTCACCTTCCTCAGGATCAAGGATACCCCACGAGGTGAGATTTTGCATGGAGCCCCAGATCGATGTCGATAGACAGTCATTTTGTATGTCTTCCATTTTCTTACTATTGCACCAACAGTTGTCTCCTTCTCACCCAGCGTCTTACTTATGGTTTTGTAGCCTATTCCAGCCTTGTGCAGGTCTATGATCTTGTCCCTGACATCCTTAGAAAGCTCTTTGGTCTTGCCCATGTTGTAGAGGTTAGAGTCAGACAGATTAATTGAGTCTGTGGACAGGAGTCTTTTATACAGGTGACCATTGAAGACAGCTGTCTTTAATGCAGGCACCAAGTTGATTTGGAGCGTGTAACTGGTCTGGAGGAGGCTGAACTCTTAATGGTTGATTTTAAACCAAAAAGGATTTCTTGAAATCATGCAATTAGTTTCATCAAAATGCAATTTTATTAAACAAATTTTACTATTTATTAAACATCAGTACAAAGTACAAAAATAACCCCCCTCCCAAGTATATACTATAGACATTTAAAATATGTTAAAAGAAAGCCAGGTGATTCCTAATATAATGTCGTAGATCAAAAATTGTAATGATTCCTCACACAGTATATCAAAACACCTCAGGTAGACTACAGATTAAATACCATGTGTGTTACTGTGTACACACGATCAATCAGATTAAATACCATGTGTGTTATTATGTGCACACGATCAATTAGAACAATGCTGTATGTGTTCCTGTGTACATAAAATACAAGGCACGATCAATTTAGAGCAATGCTAGATGAATATCAAAGAATGTTTGCTTATAAAGAATGGTATAGCCATTCTAGTCATCCTATTTCAAAGCAGTGTAGGAGAAAGGATAACAGTGCAATAAGTAACACATACTGGCAGAAAGTTACTAGTGGTATAAAGTCAGCATACCTGAGGATGACATAATGAGAGTGGGCACCTGGACACCGAGCACCTCGACGCGCGTTTCGCAACCTTCGTCAGGAGGTGTAGTGGCTACTCTGACAGCTCAACCTTAAATGTAGTGTGAGAAAACCCCAAAGACCAATGGTGCATCGCGCACCGCACACGCCCACCAACGTCCCACCGTCAGCGTCATGACGAGCACCACTGAATGCAAAGTGTCAGCGATGTCCGTCACTACAACTTCCGGCCCGGGAGCGGTGAGTGCCTCAGCGCGCAAGCGCACCATAATCAAACATATTATTTATACAAATGCATCATTATTAGGGTAATGTCAACCATGTATCTCCAGAAAATGTATAACACAGACACTAATATGGATATCTCTAAATAATTCGTCAAGCATGTACCAATGGATCTCATACCATATAATCATCAATGTGCACAATTAGTTACAAAGTGCATAAAGCGAGACTGCGGATGATATTATTAGAACTAGATTTAGAACCATATAGTGTCAGTATACGTCATGCAGATGATAATCAATATGTTAGTATGTTGATTTATCTGTGCCCAAGAGAATATATGTATATAAAACATGCACATGTGTTAATAAAGATATATATATATATATATATATATATATATATATATATATATATATATATATATAAATATAATAATACCAAATAAATGGACAATACAACTTCACCATAATAAAGTAAATAAATGAATAAGTGAAAAAATGAATATAAAAACAAAAAGTAAAAAAGATTGTGAACAAAAATTCATATGTGTATATATACACTAGAAGTGCAATAATACACAATTGTATAGACAACATTTTAGTGTTGCGAAAATCGGCTATATATCAAATAGCCAAATTAAGTTACTTGACGGTGTATAAAATATGTTTACATATAAAGTATAATTTAGTTTAATAACCATACACACATATATATAAAAAAAAGTGTAGTAATTTCATGGTGGGACAATAAATGCCACAGTAAGAGCCATGGAAGTCCGGCACAGGGCGAACACCCGGGACGTCCACCAAGAGGGGGCCCTCCGCTCAGGAACAGCCGGGACCAACCTCACACCAGACAACCAAACCATCGCCGAAACAGAGATTGTCCAAACCAGGAAAAATTATATACATATATATATATAAACCATACAAAAACTATACATATGGTCCATACATATATTATGTGTTCTTGTGTTAAGTGAAAAATATACACCAAACGATACATACATACAAACATATAATTACACAGTATGGTTGTGCATAATCCAAGCACATGCCATACATATATACCCTGTGAAATCAATTCAAATGTATCCTCACAAATCACGTTGTGTGTAGTAAATACCCACATATATATATACACATTTTGGGCACAAATATAAATTGATATTATACAAATGTGCATACACAATGCATATACACAAATATACAAATATCAACATAAATAATGCCATTCCACACACAGTACACAAATACACTATAAACAGATACAGCACAGCATCATTTAAAATTGATACATATAACAGCCAATTGCCAATCCAGTATAGAACTTTCTGCAATAGATATTTACAGATAACAACACAAATATCGGCTCTGTCAAATGACAGATACTATACGTAGAGAAATTACATAACAACAGACTTATGGTATATCTAATGATGCTATTTCTTCCATCATCCACTTTATCTTCCATCGTGTAGTCACAGAGTAGTATAGATTAACGGTAACCGGATTCATGACATAGTCAGTCAAGCGAGATCTAATCAGAGTAGCAAAAATATCAGTTAAAAAACATAAATATAACACAATACTTACAAGAAGGATGCAAAACTTTGAGATTCGTTAAGGCCTTTCGGAGACATAGTATCCAAGATCACAATCCATTTAGTCTCCTTTCGCAAAAGGTCCCTAAAAACATCACCCCCACGATTCCCCTGATAAATCCGATCAATCCCCTTAATTTTGAGCTGTCTCCAATTTCTATCATGGTGGTCCCTGAAATGCCTAGCCAAAGGCTTATTTCGATCACCAAAACCTTGATCGAATTCTTCATTCCCTTTATATCACGAATGTGCTCCATCACGCGCACTTTTAACTTCCTCGTGGTCATCCCCACATAGATTTTTGTTCACAATCTTTTTTACTTTTTGTTTTTATATTCATTTTTTCACTTATTCATTTATTTACTTTATTATGGTGAAGTTGTATTGTCCATTCATTTGGTATTATTATATTTATATATATATATATATATATATATATATATATATATATATATATATATATATATATATATATATATATATCTTTATTAACACATGTGCATGTTTTATATACATATATTCTCTTGGGCACAGATAAATCAACATACTAACATATTGATTATCATCTGCATGACGTATACTGACACTATATGGTTCTAAATCTAGTTCTAATAATATCATCCGCAGTCTCGCTTTATGCACTTTGTAACTAATTGTGCACATTGATGATTATATGGTATGAGATCCATTGGTACATGCTTGACGAATTATTTAGAGATATCCATATTAGTGTCTGTGTTATACATTTTCTGGAGATACATGGTTGGCATTACCCTAATAATGATGCATTTGTATAAATAATATGTTTGATTATGGTGCGCTTGCACCGCTCCCGGGCCGGAAGTTGTAGTGACGGACATCGCTGACACTTTGCATTCAGTGGTGCTCGTCATGACGCTGACGGTGGGACGTTGGTGGGCGTGTGCGGTGCGCGATGCACCATTGGTCTTTGGGGTTTTCTCACACTACATTTAAGCTTGAGCTGTCAGAGTAGCCACTACACCTCCTGACGAAGGTTGCGAAACGCGCGTCGAGGTGCTCGGTGTCCAGGTGTCCTATCCCACTCTCATTATGTCATCCTCAGGTATGCTGACTTTATACCACTAGTAACTTTCTACCAGTATGTGTTACTTATTGCACTGTTATCCTTTCTCCTACACTGCTTTGAAATAGGATGACTAGAATGGCTATACCATTCTTTATGAGCAAACATTCTTTGATATTCATCTAGCATTGCTCTAAATTGATCGTGCCTTGTATTTTATGTACACAGGAACACATACAGCATTGTTCTAATTGATCGTGTGCACATAATAACACACATGGTATTTAATCTGATTGATCGTGTGTACACAGTAACACACATGGTATTTAATCTGTAGTCTACCTGAGGTGTTTTGATATACTGTGTGAGGAATCATTACAATTTTTGATCTACGACATTATATTAGGAATCACCTGGCTTTCTTTTAACATATTTTAAATGTCTATAGTATATACTTGGGAGGGGGGTTATTTTTGTACTTTGTACTGATGTTTAATAAATTGTAAAATTTGTTTAATAAAATTGCATTTTGATGAAACTAATTGCATGATTTCAAGAAATCCTTTTTGGTTTAATATGTGAATATTGTGGTATCTTGAGTATAATTAACTAGTAGGAAATATATTGATATAGGTTATTATAACTCTTAATGGTTGGTAGGGGATCAAATACTTATTTCTCTGTGCGCAATGCAAATAAATATATATAATTTTGACCATGTGATTTTCTTTTTTTTTTTTTATATATATATAATCTATCTCTCACTGGTAAAATTAACCTAGCCTAAAAATTCTAGACTGTTCATGACTTTGACAGTGGGCAAACTTACAAAATCAGCAAGGGATCAAATACTTATTTCCTTCAATGTACATTGCACAGCATAATTTAGACACTAACAGAGACAAACATCTATTCCCCTCATATTTCAATAACACACTTAGCATACACATATAACACATACAGGGGCCCAGACAAGTTCACAGAGATTCTCTGCTGCCCACCAGACCCACAGGAGACTTACCCCACAGAGAGAGGGAGAGAGTGTGAATAGCAAGACAATGGCTTACTCACCGGATTTTCCCTCCCTTCCTCCAAAGGGAAATTCCACGCTAGTTTCGGATCAGGCGGGTTTTGATGAGATCTTTTTGAGGCCTCCAAATGTTATAGTAATCCCCATCAATCTTAAGTTCCTTTTCTCCGTAACAGAATTTGTCCAGGATTCATTCATATTTACAAAAATGACAAATCGGGAGAGATTGCACATACAATGGTTTGATGTACAGAAATCTAAAATGGCTGTGAATGGAGCCTTTATTTATAGGTTCATGCTTTCCCTTAACACACATTAACCAATCAGATGATGCTAAGTATACAAATGTGTAGTCCACTTCTATATAAGGTAACAAGATTCTTCCTTCTAGAATCCCTTCAAGATCCAGCCGATTAACCCTTTAGATGCAAAACTCAAAAGCGAGCGCTGCATCTATGCGATACAATTGCGGGGTTCCGATGACTACTTTGGCAGACCAGAGGCCTATCAATGGACTCCTGTCTGCCAAGTATGGAGGCCTGTTAGGTTCCACCCGGAGGCGGGGCCTAAAAGACTTCCGGCCGCATGGGGAAGATGGTTCAGGAGCTGAGCCTGCAGCATCAGCCGTGGGTGTCAGCTGTATATTACACCTGTTTGACACCATACTGTAATTAACCCCTTAGATGCAACAATGAAAAGCGATCGCGGCATCTTAGTGGTTTGTAGCGATTGGCATTGACAGGATGTGATCGTGAGGATGCAGATCGTTGCTATGCCAACCGGATGCCTAACAATGGCCTTCTGGTCTGCCACGTACGATAGCCTATTAGGCCCCGCCCAGAGACAGGACCTAATAGGCTTGCTGTCAGTGAATGACTGACAGCTGTAATGCATTGCACTAAGCGGGTAGTGCAATGTATTAGAATAAAGATCAGAGGTGCAGGCCTTCAAGTCCCCTAGTAAGACAAAAAATGTTTTTTATAAAAAGTTGAATAATATATGCCTACGGGAGGGTTTCCGTGCCGTAGAAACCAGGCAGAAAAAATAGGACATGTCCTATTTTCTTATTTTACGTGTGCATGGAGCCTACGTCCACATATATGGCATTGCCATACCCGGGTAAACCCGCTTGTAAGGGGGTGATGCTGCCCCTTTAAATTGAACTGTCTGCCCAGTGCAGCCTCCATGTGTGTTGGTATCTATGTTCTGAATTCCCTCCTGTGTGTAGTGATGTTTATACCTATGTGTTATCTGTTGCATGCCTGCCTGCCATGTTATGTGCAGTCACTACGTGTCACTGCAGTATGAGTGACATAGAGATAGAGCTGCCTGGCAGGAAGCAGGAAGGGGTGTGTGTGTGTGTGTGCGTGTGCGTGTGCCCGTGTGCGTGTGCATGTGTGTGTGTGTGTGTGTAGCAGACAGGGAAGTCAGAGACGTCTGCTGCAGCTTGGTAGGGAGAGAGTATGGCCTCCCAGCGCCTGAGCCTGGCAAGAAGGTGCAGGATGGAGGTCCTCCCTACAAGAGAGGGACTGTGCGGAACAGGGAGGTTACCCTGTGAGGAGTAGGAGATGCCTAGGAGGATTTAGAAAGTGGCGTCCATGTTGGAGTATGCCCCATAAGAGATAAGTGGGGAGACGTCTGTTTCTTTTTACGCCTGCATTATTGAGAAGAGACCTGTCAATGGGTGAATTAATGTAAAGCAACTGAAATTATTTTGAGCGGTCCTTAAAGAGACTGTACCCGATTCAAAATCTTGGACTTAGAACTGTGTGAGCGTGTCACTCCGTGGCCTGAGTGTTGTGTGAACAGTACACAACGTGCACGTATGCAGCTGAGGGAGTCGGTATCCGTGAAGATAGTGGTGTAGCAGCCACCGTGGCCCACGGAGGCGCAGAGCATTCCTCTAAAGTGACTGGTATACCATAGGCGTAGCAGGACAGGCTGTGGGTAGAGGGTAGCCCCTCAGCAACCCGTAGCGTCACCGCAAATTATAAGTAGGTAACGCTGCCATATATAAACAAACATTATATTAGAAAAGTAATTATACACGTCACATTAGGTTAAAATAAAAATAAAATGTATTCCTGGCCAACCCCTTTAAGGTTGTACTTGATGGACCTATATCTTTTTTCAACCTATGTATATATTTAACTATGTAATTATGATATGTTACGTAAGACTTAGCCTGCTCTCAATTTTGGGTTCATGGATATTCTAAGGGCAGAGAAGTAACAAGGGACTACCATGCCCCGTGCCTGTGGACCATGCTGGGCTTCCCCCCAGATAAGACCCCAGAAGATCAAACAGCCCAGGCTCATGTGAAAAGAAAAGCATTTGCTCACTGCTCCTTTGTCTTCCCTTGTCTGCAGAGGGCCGACCTGGATCAGATCTGGCTGCCACCTACGGTCCGGTCTGTTCCATGATGCATATAAAGGCCTGACGCTGGGATATTGTACACAGCTCTCCCTTGTAGATGGTGCCACACAGCTACCCGTTGTATATGGTTCCATAGCCCCCCTTGTAGACAATGCCACACAGCCCTCCCTTGCAGATGGTGCCGCACAGACCCCCTTATAGAATGTGCCACACAGCCCTCCCTTGTAGATGGTGCCACATAGCCCCCTGTAGATAGTGCCACACAGCTCCCCATTGTAGATGGTGCCACACAGCCCCCCTTGTAGACAATGCCACACAGCCCTCCCTTGTAGACGGTGCCACACAGCCCTCCCTTGTAGATGGTGCCACACAGCCCCCCTTGCAGATGGTGCCACACAGCCCCCCTTTAGATGGTGCCACACAGCCTCTCTTGCAGATGGCGCCACACAGCCCCCCTTGTAGATTATGCCACACAGCCCCCCTTGTATATGATGCAACACAGCACCCCCTTGTAGAAATAAATTTAAAAAATTACTTACCTAGCCCCGTTTCCTGATCCGAGACCCGTTCCCTGCTCCGAGACCATTGCGTAGGTCGGCATGATCCAGTAGCGTCATCACGCCAGCCTGCGCTGGGACCTTGTCCTAATGTCTTATAGGCTGCTTGCCTAATATGGCTTGTAGCCTCGTAATGGCGGAGCAGGAAGCTGCTCCTCCATAGTATTCAATTGTGTCTGCTTCCTGAGGAATGTAACAGTCGCTAGCACCGAGCCAGCCATAAATGTAATGTGCCCATAGAAGCAGGGGGCCCTGAGAAGATGGAACCGCCAGAGAGACACTCATAGCTATGAGTAAGAATCAACAGGTTTGAAACGCGTAAGCTTTCTTCACCCGGGATTTTTATCCATCTTATTTTAAAAGTGTTATCAATAAAGCTACAGTGATTTTACTACATCGTGTGCCGGACCCATTTCACTTTTATGGACATCCATCTACCTTTGAGGTAGACTTCTGTCCATTTGCACCGATAAAATACAGGACGAGGTGACCAGACAGCAATGTGGTGAGCTGACCTTTTTTCTATTTCTTGTGTATACTATCACCGGTGCTGCTGGACTGTGGGCTGCTATATATATATATATATATATATATATATATATATATATATATATATATACTGTATATATATATATATATATATATACTGTCGAGTGTCACGAAGGGTCTGTGGACCCACTAGGCCGTACCGCCTTGGCGGTATGGCAGCTGGCCAACAGGGCGCATGATAATGTCTATAGTTCGTGTAGGTACCTGTGGCAGCTCAGATAGCAGTAGGGCAGGCTCGGCTTGGACTAGGCAGCAGGGAGATGTCAGGTGAGGTGAAGCAGTTCATACGTGGGATACAGCGTGACACGACTTGGCACAGCACAGTGCTCGACCAGGATGGTATGGAATGCAATGAACAGAAACTGGAACAGGTGCAGGAATAGGTACAGGAACAGGAAACAGGAACACCCTAGGAGGCCATCACATAGACAAACTTAGGAAACATCAACAACGCTAAGGCAGGGGGCTGGACCCCTCTTAAAATCCAGGGTACTCACGGGTTTGTCATCAGAAGTCTGATGTGCGCGCTTTCCCATTAAGAGCAGGCACGAGCAAGCGCGCGCACCCTACGGGATCCAGCTGAGGTGAGTTAATGTGAGCGCTGGCGTCTCCTGAGGAGGAGGCTGAGGCCAGCACTTGCCGACTCGAGGCTGCGGCTGTCAGGAGGAGGTTGGAGCTGGCGGCTCGCAGCCACAGACATTACAGTATCCCACCTCTTACGCCCCCTCTTATTGGGACCAGAGTGAGAGAGAAACTTTTTCAGAAGAGTAAGGGCATTGAGATTCTCCTCTGGCTCCCAGGACCTCTCTTCAGGACCAAACCCCCTCCAATCCACCAAATAAAAAGTTTTTCCTCCCACTTTCTTGGTGTCCGAAGGGCCGCTGGAGGCAACCGCAGGGCTGGGAGTCATGGAATAGCAGTTCATAATTACCGGTTTCAGGAGGGAGACATGGAAGGAGTTGGGGATCCTGACGGTAGGAGGCAGCCGAAGCTTATAAGTGACAGGGTTGATCTGCTGCAGGATCCCGAATGGTCCGAGGAACCTGGGAGCAAATTTGCATGATGGCACCCTCAGTCGGATATTCCTAGAAGACAGCCAGACCTTTGTGCCAGGAAGAAACTGAGGAGGTACTCTTCTCCTTGTGTCAGCCTTCTGTTTCTTACGGTCGACTGCCATTAGGATGGAGGATCGAGTCTGCTGCCAGATCTGCAGGAAGTCTCTAAAAGTGGAGTCAGCCGCTGGTACCTCGAAAGTATCGGGCACCGGGAGAGGAATTTGTGGGTGCTGGCTGTAGACAATGAAGAACGGTGTATTCCTTGTAGACTCGCTGGTGTGATTATTGTAGGAGAACTCCGCTCATGGGAGCAAATGCACCCAGTCATCATGCTGCTTGGAGATGAAGTGGCGTAGTTAGTTCTCCAAGATTTGATTGATCCTCTCGACCTGACCATTGGACTGAGGATGGTAGGCTGAGGAAATGTCCAACTTCACACCGAGGAGTCCGCAGACGGCTCTCCAGAACTTTGAGGTAAGCTGAACCCCCTGGTCAGACACAATATGCTGCGGCAAGCCATGCAGGTGGAAGATGTGTTGGATGACTAGCTTGGCCAACTGAGGAGCAGAAGGAAGACCGGTCAGAGGAACGAAGTGGGCCATCTTCGAAAATCGGTCCACCACCATCCAGACAGCACTGCATCCAGCAGAGAGAGGCAGGTCCGTGATAAAGTCCATAGCTATATGCTGCCAGGGAGCATTGGGCACAGGCAATGGCTGGAGCAGACAAGCAGGCTGGAGTTTGCGGCCTTGTTGGCTGCACATACAGAACAGGAAGAAACAAAGTCCATAATGTCCTTGGGCAGCGTGAGCCGCCAGAAATTATGAACAATCAGTTCCCGGGTCTTACGTACCCCCGCGTGACCTGCCAGTCTAGAGGAGTGTCCCCAGTGGAGGATTCTTCCACGATCAGCCAGGCGCGCAAAAGTTCTCCCTGGAGGAATGTCCCCAACTTGCAGGGGATTGAAAGAGACAATGCAAGACGGATCAATAATGTTCTGTGGACTCTCTATGGTGTCTTCCGTCTCTAAAGACCTGGACAAGGCATCGGCCCTCACATTCTTGTCGGCCGGGCGATAATAGAGCTCAAACTGGAACCTGGTAAAGAACAGTGACCACCTGGCCTGACGAGGGTTCAGTCGTTGGGCCATCTGGAGGTAGGTCAGATTCTTGTGGTCAGTAAAAATTAGGATCGAATGAGCTACGCCCTCTAGTAGATATCTCCACTCTTCCAGAGCCAATTTGATGGCCAGTAACTCCCGATCCCCAATCGAGTAGTTGCGTTCTGCGGAAGAGAAGAGCTTAGAAAAATATCCACATACCCTTGACTTACCCTTGGGACCTCTCTGGAACAGGAGGGCACCAGCACCAACAGAGGATATGTCCACCTCCAACGAGAACTGCAGAGAGACATCCGGATGATGGAGGATAGAGGGTGATGTGAAGGCACTCTTCCGGCTATTGAATACGGACTCGGGAGTCCGCACCTTGGCGTACATACCATTCTTAGTAAGGTTAGAGATGGGAGAAGTCAGTGAGGAGAAGTTTGGAATAAATTGCCTGTAAAAATTGGCGAATCTCAAAAAGCGCTGTATGGCCCTCAAGCCTAGAGGGCATGGCCATTCCAGGACAGACTTTACCTTCTCAGGATCCATCTCGAGAACTCGATTCGAGACGATGTAGCCCAGGAAGGGTAGAGCATCTCTGTCAAACACGCACTTCTCCAACTTGGCGTACAGATGATTCTCCCTTAACCGTAGCAGAACTTGACGGACATGTCTCTGATGCGTCATAGGATCTGGAGAAAAAATCAAGATGTCATCAAGGTAGACTACAACACAATCATAGAGGAGGTCACGGAAAATGTCATTAACAAACTCCTGGAAGACCGAGGGAGCATTACACAGGCCGAAGGGCATTACTAGATACTCATCTGGCAAGGAGAGAGGATATACCTTACCACGGGGAAGGGATGCACTAGGAATCAGTTCGATAGGGCAGTCATATGCCCGATGTGGAGGCAATGTCTCCACCTCCCTCTTGCTGAAGTCGTCCGAAAATGCAGTATAATGACTCGGCAATCCAGCCAATGACCGAGGCAGAGAAGGCTGAACCGAACAAATCTGCACCAGGCAACGGCTTTGACACTCAGGACCCCAGTGGAGAACCGCTCCAGAATTCCAGACCAGGACTGGGGCATGCAGTCGGAGCCAAGGCAGACCCAGCAACACAGGGTTAATGGCTTTGAGTAGGACATAAAACTACAGAAGTTCGGAGTGAAGGGCCCCTACTTGGAGCCTCAGCGGCCTGGTCACAGCTATAACTGGGTCTGGCAGAGCCTCTCTAGAGGGGTGGTAGGTAATTGCAGAAGGTCCACCAGGTCTCTGCGGATGAAATTAGCAGCGGAACCAGAGTCCAGATACGCAGAGACCTGATGCGTTCTCACACTGGACACTATGGTCACAGGTATGGACAATTTAGACGGAAGTCCATTCTTTGCCAAGGTTGTCACTCCTAGCAACCCTGGGCTTTGGGATCTTTGGGGACACAGGCGCACAAAATGGCCACCGAGGCCACAATAAAGACAGAGTCCAGAAGTGCATCTTCGTTGTCTCTCCTGGGTGGATAACTTACACTGGTCCACTATCACAGACTCCTTAGGAGGATCGACATCTGAGGACTGCAGGGGATGCTGCAAAGTAGGACCAAAACTGGACTCCCTCCAGTCAAACCTCTTATAGACGTTCTCGGATCCGTATATCAGTCCGGGCGGACAGAAGGATGAGGTCATCCAGGGTAGACGGCAGATCCTGATCGGCAAGTTCGTCCTTAATTTTAGGAGCCAGTCCAAGCCAGAATGCAGCCACCAGGGCCTCATTGTTCCATAGCAGCTCTCCCGCCAGGGTGCGGAAGTGGATGGCGTACTCACTCACGGAGGGTTCGCCCATGCAAATGCCTTGCCAGTGAGGAGAGAGATGATGAAAGCGACCCTTGCGCCATCAGACGAAAATTTCCTATTATACAGGCTGAAGTGGATCTGGCACTGACTCAGAAATCCACGACAGGCACTTGCTTTTCGATTATAGCGGTGAGGAAGTGGCAAAGAAACACGCGTGTCAACACTGCCAAGAGGTATAGTCTGAGGATCAATACTGCCAGGAGGTGTAGTAGGAGGAACGGCAGCTTGTGCCTCCTGCCGACGTGCAAGAATGTTCAACGCCTGGTGGAGTTGGTCCTGTCGAGACCGGAGGTCTAGCATATCCGCTCGCATCTCTTGAGACGTCGTCATAGTCTTGAATCGACCAGCGGGGTCCATGGCCTGAGTGTACTGTCACGAAGGTTCTGTGGACCCACTGGGCCATACTGCCTTGACAGTATGGCAGCTCGCCAACAGGGTGCATGACAATGTTTATAGTTCGTATAGGTACCTGTGGCAGCTCAGACAGCAGTAATGCAGGCTCGGCTGGGACTAGGCAACAGGTAGACGTCAGGCGAGGTGAAGCAGGTCAGACGTGGGATACAGCACGACACGATTTTGGCACAGCACAGTGCTCGACCAGGATGGTATGGAATGCAAGGAACAGGAACTGGAACAGGTACAGGAACAGGAAACAGGAACACACTAGGAGGCCATCACATAGACAAACATCAAAAACACTTAGGCATAGAAGCAGGGGGCTGGACCCCTCTTATAGTCCAGGGTACTCATGGGTTCAAGTCATCAGAAGTCCGGTGCGCATGCTGCCCTTTTAAGAGTGGGCACGAGCGTGCGTGCGCACACTACGGGATCCGGCTGAGGTGAGTGGACACGAGTGCTGGCCTCTCCTGAGGAGGAGGCAGGGGCCAGCGCTTGCCGACTCATGGCTACGGCTGTCAGGAGGAGGTTGGAGCTGACGGCCCGCAGCCACGGACATTACATCGAGTCACATTATTATGACCACATTCTGAGTGTATGTGCAGCGTAGGTTCCCACCTCATAGAGGTTGCCTTGTCGTGGCAGGTGGGCTGACACAATTTGATCAAAATGTGCACTAAGAACCTCCCTATTGTTGTAAGTAGATTTAGCAGTAATGCATATTTACTTATATTTAGTGGCTTAGGTGGCATTAGTGTTCGCAGTGTGCTGTAGCCATTTTCTTGTGTGCTATATATATATATATATATATATATATATATACAGTCCAATGGTAGATGAACACAGCACTCCAGTGGTTATCAAAAAATCAGGCCATGTGCTCGTTACCTGGGGGTGAATCAATTCCCCAAAAGAATAGAGAGAAGCGTAGAACACAGCAACGGCACCAGGACTTCAGAGTAGATGAAAGCAAAAAGTGGATTTATTCACCTCAGTAAAGCAACGTTTCGGTTCAACAGGAACCTTTCTCAAGCCATAAAAAACTAAACAAAGTGCCAAGTATTTATAGGAGGAGCATACATACATCACTAATAAAGCAATAAAATGCATAATTCCATCAAAACATGTACAGAAGTGTATATTAATGTTATAGAGAAACATTCATAAAGTGCACATAATCTTTCCATTGTAAAACCTATTAGAACCATTCAATATATATGCATGGTGTGGTGACAATAATAAAAAACACTGTAAGTGGGAGCAATAAGGGATAATTGGAAGCAGGCAGAAGCTCATTATGTTTAAGTGGTAGTGTACTTACTGTAAGCCGTTCAGTCATGCACAAAATAGGGAAATGCGCCTGACACACTCGTGTGTGTCTACTGCGCATGTCCCAAGATGGCGTCCGCACCGGATATTGAGTCCGGTGGAACGCATCCAACATCAAAGACCCCACTGCGCATGCGCCATGACGGAACATGCGTTCCACCTCTTCTGCGCACGCGCCAGCCGGGATTTTGAATAACATATAGAGCGGGGAATGCTAGTGAAAGCACTAGATCTATACTTGGATAAAGTTCGTATCCTGGTTTGTATCGTCCATCCCCCAGAACATTGTCTGGGTTTTGGACAACAATCACCATAGATACGAACCAATACAAGTAGTGTGGTTTGCCGCCCCCTAGCGAAAAAGTCCTGGATATACAAGTCCTATTTACTTAATGTAATTTTGACTAAAATCACTAATGGGGCAAAATACAGATTTTATATTAAAGAAAAATCCTCCAACAGGGATAAAATATTCCCAATCTATCTAGATAAGGGAGGGAAAGGAACAAAACGCATCTGTCAAAATAAGACAGTATGCGTCAAATATTTAATGATAGGCCCACATTAGAACAAAAATGAATATAGATACCAAAAGAGGAAAAACAGACAACCACAGTATAAGAACTATAACGTCCACCTAGACAGTAATTTTAGATCCATGCTATTTCTGAATGGACTAACACATATACGCTCAATAAATGTCCATTCCAAACATGACATAAACGTTTAATTGAAAAGACAGGAAGACTTCTGCCGCTTTCCAATGTCTCTCACAGATTGCTTGACATATAATGGTGTATCTAAAGCATACAAAAAAGAAGAAGAAAAAGATGTAAAAAGAAGAAATTCATTATATATAACAATATACAATATAAATGGAATATAAAAAAACAAATAAAAAATATCAAATATAAAATATGCATATTTGAAAAAGGTCAAAATAAGACCTCAAATCAAACATACATCAAAGACACCAATTGCACCTTAGAGAACGCCAACCTATCATATCTCTACAAGTCCTGGAGAGACGAAAAGAAATTATCCATCCCTATCTCAAATATGTGGACCACAAGGATATTCTATATTCAGTCCCTTAGGAGACATGGTCTCCAATTTAAAAATCCACTCGAGCTCTTTTCTTTTAAGCATCCGACCCCTATCACCGCCACGTCTCAGCTGAGGCACAGAGTCAATGACTCTGAATCTCAACTGTGACAGGCTATGTCCCTTCTCAACAAAATGTCTCGACACTGGTAAATCCTGCCTTTTGGTCTTGATGTTTGATTTATGGTTTCTCAATCTGAGACGTACCTCTGTAGTGGTCTCACCCACATAGTGGAGCCCACATGGGCAGCTCAGCAAATAAATGACATATGAAGACTGACACGTAAAGAAACCCTTTATGGTAATTGGCCGACCAGTTTGTGGGTGGTTAAACACACCCCCCTTAATCATATTGTCACAGATGTTACAATTAAGACATGGAAAACATCCATGTTTCGGAGGTGCTAAGAACATTTGATTTTTCCGACGTGACCCAATATCGGCCTTGACTATACTATTTTTGATGGTTTTGCCTCTCCTATACGCCATCATAGGCCCTTCCTGGAATTCAGTTACCTTCGGAAAGGCTCTCTCTAACATCTTCCAATCTCTCCTCAGAATCCCACCAATTTGTGGGGGGGTGTGTTTAACCACCCACAAACTGGTCGGCCAATTACCATAAAGGGTTTCTTTACGTGTCAGTCTTCATATGTCATTTATTTGCTGAGCTGCCCATGTGGGCTCCACTATGTGGGTGAGACCACTACAGAGGTACGTCTCAGATTGAGAAACCATAAATCAAACATCAAGACCAAAAGGCAGGATTTACCAGTGTCGAGACATTTTGTTGAGAAGGGACATAGCCTGTCACAGTTGAGATTCAGAGTCATTGACTCTGTGCCTCAGCTGAGACGTGGCGGTGATAGGGGTCGGATGCTTAAAAGAAAAGAGCTCGAGTGGATTTTTAAATTGGAGACCATGTCTCCTAAGGGACTGAATATAGAATATCCTTGTGGTCCACATATTTGAGATAGGGATGGATAATTTCTTCTCGTCTCTCCAGGACTTGTAGAGATATGATAGGTTGGCGTTCTCTAAGGTGCAATTGGTGTCTTTGATGTATGTTTGATTTGAGGTCTTATTTTGACCTTTTTCAAATATGCATATTTTATATTTGATATTTTTTATTTGTTTTTTTATATTCCATTTATATTGTATATTGTTATATATAATGAATTTCTTCTTTTTACATCTTTTTCTTCTTCTTTTTTGTATGCTTTAGATACACCATTATATGTCAAGCAATCTGTGAGAGACATTGGAAAGCGGCAGAAGTCTTCCTGTCTTTTCAATTAAACGTTTATGTCATGTTTGGAATGGACATTTATTGAGCGTATATGTGTTAGTCCATTCAGAAATAGCATGGATCTAAAATTACTGTCTAGGTGGACGTTATAGTTCTTATACTGTGGTTGTCTGTTTTTCCTCTTTTGGTATCTATATTCATTTTTGTTCTAATGTGGGCCTATCATTAAATATTTGACGCATACTGTCTTATTTTGACAGATGCGTTTTGTTCCTTTCCCTCCCTTATCTAGATAGATTGGGAATATTTTATCCCTGTTGGAGGATTTTTCTTTAATATAAAATCTGTATTTTGCCCCATTAGTGATTTTAGTCAAAATTACATTAAGTAAATAGGACTTGTATATCCAGGACTTTTTCGCTAGGGGGCGGCAAACCACACTACTTGTATTGGTTCGTATCTATGGTGATTGTTGTCCAAAACCCAGACAATGTTCTGGGGGATGGACGATACAAACCAGGATACGAACTTTATCCAAGTATAGATCTAGTGCTTTCACTAGCATTCCCCGCTCTATATGTTATTCAAAATCCCGGCTGGCGCGTGCGCAGAAGAGGTGGAACGCATGTTCCGTCATGGCGCATGCGCAGTGGGGTCTTTGATGTTGGATGCGTTCCACCGGACTCAATATCCGGTGCGGACGCCATCTTGGGACATGCGCAGTAGACACACACGAGTGTGTCAGGCGCATTTCCCTATTTTGTGCATGACTGAACGGCTTACAGTAAGTACACTACCACTTAAACATAATGAGCTTCTGCCTGCTTCCAATTATCCCTTATTGCTCCCACTTACAGTGTTTTTTATTATTGTCACCACACCATGCATATATATTGAATGGTTCTAATAGGTTTTACAATGGAAAGATTATGTGCACTTTATGAATGTTTCTCTATAACATTAATATACACTTCTGTACATGTTTTGATGGAATTATGCATTTTATTGCTTTATTAGTGATGTATGTATGCTCCTCCTATAAATACTTGGCACTTTGTTTAGTTTTTTATGGCTTGAGAAAGGTTCCTGTTGAACCGAAACGTTGCTTTACTGAGGTGAATAAATCCACTTTTTGCTTTCATCTACTCTGAAGTCCTGGTGCCGTTGCTGTGTTCTACGCTTCTCTATATATATATATATATATATTGTCACATTATTATGACCACCTCCCACTTTCGATGTCGGCAGCACATAGCACATGAAGGAAGTGATGTGTCATGAGCTGGCTTGGTGGGTATATAAGGTGTGCGATAGGCTGTCTGAACACATAACACTGATTGTTACCATGGGTAAAAGGAGCGATTTATCAGAGTTGCAAAAAGGGATGATTTTTGGCTTTCAGACCAAGGGTGGCAGTATTTCTCAACCAGCGCAGTTTGTGAACTGTTCACGTGCTGCTGACGTGAAAGTGTATCATGATTGGACAAATGTCACCATTGAGAATAACCAACATGAAAACTGCAGAGCAGCACATGCCATTGATGTGAGAGGTAAACATAGCCTACGGAGGTGCGCGAGGCCTGACCGACACTCTACAGTGGAGCTCACCATGATAATCAACCAGGGGGCTACCAGACGTGTGTCTAAAACAAAAGTTCAGCTAACCCTACTGCGTATTGGGTCCCGAAGCAGATGGATGGTCACTACTCCTATGCTAACAAAGGTGCATCGGAAAAAAAAGGCTCCAATTTGCACCGCAGTATCGGGTTTGGACCACCGATAATTGGCAAAGGTTTGACTTCTCCGATGAGTCACTTTTTCTGCTTCATCGAATGGATGGACATTGGCGTGTCAGGCGAGAAACATCAGAGAACAAACACCCTGCGATCATTTGTGGAAGAACACAAGCTGGTCTGAGGAATTTTTTCATGGCATTCTTTGGGCTCACTCAGCCATGTGGAAGGCACTCTAAACCGATTTGGGTATGAATCTATCGCTGCAGATCACGCCCACCCATACATGCTGTTTGTCTTCCCTGGGGCAGATGGAATCTTCCAGCAAGACAATGCGACATGTTACATGGCTAGAAATGTCCGACAGTGGTTGGAAAAGCACGACCAAGACTTTCAAGTACTTCCCTGGACCCGTTATTCGCCAGGCTTGAACCCAATTGAGCAACTGTGGGAACACCTCGATCATTTTGTTCACTCTATGGATTCTCCCCCACGCACCGTCCAGCAAATGTGGCATGCACTGCAGTCAGCATAGATCCAGATACCTGAGACAACCTACCAGCACTTTATTGAGTCACTCCCAACCCATCTAGCTGCTGTCCATGCTGCGCGTGGCGGTTACTCTGGATATTAGCTGGTGGTCATAATAATGTGACTCGACTTTGTGTGTGTGTATATATATATATATATATATATATATATACATAAAAATAAATAAAATATACGTATTTTATATATATATATATATATATATATATAAAATTATATAATATAATTTTATTTTTATTTATTATTTTAAAGAGGTATGATGGCCTATCGTTAGGATATGCCTTCACTTTATGATAGGTGGGGGTCCGACTTCCAGGGAACCCTGCTAATCCTGAGCATTAAAGTACTATAGCTCTGCTTTAGCTTTCTAGACCCTTTACAGTTTTTCCCTGAATGGAGCGGTCGCAATTCCCTGCACCGCATGTGGCTGTGCAGAAAACTGAGACACCACTTCATTCAAGTAAATTGGATTGGACTGCGGTTCCCTGCACATCGGTTGGCCGGGAGTCCCGTTGCGTAGGAAAAAATATAATGAACCTGGCTCAGGGTAAAACTGATGTCTGGGGGCATTGAGCTAAGTTAAATTTCAGATGGGGGGGGGGTGCAAATTGCATATTTGCCTGAACTGAAGGAATGCCTGGCTACACATCTATATTCCAGGTCTTAATGTTGGGAATTCTTCTGCTGAACTCTCTTAGGGCTGAAGTAATCGGGGCTAGTAGTTTCCTTTGACGGAGGGTTGCCAATGACAGGTCTGCGTATAATTTAAAGTGTTGATAAGGGGTGGGAAACTCACTGCTTTTTCACGCGTTGTTTATCACGTTCTCCCTGATATGAAAAAGTGAGCTCTCGCAAGGACATCCCTCGGGTGTAATCAGGTAGGTATTTAGGTTTGAGCCCCCTGTGCACCTTGTCTATTACAATGTCTTGAGGGTTACCTGCCGGCAGGGGGATTTTGATAAATGTTATTAGGTATTGCTTTAATTCAGATTGTGTGACGTCTTTAGGAAGGCCTCTAAATGTAACATTGTTCCTATGGGAATAGACCTCCATATCATTGATTTTAGTTTTTGATTGTTCTAGTTCCTCCTACATTTCATTTTGGGCATTTGTCTTTCACATATTGCACTACGTTGCCTGTTGGTGAAGAATAATTGATAGATAGTAAGAGCTGAGTAAAGTCCTTATGCAATGACTAGCGCAAGGTAGGTAGCACATCCTTAAGCATTTTAGCAGGTTGATCCTTTGTCTGGAAGTTGAGAAATTCATATGATGGATTTCAAACATTCGTGAGATGACCATCTGCCACCGAGTCAGGGTTAGGAGAGAAAGGTTTTGCTTTTTTCTGGGCTCTTCATTTAGGGTGAGGATGGGTGTTGCATCTTATCAGGCATAATGGTGTATTTAGGCAAAGGAGCTGAACTAGAGTCAGAATTGGTGAAATGGGATACCAGACTCCGGGCCTGGTCCAGTTTTCCCAGTTGATTTTGCGATTTACTCCCTCTTGTCATCATGTAAAATAGCAGACATTGGTGAATTTAGGAAAAGTAAAATATAAGGGTCAATGTCATTTATGCAAGTGCTTGGTGCCTAAATATTCATATCAGAATGATCATAAGCCTTGGATAGTAAATAGTAATCTTCAGAACATAGCGTTTTAGATATAATGTCCAATATAGGACTAGACAATGTGTGTATAGAGGTGACTAGGAAGGTAACAGGATGCTGCAGGTAATAAATTATTTGTGGCAATATAAAGTAGAGCAAAAGCAACAAGTTTCCTTCGTTCCTGCATGTAATGTCTGTAGGCCTTGTAGAGTTCAAGGTAGAAGAAGAATGTGGCTGAGTTCTGCACTTTGGCGTCAGTATAAGCCTCACTACTTCACTCAGGTCATTGCTGGCAGTGGGAGTTCACTTATGGAGTCACGGCCATCTCCAGATCAGACTGCGGGTTTCCCCCTCCAAGTAGGCCGTGGTAGAGAAGCAGTACTGACCGCAGTGAGAAGCTGTAACTAGCTGTCAAGGGACAAGGTAAGTAGGAAGCAAGAGTGCCGTCGCGGGATGTGAAGGCAACAGAGTACCGGGGGTGTCCAGACGGTACGGTAATGGGGAGTAGATATTCACCTCCTTATGTGTTTTCCGGTGGTGAGTGAGAGCAGGTGGAGCTCCTTCAGTTGTTTCCAATCTAAATTGGCTGCGACATTTGAGTCAGTACGTCCCTAGGTCCGCTGAATGCTGTAGTTTAGGCCACAATCTGCAATGTGAAGCAAACGGCAGCGGGTAAGCAGTTCCCATCACAGCTGCAAACGTACTAGGATTGAGTGCATGTATAGGAGAAGCAATTATCGCTGTTTTTAGAAGAGACAGATCCCTAAAGCTTAGGATTCCCTTCAGATTTTAAAACGTTGGACAGAGCACTGGGAATGTGAGTCTTTCTCGCTTGGCACTCAAGCCACATTCCTATTTTTCAGTAATTTTATGCACAATGTACAATTCTAAATGTATGTGCAGCATTTTAGGACAGACTATGGAGGAGAAAAAAAAACTTCTTTGTTATTGGTGCACATTAGGAAAAAACCTTATAGACAGGGGAAAACTAGCAGAGAAAAACAAATAACAAAAGAGGAAAAATAATTGCCCATCTTCATCTTGATTTCATTGTCGCCTGGTCTTTATAGCCCTTTTATGATGTCCTCTTCCACAAAATTGAGAAAGCCAGCCTTGGGATCACGACTATCATATTAAATACAGTAAGATCCACACCAGTATCCAAGACCCAAGCATGGTTTCACAAATATCTTATGCCTCCTCTGTCTCATCAAACTCAATGAATATGCATTTTCTCTACTGAGTTACAGAAGACTGGGTGCTTTTTGGTGACCTCCCTTTGTGAACCTTTTATTCGCTGCATTGTTAAAATTTAATTGCATCACTAATTCATTGCTCCACAACATACAGTTAAGTAGATTCCGTTTTTTAGGACTGAGGATGACCTGATATAGTTAGATGTACTGCTATTTTAGATTCTTTACATTTTTAATATACAGGATATTCAATAATAGGATGTATACAAAATATATTAGATATAAACAGCTCCTGTGATCCAATGAGATTTTTCTGGTGATACAGGGGGAAATTTACTGTTTGCAGTACAAGCATTGTACAAAATGTATGTGTGAAAACCAACTCTATGGGCTGGATGGACAGGATGTGCTTCCACTAAGTACCTACATTGCATTCCACCTGTGACAGAAGCCACTAGTTGTCCAGTTTAAGAAATCCATAGACTTGCATATAATTGATAATGATTAGACACAATTTTAAGGATAAGGATATTTGTATCAAAGAATACTGTAAGAAATAACAATTAAATCATGAAAAGTCAAATTTATAACACACAATCTCTGATTTTTTTTCCCCCAGGATTTTTGAAAGTATCTGGATGGACTTATCATTATAGCAGCACAGTGCAAACATGGAATCAGTCCTATTATTGGTGTAAAATAAATTTCACTGACATGGTTGCAATTCAAAACAAAGAGGAAGTCTTTTTTTTAACTCAACATCTGCCTGAAGCTAGTACCCACTATTGGATAGGTTTAAGAAAAATAAACCAGATGTGGGTTTGGATCGGAACCAACAAATCGCTTACAGAACATGAAGAAAATTGGGCACATGGAGAGCCAAATAACAAAAAGCATAACCAAGACTGTGTAGAGATTTACATACGAAGAGCAGAAGAGAATGGGAAATGGAATGATGAACGATGTGATAGAAAGAAACGGGCACTCTGTTATTCAGGTAGATTTTAATGCTGTAATTCCCAAACCTTTTACCATGGTAAACCCCTGAAAAAAAAGGCCCTCACCTGAGGAAGCCCTATAACTACACCAACCATACTGTAAAAGTGACAACTCTGCTGTTGCTGTCTTCTGGAAAACCCCAAACAGATTGGTTCCATGGAGCCCTGGTTGAAAAAACAACAAACACTGTTTTATTGTAAAACGATATGGATACCAACAAAACTATCCAGTAGAGATAAGTGCATTTCCAGATTTTGATTCGGTTCAAATAAATTTGCTGCAAGTTGCAAGTGACCCAATTGTCCTGTCTAACTCTCTCATGTGTTCTAGGACAGTATCCAAGTTGGGTACAGTCCTAAAAGACATCAGAGAGTCAGATAGGGTAATCGGGCACTTGCGATTCCACCCCTAAAATTAAAAAGATACCATACTGACCTATACTGTTTTCCAATAGCGATGCATCCCTGCCAGCCTCCAGAGATTATGTTATATTGTCCCATGTGACCTGTGCTATAATGCATTCCTGGCGGCCTTTTGAGATGACGTTGTTTTGTCCCATGTGACAACCAATCTTAATTGTTTCTACCCAAAATCTGCATATGTAGTATACTAAAAGTTAGTGCAGCAGCCAATGTTTGGTACTCATGTTTTACTTAAAGAGATTTTAAAATTTTTCTGTTTTGTTGAGGCAACTATTTAAGTTACACCAGGAATTTCAAAACAGTTGCTTTGTCTTTGATAGAAAATGCTGACAAAAAGTCAGTTAATTATAAGTTTATAAAAGGGTAATATTTCAAGTGACAACCGAAGTGGCGGAAATTTCTGTTATCACATGGCAACAAAAGTGAAGATGGCAATATATCTGTAAGTGAAACATAATTACCTAACTTTAGTTTTTGACGAGTATAGGTGTTATGATTAAAGCGTTGACTTATTATTCTGAATGTCCTCCACTTAATACTATATTTCTGGCCTGGCCAAAGAAGGCTTCTGAGGGGTGATCGCCATGGCGGCTTCAATATGAAAGAAATAGTTTCATTAGGGGACCTATGAGTCTGAAATGCATAAGCCATTGTTGTATTTTTTTTTTTTATTCATGTTCAGTTGGTTCCCTTACATGAATAGAATAGGGCATAGTTTAGAAGCCAATTCTTAAATAAAAAGTATAATTTGACTTTTGAACATTGTTGGAGGCTTATCACGTCTTGTACGAAGGCTGGTTCATTAGCTGTTGTGGTTTTCATTTTTCAAAGGGTCTCTAAAACAGTGAAGGGGGAATTTTTTTTTTGCTAAAGGCAACTACTGCACTTTTCTCTTGAACTAGTTTTGATAAATTTCCCCCCATTGTTTTATCATTTATATATATGTACAGTAAACAAAAAAGTAGAGTAACTTGGTAAATAGAAGAAAAAGGAGGAAGCCTCCAGCTCTTCAGTCCTGTGTCTCCTGTTTAAACATCGCTCGGATCTCCGCGACGGCTCACGGTAAGTAACATAGAAAAAGAAAAAGTGTGATCCAGTGCTGAAGGGTGATTTAAAAGGAATCAATGTTCCCAATTTTATTAGCAAACAAAAGAATAAAATGTGGAGACGCAGTAGCGAGGTGGTTTGTATAGTCAATTGCCTGCGCGTTTCAGACGCGGCTCTTGTCCTTAATCATGGCTTGCAGATATCGGTGCTGTTATATTTGGCACCCAATATGTAAATAACCCCCTGAACTTTCAATGGGGTGTGTAAATCTCCATCTTTGGTCAGACAGATAGACTGCCTATTACATGGTGCACTCAGCTGCACATGTATGGGCAGGTGAAAGGTTCTCTTTAATTGTTGGCACATGCACCCTGCTTTGGGTGAATGACGCTATATGTCCACCAGGGGAATCTCTCTTACTAGATGATAACGCGCCCCTACTATTTACATATCACGTGATTGTGTCATCAGCTGTTATAGGACTGACATGCACAGTCTCTAAATTGATACCGAACATGTGCAGTCCTGACTTTCGGACGCTGGGTGCCACTGCCTGGCGGCCGGTGGTACGTCTCAGTTTCAACTGTACCTGCATCCTCAGGATGCAGGTACAGTTGAATCCAATGCTGACGCAGGGAGCCGTCAGTTCCCTGCTTCAGCGTCCACTGTGTAACGCCGGCTATCAGTGGCTCGACACAGAGAGGCACGATGCAATGACGTCATTGCGCCTGTCTGTTCCGAGCCACTCATAGCACAGAGTGGAGGAGCAGAGGGATCTAATCCACTTGTCATGCGGATGGGACTAGGTGAGTATTTATTTTTCATTTTTATTATTAGGCACTATTGGGACATTATACTCTATGGGGGCAGTTATTGGGGCATTATAATGTATGGGTGCATCTAATGGGGAATTATACTGTATGGTGGCAGCTAAGGGGGCATTATACTGTATGGGTGTACCTTTTGGGGCATTATAATGTATGGGGGCTACTGTGGGGGCATTGTACTGTATGGGGCAACTGTGAATGCATTATACTCTATGGGGAAGCTATGGGGCATTATGCTGTACTGGGACAGCTATGGCGGCATTATGTTGTATGAGGACATATGTGTGGGAACTATACTGTATGGGGCATCTGTGTGGGCATTATACTGTATGGAGGCATCTATTGGGCATTATACTGTATGGGCAGCTATGAGGTCATTATACTGTGTGTGGGCCACTATGGGGCATTATATTTTATGGGGGGCACTATGGGGCATTATACTGTGTGGGAGGCACTATGGGGCAATATAATTTGTGGCAAGCCGCAATAGGGGCATTAAACTGTGTGGTGGATTCTATGGGATTATTATACTGTGGAGATGCACTATGGCATCATGATACTGTGTGTGCTGAACTGGGTGTGTATGGGCTGGGATTGAGAAGGTTTTGCAGCATGGCTTAACAGGGAAAGAAATTCTGTTGTCCCTCTATGTAATACTTGAAAGTTGGAAGGTTACTATATTTCCCATTTAGATATGCTGGATGATCTAGTTATTACTTAATTTTTTAGTTTTTCTTTTTACTTATGCTGTAGACAATTTTATACGTTGAACAGTGTGTACTTTTGTGTACTTCAATAAAATGTTTTTGTTTTTTCTATTTTGCACTACTGTGGGTGTGCATACTTTTTTCTTAAGTAGTCGCTTCTTGTGTACAACATCACTTCGGTCAAGTGTCCTTTATTCCATAGAGACGCGCCCCCATTCAAATTGTACCAGTCCAGCTTCATGCTAGGGTCGTTCATGTTAGTGAGATTTCTCTCCCGGTCCTTCAACCGTCTTCTAGTCTCATGCTTCTAGGTCCGCTGAGTTCTGCAGCTCTTCTATCTGAGCTGCCACCACAATACAGAGAATTTGCAGATGTGATTTTTAAAAAGGCAGCAGAGACTCTTCCAGTACATCGTCCCTATGATTGTGATATTCTGCTTTTTCCTGGCCACACTCCTCCCAAGAGTAGAGTATACCTACCAGAGACTGTGGCGATGTCTGTATCATGGCCGTGGACCGTCAGACCCACTCACCTCCTGATGGCCGCAGCCATGGATCTGTCAGTGCTGGCCCCATTTCCTCAGGAGATGCCAGCGCTCACTTCCGCTTCTCTCGGCTGGGTCCCATAGCCCATGAGCACGCTGGACTATAAGGCCGTACAGCCTTAACGGTATGGCAGCTGGCCAACAGGACACAGGTCACAGTCTATGGTTCATATAGGTGTACCTGTGGTAGTTCAGACAGTAGCAAGACAGGCTCGGCTGGAACAAGGCAGCAGGCAGGCACCAGGCATGGTGCAGCAGGATAGGCATGGTACTCAGCGCAGCACGACTCCAACTCAATATGGCACTTGAATCAGGATACAGGTTACAGGTAGCAGGAACGGGATACACTGGGAACTGGAAAATACTTAGGAGACCATTTGCAAAGACAAATTAGGGTAACGACAACAAAGCTCAGGCAATGAAGGGAG
Source organism: Rhinoderma darwinii (assembly GCF_050947455.1). Classification (NCBI taxonomy): domain Eukaryota; kingdom Metazoa; phylum Chordata; class Amphibia; order Anura; family Rhinodermatidae; genus Rhinoderma; species Rhinoderma darwinii. Next base: position 64,384,982 of record NC_134693.1, on the reverse strand, counting down.
GGGCAGAGCCCTTCTTATAGTCCAGGGTGATCTGGGAGCAATCAGCTCAAACTCGCACATGTGTGAGCTCTGGCTCCTTAAAGCTGGACTGAGCTCTCGAGCGCACCCTAATGTTGGCTACTGAACAGGACGGCCGCATGTGAAGACATCTCTGGAGAGAAGGGCGTCGACAGGATGGGGGAAGTTCGTGGTCAGCGACCACGGATGTTACTCCGTGGCTTCCTACTTCTACTTGCCAGTCGCTTCGCGTGGCAATGGTCAACCTAAAATAGAAAAAAAAGTATAGCGCCTCATCGTGCAGGTCATCTAGTCACAGAGTGGTAAAAAATGCAGATAAAATTTTGCTCACTTGAGCAAGTTGTGTGAGCGACAGGCACAACCCTGGTGTAGATAAAGAAGATGCATGCTCCCTAAGGGAAACAGTTGGGAGATGCAGTTGCATGTGATGGTGTGTCCGGGGATGGAGACGACGGCAAGCTCTGAGTGTCCTGCGGTCACAGCTGCCGGTAAGTAAGGGATGCCTGTGGTCAATGCCCGCTGGCATAACAGTACCCCCCCTTTCTCCCCCTCTTCTTAGGTCCAGAGTGTAGGAGGAATTTCTTAAAGACACGTGGGGCCACCAAGTTCTCTTCAGGCTCCCAGGACCTCTCCTCAGGACCAAACCCTGTCTAGTCCACCAGGTAGAAGACTTCCCTCCTATCCTCTTGTGGTCTAGGATCTCTTTTACTTCAAAGATGTCAGAAGACCCACTGGGAGCAACTGTAGAACCAGGGGATTTGCCGTAATGGTTCAGGACCACAGGCTTTTGGAGGGACACATGGAACGAGTTTGGAATTTAGAGAGTAGTAGGAAGCTGAAGCTTATAGAACACAGCCGCTGGCCAGACAGGTGTAACACAGTCACCGGTAGATGATACCTTGGTGGCAGCTGGCCACAGTCAGATTGCAGGTAGTGGATACAAGCTGGTGCCGGATTACTGGAAGTAGGCTGGCACTGGATTACTGGAAGCAGGCTGGTGCCGGACTCACTAGAACCAGGCTGGTGCCGGATTTACTGGAAGCAGGCCTTACCGGATTACTGGAAACAGGTCACAGGATACAGGGTACAGAATACCGACTGGACACGGACACATGACACAGGATGCAGGATACCGACTGCTCATAGACAGAGGACACAGGATACCAACTGCTCACGGACACAGGATACCAACTGGTAATGGACACAGGATACACGACACAGGATACAGGACACAGGATACCGACTAGTCACTGAGACAGAAAACGGAACCTTAGCAGACTAACACTGGGTTAGTACAACATTACTCAGGTACTTGGGAGATGGTGAAGATGCCTTAAATAAGCCAGGAAGTAGCAGGGGTGGTTGGGTAACTTTTGAATTTCCTGCACTGGTTCTTTAAGGGGTCAGCAGGAGCGCTCGCGGAATAGAAATACAGCAGCCGTGAGCAGCAGATGACAGAGGTGGCCTTGTGGAGGCAGAGGATGCCAAGCAACATACGGGACCCAGCAGCGGGAACCACTGTCAGATGCGGGGCCCTCCGCTGGCGTTACAGTATTTATGTACTGAACTTGGTACTTTGCTCTGGTGCTGTATTTATGAACTGACCTTGGTACTTTTGCTGTATTTATGTACTGAGCTTGCTTCTGGTGCTGTATTTATGTACTGGGCTTGGTTCTGGTGCTCTATGTAGGTCCTGATTTTGGTTCTGATGTTGTACGTAGGTCCTGAGCTTGGTTCTTGTCCTGTATTTGTGTACCGAGCTTGGTTCTTGTCCTTAATTTATGTACTGAGCTTTGTTCTGGTGCTATATTTATGTACTGGGCTTGATTATGGTGCTCTATTTATGTACTGAGCTTGGTTCTGGAATTGTATCTATGCATTAAACTTGAAGCTGATACTGTATTTGTACACTAAACTTTGGTATTTGTTTTTTTTTTTTACAAATAGCCTGGAGATTTGCAAAGGTGTATTGGGTACCCCGCACTGTTCTCCACCCTTCTCACAGTGCACAGCCTAAATAAATGGGCTGAGCTCGCTTAGCACGCTTAGGACACTGAATGTGCACATACAGGTCTATACATAATGAGTGAAGTTAATATAACAAGTAATATGTTTATTAATGACCTCGTACAGGCTTTACAGAGTATAATTTCAGTATTTGCAGATAATTCAAAGCTCTGTATCAACGCAGAGTAGGATAATCTAATACTACAGAAGGTTTTACCGAAGCTGGTTGTTAGGGCAGAGAAATGGCAAATTAAGTTTAATGTGGTTAAATGTAAGGTTATGCATTTGGGCCGAGGAAACAAATTTCTACATTTATGCATTAAAAAGTAAAACACTGGGTAATACTGCAATTGAAAAAGACTTGGGGATATTGGTGGACAGCAAATTTAACTTTAGCAACCAATGCCAGGCAGCTGCTGCCAAGACAAATAAAATCATACAATGCATCAAAATTGGCATCGATTCTCATGACAAACAAATAGTTTTGACTCTATATAAAACACTAGTCAGACCACACATTGGATATTGTGTACAATTTTTAGCACCGGTGTATAAGAAGGACATGGCTAAGCCAAAAGTTGCCTAAAAGGGCGACCAAGCTAATTAAGTGAATGGGTGGATTGCAGTACCAAGAAAGGTTATCAAACTTCTGGTTGAATGAACAAAATTCGAACAGACTGTAATGCTGTAAAGGATCTGCCAGACACAACTTCTGTGTCGACGCCCATAGGTAATCAGTCTGCACCTGCTTCTATGTCTGTGAGACTGACTCCATCTTCCACCACCCAGGATGGCAGGCTTAGGAGTGGGAGAGCCTATCACAGCCTGGCCAGACGGAGCTAGCTCCCGCCCTCTGTCTATTTATACCTGCCTTTCCTGTTCCTCCTTTGCTTGTGATTCTTCTCTGCTTGTTTCCTGGCCCTGCTGCAGCTTCTTGAACTACTGATCCTCTGCTTGTGATTGACCTTGGCTTTTCTGACCACTCTTCTGCTCTGCGTTTTTGTACCTCGCTCATCTCCTGGTTTTACTCGGCTCGTTCACCTCGCTTGTTGCTCACGGTGTTCCCGTGGGCAACTTCCCCATTTCCCTGGCTTCTTTGTACCCTTGTCTGTTTGTCTGCCGTGCACCTATTGAGTGTAGGGACCGTCGCCCAGTTGTACCCCGTCGCCTAGGGCGGGTCGTTGCAAGTAGGCATTTAAAACCACAGAAAAGGCCATACTCACAGATTAGGTGGTGGGTAAAATACCCGTTCCAAACAGAACGCAACCAGGTCAGAGAATGCTGTTGATGGGAAGTGCCCAGGTGTGTTTAAATAATGATAGCCACTCCCACTAACCTTGAGGGGAGTGGTGTGTTGGGCATGGAAGTAAATGTGTAATAATAATAAATAAATAATAAAGTACTGTGTATAGTGCACATGTGAGGTATAGGGGACATGACTAAGTGTAGTGTGTAGAAATCAGGGCTGTGAGTGAAACAAAAAAAAAAGTGAGTGTAGAGTGTAAAACATGGAGGCATAGTGTTTGGATAGTGAGGCACAGCATATATCGCCGAATAGCAGCCTATTTATAACGCCCATACTGTAAGAGAGCGGGCTGCCCTGCATGCAGTGCCAAACATCCGCACACCAGGCTATCCCAGCATCATAAGACCCGGGCGCGTCCTGAAAAAAAGTATGTACAATGTAAGTAACCATGAAAAAACATGGGGTATTAGTTGTTGTTTTGGCCAAAAAAACGCAAGCTCGCAATCCACGTCACGGATCCCCACACTTGCGAGTCCCTACCTAGAACTTTTCGTTCCAAAATCTAAGATATACAAAAAAAATGGGACATAGAATGTAATTAAAACCACAGAAAAGGCCATACTCACAGATTAGGTGGTGGGTAAAATACCCGTTCCAAACAGGACGCAACTAGGTCAGAGAATGCTGTTGATGGGAAGTGCCCAGGTGTGTTTAAATAATGATAGCCACTCCCACTAACCTTGAGGGGAGTGGTGTGTTGGGCATGGAAGTAAATGTGTAATAATAATAAATAAATAATAAAGTACTGTGTATAGTGCACATGTGAGGTATAGGGGACATGACTAAGTGTAGTGTGTAGAAATCAGGGCTGTGAGTGAAACAAAAAAAGTGAATGTAGAGTGTAAAACATGGAGGCATAGTGTTTGGATAGTGAGGCACAGCATATATCGCCGAATAGCAGCCTATTTATAACGCCCATACTGTAAGAGAGCAAGTAGGCAGGGACTGAGTGGCGGGTAGATTAGGGCTCACTTGTCTGTTTCCCTACCCCGTCATTACATAATCACAAGCCCATATACCTAGTCTACCCTGGTCCCTGACACTACTATGGACCCCCTTGAGACCCTGGCTCAGCAAATGCAGGGCCTCTCCCTACAGGTCCAGGCCCTGGCTCAGAGGGACAACCAGCCTGATGCTACCCTGGTAGTGCCCCTCACCTCACCTCTTGAACCCCACCTCAAGTTGCCTGACCGGTTCTCAGAGGAACGGAAGAATTTTTTCTCCTTTCGGGAGAGTTGTAGGCTCTATTTTCGCTTAAATCCCCACTCCTCAGGTTCTGAGAGCCAGCGGGTGGGTATAATTATGTCCCGGCTCCAGGACGGGCCCCAAGAATGGGCCTTCTCCTTGGCTCCTGACGCCCCTGAACTTTCCTCCGTTGATCTTTTCTTTTCTGCTCTCGGGCTCATTTATGACGAGACTGACAAGACTGCTTTTGCCGAGAGTCAGCTGGTGACCTTACGTCAGGGTAAGAGACCTGTTGAGGAGTATTGTTCTGACTTTAGGAAGTGGTGCGTAGCTTCTCGGCAAAATGATCCTGCCTTAAGGTGCCAGTTTAGATTGGGTCTGTCGAACGCCCTGAAAGACCTGCTAGTTAGCTATCCCTCTTCTGACTCCCTAGATCAGGTTATGGCTTTAGCGGTACGACTTGACCGACGTCTCAGGGAACGACGACTTGAACGTGTTTGTGTTTACTCCTCTGACTCCCCCATGATGCCTCCCGAGGTTCCGTTGCTTCGTTCTTCCACGGAAGACTCGGAGGTACCTATGCAACTCGGGGCCTCCGTGTCCCCCCAACAGCGTAGAGAGTTCCGCAGGAAGAATGGTCTCTGCTTCTACTGTGGGGATGACAAGCATCAAGTGAACAACTGTCCTAGGCGTAAGAATAAGCAGCCGGAAGAACTTCCGCGCCTAAGTTACATAGTTACATAGTTACATAGTTAGTACGGCTGAAAAAAGACACATGTCCATCAAGTTCAACCAAGGGAAGGGAAAAGGGAAGGAAAAATTTCTACACATAGGAGCTAATATTTTTTTGTTCTAGGAAATTATCTAACCCTTTTTTAAAGCCATCTACTGTCCCTGCTGTGACCAGCTCCTGCGGTAGGCTATTCCATAAATTCACAGTTCTCACTGTAAAGAAGCCTTGTCGCCTCTGCAGCTTGAACCTTTTTTTCTCCAGACGGAGGGAGTGCCCCCTTGTTTTTTGAGGGGGTTTTACAAGGAACAGGATTTCACCATATTTTTTGTATGTGCCATTAATATATTTATATAAGTTAATCATGTCCCCCCTTAGTCGTCTTTTTTCAAGGCTAAATAGGTTTAATTCTTTCAATCTTTCCTCATAACTTAAATTCTCCATGCCCCTTATTAGCTTCGTTGCTCTTCTTTGTATTTTTTCCAACTCCAGGGCATCCTTTCTATGAACTGGAGCCCAGAACTGAACTGCATATTCTAGATGAGGCCTCACTAATGCTTTGTAAAGTGGCATTATTACATCCCTGTCCCGCGAGTCCATGCCTCTTTTAATACACGACAATATCCTGCTGGCCTTTGAAGCAGCTGATTGACACTGCATGCTGTTATTGAGTTTATGATTTACAAGTACACCCAGATCCTTCTCAACAAGTGAATCCGCCAGTGTAGCGCCCCCTAGGACATATGATGCATGCAGGTTGTTGGTACCAAGATGCATAACTTTACATTTATCTACATTAAACTTCATTTGCCAAGTGGACGCCCAAACACTTAGTTTGTTTAAATCTGCCTGTAATTCATGAACATCTTCCATAGTCTGAACTATATTACATAGCTTGGTGTCATCTGCAAAAATAGAAATAGTGCTATTAATCCCTTCCTCTATATCATTAATAAATAAGTTGAATAATAGTGGTCCCAGCACTGAACCCTGGGGTACACCACTTATAACCGGGGACCATTCAGAGAAGGAATCATTGACCACAACCCTCTGGATACGGTCCTTGAGCCAATTCTCAATCCAATTACAAACTATATTTTCTAAACCTATAGTCCTTAATTTACCCATTAGGCGTCTATGGGGGACAGTGTCAAATGCCTTTGCAAAGTCCAAAAACACTAAATCCACAGCGGCCCCTCTGTCTAGACTTCTGCTCACCTCTTCATAAAAACAGATTAGGTTAGTTTGACAACTTCTGTCCTTAGTAAAACCGTGCTGGCTGTCACTTATAATGCTATTTATTGTCACATAATCCTGTATATAGTCCCTCAATAGCCCCTCAAACATTTTCCCCACGATGGATGTTAAGCTTACTGGTCTATAATTACCCGGGGAAGACCTAGAGCCCTTTTTGAAAATAGGCACCACATTTGCCCTGCGCCAGTCCCTTGGCACTATACCAGTCACTAGAGATTCTCTGAATATTATGAAAAGGGGGACAGAAATAACTGAACTAAGCTCTTTAAGAATTCTAGGGTGTAACCCATCTGGTCCCGGAGCCTTGTGCACATTTATTTTATTTAATTTAGCTTGGACCATCTCTACATTCATCCAATTCAGTATATCAACTGATATATTAACAGCACTGGCACCGGCTACATCAGCTGCTCTTTCTTCTGTTGTATATACAGAGCTAAAGAACCCATTTAGTAACTCTGCCTTCTTTTGATCCCCTGTGATCAACTCCCCATTACCATTATCTAGGGGTCCTACATGTTCAGACCTTGGCTTTTTTGCATTTATATGCTTGAAGAATTTTTTAGGATTTGTTTTACTATCCTTGGCCACCTGCCTTTCATTTTGTATTTTTGCTAATTTTATTACATTTTTACAGATTTTATTAAGCTCTTTATATTTTACAAAGGCTACAGCTGTACCCTCAGATTTGTATTTTTTAAATGCCCTTTTTTTGTCATGTATTGCCCCTTTCACAGAAGGTGTAAGCCATGTGGGGTTTAATTTGAGTCGTTTATACTTATTACCTGTAGGAATAAATTTTGCACTATAATAACTCAAAGTAGATTTGAAAATCTCCCATTTATCATTTGTTCCATTATTTGACATTAGTTCTTCCCAGTCTATATCCTGAATTGCAGCCCTCATCCTGGGGAAATTGGCTTTCTTAAAATTAAATGTTTTTGCCCTCCCAGCCTGCGTTTGTTTTTTACAGTATAGGTAAAATGTAACTATATTATGATCACTGTTACCGAGGTTTTCACGAACATTGACATTCCCAACAAGATCTGCATTATTAGAAATGACCAGATCCAACAGAGCTTCACCTCTAGTCGGGTCTTCCACAAACTGGCCCATAAAATTTTCCTGCAACAGGTTGAGGAAATGTCTCCCCTTTGCAGTTGAAGCCGAACCATGACACCAATTAATATCCCGGAAATTAAAATCTCCCATTATCACTACAGTACCCGCCTGTGCAGCCCGCTCCATCTGTTTATATATCTGACCTTCCATCTCCTCAGTTATATTGGGGGGTCTATAGATTACACCAAAAGTAATTTTTTCAGTGTTTACCTCCCTTTCTAGTTCCACCCACAAGGTTTCAACCTCCTCACAGTCTTGACCCACTATTGTCTCTTTCACACTCGCCTTCATATCACTTCTCACATACAGACATACACCACCACCTTTCCTATTTGTCCTGTCTTTACGAAAAAGTGTAAAACCCTGTAGATTTACAGCCCAGTCATGTGAAGAGTCCAGCCATGTTTCAGCAACACCAACTATATCTATATTTTCTTCCAGTATCAAGGCCTCCAGCTCCCCCATTTTGCTTGCTAGACTTCTGGCATTTGTGAACATACACTTTAACTTGCCTGTCAGTTTTTCACTTTTATTATCAGAAATGTGATTTGACATTAATCGGTCCTTTTTATTTACACTGATGTTTTGTAACGAAAGGATCTCCTTATCTTGTTGTCTAGTCCTCTCCCCACATTCTGTTTCTCCCCCCACCAATATAGTCTGACCCCTCTCTAACCTGGCTACCCCTTTTTTTTCTACATTGACCTCCCTCCTCAGCCCTAGTTTAAATACTCCGCCACCCCAGCTAGAATTCTCTCCCCCAGCACAGCGGACCCCCTTCCATTTAGGTGCAAATCATCTGCAGAATACAGTTTGTACCCCAATGAAAAGTCAGCCCAGTGCTCTAGGAACCCAAATCCTTCTCCTCTACACCAAGACTTCAGCCATGCATTTAACTCCCTAAGCTCCCGCTGTCTTTCCTGTGATGCGCATGGCACAGGCAGTATTCCTGAGAATACAACCTTGGAGGTCCTTCCCTTCAGCTTGTAGCCTAGTTCTTTAAAATTATTCTTAAGGCTCCTCCACCTACCATTTATTCTGTCGTTGGTACCGACATGGACCACGACAGCTGGATCATCACCAGCCCCTCCCAGCAATTTGTCCACCCGTTCCACCACATGCCGAACCCTGGCACCAGGGAGACAGCAAACCATTCGGTTGAGGCGGTCTTGGCGACAAATTATTCTATCCGTCTTCCTGATTATAGAATCCCCTACAACTATCAATTGTCTTGGCTTGCCTGCATTACCATCCCGCCGACTACTAGCTGGGCTGTTCTCCCGGCTGTTAGGGAGATCAGTATCCACTAGGGCTGCCTTTTCTGAGACTGACACCCTCGCATCATCACCCAACCTGGCAATTTAGGCGCACTTAGGCGCACAGGTATTTCCCGTAAATATGAAACGTAATAAAATCTTGCTTCCCTTTCAGGTCTCTTTTGGTGGTAGGTCTGCTACCGGCAGTGCCTTCGTGGATTCAGGGTCTTCTGCTAATATTATGTCTGTGGAATTTGCTATGTCTCTAGCTATGCCATTGATTGATTTGCCTAAACCTGTCCCGGTAGTGGGTATCGACTCCACTCCTCTTGCTAATGGTTATTTTACACAGTATACCCCTGTTTTTAAACTCCTTGTGGGCTCCATGCATTTGGAGCAGTGCTCTGTACTGGTGATGCAGGGATTATCGTCCGATTTGGTTTTAGGCCTTCCCTGGTTGCAGTTGCATAATCCCACTTTTGACTGGAATACTGGGGATCTTACCAAATGGGGTAATGAATGCATGACGTCATGTTTTCCTGTTAATTCTATTTCTCTCCCTGAGGAGGTGAACACTCTACCTGAGTTTGTTCAGGTCTTCGCTGATGTTTTCTCTAAAGAGGCCTCCGAAGTGTTACCACCTCATAGAGAATATGATTGCGCAATTGAATTGGTACCAGGAGCTAAGCTCCCTAAGGGTAGGATATTTAATCTCTCTTGTCCCGAACGTGAAGCCATGAGAGAGTATATCCAGGAATGCCTGGAAAAGGGTTACATTCGCCCCTCTACTTCTCCGGTAGGTGCTGGCTTCTTCTTCGTAGGGAAGAAGGATGGTGGTCTTAGGCCATGCATTGACTACCGAAACTTGAATAAGGTCACTGTAAGGAACCAGTATCCCCTTCCTTTGATTCCTGATCTCTTTAATCAGGTTCAGGGGGCCCAATGGTTCTCTAAGTTTGATCTACGGGGGGCTTATAACCTTATCCGCATCAAAGAGGGGGATGAGTGGAAGACTGCGTTTAACACGCCCGAAGGTCATTTTGAATACCTCGTCATGCCCTTTGGGTTGTGTAATGCTCCCGCGGTCTTCCAGAATTTCATAAATTAGGTTTTAAGAGACTACCTGGGGGTATTTCTTGTAGTGTACCTTGATGACATACTTGTGTTTTCCAAGGACTGGTCCTCCCACATTGAGCATGTCAGGAAGGTGCTCCAGGCCCTTCGGGAAAACAAACTGTTTGCTAAGACCGAAAAATGTGTGTTTGGGGTGCAGGAGATACCGTTTTTGGGTCAAATCCTCACTCCTCATGAATTCCGCATGGACCCCACCAAGGTCCAGGCTGTGGCGGAATGGGTCCAACCTGCCTCCCTGAAGGCGTTACAGTGCTTCCTGGGGTTCGCTAATTATTACAGGAGATTTATTGCTAACTTCTCGGTCATCGCTAAGCCTCTTACGGACCTCACTCGCAAAGGTGCTGATCTCCTCCACTGGCCTCCTGAGGCTGTCCAGGCTTTTGAGGTCCTTAAGAAGTGCTTTATCTCAGCCCCAGTGCTGGTTCAGCCCAACCAAATGGAGCCATTTATCGTGGAGGTTGACGTGTCCGAGGTGGGAGTGGGGGCTGTCTTGTCCCAGGGTACCAGGTCCCTCACCCATCTCCGCCCCTGTGCCTACTTCTCCAGGAAGTTTTCGCCCACCGAGAGTAACTATGATATTGGGAACCGCGAACTCTTAGCCATTAAATGGGCATTTGAAGAGTGGCGCCACTGGAGGGGGCTAGGCACCAGCTTACGGTCCTTACCGACCACAAGAATCTGGTTTTCCTAGAATCTGCCAGGAGGCTAAACCCGAGACAAGCTCGATGAGCGTTATTTTTTACCAGATTCAACTTTTTGGTCACCTATAGGGCTGGGTCTAAAAATATTAAGGCTGATGCACTGTCGCGTAGCTTCATGGCCAGCCCTCCTTCGGAGGAAGATCCTGCTTGTGTTTTGCCTCCAGGTATAATCATTTCCTCTATTGATTCTGATTTAGTCTCTGAAATTGCGGCTGATCAAGGTTCAGCTCCCGGGAACCTTCCTGAGAACAAGCGTTTGTTCCCCTGCAATTCCGGCTAAGGGTACTTAGGGAAAATCATGACTCTGCACTATCTGGCCATCCAGGCATCCTGGGTACCAAGCACCTCATTGCCAGAAACTATTGGTGGCCTGGGTTGCTCAAAGACGTTAAGGCCTACGTCGCCGCTTTTGAAGTTTGTGCTAGGTCCAAGACTCCCAGGTCCCAACCAGCAGGCTTACTATGTTCTTTGCCCGTTCCCCAGAGACCTTGGACCCATATCTCCATTGATTTCATCACCGATTTGCCTCCATCTCAAGGCAAGTTGGTGGTGTGGGTTGTAGTAGACCGCTTCAGTAAGATGTGCCACTTTGTGCCCCTCAAGAAACTACCCAATGCTAAGACGTTAGCTACCTTGTTTGTCAAACACATCCTGCGTCTCCATGGGGTCCCTGTCGATACTGTTTCTGACAGAGGGGTACAATTTGTTTCATTGTTTTGGAGAGCCTTCTGTAAAAAGTTGGAGATTGATCTGTCCTTCTCTTCTGCCTTCCATCCTGAAACTAATGGCCAAACTGAGAGGACTAATCAGTCTCTAGAACAATATTTAAGGTGTTTTATCTCTGACTGTCAATATGATTGGGTCTCATTCATTCCCCTCGCCGAATTTTCCCTTAATAACCGGGTCAGTAACTCGTCAGGGGTCTCCACCGTTTTCTGTAATTTTGGGTTTAATCCACGGTTCTCCTCCGTTTCACCTGGTAGTTCCAACAATCCCGAGGTAGATGTCGTTCATCGGGAACTGTGCACAGTCTGGGCACAGGTTCAGAAGAACCTAGAGGAGTCCCAGAGCATACAAAAAACTCAGGCAGATAGAAGACGTTCTGCTAACCCCTTGTTTGTGGTCGGGGATCTGGTGTGGCTATCGTCAAAGAATTTGCGCCTTAAAGTCCCGTCCAAGAAGTTTGCTCCCCGGTTTATAGGGCCATACAAGGTCATTGAAGTCCTTAACCCTGTCTCCTTCTGACTGGAGTTGCCCCCGTCTTTTCGAGTACACAACGTGTTTCATGCCTCCCTCCTTAAACGCTGCTCCCCGTCCTTGGCTCCCTCGAGGAAACAACCGGTCCCTGTTCTCACCCCTGAGGGGGTAGAATTCTAGGTGGCCAATATTGTGGACAGCAGGATGGTCCAAGGCTCCCTCCAGTACCTGGTTCATTGGAGGGGATACGGGCCTGAGGAGAGGACTTTGGGTACCCGCCCGGGATGTTCACGCTGGGGTATTGCTCAGGAGGTTCCACCTTCGTTTCCCCAATAAACCAGGTCCACCTAGAAAGGGTCCGGTGGCCCCTCATAAAAGGGGGGGTACTGTAAAGGATCTGCCAGACACAACTTCTGTGTCGACGCCCATAAGTAATCAGTCTGCACCTGCTTCTATGTCTGTGAGACTGACTCCATCTTCCACCACCCAGGATGGCAGGCTTAGGAGTGGGAGAGCCTATCACAGCCTATCCAGACGGAGCTAGCTCCAGCCCTCTGTCTATTTATACCTGCCTTTCCTGTTCCTCCTTTGCTTGTGATTCTTCTCTATTTGTTTCCTGGCCCTGCTGCAGCTTCTTGAACTACTGATCCTCTGCTAGTGATTGACCTTGGCTTTTCTGACCACTCTTCTGCTCTGCGTTTTTGTACCTCGCTCATCTCCTGGTTTGACTCGGCTTGTTCACCTCGCTTGTTGTTCACGGTGTTCCCGTGGGCAACTTCCCCATTTCCCTGGCTTCTTTGTACCCTTGTCTGTTTGTCTGTCGTGCACCTATTGAGTGTAGGGACCGTCGCCCAGTTGTACCCCGTCGCCTAGGGCGGGTCATTGCAAGTAGGCAGGGACTGAGTGGCGGGTAGATTAGGGCTCACTTGTCTGTTTCCCTACCCCGACATTACAAATGCCTTCTCTCACCTCCCGGCGGCCGCGACAGCAGACCTCTGAGTTTCTGCCGGCGTCGCCCTCCCCGGAGACACCAACACAAGTGGCTGTACTGCTCTGCAGTGTCCGCACATGTAAAAAGTTCTCTAACCAATCCCCAGATCATCCTGGACTATAAAAAGGACTCTGCCCTTCCACTCCTTGCCTGAGCATTGTTGTTGTTGTATTCCCATGTTAGTCTAAGCAAATGGTCCCTTAGTTGTTATCCTGCTCCCAGTGTTCCCATATCCTGCTGCCTGTATCCTGTATCCCGTAACTGTTTATTCCTGAGCTGTAAGCTAGTGTTGGAGTCGTCCAGTGTCTTCTGCCAAGCCAAGCATCATCTGTGCCAAGTGTCTGTTACCCCAACTTGTCTGCTACACAAAGTATCTGCCGGATTATCTTTCCAGGTACTCTTACCCCAGGGACTGTTATTGATTATTGTTTGGCCAGCTGCTACTCTGTTAGTGGGACCACATACCCCACAGGCATGACAGTACACTCAGGCCATGGATCGTCAACCTAAGCCGGCAATCCAGGTGAAGCAAACGGACATGCGTGACCTCCGGGCACATCAGGATCAGCTCCTACAGGCAGCAAATTAGATAATCATCCATTTAAATTATCCTACTGCATCTCCTCTGGCTACTTCCGCTGTTCCACTAGCTGTTACCCCCCCCCCCTGCCTGCCCTGGGTCTACAATTTCGCTGCTACTACCGCCCCGCTACCACGGGGATTCTAGAGTCTGTAGAGGCTTCATCAATCAATGTACGATCCACTTTAGGTTACGTGCCCATCTCTTCCCCTCTGATGAGGCCAAGGTAGCATTTATTATTTCTCTCCTTGCCGGCAAAGCCCTGGCATGGGCGAACCCCATCTTGGAACGAGAGGGCCCGGAATTCTCTGATCTACCACTGTTTCTAGAGACTTTCCGTACAGTGTTCGAGGAACAGGGTCGAACATCCTCTGCAGCTGCCTCACTGCCGACCCTCAAACTGGGAGAGTCAACAGTAGGGGAGTATGCCATCTCTTTCCGTATGCTGGTGGTGGAGCTGGCTTGGAATAATGAGGCCTTCGTGGCGACTTTTTGGCAGGGTCTTGCTGCTCATATTGATGATGAACTAGCAGCTCGAGAACTTCCAGTTACCTTGGATTGTAATACTTCTGGCAACCCAGATCGATATGCGGATCCAAGAGCGCACTCGGGAAGTCCATCGGGAGAGGAGATCTTGTCGACTGGCGCCAAAATTTCAAAAGCCATTACTATCCCGTCCTACTGCACCTCCAGAGGAGCCTATGCAGGTGGATAGACTCAGATTGTCCGACCAGGAACAGCAATGCAGACGATGGACTGGATTGTGTCTGTACTGTGGCCACAAGCGACATTTCATACGCCAATGCCCTCAAAATCCCGGAAATTCCAGCACCTAGGTTTGATTGGAGATACGAACCTAGGTGAATCTCCTTATAATGCTAAATTCTTTTCCAAACTGTTTATTTCTGTGTACTATACCTATATGGAGAACCCAAAGAAAATTAGTATTATTAAATTGTAATCCCCAAAGATATGTATAATACATGTATGTCCCTATAGGTGTATGGGATCTGGAGGGGAAAAGGCATATAAGCCCGTAATAAGCATGGTAGTAAACAGTGGAACGCCCGCTGAATGAAACAAAAACCTAAAAATAGGAGTCTGACACACCGAAAATCAATAAAAAAATATATAAATTTATTAGAACAAATATACAAAAAATGACATGAAACACATTAAAAGTTGAAAGATGATCGCCACAGTGTGGATGAACACCAGACAGTGATGTGCGTAAATATAACACACCGCATCTATATAGATGTTACTAAATGGACAATAAAAGGGCAGGACTGTAATGCATGATACGTTACATATATATGTTTAATTGTAATCACACAAAACCCAGAAACAGCCTGCTCCTTAAAGTATTGTCAAGTGACCAAATATATACAGGAAGAGTAAACAAATGAGTATGGTACGATTTGAACAAAAGATGAAATAGTATCTACATCATATTACTCTACAATAGCACTCCTTACCCATGTCACAATCCACGCTGTCTGGCATCAACCCCCGACCCGCGTTTCGGCCCGGAAGCCTTCGTCTGGGGGTCAACCCAGACTACGACGCCCAGACGAAGGCTTCCGTGCCGAAACGAACGTCGGGGTTGATGCCAGACAGCATGGATTGTAACATGGGTAAGGAGTGCTATTGTAGAGTAATATGATGTAGATACTATTGAATCTTTTGTTCAAATCGTACCATACTCATTTGTTTACTCTTCCTGTATATATTTGGTCACTTGACAATACTTTAAGGAGCAGGCTGTTTCTGGGTTTTGTGTGATTACAATTAAACATATATATGTAACGTATCATGCATTACAGTCCTGCCCTTTTATTGTCCATTTAGTAACATCTATATAGATCCGGTGCGTTATATTTACGCACATCACTGTCTGGTGTTCATCCACACTGTGGCAATCATCTTTCAACTTTTAATGTGTTTCATGTCATTTTTTGTTTATTTCTGTGTGCCTGCTTACTTGGATTCCTGAGTGGCTGCAAATTTTATCCAGCAGGACTTAGTTTATCGTCTCCATTTCACCACAGTTCCTCTAGAGAAACCTTTGACAGTCATCTCTGTAGATGGACAACCTCTGCCTGACCCTATCTTGTCTATCACCAAACCACCAAGGCTACAAACATTCAGAGCTGATTGCTTGCTATGTCTTGTCCAAAGCTATCAGCCCCATACTGTTGGGATTGCCATGGCTTCGCCAACATGCTACAGTCCTTGATTGGAACTCCGGAGAGGTCCTACAGGGAGATCCCGATGTTTACACCGCTGCCTGCCATAGGTTCATCCCGTTCTTTCTCCATTGCCTCAGTCACTCTCTGTATTGCCTTCACAGTATGCCAGCTATGCTGATGTCTTCAATAAGAAGGAGGCAGAGGTCCTTCCTCCTCATCGTCCATATGACTGTCCTATAGAGTTGCTTCCTGAAGCCTCACACCCTTGTGGACGTTTCTACCCGCTTTCCTTGCCTGAAACCCAGGCCATGTTGCAGTATGTCAAGAAGAACCTGGTGAGGGAGTTTATCAGGAAGACCACTTCACGATCTAGAGCTGGATTCTTCTACATGGAGAAAAAGGATAGGTCACTCCAACCGTGCATTGATTACCGTGGGTTGAACCAAGTCACGGTAAAAAATAAGTACCCCTTGCCGCTTATCTAAGAGCTCTTCGACAGGATTCGTGGAGCTAAAGTGTTCACTAAGCTGGATCTACGTGGGGCCTATAACTTGATTCGTATACGCAAGGGTGACAAATGGAAAACCGTATATAACACCCGGGATGGTCACTACGAGTATCTTCTCATGCCCTTTGGACTGTGTAACACTTCAGCAGTGTTCCAGGCATGTACGCCAAGTCTTGTTGTGGCTAAGGAGGAATAAATTATACGCAAAACTGGAGAAATGCGTATTTAAAAAGAGGTCCTTGCCCTTCCCGGGCTATATTGTTTTCGATCTTGGTCTTCAAATGGACTCGGAAAAGGGGAAAGCCATCTTGGAGTGGCCACGTCCTCATGGTCTCCAAGCTAAACAAAGATTTATTGGATTAGCTCATTTCTATCAACAGTTCATCCCAAATTTCTCGTCCCTTACTGCTCCCATCTCAGCTCTCACCAGAAAGAGAGTGAATGCTAAGAGTCTGCATTCTCCAATCTCAAGAGCGCCTTCACATCCGCTTCTGTTTTTCGTAATCCAGATGTTACTCAGCAGTTTTCCATGGAGGTTGATGGTTCTTCCATTGGTGCTGGAGCACTCCTGTTTCAAAAAAATTCTTAGGGTAAGGTAGTATCTTGCGGATTTTTCTGCTTACTATCGAGAATTGCTCGCTGTAAAGTTGGCCTCGAAAGAATGGAGACACCTGCTTGAGGGGTCTGCTCACCCCATCATCATCTACACGACCACAAAAAGCTTACATATCTGCAGTCTGCACAGCGACAAAATCCTCATCATGCTGGATGGTCGCTGTTCTTCGCCAGATTTCATTTTATTCCTCATTTTCGCCCTGTGGACAAAAACATTAAGGCCGATGTCTTGCCTCGATCATTTGAAATTGACGACTCAGAAGAGAAACCGCAACATATTATTGATCCTTCTAGGATTATTGCCGTAAATCCTGTGCGAATCAAGGACATTCTTCCTGGAAAGATTTTTGTCTGTCCTACTGACAGGAAAACAATTCTCCCCTTGGGCATAATTCCAAACTGGCAGGGCATCCTGGTGTCCGCAAGACTCGGGACTTTATTGCTCGTCAGTTTTGGTAGCCCTCGCTACCTAGGGATGTCATGTCCTCTCATTCTAAACATGCTGGTCTGCTCCAACCTCTGTCATTGCCTGATGCTCCCTGACAATGCATTGCTTTGGACTTTATCACTTACCTTCCCCCCTTCTGCTGAATGTATGATGATCTGGGTAGTAGTGGATAGTTTCTCCAAAATGGAACATTTTATTCCTTTAACGAGCCTATCCTCAGCTCCTCGTGAGGCAGATCTGTTCGTCAAATACATCTTTCGTCTACATGGACTGCCTCTTCATATTGTTTCTGACAAAGATATACAGTTCACGTGTAAATTCTGGAGAGCCCTGTGTAATCTCTTGGATGTGAAGCTGGACTTCTCTTCTGCCTATCACCCACAATCTAACGGTCAAGTGATGAGGAACAACTAAATACTTGAGAATTATCTCTGTCATTAAGTATCTGTCCAACATGACAATTGAGTACAGCTCCTGCCTTGGGTGGAATTCTCATACAATTACCATACAAGTGAGTCTACTGCTTCCTCTCCGTTCTATATTGTATACAGTCAGAGCCCACGAGTTCCTCTTCCTGTGCCAACTATGTCTCAAGTGCTTGCAGCCAATTCTTCATTCGGGACTTTTCTTCACATCTGGCAGCAGACCAAGTCTGCGATTCTTGACACAGAGGATCACATGAAAGCATATGCCGATAGAAGAGAAGGGTTACTCCTCAGTTTCTCCCCAGAGTCAAGGTCTGGCTCTCTTCAAAGAACATTTGTCTGAATATCCCTTTCCACAAATTCGCTCCCAGGTTCATCGGCCCCTTTGAGGTGTTACAACAGAAAAACCCAGTGTCCTATAAGCTTCTGCTGCCTCCTACTCTCAAAATCCCCAACTCGTTCCATGCGTCCCTCCTAAAGCCTGTGGTCCTGAACCGCTACAGTAAATCTCCTAGTTCTGTAGTTGCTCCCAACGGTTCTTCTGACGTCTTCGAGGTGAGGGAGATTCTGCACTACAAGGGAGTAGGAGGAAAGACTTTCTAACTGGTGGACTGGAAAAGGTTTGGTCCTGAGGAGAGGTCTTGGGAGCCAGAAGGGAAACTTAATGCCCTTACCCTCATAAAAAATTTCTCTCACGCTCTGGACCCAAGAAGGGGGGCGTAAGGGGTGGTATAGTAACGGCCGCAGTCACAAACCGCCACCTTCTCTCACATACCGGCAGCCGTGACCGCAGACCTCTGACTTCCTGACGGTGTTTCTCTCTCTGGAGATGCCAACACTCGCGACCTTTCTGTTCTGCAGTGTCAGCTAGGGTGCGCATGCTCGTCTATGGCCTTAAAGGGCCTGTGTGCGCACCCAACTAAGTGTTCCCTAACCAATCCCAAGATCATCCTGGACTATAAAAAGGGCTCTGACCTTCCACTCCCTGTCTGAGCTTTGTTGTATTCCCATGTTAGTCTAAGCAAATGGTCCCATAGTTGTTATCCTGCTCCCAGTGTTCCTGTATCCTGCTTACTGTATCCTGTATCCCGTAACTGTGTTTATTCCTGAGCTGTAAACTAGTGTTGGAGTTGACCAGTGTCATCTGTCACGTCCAGTGTCATCTGCCACGTCCAGTGTCATCTGCCATGCCAAGCGTCATCTGTGCCAAGTATCTTCTACACCACATGCCTGCTATGCCGTGTACCTGCTTGATCCTCTTCGCAGGTATCTTACCCCAGAGACTGTTATTGACTGTTGTTTGGCCATCTGCTACTCTGCTATGGCGAAGCGGAAAAGTTAGTCCACATACCCCAGAGGCGTGACACAGACCAACTCAAAACCTTATAGAAAGCATTACCAGAAAAGTGAAAGCTGTTTCAGCTGTAAAGAGGGGACCAACTCCATATTAATGCCTATGGATTCAGATAGGTTGTTTAAGAAGTTTGAGGGAAAAATGGATTTTCCCTGGTGCTGCTAACGGGTAAAACCCTTCTTGAGTAGTGAGGATTTAAAACAAGCAAATGTAAAATCAGATATTGTTTTATTTACTATGAGTTTCGAGGCCAGACTGGCCTCTTTATCAGGTAAAATACAAATGCTATACATTCCCCTTGCAAAGGTGAAATATATAGCCAAAACAAAGTGGTAAAAAAATGTGTGGAAAAAGTGCAAGTCACATGGAGTCATGCAGAGGTGCTTGGATGAGTCATGGATGAGTCATCTAGAGGTGTTTGGATGAGTCATGTAGAGGTGTTTGGTTGAGTCATGTAGAGGTGTTTGGATGAGTCATGGATGAGTCATGTAAAGGTGTTTGGATGAGTCATGGATGAGTCATGCAGAGGTGTTTGGATAAGTCATGGATAAGTCATGCAGAGGTGTTTGGATGAGTCATGAATGAGTCATATAGAGGTGTTTGGATGAGTCATGGATGAGTCATGCAGAGGTGTTTGGATGAGTCATGGATGAGTCATGCAGAGGTGTTTGGATGAGTCATGGATGAGTTATGCAGAGGTGTTTGGCAGGTTAAAGGTTACTTGGTTTAAAAAGGTCATTGAAGTCTGATAGGACAGACTGTCAAAGTAAAAACAAACATAAAAAGACAGCAGAATAGATAAGAAAGATAGGGGACACACGCAGTTCACCAATCATAGTGGCATGTACGTGTTAATAAAATTATTATATAGGCAGAGTTGATAATTGGCGTATCATAGCACATTTTTTTTTTTAAATCAAACCTGTATAAAATGAAGAAATTGGCGTGCTGCAGCCTGCATGATCGTGCCACTGGAAATGGTAGTGGTCTGTAGCCCGAGTGTTGGAGGCTAGGGTGTTGTATAAACGTTTCAGCAGAACTGATCACCTATCTGTGGCTTTTTTTACTATATAATTTATAATAGATTAATTCCAATAAATTTAGCAAAAAAACTGAGGGGTCAAGAAGCTAACTATACTCCTAGATAAAGCCACCATCCAGCAGCACCAGCAAAGGTTGTGGATCGGTGCTCGCCTTAGGGATCGGACACAAGTTTCCAATTCAATCCACAGGTATACAAGAATAGGCAGCACTTCAATTGAAAATGAAAAATGGTTTTCTTTATTCGCCCTGGTGCAACGTTTCGACTCTGATACTGGAGTCTTTCTCAAGCATAATTCACGTGCACAAAACAGTGGTATAAGTAAGGACACAATAATTGGTCCCTATTACATGTGATCAGTACAAGTTATTCAAAAATACAATAATATTTACAAATTGTGATACATATTTAAGTTTAGGTATACAATCTACAGTCACCAACGATGTATTTAGAGTAAATATGGAGAGTGTATCAATGCATTAATACAATCATAAAGTGCATACAGTGCTAATCAGTGCATTAAGCAGATAAAATATACACCAGTTTTACAAAAGATTCATTTACCATGATGTCTTGTGGCTCCACCTTTCAGTGTGCATTTGCACCGTTTTCGGCGTTCTGATAACTCCATTGCGCATGGCCAAACATTACAGGTGATTAGTGTCAATAGTCCTACATAGAATCCATTTTGTGCTTAGTGTGCATGTCCGGGCATGCACTGTTACTATACGAAGTTACCCAGTGGCCATATTGGCAAGGCTTCACATATAATCCAGGTCCTCTCCACACTATTCAAACTGCGCATGTCCACGCATGTGCCATACGCGCCACAAAAAGTTCGGTAGCCATTTTGGTTTAAGGGAAATCATTACTCAACCGTTTTAAGTTATGTCATTATCAGATCTAGTTATCTGCACAGTAGGGAGAGGAAGAAAAACCCATGTCCCGTTGTGACTATATTTTGCCTACACAATAATAAAGATAATGATGAAAAATAATAATAATAAAGAAATGCAGAACATATTTGATAAAGTAAAGAAACGCATGGGACAAAGACTGCTTCTGTGTGACCTGGGACAGTCTTATCAAGGGAACTACATCCTCAGTTAATTGAGAGAATATCCATGAGGCAGGCTTACATGCAGTATGTCCCACAACTTATGAAAAACATTATGTGTACTATGGTCTAACCAGCGAACCCTGGGTATCTGTAAAGAGCCCCAGGTATTGCTATTCCAGTCCCAGTCTACATGAATATAAGAAAGCTATCTTCTCAGGGAGCATATGGTAGTGGGGCATACAATGTCTGGGCCCCAGTGTCATATCCTACAATAGCATCCCAAAAAGAAAAAAAAATTGGATTTTGATCATGTAGTCTATGTTTTGGAATGCCCTTGTCATCTCCTTTATGTGGGAGAGACCTCACTATTTCATCACTATTACCTAAGTGACCCTCAACCTTTACTTTTGATATCCTGTCTGGTCGATTGGTTAAAATTAAGTCTAGTGCCTTTCCTTTTTGTTGGGTCCTGCACCAGTTGTGAAAAGTCATTGCCTTTAATTATTGTCATAAACCTGTTTCCATTGTTGGTCCTGCAGGTTTCTGTATCAATGACAAGGGGGCATCCTCTACATCTAGAGGAAAAAAGGTTTACAATAAAGTATTCTTTACTGTAAGAGAAGTGAGACTATGAAACTCTCTGCCACAGGATGTTGTGATGGTTGATTCATTGAGCAAGTTCAAGAAGGGCCTTTATACCTTTCTTGAAAATAATAATATAACAACTTATGAGCACTAGATTTTGGAAATAGGACTTTGATCCAGGGAATTATTCTGATCATATTTGGAGTCAGGAAGGAATTTTTCCCCTAATGAGGAAATTGGCATCAACCTCATGGGGGTTCTTGCCTTTGTCATAATCATCACGGTACAATTAGAGGTTGGACTTTATAGACTTGTATTTTTTTAACCTTATCAACTATGTTACTATGTAGCTACGTAACTACGTTCTCTTATTAAAAACCAGCAAACATTAAGCCAATGCATGTCTAACAACCAAAATATTGGCCAAAAAAGATAATAACTAAAACATGAGCTAAATGTTGTATGTAAATGTAGCTTTAACGCGAACACCAACCTTTTAATAGCTTGTAGAAAAAAACACATATAATTTTACCGCTTAAACGGCACTGAATAGGCAGTCCAACGTGTAGTCAATAAGAACACTCTCTCCCAGTCTATATGCAATAAACAATCCACGATCCAGTGTGGGTGCAGTTGGTTCTTCTTACTCCTGTAGTTCCACAGAGCCGCTGCCGGTCTCCCGACATCGATTCTCCTGGCAGAACAAGAGCCTATATATCTAGCATGAAAAATGAGAAATATAGTGCAACACCCTTCAACACTGTTTACTCCACGCTGGTTTTATTCCATATTCACAAGATAAAACAAGATAAAAAAACACATTAAAAAGTTGATGAAAGGCATAAGCGGCACACCAAACACTCTCGCCCAACCCTGGGTTTTGCACCACGGTGACGCCCCAGAGGAAGGGCATAATGAATCAGAAGCATCTCTGACCAGTTGTGTGCCAGGAATTCTGCTCCAGCTGAAGTAGATTTGCGATGCTGGAGCCGTTACAATCTGGAGAAGATTTGCGCTACAATTTATGCCAGCTTCTGGCATAAATTAAAGTAAATTTATTGGGCCACAGATGACCACGCCCCTTCTGCTAAGTACATACTACTTTTTAGGGTCCCTCCCTTAGGAGCTTAACACTGTCTTATTATTTTCAATGTATAACAGTCTGCAGTAAGCCCCTAAACTCGCTTGTAGTTGTCGTTGTAGGTCTAAGAATGGAAGGGAATTTATTACGTTTTCCATGCCAGTTTTCTGGTATACTTTATACTATTTCCGCCACTCACGTTTTACTCATTTGACAGATCCCCGGCATACCAGCGCAGCCGCTCTGGTCCTCCCCACCGCTTCTTGCAGATAAATAAATGGCTAATAACGGACCTAAGCAGTCGATCGCCGTATCCCACTGAGGCCAGTTATTGGCTGCAGTGATTACTTGGGTATACTGGTACGTCATAGATCTAACCATGTCAACAAACAGTGGCAGGAAGGACCGCAGCAGCTGCGCTGGAATGCCAGGTGATCTGTCAGGTGAGTAACAACTCTTTAATTGTTTTATTGCATTGCCCTATTGGCCAGAATTTTGATGAACAAGTAAAACCCCTTTAACATTACACCTGTTTAATAGGAGACTCACCTCTCTTCTGGGCCTAGGCCTACGAAATGAACTCGGCGTTAGTAGACACGAGCTTTACTCTTCTCTAATTAAAAACAGCCTTGGACAGATGGGAGTAGTGCGCGAATAAGACAGAGATAGTCACTGCCCCCAAATGTACAATGAAAAAAATCAACACCTTCTAGCCGAGTGATTAAAGCTGATCGCGGATGGCAGATGCTGTGGGGACCCCCTTTTGAGCGTGTCACAGGGGATTCCTGAGACCTGATCAGTTCCCAGTCCATGGTTGCCTGGCCATATTGCCTACTGTTAGGGCATACTTAGGCATGCCCTAACAACTGTCTGTGTGCTATTAATACACAGGCCAATGTACTTGCACATACATACATACATACATACATACATACATACATACATACATACATACATACATACATACATGCCAATACATTGAAGTAACAAAATAAAGATCAAAGCTAAAACTGCTTCTATGGGATTAAAAAAAAAGTAAAGTAATAAAGAAAAGTATTGTTAAAATAACCTAAGTAAAATTTAAAAAAACAAACACGCAAACACATAATATTTGCAATAGATAAGGTTTTTTAACACATACCAGCAAACCCCTGTATGTTCTTCATCATAAAAGTAAATACAATTCAGAAAATTATTATAACAAATTACAATTGTTTTTTTGTGTTTTTTCAAATATTTATTTTTTAAATTACATTTTCTTACAGTCAGCTGCGAAGACTCTTCTTGCAACAAACATGGAGACTGTATGGAGACTGTAGAGAATTATACTTGTAAATGTTGGCCAGGCTTCCATGGAGCAAACTGTGAAAAGGGTAATATATGGACATCATAACTATTACATCTGCCATTTGTGTCGTATAATGTATCTGGAATGCTGCAACTATTTCTATTTATAGAAAAATGTAAGCTACAAACTTAAAACTTTTATGAAATTCTCAAATTAGACTAGTGGTGTTCAGACTGACTAAGGCCTCATATACATGACAATGCCATAAGAGGCAGTCTTATTTTGAATTTGGGCAGCCCAAACAGTTTTTTTTATTAAAGGTGCACCAGTAAAGACTTACCCTGCAAAGTTTAAAAAAAGTTGAATAATGTTAAATGTAAATGGATACCCAAGTCCCCTTAATCATCCACCAATCGCTCCCTAACCCTTAAAGCTGTTTTCCCATGAAGAATTGGGGTTCACAACTATCGAATGGTAGCTTAAAGGCTGTGTAAACCTTTCAGCACATTTAAAAAAAATATAAAACAACCGATTAGAGGATTTCAAACAACTTTTTACTGGGTTTTTTTAAACATTTTTTTACTTTTTCAGATACAGCTTCTATGTACCCTGGCAACAGTAATTATTATTTCCATACAACAGTGGTCCCAAATGCATGTGCAAACATACAGCCAATTTGAAAGAACCATGCAGGACATACATTTATTGCAGTGACACAAATTCAATATTTATTAGTAACCTTTAACCTTGCGAATCGCGCGTCGGTGGACTCCCTGATACTCTTTCTCCTTGGCCTTCGCCTTCAGCTTGGCAATTCATTTTATGGTATTACTTTCTCTTTTGGATCTTTATTTTTGTTCATGCTATCAGTCCCACTATGGGTGTCATTATGTCATTCTAGATGAACAGATTATATTCAATAATTTGTATCTACAGTACTTTGTGCTTTGTACTACCATCTATTTATTATTATCTGTATCTAGAGTCAATTCTGTATGTGGTGTGTCTACCCCTGTCTTGCATCCATTCTTTTGACTGTGTTTCTCATTACATTTTTTTATGCATCTGTTTTGTGTAACTAATAAATATTGGATTTTTATCTTTGCAAAAAATTTATGTCCTGCATGATTCTTTCAAATTGGCTGTATGTTTTCTATGTATCCTGGATACATAAAAGCTGTATCTTGCACTCAAACCCATATTCGGCAGGTCAGCAGGGCTGACGGCCTTGGTGGCAGTGGATCCTTCTCGTCTCTGACACGCAGGATTCACCTGTTAACGATCACATCTAAGTCATGTGATCGATAACTGGTAGAACCTGCGTGTCAGAGACACGCTGGACCTGCTGTCACCGAAACCATCGGTCCTGTAGACCTGACAGATTCGGGTTTTAGCGCAAGATACAGCTTCAATGTTTCCAGGAAACATAGAAGCGGTATCTCAAAAATATTTTTTTAATGAAAAACAAGTAAAAAGTTGTTTTAAATCCTCTAATACATTGTTTTATTTTTTTTTTTTTAAATGTGCTCAAAGGCTTATAAAGGTCTAAATTATATGGGGAATTATTAATAATCACCTGTGACTAATCAGCTTTTCTGATAAAACAATTGGTATTTATGGAGCACATACTAATTTATCACACACTCTAATACCCAACATGCCACATGTCTGTTGGGGAATGTAGTGCAGTACCAATTTAGAAAAGTGGTAGTAAAACATATTAAATCACGCATTTAAAAATGTATTAAATCAATAGTCTTCATAAATACTATAAGGGCAGCAATTGTATTGATATATCTCACACAATGCCTCATCCAACTTTGAAAGACCTCCATTGAGGCAGGATGGTGGGCCTCTTCTGAAGCTCTCATTGTGACTAATGTTCAGTGGTGATAATCTTTTATAAATATATATTTTTTTAAATGCACAGGAGAAGGAATGACAGTTTTGATACATGAGGCCCATTCGTTACAAGACACATCTCTCATAACTGTACTTTAGCTATAGCAAACCCTGCACTCAGGGGTAAAACAAGCCCTCTTGGTGTCTGAGGTAGGGGTTTTAGAATATACCCTCCCGAAAGTCAACATGATAGCTTTCTGATGGACTATTGTTAAGTTTTGCTGAACATGCTTTTTATGTCTGTGTGTGTAATGTTTGTGCATGTAAAGTTAATATATGTGTGTGCAATTGTGCCATATAGTAATATAATCTGGTTGTGGAAAGACATTTGGAGGCAGAGCCTTTTTTCTTCAATCCATAAATCGCATCCTCCCCCTCAATGATGGTCTATGTGGCTGCCTACTCAGCCTATCCCTCATCACGTCCTTGCCTGTAATTGTAAAGAATAAACAAGCAAAAAAGGAAGGAGCACAAAATGACAGGCACATTTGAAAAAATACATTTTTCGAAATAAAATTTTTTCAACTTACTCTCTGTGACTGGTAACACGATACCACCCACAAATAATGCACAACATAACAAGTCATCTTTTACAGCCGCTGCAATCCTGCCGGAGTCCCTCATTATCATGTTCCGTATAAGACAATACAAATATACAGGGAAAAAAACTTGAAAAGCACCTGTATTGAAGGTCGATGCATTAAAAACAAATTGTCATATAGAGTTGTACTCACATATGTGTGGAGAGCCAGACACCAAGCTCCTCTCCGATCCACGTTCGCCTTGAATATCAATCCCCTAATCTCTCTCCCAATGATCGAACCAGCAGAATCATCAACCGAATTAGAAATGCTTTAATAACGTAGCATAAAAACAGGTATAAAAAATTAATGGCCAAACATTCCAAGCATATCGAGGGCAACCCCCTTCATCAGGAATAATTCATTTTAAAACGCTGACACTTTTTAAATAACCGCATTTGCCTTGTTCTCACCTCCTCTGACGTTCAACAGAAAGGGATGTAAACTGCTTAATTTCAAATAGTTCCTTAGTTATAGAACACTCAATTTCCTGTCTATTATGCATTATTTCAGAACAACACCTACATCTATCATGCCCGCACCTATACACCCCTTTCATTACCCCCATTCCTACTCCCCTTAAACTACTACGGTCTTCTCTTATGTTTGGCCATTAGTTAGGTATACCTGTTATACTTGGCATACTTATATGTTATTAAAACATTTTTAATTCGGATGACGATTCTGCTGCTTCCATCATTGGGAGAGAGATCAGGGGATTGATATTCAGGGCAACCGTGGATCGGGGGGCGAGCATGGTGCCTGGCTTTCCTCACATATGTGAGTACAATTCTATCTATATGACAATTTGTTTTTATTGCATCGATCTTCAGTATAGCTGATCTCCAAGGTTTTTTTTTTCTGTATCTTTGTATTGCCTGTAACTGTATAATTATCACTTGATCAGGACAGATTTTATATGTGATGATATTGAATTAGACATTTATTGCTCTTTTGCAGCTGTATCTTGTAGGTCTCTACACAGTCCATCACATGGGCAAATTAATTGCTTTGATAAATTTGGAACATTCCAGTATAACTCTGTTTGCAACTTCAGTTGTGAAGAAGGATTTAAACTGACAGAACCAAGATCCATATCCTGTCAGAACTCAGGAGAATGGTCTGAACCTATACCCACATGTAAAGGTGAATAACGATTACCAAAATATCACACGGTCGTAGTTTTCCAGTAAGCCTTATGAGAAATACTAACTATTCAATTTGTCCCATTCAGATAATAGCTAGTAATAAGTGCTGAGATTTGCAATAATAAGATACGTAAGGTGTGAGAACACAGTGGGGTTGTGTTGACATAAAAAAATAAGTTATTGAAAATTAACATGGAGGAACTGACCATGAGTACAAAAAGAGTCCGAACAGAGTAGATCTCAGTACTAAGAAGCTACAACTGGACGTCAGTCTGCTGCCAAATGACAATGTAAACAAATGGATAATGTAAGATGTCCCAGAGCTCCCCACAAGCATGCAAGCTTTTAAACCTCATCATTTACTCAGTGGCTATTCATTGTCACAGGCGGAACCAATAATCCAGTGTCCATGTATTTCAAAATTCCTGGCATTGTGGCTCATATTCCTTCTCAATCTGGACACTACAGAGGCCAGTGGTAGACCGAACAAGAAAACTTAGCATTTCCCCTTCATCCATATGCAGGGCCGCCATGAGTAATTTCCTCCATCATCGGGGTTGGGCAATGGAAAGTGTGGAGCTCACATTTGTACGTTATACGCATTAACTGATTTTGGTGCTGATGTCAATTACAGTGAATGAAACCATGGAGCAGTCATTGACCGGTTAATGCCCTGGATTTTGAACTATTTAGTCAAAACGTACCCCACTGCATGGCATATATATATATATATATATATATATATATATAGTGGGATTCGTCACCCGGGGAATGGCCCAGGGGAAACTGCTAAAGTCACTGTCCATAAATGGACAGTTTGTCAGGAGCTTTCCCAGGACTAAAGCCCCGGAGCAGAGCTTCTACTAGCGCTCTGCCCAGGGACTCTGGCGCTGTTCCTGATGTACATGTACGTATAGTGATGTCAGAAGCTTTGCAAAGCCTGAGTCTACGGTCAGAGGGTCGGCAATGCTCTGGCCAGGGATTCCGGCCATGGAGAATCCCCTAACGTCACTTTACATATATGGACAGTGATGTCAGGAGCTTTCCCAGGGACAAAGTTGTGATGCTCTGTCTGGTGACTCAAGCATTGGGAAGCTCGTGACCTCACTGTCCATAAATTGATGTCAGGACCGGTATACGTTTTTTTGTGGAATCTCTCAGTATAGAATAGCAAAGTATACTATTCTACTCCATCCTTCGAAAAAAAGGTATACCGACTTATACCAGCCCGACTTAGGCTAAAAAGACATAATGGAGCCCTATGAATTTTTGTTTATGTTGTTTTGTGTGTTCGGAGATTTTCTAACATACACGATAAACGTAGGGCAATAACACGATGTGAAGGGGGCTTTAAGAGAGGGGGGAAGCACTTGCGAGGATATAAGGAGCACTAACTTTCTTACATTACCATTAACCCCTTAGGGACGCAGCCTTGTTTTGGCTATAAGGCTCAGAGCCCATTTTTCAAATCTGACATATTTCACTTTATGTGGTAATAACGTCGGAATGCTTAAACCTATCCAAGCGATTCTGAGAATGTTTTCTCATGACACATTGGGCTTCATGTTCATGGTAAAATTTGGTCGATATATTCAGTGTTTATTGGTGAAAAATTGCAAAGTTTTGAGAAACTTTTGGAAAAAAATAGCATTTTTCAGAATTTAAATGCATATGCTTGTAAAACAGATGGCTATACCACCCAAAATAGTTACTAGCTCACATTTTCCATATGTCTACTTTAGATTGGCCTCATTTTTTGAACATTATTTTATTTTTCTTGGACGTTACAAGGCTTAGAACATAAACAGCAATTTTTCATATTTTTAAGAAAATTTCGAAAGCCTTTTTTTAAGGTACCTGTTCAGTTCTGAAGTGGCTTTGAGGAGACTATGTATTAGAAACCCCGATAAAACACCCCATTTTAAAAACCAGACCCCTCAAAGTATTCAAAACAGCATTTAGAACGTTTTTTAACCCTTCAGGCATTTCACAGGAATTAAAGCAATGTGGAGGTGAAATTTGCAAATTTCATTTTTCTTGCTGAATTTCAATTTTTATTTTTTATTTTTCTGTAACACAGAAGGTTTTACCAGAGAAATACTACTAAATATGTATTGTCCAGATTCTGCAGTTTTTAGAAATGTCCCACATGTGGCTCTAGTGTGCTTGTGGACTATATCACAAGCCCTAGAAGCACAGAAGCACCTACTGCATTTTAAAGGCCTCTTTTTTTATTATAATATATTTTAGGCAGCATGCCAGGTTTGAAGAGGTGTTGAGGTGCCAAAACAGTAGGAATCCTCCAATAGTGACCCCATTTTGGAAACTACACCCCTCAAGAAATTCTTTTATCATTTTGACCACAAAGTTTTTTCACAGTACTTATTTGAATTGGGCTGTGAAATTAAAAAAAATTATTTTTTTTTCCAATAAGATGTCATTTGTGATCAAAATTTCTTATTTTCACAGGGAACAAAATACCCCATTTTGTTGCCCAATTTGTCCTGAGTGCGGCAATACCCCATTTGTGGTGATAAACTGCCGTTTGGGCCCATGGGAGGGCTCAGAAGGAAAGGAGCACCATTTGGCCTACTGGGGATTTTCTGGTGCGAAGTCATGTATGCAGAAGCCCCTGAGGTACCAGCAGTGGCGGATCATCATTAGGGCGGTTCAGGCGGCCGCCCGGGGCCCAAGGCTCCCAGGGGGCCCATGGCCGCCCAAACCCCCTCATGCTTGGTGGTGTCGCTAGCACCGAGGGAGCCCCGATGCCAGGACCGCACCTGTCATGAGGCAAGGTGAGCTTCTGTCCTACTTAGCAGCCGTGGTCTGTGCTGAAACTCCCCCTCCAGCCCCCCTTCCCTGCTCTACACATCTCTTCTCCTGCTGCTAGCAGTCGGGACATGGGAGAGGGGGAGACTGTCTGCAGGCTCTGTGAGCAGGAGAAACGCTGTGTGAAGACTCCCACCACATAGACCTGCTGAACACCCTTCACAAATATCCTACAGTGAAGGAATTAAGTATTTGATCCCTTGCTGATTTTGTAAGTTTGCCCACTGTCAAAGTCATGAACAGTCTAGAATTTTTAGGCTAGGTTAATTTTACCAGTGAGAGACAGATTATATTAAAAAAAAGAAAGAAAATCACATAGTCAAAATTATATATATTTATTTGCATTGTGCACAGAGAAATAAGTATTTGATCCCCTACCAACCATTAAGAGTTCAGCCTCCTCCAAACCAGTTACACGCTCCAAATCAACTTGGGGCCTGCATTAAAGACAGCTGTCTTAAATGGTCACCTGTATAAAAGACTCCTGTCCACAGACTCAATTAATCAGTCTGACTCTAACCTCTACAACATGGGCAAGACCAAAGAGCTTTCTAAGGATGTCAGGGACAAGCTCATAGACCTGCACAAGGCTGGAATGGGCTACAAAACCATAAGTAAGACGCTGGGTGAGAAGGAGACAACTGTTGGTGCAATAGTAAGAAAATGGAAGACATACAAAATGACAGTCAATCGACATCGATCTGGGGCTCCATGCAAAATCTCACCTCTTGGGGTATCCTTGATCCTGAGGAAGGTGAGAGCTCAGCCGAAAACTACACGGGGGGAACTTGTTAATGATCTCAAGGCAGCTGGGACCACAGTCACCAAGAAAACCATTGGTAACACATTACGCCGTAATGGATTAAAATCCTGCAGTGCCGCAAGGTCCCCCTGCTCAAGAAGGCACATGTACAGTCCCGTCTGAAGTTTGCAAATGAACATCTGGATGATTCTGAGAGTGATTGGGAGAAGGTGCTGTGGTCAGATGAGACTAAAATTGAGCTCTTTGGCATTAACTCAACTCGCCGTGTTTGGAGGAAGAGAAATGCTGCCTATGACCCAAAGAACACCGTCCCCACTGTCAAGCATGGAGGTGGAAACATTATGTTTTGGGGGTGTTTCTCTGCTAAGGGCACAGGACTACTTCACCGCATCAATGAGAGAATGGATGGAGCCATGTACCGTCAAATCCTGAGTGACAACCTCCTTCCCTCCACCAGGACATTAAAAATGGCTCGTGGCTGGGTCTTCCAGCACGACAATGACCCGAAACATACAGCCAAGGCAACAAAGAAGTGGCTCAAAAAGAAGCACATTAAGGTCATGGAGTGGCCTAGCCAGTCTCCAGACCTTAATCCCATTGAAAACTTATGGAGGGAGCTGAAGATCCGAATTGCCAAGCGACAGCCTCGAAATCTTAATGATTTACAGATGATCTGCAAATAGGAGTGGGCCAAAATTCCATCTAACATGTGTGCAAACCTCATCATCAACTACAAAAAAAGTCTGACTGCTGTGCTTGCCAACAAGGGTTTTGCCACCAAGTATTAAGTCTTGTTTGCCAAAGGGATCAAATACTTATTTCTCTGTGCACAATGCAAATAAATATATATAATTTTGACAATGTGATTTTCAGTTTTTTTTTAAATATAATCTATCTCTCACTGGTAAAATTAACCTTGCCTAAAAATTCTAGACTGTTCATGTCTTTGACAGTGGGCAAACTTACAAAATCAGCAAGGGATCAAATACTTATTTCCTTCACTGTACATAAAAGGTAAGTGCATGTGTGTTTACAATGTATATTTATATGTGTATAATGTGCATACCCATGTGTGTCTGTGATGTGTACATGTGTATGTATGTATATAATGTATATAGCATGTGTGTGTGTGTGTATATATATATATATATATATATATATATATATATAGTGTATGTATGTATGTATGTATGTATGTATATACACTAACGTTCAAAAGTTTAGGGTCACTTAGAAATTTCCTTATTTTTGAAAGAAAAGCACAGTTTTTTTCAATGGAGATAACATTACATTAATCAGAAATACACTGTATACATTGTTAATGTGCTAAATGACTATTCTAGCTGCAAATGTCTCGTTTTTAATGCAATATCTACATAGGTGTATAGAGGCCCATTTCCAGCAACCATCACTCCAGTGTTCTAATGGTACATTGTGTTTACTAACTGTGTTAGAAGGCTATTGGATGATTAGAAAACACTTGAAAACCCTTGTGCAATTATGTTAGCACTGCTGTAAACAGTTTTGCTGTTTAGAGGAGCTATAAAACTGACCTTCCTTTGAGCTAGTTGAGAATCTGGAGCATTACATTTGTGGGTTCAATTAAACTCTCAAAATGGCTAGAAAAAGAGAACTTTCATGTGAAACTCGACAGTCTATTCTTGTTCTTAGAAATGAAGGCTATTCCATGCGAGAAATTGCCAAGAAACTGAAGATTTCCTACAACGGTGTCTACTACTCCCTTCAGAGGACAGCACAAACAGGCTCTAACCAGAGTAGATAGAGAAGTGGGAGGGCCCGCTGCACAACTGAGCAACAAGACAAGTACATTAGAGTCTCTAGTTTGAGAAATAGACACCTCACATGTCCTCAACTGGCAGCTTCATTAAATAGTACCTGCAAAATGCCAGTGTCAACGTCTACAGTGAAGAGGCGACTCCGGGATGCTGGCCTTCAGGGCAGAGTGGCAAAGAAAAAGCCATATCTGAGACTGGCTAATAAAAGGAAAAGATTAATATGGGCAAAAGCACACAGACATTGGAGAGAGGAAGATTGGAAAAAAGTGTTATGGACAGACGAATCGAAGTTTGAGGTGTTTGGATCACACAGAAGAACATTTGTGAGACGCAGAACAACTGAAAAGATGCTGGAAGAGTGCCTGACACCATCTGTCAAGCATGGTAGAGGTAATGTGATGGTCTGGGGTTGCTTTGGTGCTAGTAAAGTGGGAGATTTGTACAAGATAAAAGGGATTTTGAATAAGGAAGGCTATGACTCCATTTTGCAACGCCATGCCATACCCTGTGGACAGCGCTTGATTGGAGCCAATTTCATCCTACAACAGGACAATGACCCAAAGCACACCTCCAAATTATGCAAGAACTATTTAGGGAAGAAGCAGGCAGCTGGTATTCTATCTGTAATGGAGTGGCCAGCGCAGTCACCAGATCTCAACCCCATAGAGCTGTTGTGGGAGCAACTTGACCGTATGGTACGCAAGAAGTGCCCATCAAGCCAATCCAACTTGTGGGAGGGGCTTCTGGAAGCATGGGGTGAAATTTCTCCCGATTACCTCAGCAAATTAACTGCTAGAATGCCAAAGGTCTGCAATGCTGTAATTGCTGCAAATGGAGCATTCTTTGACGAAAGCAAAGTTTGAAGGAGAAAATTATTATTTCAAATAAAAATCATTATTTCTAACCTTGTCATTGTCTTGACTATATTTTCTAGTCATTTTGTAACTCATTTGATAAATATAAGTGTGAGTTTTCATGGAAAACACAAAATTGTCTGGATGACCCCAAACTTTTGAACGGTAGTGTATATTATATATATACGGAAAATACGCAGAAATTCCGTTAAGTGTGGACAAGCCCTAATACAGTAGCAGCAGAGTAGATTAGATGTGAAAAATTCTCCTCCACACGCTGCGTAAATGATAAGTGGGGAAAAAAAGCTCAGAAATTGACCTGCGGTGCGGTTTTTTGTTCCGCAGCATGTCAATTGTATTTGCGTAAACTGCTCATGTGTTTTGGGTTTTCCCCATTTAATTCAATGGGGAAGTAAAACCCGCAACAAATAACAGATGTTATGTAGAAACGCAATTTAGAAAAAATAAAAATGTTATACTTGCCCAGAATTCAGTTTCTTCGTACGGGCCGGCCTCCTGGGATGACGTTTCACCCCATGTGACCGCTGCAGCCAATCACAGACTGCAGCAGTCATATGGGATAAAATGTCATCCCAGGGCTGCACTATAGCGACGCTGTGTAGCACTATATAAAAGGGGGGGGGGAGCGCTGTGTGGCACTATATATAAGGAAGGCAGCACTGTGTGGCACTATATACAAGGGGGAGTACTGTGTGGCTCTATCTATAGGGGGCTGTGTGGCTCTATATATAGGGGGCTATGTGGCTCTATCTGTAGGGGGCTGTGTGGCTCTATCTATAGGGTGCTGTGTGATGCTATCTACAGTATAGGGAGCTGTGTGATGCTCTCTACAGGGGGTTGTGTGTGTGGCGCTCTCTACAGGGGCTTGTGCATGTGGCGCTATCATCTACAGGGGGGTGTGTGGCGCTATCTACAGGGGGTGTGTGTGTGGCGCTGTCTACATGGGGGGTTGGCGCTATCTACAGGGGGCACTGTGTATGTGGTGCTTTACTTTACAGTGTGTGACACAATTATGTTCAGGGGCGTAGTGCATGGTGATATTGTATTTAAGGGCTGCAGAAATGGGTCATGGCCAGGAGAAGTCGTCATGAGCTCTGGACCGGATGGAGAAGAAAAGAGGGAAAAAAAATACTAGCATCTGATACGTCGTCACTGTGAGTCACCGGATTTGAAGAGAATCTGTCCCCTTTCCTGACATGTTTATTATAGGAAATCCTTGTATTCCGCATAACGTCTTTGTGCAGTTCAGAACTGATAGAAAAATTGGTGTTACCATTCCCCCTGTCAGGAGGATGTGTCCCTGCACAGTGTGATACTGTTAGTATGTAGGGACACAGCCCTGTGAAAGGGGAATCATAACACCCATTTGTTAATGCTTGTGCAAAAAGGTAGTGTTAGCAATAGTTATGGCGCGGCAGGGTGGTGGTGGAGAAGGGGGACCCAAGTTTGGGTAACAGCCCAGGGCCCATGGTCTTCTTAATCCGCCACTGGGTACCAGTACAGTTGAAACCCCCAAGAAGTGACCCCGTTTTAAAAACTACACCCTTAAGGCATTCATCTAGAGGTGTAGTGAGCATTTTGACCAGAGACATACACCCCATAAACTGTAATGTGGGTTCTCACGGGTATGGCAATACCCTCAATGTGGCTGTTATCAGCTGCCTGGGCACGCAGCAGGGCTCAGAAGGGAAAGACGAGGGGGGATAAGCTGTGCAGAGTGCATCAGGGTAAGTAAAACTGAGGTAGATTAAAAATCAAGGGATGTATGATACATTTTAAAACACTCTTTCATACAGAGCCTTAGTTTTTCAGGACACGTGTCACATTGATATATTGTATCCTCCCTTATCCCCCTCTTATAGCAGACTTTGCACCTCTTTTGGCTTTTTCCCTTCTTGGCAGTTTGGGGAACTTCTCCTGGAAAGTTTTGCCCTGGTACGATGTGTGTGGCCTCGCTTCCGGAAGTACTGGGTGCTCCCCCTTCTTGGTCCCTAAAAATTAGTTTCTTGATAACCACCTCTTGAAATTCCAGGAAAGTTCCCGTCTGGCCTGACATCGACGTATCACATACGTATTGTATAATGCTTCTTATACCACACCGCATGACGCTGTAGGGCTTCAGGGCTTGATCTGACAAGTCCACCCCTCCCATGTACCTATTGTAGTCCAGGATGCAGTCTGGTTTGGGGGTCTCTGTACTGGTACCTCGTACAGGTATATGGGTACTGGTGTGGCCATGTATTGTTGTCAATACAAGGACATCTCTCTTGTCCTTGTACTTGACACACAATATGTTGCTGCTAGAATGTGCCCTGCTCTCACCCCTTCTTGTTTGCCCAAGCAGAGTCTTAGGGAGGTCTCTCAGATTTCTTCTAGCAGTGCCGTATGCTGCAGGACTTCTGGAAGCGAGGCACTTGAAGAGTGGGACGCTGGTATAAAAATTATCCAGGTAGAGGTGGTAACCCTGGTCCAGCAGTGGGTGCACCAAATCCCACACAATTTTTGCATTAACTCCCAGTAAGGGGGGGGGGCATTCTGGGGGCTGAATACTGGTGTGCTTCTCTTCATATATCCTAAATTTGTAGGTATAGCCTGATGCACTCTCGCACAGCTTATACATCTTCACGCCATACCTTGCCCTCTTACTCAGCCGGTACTGGCGGTATTGAAGCCTCCCTTTAAAATGTACCAAGGACTCATCAATAGAAATACACTTCTCGGGGGTGTATGCTTGGGAAAACCGGGCACTGAAACGGTCTAATAGGTGTCTCCATTTATACAAACGGTCAAAACTGGGGTCATCTCGGGGTGCGCACGGCTCATTATCAATATAATGTAAGAAGCGAAGTATTGCCTAATTTTTTATTTTATTTTTGGTTCCAGTTCAGTTCTGAAGTTGCTTTGAGGGGGCCTATATATTAGAAACCCCTATGAAACACCTCATTTTAGAAACTAGACCCCTGAAGTATTCACAACAGCATTTAGAAAGTTTATGAACCCTTTAGGTGTTTCACAGGAATTTAGAGCAAAGTAGAGGTGAAATTTACATTATTTTTTTGTCAGAAAATCCTTTTTATACCATTTTTTTTTATAACACAAAAGGTTTTACCAGAGAAACGCAACTTAATACCTATTGCCCAGATTCTGCAGTTTTGAGAAATATCACACATGTGGCCCTAGTGCGGTAATGGACTGAAGCACCGGCCTCCGAAGCAAAGGAGCACCTAGTGGATTTTGAGGCCTCCTCTTTATTAGGCACCATGTCCGGTTTGAAGAGGTCTTGTGGTGCCAAAACAGTGGAAACCCCCCCAAAAGTGACCACATTTTGGAAACTAGACATCTTGAGGAATTCATTGTAGTTTTCATGGGGTGCATGCGGCTTTTTGATCAGTTTTTATTCTATTTTTAAGTTGCATGGTGACTAAAAAACAGCAAATCTAGTATTGTTTTTTTTATTCTATCTTTTTTTTAGCGTTCACCGTGCGCTATAAATGACATATTCACTTTATTCTGCGGGGCGATACGATTACGGCGATGCCATATGTTTTTTAGTTTTTTTTGTCTTATGGCGTTTGCACAATAAAATACTTTTTGTAAAAAATAATTAACTTTTTGTGTTGCCTTATTCTAAGAGCCATAACCTTTTTATTTTTCCATCAATAAAGCCGTGCGAGGACTTATTTTTTGTGTAACGAACTGTAGTTTCGATCAGCACCATTTTTAGGTACATGCGACTTTTTGATCTCTTTTTATTACATTTTTGGGTAGTTGAAGTGACCAAACAATTGTGATTCTGGTACGGTTTATTATTATTTTCTTTTACAGCGTTCACCGCGCGGGATAAATAACAAAATAATTTTGTAGTTCAGGCCGTTACGGACACGGCGATACCAATTATGTATAGTTTATTTGTTTATTTATATATTTTTATTAATAATAAAGGACTGATAAGGGAAAAAGGGGTATTTTTACTTTTAAAACTTTTATTTTCTTATTTTGACACATCTTTTTTTAACTTTTTTTTTTACTTTATTACTTTGTCCCACTAGGGGACTTGAGGGCAGGAGGCCCTGATCGCTATTCTAATACACTGCAGTGTATTAGAGCTGTCAGCTCTTTGTCAGGACTCATTAGGCTTCCGTCGATGGCATAGCCGGACGCCATTGTGTAGCAGGCCGGCAATGGTAGCTTAACCCCAAAAAATCTGCGATTGCTATTGAACGCGGCTTTTAAGGGGTTAATCAGCGGGGACACAGCGATTGGTCCCCACTATAGGAGCTGTGGCAACCGCTGTACAAGATAGCAGCTGTCATAGCTCCTGTCATAGCTCCTGTATGTGTCGGGAAGACGGCCGAAATGGCCGTTACTCCCGCGACGTAATATTCTGTCACTGAGCGCGAACGGGGCGGTCAGCACGACGGAATAGTACGACGCTGGGCGTTAAGGGGTTAAAGTCCAATGTGTTTTTACAGAGCAAAAATCAGAGGCTTACCCTTGGATTTCTGCCGCAGATGTGCCACAAGTGTGTAGCAGATCCGCACGAGAATTAGTCCCATTGTCATTCAAGGGGGCTTATGCTCGGCTTTTCCGTGCAAAATAAATAGCATGCTACTTATTGCTGTGCTGGATTTACAACATACATAGCTGAGATTTATAGAGATGATAGCTTTAGGACAGAATTGAAAGGTGTTACAGCAGTGTAAAAACTTTCTCAATGTCTATTAGGAACTCACATGAATGTGGGTTAAGAAGGTTTATTGCGCGTACACAGAGCTCTGAATTCCTATTCTGAACTGACATCATCATTAATTACAGCAGTTTATATAGCCAATATGACGTATATGTGACATTTGCACCAGGAGACCGAGAGAATTAGTATATAATAGTATATGTTTACATTACACAATGTATGAAAGATAATATTAATTTATGATATACAATGTAGTCAAGATTAGGCTAATTTATGATATACAAAGTGGTACATGTCTACATAATATAATGTAATAAAGATAAAGGTTAATTTATTATATACAATGGTTAGTTGAACAGATGGAATTCCTGTCACTACCTGTCTGTTAAAGAGGCTCTGTCACATTATAAGTGGCCTATCTTCTACATAATATGATCGGCACTGTAATGTAGATTACAGCAGTGCTTTTTATTTAGAAAAACGATCATTTTTGACGGAGTTACGACCTATTTTAGCTTTATGCTAATGACTTTCTTAATAGACAACTGTGCGTTTTTACTTTTTGACAAAGTGGGCGTTGTGGAGAGAACTGTATGACACTGACCAATCAGTGACCAATCAGAGTCATACACTTCTCCCCATTAATTTACACAGCACATAGTGATCTTACTTGATCACTATGTGCAGCCACATACACACACATTAACGTTACTCAAGTGTCCTGAGAGTGAATACTCATCACTAGCAACCAGGACGTGATGTCTATGCAGAATCCTGACACTTCGCTAACGTTTGTGTGGGATTTACAGCACAGGAAGCGTAGTCTCGCGAGATTACGCTGTAAGGTGTCATTTACAGCGAGATTACGCTTTCTGTGCTGTAAAACACACACAAACGTTAGCGAAGTGTCATTGTGTGCATTGGGTTTCAGGAGCAGGTCGCATGAATTTTCCCCCACACAGAGTAGCTGTATTCAGCCTGTACGGCACAGAATACAGACTTTCTCTAGCAACGGCAAGTAGCTGAGAGGATAGGGACAGCAGTCCAGGAACAGTTTTACAATAAAAAGAGGCTGAATTGGTTAATAAAGTATACTTCAATATTTTTTGAAATCATCTGGCGTATACATTATTTAAAAAAAAAAATGATAGTTAACATTCAAAAGACATTGGATCTTCCTATTACAATTAAATAAGCGGTGAGATTTTAAAATCTCTGACTATTTGTGGGAAGCTCCAGGACATATTATGTTAGGTATTGATCTGACCATAAAAGCCAAACGGTACGGTGGAAAGAGCAACAAAGGAAAAAATGTCAGAATTTTAGTCACAGTGTGCGAAATGCAATGATATGTTTGGATACAAATTAGCAACCTGTGATACTGAAGGGGGACAGAACTAGTCAATGGGGGAATTTATAAATCATTCTACGCCAGATTTCTGGCGTAGAAAAGGTGCAAATGCTGCAAAAATCTCAATTTGCACAAAAATAGACTTTTGCAGAATTTGCGCCACTCATGCTCTTTATCAAAAAAGTGGGTGGAGCTTAGTGAAAGAGGCAAGGCCTTCCACAGCCCGACAAATTTACGCTAATTTATGCTAAAAATTGGTGTAAATTAAAGCACAGATTTACGTCAGCTCACAGCTGGTGTAGATTAGACTTTCTGGTGCATTGACAGCCAGAGATGCACTTAATGCATTAAGAGGCGTGTGTCTTTCAATAAATTAGGCACATTTTACTCCAGCGCCCTTCAGATTAAGACTGGTGTATGAAACCCCAGTCTCAATAAATTTTTAGGTATCTTAGCCGTGTAATATTTTTCTACTAAAAATTCTTTCTAATTTTCAGCTATATCTTGCACAGCTCTAGAAGATCCATTACATAGCCGGATCAACTGTTCCGATGTGCTCGGAGAATACACATTTAAATCTATCTGCCAATTCACTTGTGAAGAGGGATTTCAATTGAAAGGATCAAACTCTCTACTGTGCCAAAATTCAGGAGAATGGTCGGAATCTATACCTAAGTGTATCGGTAATTTAGCTCTAGAGTCAGTAATTTCAGTTTCTATACAGGAGATTTTATGTAATATCAAAAATGTAACTAGTCAGATTGATCTATGTGACCTACAGTAAATAGAAAGACTGTTGCAGAATGCATTTTTTTTTTTTTTTAAGGCCGACCCAAGATAGGAAGTCAACGCTCTTTGGGAGATTCAAGT
The DNA here is from genome assembly GCF_050947455.1 of Rhinoderma darwinii. Taxonomy (NCBI): domain Eukaryota; kingdom Metazoa; phylum Chordata; class Amphibia; order Anura; family Rhinodermatidae; genus Rhinoderma; species Rhinoderma darwinii. The sequence continues at coordinate 64,344,095 of NC_134693.1, read as the reverse complement.
GCTTGTTAACCCTTTCACTGCCAGTGGTTTATGGACATTTTGCACTTCTGATAGCAAGAACAATTTTCACACTAATGAAATGTACAAATAAAAATTTGAATTAAAAAAAATCATGTTAAACCCACATATCTACCGTATTTTTCGGACTATAAGACGCAGTTTTTAGCAAGAATAAATCTTGCTGAAAAGTCATCGCTGGGTCCCATGACCGCTTCATTACTTAACCCCTTCCCAACCCATGACGTGCCAGCACATCATGGAGCGGGGGGGTGATGTATGGAGCGGGCTCACGCGCTGAGCCCGCTCCATACACTGCAGGTGTCAGCTTCTGACACGCTGCTCTAACTAACAGGAACAGCAATTTTGCTGTTCCTGGCAGTTTAAAGGGCTTGTGCCATTAAACACATGTATCCCCTATCCACAGGATAAGGAGAATGGGGACAGAAAGTTACCAGGATCGCTGCATGAGAAGCTGTGACTTCCGCGGTCTGTGTCCGGCAGCTTCATAGAGATCAATGGGATTCTTCTGCGCATGCGCGAGCGGCAGTGGCGAATTAAGTGTACCATGGGCCATGGGCTGTTGACACAACTTGGGCCCCCTCCATCCCGCTCACACGCAATTCAACTCCCCCAACCCACTGAGACTGTACCCGTCAGTGCCACTGACCTGACAGATACAGGTTTTAGCACTAGATGCAGCTGCTCTGTATTCAGGATCTAAAGCAGCTGTATCTCAAAAAGTAAAAACATTTTTTAATAAGTATTTAGAATGGTTGCACCAAACACCATACACTATTTTATTAAAATAAAAACTCTTTGAAAGGTTTACATAGCCTTTAACACATCAAATAAAAACAAATTGTAACACCTCTTTTTAAAGGGTAAGTAAATGTTCAACAAACTTCTGACATGTCATAGTGACATGTCAGAACTTTTGATGGGTGAGGGGCCGGGTGCTGAGACCCTCACCGATCGCTAAAACTAAGCAGCAGAAGCGCTCATGTGAGCGCTGAGCAACTTTGTTTCTGTTCGGCTTTTTTCGGAAAGCCAAAGTAGCGGTGTACGGGCTCATTGACTTTCTATGAGCCCGTACACAAACTGCACGGCTTTCAGGAAACAGAAACCAAGCGGCTCAGCGCTTAGTTTTAGTGATCGGTTGGAGTGTGGGACTTACGGAAACAGCGTAGCTCAGCAATCTGCGCTGTTTTCGTAACTCCCGATCATGTAATCAGGATGTGGCCAGGAGGCAGTGAGAGCAAAAACAGGAGGATATGTCATACATTTCCCTTATGGAAAAACTGAGGGCTGTATGGGGGGGATTATATTGCAAGGGGAGGTGAGGTTGTCTCACTGACTGCTGGGGGCTCTATAGGGAGGTCTGATTCTGACATCTCTGTGGGGGGGAAAACCCCCCATAGAGCCGGCCGCTCAGACCCCCCATAGAGCCCCCAGAAGATAGTCGCTCAGACCCCCCTATAGAGCCCCCAGCAGTCAGACAATTTGACTTCCCCTTGCAATATATTAGTAACTAGTGAGGGCTCTATGGGAAGGGGGGGATTATACTGAGGGGGGGGGTCTAACCATCTAAGTGACTCCAGAGGACTCTATGAAGGGGGAATAATCCCCCCCATCCCCCATAGAGCCCTCAGTATTTCAGTATTTATTATACAGCAAGGGGGGGGGTTTAGCGTGCAACTGACTGCTGAGTGTCTATGGGGGGAAATGATTATCCCCCCATAGAGTCCTCTACAGTGAGTTATGTCACAAAACGGGTTAGTGGACCCACTAGGCCATACCGCCGCAGCGGGGAGGCAGTTGGCCAAACAACAGGAAATCCCAGCAATACAATGTCCCGCACAAGGGTACCTGAATAGTCCAGACAGTGGCCGCAGCTCTGGCACTGATGGAGATGGTTGCAGCAGGTAACGCCAAACATGGCGGATGACAGAGGTGCCGCAGGCTGCGCCAGACGTGGCGGATTCCTCCGGACGTGGAGGATGACACAAGACGTAGCGGATTCCTCTGGACGTGGCAGATGACACAGGATGTGGCAGATGACACAGGACGTGGCACGACTCGATACTAAAGGCACAGCACGGGAAACAGGAACAGGGAACAAGGCACGGGTAACAACTGGAATGTGAAACACTAAGGGACCATTAGCAAGACAGAATGGGAAAACTAACAACGTTCAGGCAAGGATCAGAAAGCCTGGGGCCTTCTTATAGACCAGGAAATCGTGGAAGTTGATGATGATGACGATCTCCTTGGTGCGCGCGAGCATCCTATGAGACACAGCAGACCAGAGCGGAAGTGAGCACTGGTGTCTCTTAGGAAGGAAATGGGGACCAGTGCTCACGGATCCATGGCTGTGGGCGTCGGGCGGTGAGTAAACCCGACAGCCCGCGGCCATGGACGCTACAAGTTAGATAGAAATTTCCCCCCCTTGCTGTATAATTAATCCCCCCTTAACGTCTGCCGATTGTTGCTTGGGGCAGGAGGCGAACAGCAGACTAACCTTCTTCCTCACCGCTCAACCACCGCCCTTCTCTTGTGTTCCTCACTGGTGGTAGGTGCAGCGTCAAAGAGGGGCGTGTTCTACCACCTAGCAAAAACACGTCTGCTAGTCCTATCCAGCCCCTGCTATTACTATCCCTCCCCCTCCTCCCCATCAGCACTGTGCTGGCGGCTCTATTCCGTTCCAGTCCGCCACTCCCTCTCAGCAGCGGCCATTAGCGGCGATAGCACGCCGAGAGATCCTTGTTAAGTGATTTTTAAAATGATGTGCGGTTCGGGGTGGCCACCCGAACCGCCCATATGATAATCTGCCAGTGCCGAGCGGCTCTCCATTGATCTCTATGGAGCTGCGGAACAGATAAGCCGGACACAGAACCTGGAAGTCCAGGCTTCTAATGTAGCACTTTGGGTGACTTTCGGTCCCCTGTTCTCCTTATCGCTGGCGGTCCCAGCGGTGGGTCCCCCAGCGATCTCACATGTAGGGGATAAATGTGTTTTATGGCAAATCTCGTTAAATGCCGTGTTCAATAGCGACCGTGGCATTTATAGTTTTTTTTTATGAAGGACATTTATGACATATCCACAGGATATGAAGCAAAGTAAAAAGATTTTGAAGCAGCACAAGTCCCGAGTCTGGTGCGGTGCACGCTGTCAAGCCAGGCAAACCCACTCCGGCATAATGCAAATTCCAAGAAAAGTAATAGGACAACAGCACACGTCTCCAGATCTTCAAAGCCAAGCTTGACAAAGACCCCACACTCACTATGGATCGAAACGTTGCCTCTTTGCCGTGGATGTTCTGACAATAAAACCACTTTGAAGATCTGGAGACGTGTGTTGTTGTCCTACTACTTTTCTTGGAATATCCACAATATATGTCATAAATGTCAGATAGATGCAGGTCCCACCTCTGGAACCCTCACCTATCTCTAGAACGGGGCCCCCTAAACCCCGTTCTAGCTTTCTGTGCTCTCCCGGTCACTTAATTACATGTGGAGTTATTGAAAGCGTAATTCACTGAGCTACGCTGTTTCCGTAACTGCCATTCACTACTCTGGGAGTTAGGAAAACAGCGTAGTTACGCTGTTTCAGTGACTCCACATGTAACCAAGTAGCCGCTGGTTCAAGTCTCCTAGGGGAACTAATAAAATGTGTAAAAAAAAAAAAAGAGTGTAAAAAAAATAAAAAATATTAAGAGCTAAAAAAAAAAACCTTTTCCAATTTTTTCCCAAGCACAATGTAAAAAATAAAATAGTTTGGTATCGCTGTGTCCGTAAAAATCTGATCTATTACACTATACTATTATTAAATTCACACGGTGAGTTTAAAATTTTAAAACATCAAAATAGTTTTTTGGTCACCTTAGTGCTTAAAATATGAAATTTAAAAAAAAGTGATCAAAAAAATCGTATGTACCCAAAAATGGTGCCAATAAAACTACAGCTCGTCCCGCAAAAAATAAGCCCTCACACCGCTCAATCGATGAAAAAAATATTTAAAAATGTTGATTCTCAGAATGTGGTGAAACTGAATAAATTATTTTTTAACAAATAATTTTTTTCCTATTTTCGGTTGTCGAAAACCTGGCTGCGTCTTATGGTCAGGTGCGTATTATAAGCCGAAAAATACGGTATATATCTTCTGAAAGTAGACACCTTGCACATTGTCAAAATATATCTGAGCAATGTAATGATTTTATGCTAAAAATTCTCTTTCTTTTTACAGCTATATCTTGCACAGCTCTAGAAGATCCATTACATGGCCGGATAAACTGTTCCGATGTATTCGGAGAATACAGGTTTAAATCTATCTGCCAATTCACTTGTGAAGAGGGATTTCAATTGAATGGATCAAACTCTTTACTGTGCCAAAATTCAGGAGAATGGTCGGAATCTATTCCTAAGTGTATCGGTAATTGAACTCTACAATCTGTAATTTCAATTTTTATACAGTAGATTTTATATATTATTTAAAAAGGTAACCAGTCAGATTTATCTTTGTTATATACATTAAATAGAAATACCATTGAAAAATGAATATATTTTTCTTACGCTTGACCCATGACATGAAGCCAGCTCTCTTGGGGGAGTCAAGTGCTTATTAATCCTTTCCCTGCCAGGGGGTTTTGGATATTTTGCACCTCTTGTAGCCAAAACTATTTTCACACTATTGATATGTATAAAAAAAAAAACGAAATTACAAAATTAAAAAAAATACTAAACCTCATACCCATTTGTTTTCTGAAAGTGGACATCTGGCACATTGTCATAATGGCACTCAGAACTTTATACACACAGGCACCGTCTTGCTATTTTGTGTCAAAGTGTAACTAAAGCAAAGAATAAGATGCACCACACATCCCAAAAATAAACGTTTAATATGGTTTTAAGCTCAAAATTTAAAAAAGGAACAATCTACAAAATACAAGAATTACACACCTTAATAAATAATATATATATATATATATACACACACACACAGTATATATATTGAAGAAAGTCCCACAGTACTCCGTGTTAGTGGAAAAAAATGGTGGTTTATTAAGCCAGCACAAGCTGCAACGTTTCCGTCCTGCTATAGGACCTTTATCAAGCATAGTGATACAAGCAATGTGTGAACCATATATAGTGAGTGTCTCATTAACATAATGAGTAAACATTAAGACAGTATATATAACAAAACCATACTGATATACATTCAAATCCGACACTTTTAAAAAGATTTTTCGTGATCAATTGCCAGTGTTGACAACAGTGAATACAAAATTACAAAAACATTATTATAACATGCAAAATCTGTATGATTCTCATGAAATTGAAAATGCAACGAAATGTGTGTGGGTGGAGAACATCCGACCACTCACCAATCCGGGCTAGTGTATATAAATTAGTGAAAGGAAAGGCAGGTCCGTTCTACATGTTGAATTCACAAGCTCATTAGCGTCTTCACCCTTCTACTGCGCATGCTCTCATAGAGAAGACGGAAGACTAGTTGCATAGCAACAATTGACAATCAAGCCAGTTAGTGAGTTCCACGCAGCAAGCAATACAGAAAGGAGAACTGACTTGAAAATGCCTTCATAGAGGAGGTGAAACGTTGTGGTTCCATGTTGGCCGTTATTCACAAAAGTAAAAGTAGACTCCATATTCAAATTAAATGTACTCTGCAATGAGAATACTAAGCAGCCACTCCCCTCATGAATAGTAGGAGTGTGAGTGGGTGTTTTATCAGTATTTTGCACCTGTGTCATCTCCCTCTATGTAGCATTGTGGTTTGTCTGTGTCCTGCCGGGAGGTGTTATACCTGCCCTCATGTATGGCCTGTACAGTGATTTTAAACTCATCCAGTTCCTTTTCAGTGATTTGTAACCTATGAACACAGGCCTAGTGTTTACATATGGGGATGAAAAAGTATGAAGCTATATAAAAATTGGCAGGTGCACTTCTGTGGTTTTAGCATTTATGTGAACCTGCAAACTTTTTACATTTCTGTGAACCTCCGCACCTGTGAATTTAGAAATGGGTATGTATGAACTCCTCATATCTTACGGATAACCATAAGATAGGAATTGCTCATACATACCCATTTCTAAATTCACAGGTGCGGAGGTTCACAGAAACGCTAAATGTCATAAAATCAAATAAAGCACAGGCCAACGAGGGCAAAACAATAAAGATTGTGACAAAACTATATTGCAGCAGATCACTACAATGAAACACTAAATCAATATAATGACAGGAATGATAGAGCGTACATGTATGAGATAGTCCAGATGCTCCATGAAGAGAGGGTAGGGCATAGAGGAGGAAAGATAATGGAGGGGGGGAGTATGGAACAAGCAAAATGAAGAATTCATAGTGGTAGGGTGGCACATGGGTTGGCATGACAATAGAACAATGTGAGAAGGGATGTGGAGGTTATTTAAGAGAGGTTTCTGCAATATCATTGACCCCCCCCCCCTCCCACTCCCCCCGGTTGCAGGCAGCATAATTTGAAAATTCAGAAATCCTCCCACTGCTTCAATTTCATAAATCTATTTGGTGTGGTGACTCGTATTGTCAGGGTCGCTTCCTACTCCCTGTTATTTCACAACGAATAACCAACTCCGTAAGTTGGAATCTGAGTGCATGCGTGGAAAAAATATACCAGGAGACAAGTTGGTACAGATCCTCCCTCAGTGAAGTAGGAAGCAAGAACTGGACTTTTTTATTGAACAAAGAAACACAAAAGTTTTCCTCCCTAGAGATGTGGGACGTGCTTAAAGAAGCTCTGTCACCAGATTTTGCAACCCCTATCTGCTATTGCAGCACATAGGCGCTGCAATGTAGATTACAGTAACGTTTTTATTTTTAAAAAACGAGCATTTTTGGCCAAGTTATGACCATTTTTGTAGTTATGCAAATGAGGCTTGCAAAAGTCCAAGTGGGTGTGTTTAAAAGTAAAAGCCCAAGTGGGCGTGTATTATGTGCGTACATCGGGGCGTTTTTAATACTTTTACTAGCTGGGCGTTCTGTTGAGAAGTATCATCCACTTCTCTTCAGAACGCCCAGCTTCTGCCAGATCACGCTGTGACGTCACTCACAGGTCCTGCATCGTGTCAGACGAGCGAGGACACATCGGCACCAGAGGCTTCAGTTGATTCTGCAGCAGCATCGGCGTTAGCAGGTAAGTCGATGTAGCTACTTACCTGCAAACGCTGATGCTGCTGCAGAATCATCTGTAGCCTCTGGTGCCGATGTGTCCTCGCTCGTCTGACACGATGCAGGACCTGCGAGTGACGTCACAGCGTGATCTGGCAGATGCTGGGCGTTCTGAAGAGAAGTGGATGATACTTCTCATCAGAACGCCCAGCTAGTAAAAGTATTAAAAACGCCCCGATGTACGCACATAATACACACCCACTTGGACTTTTGCAAGCCTCATTTGCATAACTACAAAAATGGTCATAACTTGGCCAAAAATGCTCGTTTTTTAAAAATAAAAACGTTACTGTAATCTACATTGCAGCGCCTATCTGCTGCAATAGCAGATAGGGGTTGCAAAATCTGGTGACAGAGCCTCTTTAAGCCCCATTGGCTCTATTCAGCTGTAAGTCCATCTGTACGCTCCTCTGGCATTCCAGGGGCGGTGTCTCCATAAGCGTGTTTCTGATACATGCTCCATTGTTCCATAGATTCGATTTCTTTGTGTAATATACTGATATATATATATAAGGATAATATTTTTGCAAACAATATACATGGCAATGATCCCTGACAGTATCTGTTCTATAGGGATTGATGGTAAATTTGCTAAAGTCACAGTATCAATGCTGTGATACGCTGTATTTGAGAAAGCCTTTGTTCGTATTGGAAAGATGTATATTTTTCCTAGATCCCAGCGACTGTATGGTTCTATCAATATACTGTAGGCTGCAGGGGCATTGTAAAAGATATACAACATACTGGCTGCCACAATTAACAAAGGTTTTGATGGGAAAGGTTTTACAGAGTTATATAGACAGATAGTTATACCACACTAAATAGTTGCTAGTTAACATTTAGCATATATCATCTTTATGTTTGTATCATTTTTTGAACATCCTTTTATTTATCTAGGACATTACAAGGTTTATAACTTTAGCAGCAATTTCTCACATTTTCAAGAAAATTTCCAAAACCAATTTTTTTAGGGACCAGTTCAGTTCTAAAGTGGCACTTCTATATGTCAGAATCCCCCTATAAATTATCCCATTTTAAAAAACGGCACTCCTCAAAGTATTAAAAATAGCAGTTTTTTAACCCTTTCGTCGTTTCACAGGAATAAAAGCAAAGTGAAGGTGAAATTTCAAAATTTCATATTTTGGGCAGATATTCAACTTTAATCCTTTTTTTCCCATTAACAGAGAAACGTAGCTCAATATTTATTACCCTGATTCTGAAGTTTTTAGAAATGTTCTTTATGTGGTCCTTGTGTGCTACTTGACTGGAACACAAGCCTCAGAAATGAAGGAGCACCTTGTAAATTTTGGGGCCTTCTTATTATTAGAATATATTTTAGACACTATGTCAGGTTTAAAGAGGTCTTGTGGTGCCAATACATAGGAAGCACCCCAAAAAGACCCAATTTTCGAAACTATACGCCAAGAGCATTTTAACCCCACAGGTGTTTAATATACTTTATTAGAATGGGGCCATGAAAATGTCGAAGATCAAATTTGTAAAGGATCTGCCTGACACAGCTTCTGTGTCGACGCCCGTGGTTACTCACTCTGCACCTGCTCCTAAGTCTGGTCGAGTGACCCTTTCTTCCACCAATCAGCCTGGGAGGCTGAGGAGTGGGAGAGCCTATCACAGCCTGGCCAGACGGAGCTAGCTCCCGCCCTCTGTCTATTTATACCTTCACTTCCTGCTCCTCCTTTGCCTGTCATTCTTTGAGTCTGTTTCCTGGCCCTGCTGCTGCTGCTTACTACTTGTCTTCTGCTTCATCTTGACCCTGGCTTGACTGACTATTCTCCTGCTCTGCGTTTTGTGCCTCGTCCACTCCTGGTTTGACTCGGCTCGTTCACTATTCTCCTGCTCTGCGTTTTGTACCTCGTCCACTCCTGGTTTGACTCGGCTCGTTCACTATTCTTGTTGCTCACGGGGTTGCCGTGGGCAACAGCCCCATTTCCCTTGCTTCTGTGTACCCTTGTCTGTTTGTCTGTCGTGCACTTAGTGAGCGTAGGGACCGTCGCCCAGTTGTACGCCGTCGCTTAGGACGGGCCGTTGCAAGTAGGCAGGGACTGAGTGGCGGGTAGATTAGGGCTCACCTGTCTGTCTCCCTACCCCGCCATTACATAATCACAGGCCCATATACCTTTTCTACCCTGGTCCCTGTCACAACTATGGACCCCCTTGAGACCCTGGCTCAGCAAATGCAGGGCCTCTCCCTACAGGTCCAAGCCCTGGCTCAGAGCGGCAACCAGCAAGATGCTACCCTGGTAGTGCCCCCCACCTCACCTCTTGAATCCCACCTCAAGTTGAACGACCGGTTCTCAGGGGACCGGAAGACTTTTTTCTAATTTCGGGAGAGTTGTAGGCTCTATTTCCGTCTAAAGCCCCACTCCTCAGGTTCCGAGAGCCAGCGAATTGGTATAATTATGTCCCGGCTCCAGGACGGGCCCCAAGAATGGGCCTTCTCTTTGGCTCCCGACGCCCCTGAACTTTCCTCTGTTGACCTTTTTTTTTCTGCTCTCGGGCTCATATATGACGAGACTGACAAGACTGCCTTTGCCGAGAGTCAGCTGGTGACCTTACGTCAGGGTAAGAGACCCATTGAGGAGTACTGTTCGGACTTTAGGAAGTGGTGTGTAGCTTCTCGGTGGAATGACCCTGCCTTGAGGTGCCAGTTTAGATTGGGTCTGTCGAACGCCCTGAAGGACCTGTTAGTTAGCTACCCCTCTTCTGACTCTCTAGATCAGGTTATGGCTTTAGCGGTACGACTTGACCGACGTCTCAGGGAACGACGACTTGAACGTTTTTGTGCCTTCTCCTCTGGCTCCCCCATGATGGCTCCCAAAGTTCCGTTGCTTCGTTCTTCCACGGAAAACTCGGATGAACCAATGCAACTCGGGGCCTCCGTGTCTCCCCAACAACGTAGAGACTTCCGCAGGAAGAATGGTCTCTGCTTCTACTGTGGGGAGGACAAGCATCAAGTGAACAACTGTCCTAGGCGTAAGAATAAGCAGCCGGAAGAACTTCCGCGCCTAAGTGATCATCGGGGAGGTCACTTGGGCGCACAGGTATTTCCCGTAAATATGAAACCTAATAAGATCTTGCTTCACTTTCAGGTCTCTTTTGGTGGTAGGTCTGCTACCAGCAGTGCCTTCGTGGATTCAGGGTCTTCTGCTAATATTATGTCTGTGGAATTTGCTATGTCTCTAGCTATGCCATTGATTGATTTGCCTAAACCTGTTCCGGTAATGGGTATCGACTCCACTCCTCTTGCTAATGGTTATTTTACGCAGCATACCCCTGTTTTTGAACTCCTTGTTGGCTCCATGCATTTGGAGCAGTGCTCTGTGCTGGTTATGCAGGGATAATCATCCGATTTGGTTTTAGGCCTTCCCTGGTTGAAGTTGCATAATCCCATGTTTAACTGGAATACTGGGGATCTTACCAAATGGGGTAATGAATGCATGACGTCATGTTTTTCTGTTAATTTTATTTCTCTCCCTGAGGAGGTGAACACTCTACCTGAGTTTATTCAGGACTTCGCTGATGTTTTTTCTAAAAAGTCCTCTGAAGCGTTACCTCCTCATAGAGAATACGATTGCGCAATCAATTTGGTACAAGGAGCTAAGCTCCCTAAGGGTAGGATATTTAATCTCTCTTGTTCCGAACGTGAAGCCATGAGAGAGTATATCCAAGAATGCCTGGCCAAAGGTTACATTCGCCCCTCTACTTCGCCGGTAGGTGCTGGCTTCTTCTTCGTAGGGAAGAAGGATGGTGGTCTTAGGTCATGCATTGATTATCGAAACTTGAATAAGGTCACTGTAAGGAACCAGTACCCCCTTCCTTTGATTCCTGATCTCTTCAATCAGGTTCAGGGGGCCCAATGGTTCTCTAAGTTTGATCTACGGGGGGCTTATAACCTTATCCGCATCAAAGAGGGGGATGAGTGGAAGACTGCGTTTAACACGCCCGAAGGTCATTTCGAATACCTCGTCATGCCCTTTGGGTTGTGTAATGCTCCCGCGGTCTTCCAGAATTTCATAAATTAGATTTTAAGAGACTACCTGGGGGTATTTCTTGTAGTGTACCTTGATGACATCCTAGTGTTTTCCAAGGACTGGTCCTCCGACATTGAGCATGTCAGGAAGGTGCTCCAGGCCCTTCGGGAACACAAGCTGTTTGCTAAAACCCAAAAATGTGTGTTTGGGGTGCAGGAGATACCATTTTTTGGTCAAATCCTCACTCCTCATGAATTCCGCATGGACCCTGCCAAGGTTCAGGCTGTGGCGGAATGGGTCCAACCTGCCTCCCTGAAGGCGTTACAGTGCTTTCTGGGGTTTGCTAATTATTACAGGAGATTTATAGCTAACTTCTCGGTCATCGCTAAGCCTCTTACGGATCTCGCTCGCAAAGGTGCTGATCAACTCCATTGGCCTCCAGAGGCGGTCCAGGCTTTTGAGATCCTTAAGAAGTGCTTTATCTCGGCCCCAGTGCTGATTCAGCCTAACCAAATGGAGCCATTTATCGTGGAGGTTGACGCCTCCGAGGTGGGAGTGGGTGCTGTCTTGTCCCAGGGTACCAGGTCCCTCACCCATCTCCGTCCCTGTGCCTACTTCTCCAGGAAGTTCTCACCCACTGAGAGTAACTACGACATTGGCAACCGCGAACTCTTAGCCATTAAATGGGCATTTGAAGAGTGGCGCCACTTCCTGGAGGGGGCTAGGCACCAGGTTACGGTCCTTACCGACCACAAAAATCTGGTTTTCCTAGAATCTGCCCGGAAGCTAAACCCGAGACTAGCTCGATGGGCGTTATTTTTTACTAGATTCAACTTTTTGGTCACCTATAGGGCTGGGTCTAAAAATATTAAGGCTGATGCACTGTCGCGTAGCTTCATGGCCAGCCCTGCTTCGGAGGAAGATCCTGCTTGTGTTTTGCCCCCAGGTATAATCATTTCCTCTGTTGATTCTGACTTAGTCTCCGAAATTGCGGCTGATCAAGTTTCAGCTCCCGGGAACCTTCCTGAGAACAAGCTGTTTGTTCCCCTGCAATTCCGGCTAAGGGTACTCAGGGAAAACCATGACTCTGCACTATCTGGCCATCCAGTCATCCTGGGTACCAAGCACCTCATTGCCAAAGACTATTGGTGGCCTGGGTTGTTTAAAGACGTTAAGGCCTACGTCGCCACTTGTGAAATTTGTGCTAGGTCCAAGACTCCCAGGTCCCGACCAGCGGGTTTACTATGTTCTTTGCCCATTCCCCAGAGACCTTGGACCTATATCTTCATGGATTTTATCACCGATCTGCCTCCATCTCAAGGCAAGTCGGTGGTATGGGTGGTAGTGGACCGCTTCAGTAAGACGAGCCACTTTGTGCCCCTCAAGAAACTACCCAATGCTAAGACGTTATCTACCTTGTTTGTCAAACACATCCTGCGTCTCCATGGGGTTCCTCTCAATATTGTTTCTGACAGAGGGGTACAATTTGTTTCATTGTTTTGGAGAACCTTCTGTAAAAAGTTGGAGATTTATCTGTCCTTCTCCTCAGCCTTCCATCCTGAAACTAATGGCCAAACTGAGAGAACTAATCAGTCTCTAGAACAATATTTAAGGTGTTTTATCTCTGACTGTCAATATGATTGGGTCTCTTTCATTTCCCTCGCTGAATTTTCCCTTAATAACCGGGTCAGTAACTCGTCAGGGGTCTCCCCCTTTTTCTATAATTTTGGGTTCAATCCACGGTTCTCCTCCGTTTCACCTGGTCGTTCCAACAATCCTGAGGTAGATGTCGTTCATCGGGAACTGTGCACAGTCTAGGCCCAGGTTCAGAAGAACCTAGAGGTGTCCCAGAGCATACAAAAGACCCAGGCAGATACAAGACGTTCTGCTAACCCCTTGTTTGCGGTCGAGGATCTCGTGTGGCTTTCCTCATGAAATTTGCGCCTTAAAGTCCCGTCCAAAAAATTTGCTCCCAGGTATATAGGGCCGTACAAGGTCATTGAAGTCCTTAACCCGGTCTCCTTCCGACTGGAGTTACCCCCGTCTTTTCGAATAAACTACGTGTTTCATGCCTGCCTCCTGAAATTCTGCTCCCCGTCCTTGGCTCCCTCGAGGAAACCTCCGGGGTAGAATTCAAGGTGGCCAAGAGGAGGAGTGGGAGAGCCTATCACAGCCTGGCCAGACGGAGCTAGCTCCTGCCCTCTGTCTATTTATACCTTCACTTCCTGCTCCTCCTTTGCCTGTGATTCTTTCAGTCTGTTTCCTGGCCCTGCTGCTGCTGCTTACTACTTGTCTTCTGCTTCATATTGACCCTGGCTTGACTGACTATTCTCCTGCTCTGCGTTTTGTACCTCGTCCACTCCTGGTTTGACTCGGCTCGTTCACTATTCTTGTTGCTCACGGGGTTGCCGTGGGCAACTGCCCCATTTCCCTTGCTTCTGTGTACCCTTGTCTGTTTGTCTGTCGTGCACTTAGTGAGCGTAGGGACCGTCGCCCTGTTGTACGCCGTCGCTTAGGACGGGCCATTGCAAGTAGGCAGGGACTGAGTGGCGGGTAGATTAGGGCTCACCTGTCTGTCTCCCTACACAGTCATTACAAAATTATTACATTTCTACAAGGAATGAAGGAGAAAATAATTTTTTTCCAAGTACGGCAATACTTCATATGCGGTCATAAACTACTGTTTGTGCATACGGCAAGGATGAGAGGGGAAAGAGTGTCGTTTGGCTTTTCAAATGCAGTTTTGCTGGATTGGTTTCAAATCGCCATGTTGCATTTGTAGTGCCCCTGAGGTACCAGTACATTGGAAACTCCCCAAAAGTGACTCCATTTGGAAAACTGCACCCCTTGAGGAATTAATCTAGGGTCATAGTGAGAATTTTGACCCAAAAGGTTTTTTACTGAGTTGATTAGAATTGGGCCTTTAAAATGAAAAATTACATTTATTCCAACAAGATGTAATTTTAGGTCAAAATTTTTTATTTTCACAAAGAATAAAGGAGAAAAAGTCCCCCAACATTTGTAAAGCAATGTCTCCCGAGTTTGGTAATAACCCATATGTGGTTATAAACAGCTGTTTGGACACTTGGATGGCTCCGAAGAGAAGAAGCGTCATTTGACTTTTGGAGCGTAAAATTGTTGGAATGGTTTGCGGATGCCATGTCGCGTTTACAAAACCCCTGATGTACAAAAAAATTGACCCTATTTTAGAAACTACTCCCTTCAAGGCATACATCTAGGGGTGTAGTGAGGATGTTCACCCCACAGGTATAAATTAGTGTACAGTGGATTTTGCAGTGTGAAAATGGCAATAGATATGCCTGTGGTTGCTGCTGCTGAAGGTGTATAGATTTCTGCAAGTTCCATTCAGATTTCTGCAACAAAATCTGGCGCGTGCGACTGCTTCCTAACAAACACACCATGGCTTTATCGCGGTTTTTTTCTGCGATTTTCTAAATATCGTGATAAAAGTGCAACCATAGTGCCACTATTTTCAGAAAATTGTGAAAAAACTTTGATAAAGCCATGTTGTGTGGAGACAGTCTGGGTAACAGTCTCCATTACTTCCTGGAGAGAATAAGGCCTCATTTAGACAGCAGTATTTAGGTCAGTATTTTGCTTCAGTTTTTGGAAGCCAAAACCAGGATTTTTGGGTCAGAATTTCCTGCGGGTTCTAGGACGGATACATTGCGTACATGTATGTAGCATATTTGCCCTGTGTAAACATACTCTATGTGACATTATTTGAGCAATGTAGGGTGTTATCATATTCGCACTTTTTTTATAGGATTGCTCTCTTTATGGCAGTATTATTTAACTGATTAATAAGAGCATTATTTATGGACTGGAATGGCAATATTATTTTTAAGTATATAGGCATATTATTTATTGATAGAGGATATTAAGGTCCATTATGCTCCTACTATCAAATGCGGGAATGACCAAAAATTATCAAAGCAATGAAACTAAGAGAAAAAAAAACTAAATCAAAACATGGTAATCTATGCTCACCTCAAGAAAAAATTCTAGCATTGCCCCTCTTTATAATGCACTTTACATGTTTTTAGCTTAAATAGCCACAGATTTTTCAACAAACTTTGCATAAATCAATAGTACAAGTGAAAATAATAAACTGTGCACTGTATCTTATTAGAGAAAAATTTATCTTTCTCCACTTATCAGGAGAAAGGTCCTTCTGGACTGAAATGTTGCATACTTGGGTGAATGAATTCCCTTTATTTTTGGATGTGATGCCTTGTCTCTCTTTGTCTGGATTATACTAGGGGATTTAGCTGTTGAGGCTTGCACCCATTCCATTTAATTAATCTGGTGTTGTGATATCCTTTTGTTTGTTTCTCCACTTATCAGACTCCTTTCCCCTCTCCTCTCCTGACTGTTCACTCACTCTGAATTGACTGCCTTTTCTGTTTCCTCAAGAGGAAACTGACTGTCAGCTCACTGATCATTTATGGATCAGATTACAGCTGCCCATAGAAAGCTATTGGGAAAAGGAAGCAGGAGCAGAGTGAGGGTATGTTCACACGATAGCAGGCTTTTACGGCTGAAATGACAGACTGTTTTCAGAAGAAAACAGCTGCGTCGTTTCAGCCATAAATGCTCCTCCTCGTAATATACGAGGCGTCTGTGACGCTCGTATATCTTGAGCTGCTCTTCATTGAGTTCAATGAAGAACGGCTCAAATTACGTTGCAAAGAAGTGCCCTGTACTTCTTTGCCGAGGCAGTCAATTTACGCGTCGTCGTTTGACAGCTGTCAAACGACGACGCGTAAATTACAGGTCGTCTGCACAATACGTCGGCAAACCCATTCAAATGAATGGGCAGATGTTTGCCAACGTATTGTAGCCCTATTTTCAGGCGTAAAACGAGGCATAATACGCCTCGTTTACGCCTGAAAATAGGTCGTGTGAACCCAGCCTGAGAGAGAGACAGAGACACACAGACGCTGAAGCAGCTTCTAGTAAGGGTATGTTCACACGTACAAAAAGAAGTGGCAGAAAATGACGAGGCTGTTTTCAAGGGAAAACAGTCTCTGATTTCACTGCATTTTTGAAGCTGAAAATTAAGCTTTTTTCTATTTTGAAGCTTGTTTTGTGTTTTGTTTTATGTATCTTTTTTAGGCATTTTTCATAGTGTCAATGGAAAATCAGCTCCAAAAACACATCAAGAAGTGACATGCTACTTCTTTTTATGAGGCTTCTTTTTACGAGGTGTTTTTTTTAATTCAGCAGCGTAAAAATAAGCCTCATATGAACAGCACAGTGTATTTCCCATTGAAATCAATGAGAAACTGTTTGCAGGCCTATTTCCAGTGTATTTTGGAGGGTAAAACGAGAATTTTACACTCTAAAATTAGCCTGAAAATAAGCCATGTGAACATGGGATATCTTGACCTAGTGCTGGATTCGCAGCTACACTGCTCATTACTGCTGTATGATGTCCTCCATGTGGCTGATGTTTCTATATATATGTTATGGATGGAAATAAAAGAACAAAATTCTCTGTGTGCAGTGTTTAGACATTATGGCAGTAAGACTCCACCAACTAGCTCAGGAAAAACTGTGAATTAGCGATAGAGCCTGCAGAGGGGAAAACTGCTAAATAATGTCATATACAAGTCATGTAATGGCCAATAATAGCGTTATTCCTCATGTACACACACATGACAGCTTATTCTGAAAAGTCAGCTGAAAGGTTGGACACCCTTTAAATTTAGAGCAAAATATGCACAAATATTGTTTTACATCTTCAGTAAATGTTGTTTCTTACATCGGTCAAGATATTTTAAGAATACCAAAGTTTAATTTTTTGGGTTACAGCTGTTCCTTGTATGGCCCTGCCGAGTCCGAAGCATGGTGAAGTAAATTGTTCTGATGTATTCGGAGAGTACAGGTATAAATCCATTTGTAACGTCACTTGTGAAGACGGATTTGAATTACAAGGATCATCTTCGGTATTGTGCCAGGACACAGGAGAGTGGACAAATTCGACACCCTCATGCTTAGGTAAAGACGTGTTACAGAGCTGTATGGTTGTTTCTCCTGGAAATGTGTTTTGTAAAAATCTTCCAACAATATCATAGTCAAGTAACTACAAAGAAAGAGGTGAACTTTAAGTCCTACTATTTGTATTTGTCTCAATGGAATATACTGTATGTTTGCCTAGAATTAAACAAAAGCAACACTTGGCAATTGCAACCACAGTGTGTTATTTATTAATTCATTTATTTTAGACCCCATTCACATCACGTTTTTGTGTACACCAAGCAAATATGTATGTACACACCAAAATGGTATTCAGACGTATCCCTCGATGTTCACATAGACAATAATGGTCCAATCGTAGAGCAAAATTGTGTTCTTTAATCTACGTTTGTCCTTATTTACGCCGCAATTTTTTTTTTTTTTAGTATAGAATAGCGTAGACTACTACGCTATTCTGTGCTTTAAAAAAACGTAGATGTGGCATCTTTTTTTAAGATCGAAGTTTATGGAAAACATGTTGAAATGTAAAGCATTATGTTTCACATACGGTCGACATATACTTTTTTTTATTCATGAAAAGAAAAAAACATGGTTACACATACCCATTTGACAATCCTGATGACCCTCGAGTCTCTCCTGGCACCAAAAACGGTGGGCAATGACCAAAACTGGAAGAGAAAGTTCTCAGCAGAGGATCCACGAAAAAACCGGTGGGAACCGTTATAGGTTGAACAAGCCATGGATCCCCTTGACACAGCCCTGCCTGACACCGCTGATATGGCTCAGGAGCTTTCTAGACAACAAGTCCGCCAAGATCAGCTGTTTCAGCTACTGCAGAATGTGTCCACTCGTTTGAACGAACTAGCACCTCCGGCGCCTCCGATACCACCACCACCACAAGCTCCTGTCTACAGTCCCAGACTTCACCTACCTACGCCTGCCCGCTATGAGGGAGACCCCAAGACCTGCAGGGGATTTGTTAACCAATGCACCATCCACTTTGAAGTCATGGCACATCATTTTTCCTCAGACCGGGCTAAGGTGGCCTATATCCTGTCCTTGCTGTCTGGTGAAGCGCTGGCTTGGGCATCGCCCTTGTGGGAGAGAAATGACCCGATCATGTACAACATTCAGAACTTTCTCTCCACGTTTAAAAGGGTGTTTGAAGAACCGGGTCGAGCCTCTTCTGCAGCTTCCTCTCTACTCAAGCTCCGACAAGGAACCTCCACTGTAGGCCAATACGCCATTCAATTCCGCACCTTCGCTACTGAACTCCAGTGGAATAATGAGGCTTTGGTATCGACCTTCTGGGAGGGTCTGGCGGGCCGAATCAAGGATAAACTTACTGGCCGAGACCTTGCACCGTCCTTGGATGACTTGATCACTCTAGCTAATCGTATTGATATACGTTTCCGTGAGAGACAACAGGAATCTGCTCGAGGCAATCGGACATCACGATTGGCACCAACCTTCCAAAGACCTCTTCTGGCCTCATCTTCCTCCCGGTCAGATGAACCCATGCAGGTGGAGAGAACAAGACTCACGCCTGAGGAGCGCCAGAATAGAAGCAAGTTGAATTTGTGTTTGTATTGTGGTGGAAAAATGCACTTCCTCAGAGACTGACCAGTGAGGCCGGAAAACTCCAACGCCTAGGGCAAGTAGGAGAGGCTACCCTAGGTGGAATACCTTCCTCTCAGAAGATGACCATACCAGCGACGCTGTCCTTTGCAGGAACCACTTTCGACGTTCAAACCTTCCTAGATTCCGGATCCGCTGGGAATTTTCTGTGCCAGTCCTTGGTAAATCGCTACCAAATCCCAGTGCAAAGACTAACCAAACCTTTATCCATTGCTTCTGTAGACGGGAGGCTCCTACAGGAAACTATCTATCTCGTCACCAAGCCCATTCTCCTGTTAACAGGGGCGCTGCACCAGGAACGTATCTCCTTCTATGTGTTAAAGAACTCTCTGAACCCTTTGCTTCTAGGTCTACCATGGTTGCAGAAGCACTCTCCTGTTATTGACTGGACTGGAGGTCAAATTACCCGCTGGAGTGACTTCTGTCACCAACATTGTCTACTATCTATTCGCCCACCTATGCCTCAGTCTACAGAACCTAACTCAGCAGGACTTCCTACTTCATACAAAAGCTTTTCGGATGTCTTCTGCAAACAACAAGCTGAATCGCTGCCTACTCACAGGGCATACGACTGTGCCATAGACCTGGTCCCCAACGCCACACCTCCCAGAGTTAGAGTCTACCCTTTGTCATTGCCCGAGACTGAGGCCATGTCTAGGTATGTCCAAGAAAATCTGGAGAGAGGATTCATCCGTAAGTCCTCCTCTCCTGCTGGCGCAGGGTTTTTCTTAGTGGGAAAAAAAGACGGCTCCCTGCGTCCTTGAATTGATTACCGAGGATTAAATAATATCACATTAAAGAACAAGTACCCGTTACCATTGATGTCAGAACTCTTTGACCGTCTACAAGGGGCGAAACTCTTGACCAAACTAGACCTTCGTGGAGCTTATAACCTCATCCGTATCCGCGAGGGAGACGAATGGAAAACCGCATTCAATACTCGTGATGGCGATTTTGAATACCTTGTCATGCCCTTTGGACTTTGTAATGCTCCTGTGGTTTTCCAGGCCTTTGTTAATGACATTTTTCGAGATCTGTTGTACAGCTGTGTGGTGGTATACCTAGATGACATTTTAATCTTTTCTCCCAATATTCAAACTCATCGTGTGCATGTGTGCCAAGTGTTACAACGTCTGGGAAATAACTCTCTGTTTGCCAAGCTAGAAAAATGCCTCTTTGAGAGTACCAGTCTGCCTTTCTTGGGGTATGTAATTTCCGACTAGTGTCTTCAAATGGATCCAGCCAAGCTGTCCTCAATTCTCAACTGGCCTCGTCCGCAAGGACTCAAAGCGGTTCAACGCCTGCTAGAATTCGCAAATGATTACTGCCAGTTTATTCCTCATTTCTCCTCTATGACTGCTCCTATTTCTGCTCTGACCAAAAAAGGGGTTAATGCTAAAGACTGGACTGCGGAGGCCGAAGCCGCATTCCAAGCTCTCAAAGCTGCCTTCTCTTCTGCCTCAGTCCTACATAGACCGGATTCCACCAAACCATTTGTTCTGGAGGTTGATGCTTCTTCTGTGGGAGTTGGAGCTATTCTGTCCCAAAAGACTTGTAGAGGGAGACTGGTGGCCTGCGTTTTTTTCTCCAAATCGTTCACATCCGCTGAAAAAAATTATGGAATTGGAGATAAAGAACTTTTAGCTATTAAATTGGCCCTGGAGGAATGGAGACATTTGCTTGATGGTGCACGGCACCCCATCATCATTTACACAGATCATAAAAACCTCCTATATTTACAGACCGCTCAACGCCTAAACTCTTGTCAAGCTCGGTGGGCATTATTCTTCTCCAGATTCGATTTTCAGCTTCATTACAGACCTGCCGGAAAGAATACCAAGGCTGATGCCTTATCTCGCTGTTTTGACCCCACACACCAAGAGCCCAGCCCACAGTTTATTATAGATCCGAAACGTATTGTGATCGCTGCTCCTGCTGAAGTGGTACACATTCCTCGAGGAAAGACCTACGTACCCCCGAAACAAAGGGATTGTGTTCTGAGTTGGGGTCATGCCTCCAGGGTTTCTGGGCACCCTGGCATCAAAAGGACTCTCGATTTGATTGGTCATTAGTACTGGTGGCCTTCCATGTCCCAAGACACTAAAGACTTTGTTTCTGCCTGCTCCACTTGCTCTCAAAATAAAGTCTCCCATTCAAGACCTGCTGGCCCGTTGCACCCCCTGCCTGTGCCTGACTCTCCCTGGTCGCACATTGCCGTGGACTTCATCCCCGATCTGCTGGGTGTACCATAATCTGGGTTGTGGTGGATCGCTTTTCCAAGATGGCGCACTTCGTACCTATCTCAGACCTTCCGTCATCTTCCCGACTGGCAACGCTGTTTGTCGAGCACATCTTTCGCCTGCATGGTCTTCCTAAGCACATTGTTTCTGACAGAGGAGTTCCGTTCACATCCAAGTTCTGGAGAGCCTTGTGCAAACTGCTGGAGGTCAAACTAGACTTCTCTTCCACGTACCATCCCCAATCCAATGGTCAAGTAGAGCGTATTAACCAAATACTTGAAGGTTTCCTCAGGAATTTCGTGTTTCCGAGACAAGACAACTGGGCAGGTCTGCTTCCATGGGCCAAATTTGCCTACAACAACCATACAGGGGAATCTACCCGCTATTCTCCCTTCTTCTTGGTGTATGGCCAGCATCCAGGAATTCCCCTACCAGTCTCTGTGCCTTCCAGCTACTAACACGGTCCACCGCGACTTTCTACGGATTTGTCAGACCACAAAGCCGTAGCCAGGTTTAAAAGAGACGCGGATAAAAGACGCAGGATACCGCCGCAGCTCCTTCCTGGGGATAAAGTCTGGCTATCCACCCCGTACATACGTCTGAAGACCCCTTGTTACAAGCCAGCTCCTCGGTTTCTGGGCCCCTATGAAATAACTAAACAAATTAATCCAGTAACTTTCAAACTTCGCCTTGCTCAGTCTCTAAAAATCTCTAACTCCTTCCACATTTCTCTGCTGAAACCCACCATACTCAACCGATTTTCTAAGAAAATTCCGGTCCATCCTGTACCAGCGGTTGATGCCGAATTTGAAATTCAAGAGATCCTGGATGTCAAACGAACATGGGGGAGATCATTGTACCTAGTGGACTGGAAAGATTATGGTCCTGAGGAGAGATCATGGGAGCCTGTGGAGAATATCAACGCCCCAGCTCTCATCAAGGACTTTGAGCGAAGGTTTCCAAGCAAGCCTAAAAAGAGGGGGCGTAAAGGGGGGTACTGTAATGGCTGGCGTGCCGTTCCCCGCCATTCCCACGGCCTCTGCTCCAGTTCCGGCGCCCTCCCTCATCAGCTGCTCATCCCGTGCTCCACTTACCCGGTCCGGACGCTCTGCTGGCCCTGGACAGCATCAGGTGAGTGCATCCATTACCTCCTTCCGCGGTCGGCATCCTCGATGTGCGGCTGCAGTCACAAGAGGGCGCGCGCGCTGACTCATCCTGTCTTAAAGGGCCAGCGCGCGCCTTAATTCCTAGAACTTCCTATTTAAGGTTCCTCCTCCCTTCCATCCCTGCTTGTTCAACCAAGTTCCCCGTGAGTTCCCTGTGCCCTAATTCCCTGTTTCCATTCCTTCTGCCTTTTTGTCTGGATTTCTCGTTACTGACCTCTGCTTGAACTTGACTATCCTTGTCTGCCGCCTGCCTTGACCTATTGCTGCCATACCCGTTACGACATCTGCCGCCTGCCTTGACCTATTGCTGCCATACCCGTTACGACGTCCGCTGCCTGTCCTGACTTCTGCTTATCCAACCGACCGCCTCTACCCACTGTGCCAAGCGTTGCCTGGGTTCCAAGCACCATCTCCCATACGACACCGAGGATCCACAAACAAACCGGTGAGAACCGTTATACATATACAGCATGTATTTTGCATTAATAGAGACTCGCATGCATTATGGTTTGTAGATTAATTCCAATTTTTCATTTGTCCATCTGCATGTATTTATATGCCAATTCCAATGCTCACATGTACACTGTATTTGTATTTGGTGTTGAATAATGGCCATTATTACCATTAATAGTTAAAACAGAGCCTTGAAAGCAAGTGTCATTCAGGTGTGTTATTATAGCTATCATTTTTATTACCTATCATTGGTGCCACTTTAACTTTTGTAAATTATTTTGTGTAATGTACTTACACTTATAATTTTATAAATAATTAAAGGGGGTTATGTGGGGACCGAAAAGTATTAGCAGTGTACTCACTGCAGTATGTGTGTACACTTGCTAATATACATTACGATCCCCTGTCGCGCTGATTCAGAGATTTTCATAGATCTTTATAGCACTGCCGGGGGACCGGAAGTCTAGTGGCACATTCTTCCTTCATGACGACACGACTGTGACCGGCACCACTGTACTCTATGTAACTGATGTAACAGTACTACAGCAAGTACATGAAGTACAGCTGGGCCGGTCACATGACAAAGAGTCGTGTCATCATGAGGGGGACCAGAATATATATTAGCAAGTGTTCTCACATACTGCAGTGAGTATACTGCTAATACTTTTCCGTACCCACATAACCCCTTTAACTTCTCATGGACACGTATGTAGTTCATATCATTTTCATAGTGGCAATAGCGGTCACACAAAAATTACCTCAAGATTTCCATTATAGTCAATAAACTGTCATTACACCAGTCATTATTCATATTGATTTTAAGGGGCGTTTAACATCTATAGTCTGATTCCGTTTTTCCCTACAGTCTAAACGATTAAATATAATGATATATATATATCAATATATTGATAAATATTTAACGATGAAATATATTGTACTGTTCTACATCGTGTCTTCTTAGGGTTGTACATCTACTGTTATGACAATTACTGGTGGCGACAAAGTTCCTATCCCACAATAATAATGATGAATATGGCAACTTTAATCTCATGACTGTATATGTGCAGGGTCTTTGTTTATTGATTAAAATTTATGGGACAGGATAATCACATAGTCCGCCAAGAAGTACTAATTTTTTCTAGTTGACCATGTGAATGTTGTGCAAGGGCATCAGATAACATAGAATAGAGAAAAATAAAGCAGTGCCCAAGGTAAATTCAAGATGTGTGATTCAATTCAGACATGATAATGAGATTGAGTTAATTAATAAGACTAGATTTCTCAAAAGCTATGGGGAGCATTATACTGTGGAGGCATTCATGGGGTCTGTCGGGCAAGGCGCAGTGGCATGCGCAGTGGTCTGGTGGTGTTGGGGAGGAGTAGGGGGTCCAAGCTGAATTCTTGCACCAGGGCCCATGAGTCTTTAGCTACGCCCCTGGCCTCCACCAAATAAAGACTCCAACTTTCAGTTCCCTTCAGTGCATTCCAGCCAAGACATAACAGAAAAGTTTTTAAGTGTACCCTCTATAATTTATGTTTCATTTTGTGGAAGAATTAGAGGTGATTATGTAGATTTGCCTCTTGCTGTCGCAGCCATTATTTGTTTTTTCACATTTGTTTTTTCCTCCCTGCACAGCAAAAAACATTACTATTTTACTTCTCCATCGACCTATCCTATGAGGGCTTTTTTTTTTCTGGACAAGTTGTAGTTTTGAATGGCATCATTACTAAGAAACTTTTAAAAATTATATGGGGTGAAATGGAAAAACAAAACAGCAATTCCTCCATTGTTTTTTAGGGTTTCGTTTTTTATGTTTTACTACTTTACTACTTATAAAATAAAAATGATTTGTTAAAAAAAAATTGTTCTGTGTTGCCATATTCTGAGTACATAACTTTTACATTTTTCTGTTGATGGAGTTGTTTGATTGCTTGGTTTTTCCGAGGCTAGCTGTAGTTTTTATTGGTTCTGTTGTGGGGTACATGTGACTTTTTGATCACTTTTTATTTAATTTTTTATGGAGGTAAAGTGACAAAAAAAAACAGCATTCTGGCATTGTGATTTTATTTTCGTGCTGTGTTTACCCTGAGGGTTATATAACACGATATTTTCGCAGTTCAGACAATTTTTTGGGATGCAGCGATACCAATTATGTTATTTTTTTTACGTTATTTTAAAGGAAATATGGAGAAAACGTTTTTTTTACTTTTAATATTTTTCCCTGTGTTAGTAAAAACTTTATTTAACTTTATTAATAATAATAATAATTTTTATTTATATAGCGCCAACATATTCCGCAGCACTTTATAGTTCAGGGAGTACATTGTACAGACAAAATCAGACGTTACATATTGACAAAACTAAATTACAATTCAAACAAGAGGAGTGAGGACCCTGCCCGCAACAGCTTACAAACTATGTGGAAATAAGGGTGACACAAAGTGTAAAAAATGGTTAAAGTACAATGGTCCAGCCATCTTTTATACAACTAGTTTTTTTAGGTTTTTTTAGTCTCACTAGAGGACTAGAACATGTGATCGTTATGTGCAATGCTTATATATTTCAGTGAATTGTGCTTTTAGCATCCTGCCTGTCTCTGGCAGGGTTTAACAGGAGGACCAAGATGGCAGACCCGGAGGGCCTTCATTAGATCCCCAGACTTCCACGACAACCATAGGCACCCCACAATTGCGTTGCAACTGGGCCGTTGGCGTAATGGAGTGGTCCACCCCCTCTGTTTAACGGCTAAGATTCTGTAGTCATCATTGCCCCTGGCATCTTAGTGGTTGAACGGTCGGATTCTGATTGCTGGACCTTATATTAATCCCCTGTTACTAACCCAGGTCTGTTTCACCACAAAAAAGGAACACACCCAATATCAGCAACCCGACTGTCTATTGGTGACTATCCTGGGGACCGCGATCTAGAGAGAGAGGGCATGCGTAGAATAGGTCATTGGCACTCCGTTTGTTTTGCAGGATATATTCGACCTCGCTAATTTTGGTTTTCTTGCAGGTTTTTGTCCAACTGCATGGATTATCGATCACTCTTACGTTTTTTTTTGGCTGAACGTCATGCTGTTATCCACCGTGGAGGTCG
The DNA here is from genome assembly GCF_050947455.1 of Rhinoderma darwinii. Classification (NCBI taxonomy): domain Eukaryota; kingdom Metazoa; phylum Chordata; class Amphibia; order Anura; family Rhinodermatidae; genus Rhinoderma; species Rhinoderma darwinii. Next base: position 64,318,286 of record NC_134693.1, on the reverse strand, counting down.
ATCTCTGGGTTTTACTGCGGCTGAGGTGAATTGGCGGGGCCTCCGCGGCTTGCGCTCACTACAGCCCTTCCCGGAGGTTGTCGACATCAGCAGTTATCGGACGGGCCCTAAAGTCCTGGTCTTACATGCGGCTGGTAATGACTTACGCAATGTGCGATTGGGGGAACTTATTGCCCTTATCCAGTCAGATTTGGAATGCTTCGCTTCCTTTTTTCCAGAGTTGGTCCTAGTATAGTCGGAGATTATTCCACGGGCTGTGTGGCTCGGCGCCCGTGATGTTAATGTCATTTAACGTGGCAGGCGCTTATTAAATGCCAGTGTGTCCCATTTTGTCTGGTCCCATGGAGGAGTGGTAGTGAGACACAGGCAACCGGAGGAGGATAACCAGTGTTTACTGCTTTCGGAAGGAGTCCACTTGACTGACATTGGCTATATATTTTTGTCTGATTTACAAGACGGTGTCGAGAAGGCCTTGTTTCTGTTGGCTGGGGGTCGGAGTGTCGTGTAGTCAGGGCCGTCCTTTGGGGTGTGCGTCCTGTGCCATCACACAGGGCGCATCTCTCCAGCATGTGGAAGGGGGCGCTGCACTGGCTCCCTTCCCCTGCTTGTGTATTCTCTGCTCAGTGGCGTAACTATCACTGTGACAGCCATACTGGCTACTACATACTGACGCTACATTCAATATTATCTGCGTCCTTAGGATGCAGAACCATTGAATCTTATGGCAGAGCAGGGAGGTATCCTCTGCCATTTACTAGGCTACAGCCTATCAGGCCGGCGTGATGACGTCATTGGATCACGCTGGCCTATGCAAGGATCCTGTCGGATCTCACCGGTTTGTTCGTGGATCCTCGGTGTCATCTGGAAGATGGTGCTTGGAACCCAGGCAACGCTTGGCACAGTGGGTAGAGGCGGTCGGTTGGATAAGCAGAAGTCAGGACAGGCAGCAGACGTTGTAACGGGTATGGCAGCAATAGGTCAAGGCAGGCGTCGTAACGAGTATGGCAGCAATAGGTCAAGGCAGGCGGCAGACGTTGTAACGGGTATGGCAGCAATAGGTCAAGGCAGGCGGCAGACAAGCATAGTGAAGTTCAAGCAGAGGTCAGTAACGGGAAATCCAGACAAAAGGCAGAAGGAACGGAAACAGGGAACTAGGGCACAGGGAACTCACGGGGAACTTTGTTGAACAAGCAGGGATGGAAGGGAGGAGGAACCTTAAATAGGAAGTTCTAGGAATTAAGGCGCACGCTGGTCCTTTAAGGCAGGACGAGTCAGCGCGTGCGCGCCCTCTAGTGACTGCAGCCGCACATCGAGAATGCCGACCGTGGAAGGAGGTAATGGATGCACTCACCTGACGCCGTTCAGGGCCAGCAGAGCGTCCGGACCGGGTAAGTGGAGCTTGGGATGAGCAGCTGATGAGGGAGGGCGCCGGAACCGGAGCATAGGCCGTGGGAACGGCGCGGCAGTCGTTACAGTACCCCCCTTTACGCCCCCTCTTTTTAGGCTTGCTTGGAAACCTTCGCTCAAAGTCCCTGATGAGAGCTGGGGCGTTGATATTCTCCACGGGCTCCAATGATCTCTCCTCAGGACCATAATCTTTCCAGTCCACTAGGCTACAGCCTATCAGGCCGGCATGATGACGTCATTGGATCATGCTGTCCTATGCAAGGATCCTGTCGGCGTTGTGGAGCAGCTTTGTTCATCACGGGAATGGGGCCTAGGTGAGTAAAAAATTGTTGTTTTGTTTGTTTGAGGGGATGTGGGGGCTGTATGGCACTGTTTACAAGGGGGAGTTAGGGGGGCACTGTCTGCAAGGGGCATGTGGGGGCTGTATGGCAGAAACTACAGGGGGGCACTGTATGGCAGAATCTACAGGGGGGCTGTATGGCACAATCTACAGGGAGGCACTATCTACAAGGGGGGCTGTGTGTGGCACCCAGGGGAGGGGAGACATTATACTGTGGGGGCCACTAAGGGGGCATTATACTGTGTGTGGCACTTAGGGGACATTATACTGTGGGGGGAACTAAAGGGGTCATTATACTATGTGGGGTCACTATAAAGCGTATTATACTGTATGGGGGCACCTCAAGTGGATTATACTGTGGGGGGCATTGTACTTTTTATGGGGCATTTTTTGTTATGATGGGATGGGGTACCGAAACTGGGTGCCATCTATCCTAAGGCCGGCCCTGCATGTAGTTTGGACTAAACGACCTCCTTAGTGGCGGTTCTATATTTAAACAATCTACCCGCATGCTCCTGAGAAGAGCTGTTTGGCATTCGGGTACTACAGACTGAGGTAATTACAGTTTTTGGAGATAATAAAGTTATGGTTATATATTTAATAAAGAACTGTGGCCGACCCCCAGTCAACCCACATTAAAAGCTATTTGGTTTCCTGCGTATTTATTTCAACATGATTAACTGTGTCTAGCATGGTGGATATTGGTTTTTAATTTATACAGTCATAGAAAGAAAACACTTCAATAAGTTGAAGGAAGAAGGAAAAAAAGACTCAAAATATGCAGGTAATACAGAACATTTCCGGATGCACTACATGTAGATGCACTACATATAATACACATCTACATCTGCCTAAAGGCCCGTTTATACTGGGCAATCATTAGCACGATTAATTGGTTTGTGAGTGATCGTAATTATAATTGCTCAGTGCAAATTAACTAAGGCCATATTCCCATGGGTCAGATATGCTGCACAAAACTACGCAGCTATCCGACCAAGAAACCACAGGGAAATACGGAAGATAACCGCACCAAATTGTGGTGCAGGTTTTCACGTGGAATCTCCACTGCGGAAACTAGCTTTCGGGGATAAAAAAGTCTATACTTACCCCAGGACGTTGCCATGGTGACGCTCCATTGTACGTGCCTCCTGGAATGATGCTATAGCCCACGAGACTGCTAAAGTCTGTGATTGGGATGAAACATTGTCCCAGGAGGCCAGCCTAGATGATCAACAGAAGAAAGTGTCGCTATCACAATGCCCGGGGTAAGTATAGACTATTTAAAATTAATTTGACACAAAAAAAGCCTTTTTTTTTGTTATTTGCGATTTTTGCATCGGAATCAAATTGTTTTGGCCACAAAAGTCGCAGCACTTGGTTAGTTTTTGCGAGTTTTACATCCCCATTAAATTTAATGGGGAAAACCTTCAACAGAAAAGCAACAAATATGCAGCATAAATTGACGTTTAAATTCTGCATCGCATGTCAATTTATGAATGTTTTCGCTGAAGATTTTTTTGCAGTGTGTGCATGAGATTTCTTCAAATCGCATTTACTTTGCTGCTACTGTAAATGCTGTGGAATTTCCGTACAGTATTCTGCTGCGGAAATTCGGCAGTGGTTACACTACGTGGAAACCCGGCCTTAGGATGTATTCACACAGTGTGATTTTGCAGCGTGGCCGAAAACCGCACCGAAAAACTCGCGTTTTTACTGTGATTTGCTGTGGTACCTCCAATACATAACCCTTATGTGACTATAGCTGTTGAGATTCCTGTGATTCAGTCTATATATGACACTGATAATGGAAATACAGTAACACATTTAGATTCAGAATCAGTCACCACTACTTCTTCCTTAGGTCAGCCACCTGTATCCAGTATACTAAAGCTACTAGATGCACATTCCAATTAATACTCTTTTTTCTCTTTGCATCATGTAGCTCAGAATGTGTCCCTGCAAAACCAAAGACAGGCTTATATAGAAGCTTATGTTCTTACAAGTTTTGGGCTAATACTTTCTGGGATATTAATCGCGTATGGACTAAATTACTATCATAAGAAAAGTGAGTACATTTTTTTAACTCTTTATAACAATTAACATAAAGAAGTACATGCACAAGTGTTATATAAAATTCCCTTTACTATACGTGTTTTTTTTGGGTTGTTTTTTTGCATCGGTATCAATACTTGAAGTTACAAGTAATATTTGAATGACTAGTCTAGCCCGTTCCATTCAGTAATAGATATTTTACTGAAAATAAAACATTGATTATTGAATGCTGGATCAGATAAAAGTACAGAAGAGGCTGGACGCAGCCCGCAGGGATTAAGGGAAGCCGACATGACCGTCCTGGTAGGGAAAGGGTTAATTAGGTGAGGGAGAGTTGGAAGGAGCTGGAGGAGGGACGGGGAGGAGTTAAAGGGGACGGGGGGGGCCGTTACTGCGCTTCCCGCTGTTTCTCGGCATTGAGCCGGAAGCAGCGGGAGGAGTAACACAAGAACAGTAAGCTCCCCGTTGCCCGTGCTTTTAGGGATGGCAGAAGCCTTAATGTTAGAGCGGCTGCGTGCCGCTGCTGTGCACCACGGTCCCGGATGGCTAGAGGAGACTGTGGCTGCCATAACGAGGATCCCGGACGCCGTTTCGCCACGTCGGGCACGGCGTTCGGGGTCTGTTGCAAAGGACAGGCTCCCCTCCCCCGGCCCCCTCACGAGCATGGCTATGGCGGCGGGGGGGGAGTCGGCAACAACCGCTCCTGCGCTGGGCGGGCAGAGAGCGTTGCCAGGGGTGACGGCGACGCAGGCCGGGTCGACCAGTCCCTCTCGGCGGTCCCGACCTCCAGAGCGCCTCAGTCCGGAGGCAGTCCCGCGGACACGGCGTCGCAGAGGGAGCCCGATCCCGGACGCTGCAGGCCAGGCAGCTGGGAGGACCGCCCCTTCCCAGGCCCTGCGTCCTGGCAGGAATCCCAGGCCGCGACGGGGTCCGGCGGTAAGCAGGGAGTCGCAGGCTGGGCTCCCTGTCACCCCTCCCCCATCAGATGGAAGATTTGGAGGACAAGGTACGGCCGCCCCGCATGGTGATGTTCCGGCCAGGGGGCAGGCTTCGTCAGGATCGTCTAGACGGACGCCTAGATCTGCAGCGACGTCGAGGCAACAGGTCCGGTCGGAAGTCTGGGTCCCGGCGGTCGGGCGCAGGTTGCCGGCCCATCGGTCAGCGCGTCCTCATCCCCGTTCCGAAGATGTCGTTGGGATGGACAGTCGTCGGCGAGAGAAGAATTGGAGGAAGGTGAACTGGACGTGTATCGTCGAGGTCAGGATGGTCCGGCTGACGGGAACACAGCGCCTGTGCAGCCCGGTGAGTGTATAACTCCATCATTGCCTTATCCAGCGATTTTTATGTCGGGTGTCGGCGGGGGGGCTGCTAGCATTGCATCGGGGGCCGGTAGTGGCGCGGGCGGACGCGACGGAGCGGGTTTGGCAGACTTAGTGGGTTGCTTACGGGAGCTGGTGGGGCGCCTGGACAGGGCCGCGGCGCCGGTAGTAACGGAAATGTCCCCTGCGGTAGTTTGGGAAGGCCCCAGGGACGTGGGATCGTTACAGGCGCGTCCGGTGGCGGCGGTTAGAGATGCGGTCGCGGTACAGACCGAGGCGCAGAAGGACGGCGATCGAGTGCGTATGGATGATCGTGCTCGGGGGGAGGTGTACGTGTGTTTTGAGGGTCCGTTGGGGGCGCATTTAAAGCAGGAGGTGCATGATCGGATCTGGAAAGACGAATATGTTGAAATTTTTTCTCTCTTGCCGCTGGCTAAATTTAATTTGGATAAGAGCAAGCGGGATGAGAGTAAAAAGGACGAGGAGGAACGGCGGCGGTATAGGCTTATCCCGCAGACGTTCGTTAATTGGTCGCAGGCGTTCGCCATATTGGCTAGTGTGATAGGGGAAAAGGCGCCGGAAAATTGTTCGGCGTTGTTTTGTTATTTTGATGCCATTGGGGAGGCTCATAGGGCGTATGGGGGTCAGGCGTGGCTGCGATATGATGAGCAATTCCGTCAGCGGAAGGCGGTTCGGCCGGCGATTCGGTGGGACCAGAAGGATATTGCTCTCTGGTTACGGGTTACGGCTCCGGTTAGGCAGTCCTTTCCCGGGAGCGGCGGCCAGGGAGGCCAGTCTAGTCAGATTGGACAAAGCGGCGGGGGAAAGGCGGGGTTTTGCTGGCAATTTAATGAAGGTCAGTGCAAGTTCGGTGCCACGTGCAAGTTCAAGCACGTGTGTTCCGAGTGTAATGGTGCATCACACGGGGCGGCAAAATGTCTGCGAAAAAAGAGGTCAGGGAACCAGCATGGGGCTAGTCAAGGGGGTGTCGCCGGTGAAGGTGGAAAGGATGGCCCCTTATCTAAATGAGTATCCGGATAGGGCGGCAGCTAAGTTGCTTTATGAAGGGTTTCGTGTTGGTTTTGTTATTCCTCCGCCTCCTTATGAGGTTCCGGTTACGCGGAGGAATTTAAAATCGGCTTACTTGCATGCGGAAGTCGTGTCGGAAAAGTTGTTAAAAGAAGTTTCGTTGGGTCGCATGTCGGGGCCATTTGTTGAGTCGCCGGTAAAAGATTTAGTTGTGTCCCCGTTGGGTATTGTCCTTAAACGCGAGCCCGGAAAGTTTCGTTTGATTCAACATTTATCGTATCCCAAAGGTTCGTCGGTAAATGACGGGATTGATCACGAGTTGTGTTCCGTAGTTTATACCTCATTCGATAAGGCGGTGGGGTTAGTGCGGGCTGCGGGTCCAGGGGCGCTGCTAGCAAAAACCGACATTGAGGCGGCGTTCAGGTTGTTGCCGGTCCATCCAGAAAGCCAACGGCTGTTGGGTTGTTTTTGGAATGGGGCCTTTTACGTGGATCGGTGCCTTCCGATGGGGTGTTCTCTTTCTTGTGCATACTTCGAGGCGTTTAGTAGCTTCGTGGAGTGGGTAACGAGGGAGTATCCGGGGTCGATTCGTTGATCCATTACTTAGATGATTTTTTGTGCGTTGGCCCGGGGGGTTCGCCGGTTTGCGGTAATTTGCTTAATGCACTACAGAAGGTGGCGAGGGATTTTGGGATTCCTTTGGCGCCGGAAAAAACGGAGGGCCCGGTAGCAACGATTTGTTTCTTGGGAATCGAAATAGACTCGGTGGCAATGGAGTGTCGGCTCCCGGCGGATAAGTTGGGTGCTTTGAGGCTGGAGGTTCGACGGGCTTGTAGAATGAAGAAAATGACGCTGAGGGAGCTTCAGTCGCTGCTGGGGAAGTTGAATTTCGCCTGCCGGATTATGCCGATGGGGAGGGTGTTTGGCAGGAGGTTGGCGGCGGCAACGGCTGGAGTGCGCGCGCCGCATCATTTTGTGCGGCTCAAGGAGGAGCACCGAGCTGATCTTCAGGTTTGGGATGACTTCTTGGGCCAGTACAATGGTCGCTCGCTATGGATGGCCCCTGCGCAGGATACGAGTGATTTGAATATTTTTACGGATGCGGCTGGGGCGGGTGGTTTTGGAGCTTACGGGGGAGGTCCGTGGTGCGCGGGTCAATGGCCGGCTAGCTGGGTGTCCAGTGGACTCACGCGGAATCTGGCCCTGCTCGAGCTGTTTCCCATCGTGGTGGCGGCTACCATTTGGGGGGACAGGCTCAGGGATAAGAAGGTCCGTTTTTACTGCGACAACATGGGGGTGGTGCTTGCCATTAATAACATCACGGCGTCCTCTCCTCCGGTAGTTCAATTGTTGCGGCATTTAGTGTTGGTGTGTTTGTCATTGAACGCGTGGGTGGTGGCGGTGCATGTCCCGGGTGTACGGAATTGTATCGCTGATGCTCTTTCTCGCTCGCAGTGGGACCGGTTTCGGCAATTGGCACCGGGAGCGGAACGTCTCGGTTTGGCTTGTCCGGAGCATCTTTGGGATCTGGTATCGGTCCCGTAGAGCAGCTGTTACAAAGGTCTTTGGCGCGCGCGACGTGGAGTGCGTATGCTGCTTGTTGGAGGCAGTGGGAGGAGTGGGTAAGAGAGTTGGGTGACGTCAATACGGATAGAGACAGGTTGGTGGCACTTTTGTACTGGTTAGGGGACGCCTGGGAGGCGAGGTTTTCATTAGCAAAGGTGAACCGGTTCATATCTGCAGTGGCGTTTGGGTTTAAGTTGCGGGGCTTTCGGGATGTATCGAAGGAATTTCTGGTATCGCAGGCTTTGAAGGGGTTGCGCCGAGGTAGGGTGGAGGCGGATAGTAGAAGGCCGGTGTCGTTTGCTTTGCTTAGCTCGTTGGGCGGTTCATTAGCATCGGTATGTCGTTCTTCAGATGAAATGGATTTGTTTCGATTGGCTTTTTCGTTAGCGTTCTTTGGAGCATTTAGAATAGGTGAGTTGGTGTCGCCAAGTACTAAACGGGCAGGGGGGCTGAGATCTGGGGAGGTGAGCCTATTTGCAGATCGGCTAGAGGTATGGTTGCGTCGATCTAAAACTGACCAAGTAGGGAAGGGAAAACTGATAGTTTTGTTCGCTCTCCCGGGGTCGGTCATGTGCCCAGTAGAGTGCATGCGGGGTTTTACGCAAAACAGGGGGTCTCCAGATTTGCTTTTGTTACGGCATGTGGACGGGTCGTTTTTGTCCAGGTTTCAGTTTGGAGCTGTATTTAAAAAATGTTTGACGGCGGTTGGTGTTGCGGCAGGCTCATATTCATCTCATTCCTTCAGGATTGGCGCAGCAACGGAGGCGGGGCGCTTGGGGTTGGATGATGAAGGGGTGAGGCGTATTGGTCGTTGGGAGTCTAAAAGGTTTAAGTCCTATGTCCGCCCCCATATGTTATGAGTTTGGTTGTGTACGCTTTGCAAATGTTATATTGGTGGTGCCTAATTGTTTTTTCCGTTTCAGATTCGCCTCCGTGTTTGGTGTGGTTGATGGGTCATTCGTACGTGCACTGGGGGGCTTTGAGGGCGGACGTCCACCCGGATGGTCGCCGGTTGCGCATTCCGCGACAGGATGCGGTTGTGCATTGGCTGGGTTTTAGAGGTATGTCGTGGAGCAGGGTGTTGGCGGAATTCCAGACATATGCGCGGCTGGATAGGGTTCCGGAGGTTTTAGTGTTGCACGTGGGTGGGAATGACTTAGGAGTCCGCCCTTTTCGTGAGTTGGTGCGGGATATCAAACATGATATGTTGTGTTTGTGGGTATCTTATCCCAAGTTGGTGGTAGTGTGGTCGGACATAGTCCCAAGAAAGCATTGGCGGTTAGCTAGATCGGTGGAGAGAGTCAATAAGGCTCGTATAAAAGTTAACCGGGCGGTGTCCCGTTTTGTGGCAAAGAACGGGGGCATTTGCGTGAGGCATAGGGATTTGGAGTCAGGAGTGGGGAATTTTTGGAGAAGTGACGGGGTTCATCTGACCGAGGTTGGCATTGATCTTTGGAGCTTGGCGATAGCAGAAGGCATAGAAAGGGCGGTGGTGGTGTGGAGGAACTCACAGGCTTAAGGTGGTCAAGGCCTGTTTCGCTGTGGCGGGGGGAGTCCTTGAGGCCAGTCAGTACAAAATGGTGGGGGGGTCGCATCGGGGGTATGCGTCCCCCAAAAAAGGTACATGGTTGAAGGCTTCATCGGGTGTTATCCCTTTGAAGTGGACTTCTAGTGGTCGGTATATCACTTGAGGGCTTCATCGGGTGTTATCCCCTTGAAGTGGACTTCTAGTGGTTGGAGCCATCTGCAGAGGTGAACGGTGCTTCCGAGCTGGTTTACGGCTGGAGGTAATTGGTGGTTTGCAGATGGCTAATTCGGTGTGTTCTTAAAAAGGAACATCTGAAGGGGCTTCAAGGACTTCCTCTGCTCGGGTTAATGTTAACGTTAAATTGTTATTTACGATTCTGACCCATGTTGGGTCATGTGAATTATTAGGAGGAATTCTATGGCGGATTCCTAACTAGTTATCCGAATGTTTCGGATTTAAATTGTTTTTATAAAACTGTGAAATTAATAAACGGCTGCTGTGGCCATTTCACATCCAACCTCGGTGTCACGTGTCTTTACTAAAGTGGGGGTGGGGGGATAGGATGATCTAAGGTTAACGCACGACTCTACCTAGGCAGGTCAAGTGATAAAGTATTTTCATGCGTTTTCAATTTATACTGTTGCCCACTGCTGGATCTCAGAGAACTTAGTGTTATAAGGCATTTTTATCATCTCAGAGCCAGGGCCCAACAGAAGACTGTGGTCTGCATCAAAGAACATGGTGGGGATGTCACAATATGACATAAAAAAAAAAAAACTTAGTCCTTAAGTGAGTCTCTTTATTTGATGAGGCAAGCCTGTCCTAAAGCGACTGATGTGGCTGTCCTATTCTACCCTGTTCAGTGATATTAGGGCATGCTTTAGCCTGTGTTAAAATCTGTGTTTCATTCAGAGCATCTGTTGCAGCTTCCGTCACATTTCACTATTGTTTATGTCAAAATAAATGACACCTTGGCAGTAACTGAATGACCCCATTTTCAGTCAATTGAGTCCATCGGGCGCCACTGGTGTCTGTCATGTGATCAATCCTGCATAGCTTTGTGGCTTTCATTATAAATGGAAGCCACAATGCTGATGTACACTTTACTATTTCTTAAAGGGGTTTGCCCATCAGGGACGTTTATGGCATATCCACAGGATATGCCATAAATGTCAGATAGATGTGGGTCCCACCTCTGGGACCCACACCTATTTCTAGAACGAGGTCCCCTAAACCCAGTTTTTTCCTGATTACATGGCCGGAAATTACAAAGTGGCCCGGGAGGCAGCGAGGACAGAGAAAGGTAGAACAGGGTTTAGGGGGTCCTGTTCTAGAGATAGGCATGGGTCCCAGAGGAGGGACCAGCGTCTATCTGACATATATGGCATATCCTGTGGATATGCCATAAATGTCTCTGATGGGCACATCCCCTTAAGTTTAAAGTAAATGCCTACCTTTTAACTTCATGTTTTAGGTTTTAAATTCTCTGCTAATTTATTTGATAATATATCATTAGAGTGGTTGCAGATACATTTTCCCGTTATAGTGTAATAAACATATTTTTATCCATGCTGTCTATGCACTCAGAGCAGACTTTAAAGAGGCTCTGTCACTAGTGTAGTAATGCCCAATATCCTAGCTAATCTGATTTTTTCTAAATACGCAAATGAGGCTATACTTGACAAGAAGTGGGTGTCAACACCAGTGATTCTCCTAAAGGTGGAGCTACCTCACAGCCTCTGACACTGTCCTATCAGCATGAAGCTGCTTCACTCACAGTGTGAGAGACTCAGGCTGGAGGGAAAGGAGATTGCTTAAAACAGCCATATATCGAACAGTGATTCTGGTGGCATATGAAAGATAAGATTCCACTCTTTCATACAGCACCAGGATTGTAGTTCCAGCTGTGAAACAACGGAGGTATCACCAGTTGAAAACACAGACTGGAATGGAAGCTGTATACTATATGATCACCTGTGTTGCTGAGCAGGGAAGGAGGAGAAGCTGTATGCTAATTGGACAGTGTCATACAGAAAACATTACACTGCCTTTGCCGTTGCCTTGGTGACGCGTCCTTGGTGACGTGCCTCTCTTGACATCGGGCCCCACCTCCCTGGATGAAGCGGAAGTCCATGTGACCGCTGCAGCCTGTGCTTGGCCTGTGAATGGCTGGAGCTGTCGGTAAGTCAGAACTTCTTTTTTTTTTTACACGTTCATGTATATTGGGATCGGAAGTCATTGTCCAGGGTGCTGAAACAGTTTAACTCTTTCAGCACCCTGGACAGTGACTATCTCCTGACGTCGCGTACCGGAATTTTTTTTGCCGGGTTCGGCCAAAACGAGTTCGGCCGAACCCGGTGAAGTTCGGTTCGGTTGTCCGGGTTCGCTCATCTCAAAAGACACTCCGTTTGGATGTTTGGAAACAGAAAAGCACGTGGTGCTTTTCTGTTTACATTCATCCTTTTGACAGCTGGTGTGCGAAACACTCGGTTCGCACGGAAGTGCTTCCGTGCGACCTGCGTGGTTTTCACGCACCCATTGACTTCAATGGGTGCGTGATGCGCGAAATACGCGGAGATATTGAGCATGTCGAGCTTTTTGCGCAGCGGACAAACCCTGCGCAAAAAGCACGGACTGTCTGTACTGCCCCATAGACTTGTATTGGTCTGTGCGTGGCGCGTGAAAACCACGCGGCCCGCACGGACCCAATACACGTTCGTGTGAATCCTCCCTAACTTTGCAAATAATAAAAAAAAATGACACTGTAGTTATCAGTATCATAGCGGCTATTAGATAGGACATTAATAAACTAGTGATAGATCCTCTTTAACCCTTTTACGCCGCAGCCCTTTTTCAGATTTTCATTTTAGGTTTTTCCTCCCCACCTTCCAAAAGCCATAACGCCTTTATTTTTCCGTCGATATAGTACTATGAGAGCTTGATTTTTGCGGGACGAGTTGTAATTTTTTATAGCACCATTTACTTTGCCATATAATGTACTGGGAAACGGGAAAAAAAATATTTGTGGGGTAGAAAATGAAAAAAACACAAATTCCTCCATGGTTTTTTGCGCGCCATTTTTACGGAATTCACTGTGCAATTAAAACAACATGTTAATTTTATTCTATGGGTCAATACGATTACGCCAATACCAAATATATGTAGTTTTTTCTATATTTTACTACTTTTACAAGTAAAAACCTAAGTGTAAAAAAAGAAAATTTATTTTGTTTCGCCAAATTCCGAGAGCCGTAACTTTTTTATTTTTCCGTTGATTAAGTGCGGGATAAGCTGTAGTTTTTAATAACACCATTTTGGTGTACATGCGATGGTTTGATCACTTTTTATTTAATATTTTGTGGGAGATTAGGTGAACCAAAAATAGAGATTCTGGCGTTTACAATTATTTTTTTTACGGCGTTCACCGTGCGGGTTAAATAATGATATATTGTGATAGTTCAGACTTTTATGGACGCGGCGATACCAATTATGTTTATTTATTTCATTTTTTACTATGCTCTAGGGGGAAAATGGGAAAAGGGGGGTTTTTTGAACTTTTAATTTGTAATTTTTTTTTTACACAAGAAAAAAAAACTTTATTTAACTCATTTTTACTTTTTTTATTAGTCCCTCTAGGGGACTTCAACCAGCGATCGTTAGATCGCTTGCACGATATACTGCAATACTAATGTGTTGCAGTATATCGTAATTCTGACAGTCACCTATGAAGCCCTGCCAGAGGCAGAGCTTCGTAGGGGTACAAAGATGGCAGACCTGGGGAATTTCATCAGGTAACCAGGCAGCCGTGCCAACCAATGGCTCCGCCCGATCTCACCGCGGGGGGGCCGTTGGAACGTTACAGGGGTCGCCCCCCTGTTAGTAATTTAAATGCCGCAATCTCTATTGAAAGCGGCATTTAACGGGTTAAACAAGCGGGATCGCGCTAAAATGGGATCCCGCTCGTAACCAGGAAGTGTCGGCTGTAACACACAGCCAACACACTCGCTCTATGGAGCGGACTCAGCCCGTGAGCCCGCTCCATATTCCCCCACCCGGCTCGCGCCGCATATATACGGCGGATGTCGGGAAGGGGTTAAGGTTCATGGTTTTGGCTTAAAAAAAAATACGTGCAAAATCAGCAGCAAATGTGCACTGTGTGAACAAGGCCTAAGGGTACACTGCGGATTTTATGACTGGATTTTCTATGCGGAGATTCCGCAGCGTATCACAGTAGCAGCACAGTGGATGATATTTCACTAACTCTCATACAAAATATGCTGAAAAGTGCAGAAATTGACATGCGGTGCAGATTCTCAATCTACAACATGTCAATTTTTCTTGCGAAAACGCTGCAGAATTTCTGTTTCGAAAATTTGTTCGGAAATTCCACATTGTTTATGCTACATATGAACATACCCTTAGGGCATGTCCAGACGTGGCGGAATTGCTATGGAATTCCGCTGCGGACAGTCCGCAGTGGAATGCTCCAGCGGCCGCTTTTTACAGTTTCAATAAATTTTTAGGCAAGTTAGTTCAGACGTTGCGGAAAACTTCGCTGCGGACCATAGGCTGCGGTGCAGAATTTTCCGTCCGCAGCATGCACTGTCTGTTGCGGAGAAGAAGCGGAATTTCACTGCGGATTTCAGCCTTTGCAATGCAAAAACTGAAATCTGTGGCAAGTCCGCTGTCTTTTCTGCAACGTCTGAATTACCTGTCAAATATGCAAGTGTTAGTGCAGATTCGTTGTGTAATTGCCCCAAATCTGCACCAACATTTGCAGCGGAAAAACTCCACCACGTCTGGCCGTGCCCTAAGGGTATGTTCACACGAGGTCATTACGTCCGTAATTGACGGACGTATTTCGGCCGTAAGTACCGGACCGAACACAGTGCAGGGAGCCGGGCTCCTAGCATCATAGTTATGTACGACGCTAGGATTCCCTGCCTCGCTGCCGGACAACTGTCCCGTACTGTAATCATGTTTTCAGTACGAGACAGTTGTCCGGCAGCGAGGCAGGGACTCCTAGCGTCGTACATAACTATGATGCTAGGAGCCCGGCTCCCTGCAGTGTGTTTGGTCCGGTACTTGCGGCCGAAATACGTCCGTCAATTACGGACGTAATGACCTCGTGTGAACATACCCTAATAGTGGTAAATACCCTGTACCTTGCATTTTAATGTGCTATTCCTGCTCATCATTTATTATCATGTTTTGACCCAGATTGATTGACTATGTTGTTGTGACCCATTTGTACCTTGACCCTCCTTGTTTATTGACCTTGTCAAGTAAACTTAATTTTTAGACTGAGCACACCTATATTGCATTTTTGCTACTGTCTCCTCTATTCTAAGGGCTCATGCACACAACCATAGTTTTCTTCAGTGTGCTATGCACATTTTTTGCGGATAGCAAACTGACTAATTCATTTCTATTGGTCCATGCACACATCAATTATTTTTGCGGATCCGTGTTCTGTTCTGCAAATTAAATAATATGTCCTATTCCTGTCCGTTTTTGCGGACCTTTGGCCCCATTGAAGTTTCTGGTTCCACAAAAATTACGGACAGCACCCAGAAGGCATCCATGTTCCATTCGTGTGCTATCTGCCGAATGAGGAAGTGTCGCCAAAAAACGAATGGGAAATCCCCGGCAAAGTACATCTCTACAGAGCTGGTAACAGAGGCAAAAGGACCAGAATGTCCAAAATTGATCCAGCACAGCAAATTACAATAGAGAGGAACGCCCAGAACTCTGGGATACAAGATGTGACATGTAGCATGATAGGATTCAGAGGGATGCGGCTTGGGAGAACCTTTGTAAGGAGCTCCTGCCAGAGAAATGGGAGACATCCAGTTGTGTGCAGCGTGATAAAATCTGTAAGTTCATTCACCATTGTGCATTGACATGCAGCCAAAAGTACTTCCCCCCCCCCTTCATGCCATATAACCAACATGTAGATAACGCACATATTGTTGGTAACAATATTGCCGCCATATTGACATCATAGTGCGGCTGCTGCTCTTGCACACAATGTCTAGTTCAATTAAAATATTTTCGATCTTGAAAAGCATAAAGTTATATACATATTACATATACATATGTATGTATATATATATATATATATTTGGATTGCAGTAAAAAATGCAATGACACGCTGGAACAGCTGCAGGGACCAATTCCAAAGGGAACTAACTGAGTAACATCGTAGTGGAGACGACCGACCAAAAGGCCATATGTGTATACTCGACAGCTGATGTTCTTGAGGGATGTGATGGACCTTAGACCATAATGCATAATGTATTTGATGTTAAACGTAATATTGTAGATTTTATTACAACTGTCACTCCAATTCTATTAAAAATTGCTGATGTCATGCACTGTTTTATAAAAGTGTCAATGAGAATGGTAAGTACTGTTAGTACCTTACATGCGTATCTTGGAAGTATGGGATGTACCCCAGGCCTCTGCGGTACCTACCATATTTTCATGACAGTCTGGATGCTCCTGAAGCGGATTCCGATGGAACCCAAATCGATGCCCCACTGATGGAATCAGGGGAAAGTAGCAGCAACACAACCACTTCCCAGCAACATATCCTAGGGGAGGTCAGCAGCCGTGAGTCGGCTGTTGTGTCAGCAGACACGCAGCCAAGTCAGCCTGCAACGCGGTCCAGAAGGTGTAGAATCGACACAGCTACAAACCCCAATCCAAATACTCAAGCCATAATAGATAATCATGTTCTAGGGTACAAAAATATAGATGTATCCATCTTTATCTTGACTTTTAACGCATTAAATAAACAGTGGCAAAATCCCTTATCTTTTCTTTTTCAATAACTTTTCAATGGCTTTTGTGTGACTGGAGTACACCCCACTATCTAGACACATGAGATATGTACATGAGAAGGATACTAGATCTATTAAATTTTGGGGTGTCACCTTTTTGAAACATGGTCCCAGAGGAGGTAATTTAGACCGTAGGTTGTTACAGGAAGAGGCACGGTGGATTTACCGCCTTAACAGCCTTAGCCCTGGTGGACTTAATGAGGGCTTTACTTTCGTGGCCTTCTTGTGAAAATAGTGTTATCTTAGCCATACAATTTGAATCTCTTTTGAGCCCTGCAGATAACTTTTGTACTTCTAAATATACTTAGTCTTCCTAATACTGATAATACTGATCTAATATTGCAGATATTTTTAATATGGTTGCGTTCGCACAAAAATATTGTTGATATCTTGTTCTGAAATTTATCTATTTTGCCAGTGTCTCAACTATTTTAAGATGATCTTTTGATTCTCTATAATATCTTTATAATACTTATAATACTTATATCCCTACTTATATAATATAATCTATTGCAGATATTGGTATTCTTCTAACTCATTTTATAGGCAATGTGATCTCTGCCTATATATTATATTCCTGACGGTCCTTTTATTTATCAGAGTCCTAACATCCCTATAGTCCATCAAGAGACAGATATTGATGATGATATTTCCCTTGTCATGTAGATCTATCGATACTTACAATGATCTTTTCCTTGTTTAATTTTGGTGTTCCCATGATGGATATCTTTGTTACACTCTTAGGACGATCGTATTCTCGATTCTAAGTTCACTAACATGCGCAGTGAGTTGCTTTTCATACTTGTTCATTTGGCGGTGTTTCTTTCATGTGCGCATGCGCAAGGACCATTTCTGATTGGCTGGCCTGTAACATTCTGTGAATGGAGAATTTTGCTGTCCATCATCTCCACTACATTACCGATAGCGAGTCTCTTATTCGTTGGCTGATGGTGGTATGTGATTGGAGTATACTTTTCCGTTGGGGGATGTTTCCATGAGGATCATTACTATTGGCAGCATTATTACCGATGACGTCAGGAATGAGGTCATAAATAGGAGTCACAGCCGCGTCTGCCGCCATTAGCCCCATTTTTCCCCTGAGAATGCCAGCTGTTTTTTTTTTTGTTTTTCTTTGTAAAGGGAATAGTAATATTTCTTAAAGGCCTCTACAATCTCGTCCGGTTTATGTCTAGTTTATGTCTAGCGTCTGATGACGTTTTAACTGTATACCTGTAACCATAAAGGGTGTGGGAATCTGAGGGTGTAGAAATTTAGCAATTGTGCTTTCACATTTATTTGAGAATAGTGTGGTCTCTAAACTACCCTTGTTTTGATTTAAGAGAGCCTTTAACTTATTCCTAGCCTCAAGAAGGTCTGCTACTATTTGAGCAGTTTGGGACTGTTTTAGGATCCTAAATACAAGATAATATGTTATGTATGGAAAAGGCCTTTTCCCTCTTAAGACAACCTCCCAGTTGAATGAATGTACCTCTAAGCAAACTCCTCAATGCTTTCCATTGAGGGATGTATTGTCTGTGGAGTGGTGAGACAGGAATTTAGATATTTCCTTTTTAATACAGCTCGGCTTACAGAATCTTTTAGGAGGATAGGGTTTAGTTTCCATTGCCATTCCCAAGAGACATCATCAGGAAGACCAAGGGAAAGAAAGACAGGGCATGATCTGACCAGAGAATAGAACCGATGCTGCAATGAAGAGCCAGGAGAGCAGGTGATGACTGATGAGAAATAAATAAATTATGCAGTACATGTTATGCACTGGGGAATAAAAGGAATAGTCCCTTACCTGGGGGTTAAGAACCCGCCACACATATATCAGCTGTAAGTTGAAGATATTCGTTTTAAGAGCTGCAAGAGGTGAATTAGCAACAGGGAATTTACCCGAAGAGAAATCCACCACTTGATCAAGAAAATTGAAATTTCCTGAGGTGACCACCAAGCCCTCTGCAAGGTCTACTAAGTTGAGTTCAGGGAAGTTCCACATGTGCGCGCCTGATGCTGGGAGAAAAAAGATAGACAATAAAGGAAGGAAGCAAAAGAATGTGCCGTCACTAAAGGAAGTGCTCTAACCCTTCGACTTCAAAGTACAGTGGTAGAGAGAGTAAGAAATCTGTGATAATATGAACATGCCCTAGTAACAGGGTCGGGTGGACTATGGGCATAGGATTCCCTAGCAGTCACAAATTTGCCTTACAGAGGTGTAACAAATACCGCAAATAAGAATAGAAATAAATAATAGAGAATAATCCGAGAGTGTCTCTGCAATACCTATAATCGGTTATCGTTCTATGTAGCACTTTGCCCAGGAGGGTGAGGAGAACAGTGAAAAACTGGAAATACAAATCCCAATAACAGATATAACAGGGTATGGCTCCACTAAAACAGAACACATGGTGGCTTAACTAAAAAGCAACAAAAAGGCATATCACAATAAATCTTAAATAGACTAATATAAATCTCTGCCTCAAGGCCCCCGTTCAAACATGACTATAATGAATAACAACTATACTAGTATGCGGAGGGTTGCAAGCAATAGTGGTTACCCCACTTATTGTCCAATATGGTTGAGAAGTAATGGGGTGCGTGAAAAGAAGCCTAATAACATTCATCCATCTATTTAGCAGATGATTGCTCACCAAGGGGAGGCAGTACAGCAAATCTCTGTAATCTCTCCCCAAACGACAGAAAAATGTGGGACTATGGGGAGCATATGTCATAATACCACGATCGTACCTATACTGTGAATGGGGTCATTGCCAGCCAAATTAATCCTCAGAGTAATTTCAGAGGCGTAGACCAGCTTTCAGCTGGGTCCATATAGGTAGTAGGCTAAATCTGTCCAAGATGCGGCAGACTCGAGGATTGCATCAGTTCCAATTCCCTGGCGGGCCACTCTTTGGGAAATTGGAGACATGAAGGGCCAATCTAGAATTGTGATGGAAGGCAGATCTAGGTCCGACGTGAACTCTGGAAAATCAGCGGGAGAATGTACATAGTACATGGGGGAGCTGCGGCGTACCTGTAGGGGTATCCCTAGGAGGGTAGCAAGACTTTTGCTCTAAGAGCAGTTGTAAATCTCTCCTCTTCGCAATAAGTTAGACTGTGCCTTTATTGCGAGCCTGGCGCATTATTTCCTCTTTCACATGAAAGAAGTGAAGGTGGCAAACAACGTCCCGTGGCCTGGTCAGGTTAGCACTGCATGAATACAGGGTGCAACGTGCCCTGTCAATTTCTATTAAAGTAGGAATAAGGTCTTTAGTGCCCGTAGCTTCGGGAATACGACAGTTGTTTCTTCTATTCCGGTTCATTGTCGGCCATGTAAAAAAGAAAATAGATCGGTTGTGTGTTCTCATACAGCACCTGTTGATGAAATTCCTGTCGTTGTTGACGGTTCTGTGCCTTGATGTCAAGTACCTGAACCGCAGAGTTGAGGTTAAAGAGATCCTTCTTCAATAAACAAATTTCAGTTTTGGAAACCGCTTTGAGTCGTGAGATGTACCCCTCCATGTCCTTCTTGGTCGACATAGGCGCCAATTGTGATTTCAGTGGCAGGAACTCTAGGCCAATCTCCACCATTGGGGAAGGCTCCGATTACATCTCAACTCTGAGAATAAGAGGGGGAAATTTGGAAGTCAATGTTTTGGATATTGCTGGCTCTGGTAGTCCCTGGGCAGTCACTATAGCTGAGGGGTAGGCCTAAGTGCTGGTATGGGGGGCTTCCGTGACTAACCCTTGAATTCAACTCCTGGATTGAGTTGAGGTAGTTCTTGCGGGAGTCTGAGGTCTCAGCCTGGATTTTCCTCGCATGTGAGTGGTGCATTAAGATAATGGATTCTTATAATCGGGCAATAGGACAGATAGGATTCAGGATTTCTTACTAGGTGCGTCAGCTTGGCGTCATAACCAAGACACGCCCATAATTTTATTATTTTACTATTTTTATGCAGGGGATTTGTAGCTCCAACTGCTCTACAGATATACTGTAATGGCAGGAAGGAGGTGAAGGGAACAAGTGATCCCTAATCTACCCACCGCCCTGTCCCTGCCTACTTGGAACGACCCGCCCTAGGCGACGGGGTACAACTTGGCGGCGGTCCCTACGCTGTCTAAGTGCAAGGGAGTACAAACAGGGAACACGCAAGGGAAGGGGCAGTAGCCCACGGAACGCCGCGAGGAAACGGAGCGGTGAATGAGTCAGTCAGGATCAGGATGTAGTGGAGTATACCAACGAGAGCACGGAGCAGGAAGCAAGCCAGGGGCAAAGCGAAGCAGGATAAGCGGAACTGAAGCAAGGCAGAAGCACGGCAGAAGCAGGCTGGAGCAAGGCAGCAGTGGGGCCAGGAATCCAAGAAGAATAACAAGCACTGAGGAAGAGAACACGGCAGGTATAAATGGACAGGGGGCGGAGCTAACTCCGACTGACCAGGCCGCGACAGGCTCTCCCACTCCTGAGCCTGCCACCCTGGTTGGTGGGAGCCGGTGTCAGTCTAAGAGGTCTGGCCTCAGGTGTCGACTGATTAATCCCGGGAGTATACACAGACGTAGTGCCTGGCAGATCCTTTACAGTACTCCCCCTTTTATGAGGGGCCACCGGACCCTTACTAAGAGGACCCGGTTTAGTGGGGAAGAGAAGGTGGAACCTCCTGATCAATACCGCAGCGTGAACATCACGAGCAGGTACCCAAGTCCTCTCCTCCGGCCCGTATCCTCTCCAATGGACCAGGTACTGGAGGGAGCCCTGGATCATCCTACTGTCCATAATCTTGGCCACCTCGAATTCCACCCCCTCAGGGGTGAGAACGGGAACAGGAGGTTTCCTCGAGGGGGACCAGGACGGGGAGCAGCGTTTAAGGAGGGAGGCATGGAAGACGTCATGTATGCGAAAGGATGGGGGCAGCTCCAGACGGAAGGATACAGGGTTGAGGACTTCAATGATCTTATAAGGTCCAATAAATCGGGGAGCAAACTTCCTGGATGGGACCTTAAGGCGCAAGTTCCTGGACGACAACCAGACCAGATCCCCGACGACAAACCGGGGGTTAGCAGAACGTCTACTATCAGCCTGAATCTTTTGTACGCTCTGGGACGCCTCTAGGTTCTTCTGAACCTGGGCCCAGACTGTGCACAGTTCCCGATGAACGTCCTCTACCTCGGGATTATTGGAACAACCAGGAGAAACGGAGGAGAACCTTGGGTTAAACCCGAAATTACAGAAAAACGGGGACACCCCTGACGAGTTACTGACCCGGTTATTCAGGGAAAATTCGGCGAGGGGAAGGAATGAGACCCAATCAAATTGACAGTCAGAGATGAAACACCTTAAATATTGTTCCAGGGATTGGTTAGTCCTTTCCGTTTGGCCATTAGTTTCGGGATGGAAGGCGGAGGAGAAGGACAGATCAATCTCAACTTTTTACAAAAAGCTCTCCAAAATAAGGAAACAAATTGTACCCCTCTGTCAGAAACGATATTGACTGGGGCCCCATGGAGACGCAGAATGTGTTTAACAAACAAAGAAGCTAACGTCTTGGCGTTAGGTAGTTTCTTAAGGGGCACAAAGTGGCACATCTTGCTGAAGCGGTCTACTACCACCCACACCACCGACTTGCCCTGAGATGGAGGCAAATCGGTGATAAAATCCATGGAGATATGGGTCCATGGTCTCTGGGGAATGGGCAAGGAACGTAGTAAGCCCGCAGGTCGGGACCTAGGGGTCTTGGACCTAGCACAAACCTCACAAGCGGCGACGTAAGCCCTAACATCTTTAGGCAACCCAGGCCACCAATAGTTTCTGGTAATGAGGTGTTTGGTACCCAAGATGCCAGGATGACCAGATAGTGCAGAGTCATGGTTTTCCCTGAGTACCCTTAGCCGGTATTGCAGGGGGACAAACAGTTTGTCCCCAGGGAGGTTCCCGGGAGCTGAACCTTGATCAGCCGCAATGTCAGAAGCTAAATCAGAATCAGTGGCAGAAACGATTATACCAGGGGGTAAAATACAAGCAGGATCCTTCTCGGAAGGAGGATTGGCCATGAAACTACGTGACAGTGCATCAACCTTAATATTTTTGGACCCAGCCCTATAGGTAACCAAGAAATTAAATCTGGTAAAGAATAGTGCCCAACGAGCTTGTCTAGGATTAAGCCTCCGGGCAGATTCTAGGAAAACCAGATTCTTGTGGTCAGTAAGGACCGTTACCTGGTGTCTGGCCCCCTCCAGGAAGTGACGCCACTCTTCAAAAGCCCATTTAATGGCTAAAAGTTCGTGGTTGCCAATATCATAGTTACTCTCCGTGGGCGAAAACTTCCTAGAGAAGTAAGCACAGCGGCGGAGATGGGTGAGGGAGCTGGTACCCTGGGACAAGACGGCCCCACTCCCACCTCGGATGCGTCAACCTCCACAATAAATGGCTCCCTTTGGTTGGGCTGAACCAGCACGGGGGCCAAGATAAAGCACTTCTTGAGGGTCTCAAAAGCCTGGACGGCCTCAGGGGGCCAATGGAGGACATCAGCACCCTTGTGAGTAAGGTCCGTAAGAGGCTTAACGACGACCGAGAAGTTGGCAATAAATCTCCTGTAATAGTTAGCGAACCCCAAAAAACACTGTAGCGCCTTCAGGGAGGCAGGTTGGACCCATTCCGCCACAGCCTGAACCTTGGCAGGGTCCATGCGGAATTCATGAGGAGTGAGGATTTGACCTAAAAATGGTATCTCCTGTACCCCAAACACACATTTTTCGGTCTTCGCAAACAGATTATTTTCCCGGAGGACCTGGAGGACCTTCCTGACATGCTCCACGTGGGAGGACCAGTCCTTGGAAAACACCAGTATGTCATCAAGGTACACTACAAGAAAATTACCCAGGTAATCTCTCAGAATTTCATTAATAAAATTCTGGAAGATGGCAGGGGCATTACACAACCCAAAGGGCATGACCAGGTATTCGAAATGACCTTCGGGTGTGTTGAACGCAGTTTTCCACTCATCCTCCTCTTTGATGCGGATAAGGTTATATGCCCCCCGTAGATCAAACTTAGAAAACCATTGGGCCCCCTGAACCTGATTAAAAAGATCCGGAATTAAAGGAAGGGGATACTGGTTCCTTACGGTGACCTTATTCAGGTTCCAATAATCAATGCACGGCCTAAGACCACCATCCTTCTTCCCCACGAAGAAGAAGCCAGCACCTAAAGGAGAAGTCGAGGGGCGAATGAAACCCTTGGCCAGGCATTCTTGGATATACTCCCTCATAGCTTCACGTTCAGGACATGAAAGATTAAATATCCTACCCTTAGGAAGCTTGGCACCAGGCACCAAATCGATGGCACAATCGTAATCTCTATGAGGGGGCAACACCTCGGAGGCCTCCTTAGAAAACACATCAGCGAAGTCCTGAACAAACTCAGGAAGCGTGTTTACCTCCTCCCGGGGAGAAATAGAGTTAACCGAAAGACATGACATCAGGCATTCACTACCCCATTTGGTGAGATCCCCAGTATTCCAATCAAACGTGGGATTATGCAGCTGCAACCAGGGAAGACCTAATACCAGATCGGACGATAATCCCTGCATAACCAGTACAGAGCACTGCTCCAAATGCATGGAGCCAACAAGGAGTTCAAAAACAGGAGTATGCTGAGTAAAATAACCATTAGCAAGAGGAGTGGAGTCGATACCCACTACCGGGATAGGATAAGGCAAATCAATAAAAGGCATTTTTAGAGACATAGCAAATTCCACAGACATGATATTAGCAGATGAGCCAGAATCCACGAAGGCACTGCCAGTGGCAGACCGGCCAGCAAACGAGACCTGAAAGGGAAGCAAAATTTTATTGCGTTTCATATTAACGGGAAATACCTGTGCGCCCAAGTGACCTCCTCGATGATCACTTAGGCGCGGAAGTTTTCCGGCTGTTTATTCTTGCGCCTGGGACAGGTGTTCAGTAGATGCTTGTCGTCCCCACAATAGAAGCAGAGACCATTCTTCCTGCGAAACTCTCTACGTTGTCGAGGGGACATGGAGGCCCCGAGTTGCATAGGTACCTCCGCGTCCTCCGTGGAAGAGCGAGGAGACGGGACCTCGGGGGGAATCGCAGGGAAGTCAGAGGGGAACACATTGAAACGTTCAAGCTGACGTTCCCTGAGACGTCGGTCAAGTCGTACTGCTAGGGCCATAACCTGGTCTAGGGAGTAGGAAGAGGGGTAGCTAACCAGCAGATCCTTCAGGGCGTCAGATAATCCTAACCTAAACTGGCACCTTAGGGCCGGGTCGTTCCACCGAGAAGCTACGCACCACTTTCTAAAATCAGAACAGTATTCCTCAACAGGTCTCCTACCCTGACGTAAGGTCACCAGCTGACTCTCGGCTAAGGCAGTCCTGTCAGTCTCGTCGTAAATGAGTCCGAGGGCAGAGAAGAAACGATCAACGGAGGAAAGTTCAGGGGCGTCAGGAGCCAAGGAAAAGGCCCACTCTTGGGGCCCTTCCTGGAGTCGGGATATAATGATACCCACCCGCTGGTTCTCGGAACCTGAGGAGTGAGGTTTTAGGCGGAAATAAAGTCTGCAACTCTCCCGGAAGGAGAGAAAAGTCTTACGGTCCCCTGAGAACCGGTCAGGTAACTTGAGGTCGGGTTCTAGAGGTGAGGTGAGGGGTACTACTAAGGCAGCGTCACCCTGGTTGACCCTCTGAGCCAGGGCCTGGACCTGTAGGGAGAGGCCCTGCATCTGCTGGGTCAGGGTCTCAAGGGGGTCCATGATAGCGTCAGCGTAGGAGAAATGGTAGACTAGGTATGGCCATGTTATTATGTAATGGCAGGAAGGAGGTGAAGGGAACAAGTGAGCCCTAATCTACCCACCGCCCTGTCCCTGCCTACTTGCAACGACCCGCCCTAGGCGACAGGGTACAACTTGGCGGCGGTCCCTATGCTGTCTAAGTGCAAGGGAGTACAAACAGGGAACACGCAAGGGAAGGGGCAGTAGCCCACGGAACGCCGGGAGGAAACGGAGCGGTGAATGAGTCAGTCAGGATCAGGATGTAGTGGAGTATACCAACGAGAGCACGGAGCAGGAAGCAAGGCAGGGGCAAAGCGAAGCAGGATAAGCGGAACTGAAGCAAGGCAGAAGCAGGCTGGAGCAAGGCAGCAGTGGGGCCAGGAATCCAAGAAGAATAACAAGCACTGAGGAAGAGAACACGGCAAGTATAAATGGACAGGGGGCGGAGCTAACTCCCACTGACCAGGCCGCGATAGGCTCTCCCACTCCTGAGCCTGCCACCCTGGTTGGTGGGAGCCGGTGTCAGTCTAAGAGGTCTGGCCTCAGGTGTCGACTGATTAATCCCGGGAGTATACACAGACGTAGTACCTGGCAGATCCTTTACATATACTAACCATTTTTCAGTCACATAATGACTGGAAAAACCGTCACAAAATGTCTGATTTTTTTATTACAGGTCTTGAATTTATGTCTCATGGAAATATAGTAGGTACATAGCTGGGATACCTTAGCCCTTTTACTGCAGTGGTTATACAGGAACTTTTCTTCATGTTATCACCTCAGCTTACTAATAAAATAGAATCATTTTTTGCCTTGATTATTGCAAAACTGTAGCAAATAAATGCTACAAAATCAGTAAAGCTATCAGGAGGTTAGTGATAGTTAATCATTTTGTTAAACAATTGTTTTGTGCACAAGATAATTCTCTACTTTTAAGAATCCCTTACAGGAATTCTTCGGGGATATACAGTACATTATGCTGTTGCGCAGCATGGAATTAGCATTTTCATGTAAGCCCCACCCCTAGGGACCAGTCAAACAACTACAACGACAGCCTAAGTGCCTACATAACCATCGCCATCCGAGTAACCCTATTAACAGTGTCATCAGGGGGCCCTTTAAAAAGAATGAATTTATTTACTGTAAAACAGTGTTTCATTTCATAATATATCTTTAATGAGTGTTTGTTTGAGACTTGCCTGCCCTTCCCTGTGTCTATGAGACTCCTGGACAATCCAGGAGGGCAGGCAAGTATGATGTAAATATACCTTGAGATATATGGCATAATCTGATGTTTTTCTCTTTGTATCAAAAAAATTGTTAATTTAAAATCATTAAGATATAAATAATTAAACCTCACCAAAGTCCATAAAAGTTCCAGATGGATTTCAGTCCATGGATTATGGAACTTGTGCGGAAACTCCACGATGAGGGAAGATTGGCGTCTCAATTCTAACGGAACCGTTGCTTTCCGTTTAGTCTTTCGATCTTCTCTTCCTCTGACAGAAGAGAGGTAAAGGTATACTAATGGTAGTGTGAACTTTGTCTTAGGAAACTGATAATAATGCAATTTAAAAAAAATTATATTTTGATCTAAAACCAGAGCTTCACTTTAATATTCTCCAATTTTTTTTCCTTTGTGATAGAAAATCCTGGACTCCTGAAAGTGGACAAGTAAGTCAGTCTCTCTCTCAATATATGTAATTGGTGTTTGGATCAGATGTGGCAGATATTTTACACAGAGGATTTTGCCACGGTAAATCCATGACAGAATAGGTATCCTGCAATTTTGTAAGGGTAACTAAACTTTTTTTAAAAAACTTTTGACATGTCATAGTGACATGTAAGAAGTTTTGATGGGTGTGGGTCCGAGCATTACGACCCCCACCGATCGCTAAAAAGAAGCTGCAGAAGCTCTCGTATGAGTGATGTGTGGCTTAATTTCTGAACGACTTTCCTCGGATAGCCAAGCGAGCGGTATATGGACGCATAGACATTCCATTGATCCCGTACACCGCTCGCTCGGCTTTCCGACGATAGCCATTGAGAAATGAAGCTGCACAGCGCTCACCAGAGCGTTTCTGCCGCTTCGTTTTAGTGATTGGTAGGGGTCTCAGTGCTCGGATCCCCATTGATCAAAAGTTTTGACATGTCACTATGACATGTCAAAATTTTTTAAAAGTTTAGTTATCCTTTAAATCATCAGAAGAAAGGCTTTGTTGCAAAATAAAGCAAAAACCGGACTATGGGATGAGACAAGAAGAAATATCATGTGTAATCTGTCCCACACTGCCTAACTATGGGACGATGTAGGACATAAAATTGGGAGAGGAATGTATGATCTTCTCTATTGTTTCAAAAATAAAAGGTCTATGGGATGTAAAATATAAGCAGCTCATTCCAGAATCATTGATCTGGAAACAGATGTCAGCTATGTAGACAGGAGACGCTGTAAGCCTCTTCCTGTCCCTGTGTAGCTGTAGATGACCTAAGGGGAGAGGTAACATGAATGCTCTGTGCTTCTCTGTGCCTACTCAGGCCGTTTATTGACTCCACGACCCAGATGTTTACCAGCATCCGGATCGCGGTGTTAAATATATCGCACAAAGCACTTGCACCACTCACAAACATAAATAAAGTTTGTGCATTTTGCACTGGCACTCTCCTGTCCGTGCCCGATCTTTATCATAAAACCTGCTGACCACTTCTTTAGCAATACACCCTACAGTCATAGCGATAACGATTATTACTAGAGAAGAATTTCCAATATATTTCTGATGGATGGAAAACATTTCTGTCAGTCCAAAAATAAAATGTCACTAATTGACAGTTGCCATAAACAAGTTTTTAACTAGATCCACTAATAAAATCAGCATTAATTAACGTATTAGATTAAGTTTATGGAATTGTGATAATTGATAAGGGTTAGGCTGTGTTCACACATTGCTATGAATCTGTGCTGTGTACCGTGATTTTTGCAAAATTGCGGTAAAATAAAGCAGTTTTGCTGGTTTGTTTTTGAAATCGCAGCAGAAAAACATAGCTCTCCAGCCCAAGCACATGACCCAGATACCCTAAAATAGCAAGGCAGAAGCTACCAACATGGTCAATATTGGCAACAGCAGATCCAGGGAACCTCCAGGCACACCTGGATAAATTCCTAAAATCTCATAGCCCAGCGCGTCCGCCTAAAATAGCACTGCGCATTGCACCAGATGCAAGAGCAGAGGAGGACTCTGATGAGGAGAGTAAGACGGAGACGACCTCCGCCACTTTGAGTGGAGAACGGGCTCCTATTTTGCACATTTTTCTCAAAAAGACCATCCTGCAGGCACTTGCCCCAGTGATGAAAAATCTTTCAGACATTAAAACAGATGCACGTTACATTGGCCACTGCGTGGAGCATTTAGAAGCTGTCGTCACAGATGCCATTAGCTTTTGCGACTCCCTGAGCCACAAGATTCAGCAACAAGACCTCCAACTTAACCCCTTAAGGAACAGGCCTATTTTGGCATTAAAGGCGTTTGCCCATCAGAGACATTTATGGCATATCCACAGGATGTGCCATAGATGTCAGTTAGATGTGGGTCCCACCACTGAGACACGCACCTATCTCTAGAACCGAGAGCAATTGTGACCCTGGGCAGTCAGCAGGTAAAATATATAGTCAACAAAAGGAATGCCTGCAGGCAAACAGAAACCCTTATTTCCTGACTACCCACAATATAATAAGAAAATAAACTAACAAGTTTTATTAGGCTACGTGTAGCAAAAGACAGACCACATAAATGTCAGTTTAAAATTATCACTGTCAAAGTGCCGAAGTGAAAGTGAAAACAGCCAGCTAGAGAGCTCGGCAGAACATTCAAACGGCCAGGGTGAATACTGACTGAATCAGAGTCAGTTGCGAGGTAGAGGCCACACTTAGTGAATCGGCATTATATTCGGCTAGGACAGGAATTAAAAAAAACTTTAAAGCCCCCCCGACATGTTTCGCTAGCTGGTAGCGTCCACAGGGGTACATGGGGCTAATGAGCTATCTCTAGAACCGGGCCCGCTAAACCCCATTCTACCTTTCTCAGCTGCTGCTGCCTCCCTGCCGCTTCCTGATTAGATGGTCGGGAGTTACAAAAACAGCGTAGCTTGCTGAGCTACGCTGTTTCCGTAAGTCCAATACAAGTGAATGGCAGTTACAGAAGCAGCGTAGCAGGTGAGCTACACTGCTTCCGTAACTGTCATTCACTTCTATTGGAGTTACAGAAACAGCGTAGTTCAGTGAGCTCAGCTTTTTCCGTACCTCCCCACAACCTAACCAGTGTTGAGGAAGTCATTTGCTCAAAATATATTAGACTGAAATTTAGGCGAGTGTTTCAACCGACACTCATTCCAGGAGATTTATCAAGATCCTAATCATTGATTATATCAATATATCGGAAAGGAGTAAGACACACAGACATTGCTTGTATGCTCAAAATACTCCTCTGAGGTTTATTGGCAAAATCAATTACAATAATATCTTTCAAAAGAGGTGTAGGCTTGAGGTTAACCAATCAGAGGCAATGTAACAATAACTATGATTCAGCCAATAGCATACAATGAGAATATTTCATATTATGCCAATCACAGACATACAATACATTTTAAATGTAATTTTATAATTCTTCATTATATGCTTACGTCACTTAACACCTGTTATTTTTCTCTTGGCAAGAATACAATAGATTGTTCTTCTAGATGTGTGGGAGTTTTGGGAGTTATATTTACATATAAAATGTGAATGGTGGGATAAAAAGAAATAGTTGCAAATGGGATAACTTTATATCTGGGCGTTCAGCCGGACTGCTAATTGCAATGTTACAGAAAAAATATTCAAAGATTACATATATTTCTGCAATAGAAGGTGGGGTTATTACAGGTGGAATAGAATCTGGCCTGCTCGATAATTCACAATTTAATTTAATACACAGAATAGAAGCAAATTGACCATCTATCACAAACCCCCCTTTTTCTCATATGAAATTACAGAGATTATATATTATGATTATAAACTTCAAACAATATAAACAATAGGGCCACAACTTAATAATATAATGCCATCACCAATCTCATGCATTTCCCCTCAAGTTCGGCTTTTGGTTCCCATCAGTGCATTGACAAGTCCTGTAGTTTTTCCTCCTCTTCTGTCTTGTTCTGTCTTCTGCTCTCCACTGATTGTAACCCTTTTGGTAACCCACACAATTGTGGAGTCAGACTGTACGTTGGTGTCCAGTGGGTGATTCATTATTACCCACCTCCTGGTCACTTAGTTATCTTCCGCAGTAAAACACTTGGATGTTGCTGACGGGTTCACTCAGGTCTTTGGCCCTTGCTTTACTTTGACGATTGCTGATGTGAGCAGGACTTGGTTTGGTCCTTCTCATCTGTCAGTCATTGTCTCTTGTTAGTATACCTCACCGGCTGTACATAGCATCTTATACTGTGAGCCTTGGGTGAGTTCCCTCGTAGGCAGATTAGTGGAGTTTTATTATGACTTTCACAAACCCTCCACATCAAAATCCTCTTCCTCCGGCAAGTTGCTTGTCTGCACGGCTGCTTAAAGAGGCTCTGTCACCAGATTATCAAATCCCTATCTCCTATTGAATGTGGTCGGCGCTGCAATGTAGATAATAGCAAAGTTATTTTTGGGGGAAAAACGATCATTTTTGCCCATGTTATGAGCAATTTTATATTTATGCAAATGAGCTTTTCAATGGACAACTGGGCGTGTTTTCTCGTTTTACCAACTGGGCGTGTATTGTTTTTTTACCAACTGGGCGTGTATTGTGTTTTTACCAACTGGGCGTGTATTGTGTTTTTACCAACTGGGCGTTGTGAATAGAAGTGTATGATGCTGATGAATCAGCGTCATACACTTCTCATCGTTCCCACCCAGTTTCTTTCACTGCAGACACACAGCGTCCGACGCCAAGGTTGAAGGACCTGTGGGTGACGTCATCATTCCCAGCCAGCTTCTTTCACTGCAGACACACAGCGTGACGTCACCCACAGGTCTTTCAACCTTGGCGTCGGAAGAGAGAAGACACATCGGCTCCAGGCGTCCGAGAGAGTGCAGTCAAATCTGCAGCAGCATCACCGTGTGCAGGTAAGCATAGTAAACTCCCTAGAGACGAGCATATTACCCTCTCGGACGGCTGGAGCCCATGTATCTTCTCTGTCCGACGCCAAGGTTGAAGGATCTGTGGATGACGTCACGCTGTGTGTCTGCAGTAAAATAAGCTGGGTGGGAACGATGAGAAGTGTATGACGCTGATTTGTCAGCGTCATACACTTCTATTCACAACGCCCAGTTGGTAAAAACACAATACACGCCCAGTTGGTAAAAACACAATATACGCCCAGTTGGTAAAACAAGAAAACACGCCCAGTTGTCCATTGAAAAGCTCATTTGCATAAATATTAAATTGCTCATAACTTGGGCAAAAATGATTGTTTTAAAAAAAAAAAAACGTTGCTGTTATCTACATTGCAGCGCCGACCACATTCAATAGGAGTTAGGGATTTGATAATCTGGTGACAGAGCCTCTTTAAAATTGTGACACTGCCTTCAGTCCATGACAAGCACATTGTATTTGCTCCGGCTGTGCCTGCCGCATCTCAGTGATGGAGTTCATCTGGCCAAAGTCTTTGATTTGCTGGGGACCCAACCTTTATCAATTTGTTAAAATTAATGCTCATCTGGTGATAACATCTGCATACTCTATAAAAGTTGTTCTATGTACATATAATAACAGGCCCTTAATCTAAGTCAAACAAACACCTTTATAGAAGAAAAACTTCTCTGTCCCACTGGACAGGGCACCTAGAAAATGTATAGATACTGGGTGCATTTTATTTTGCACTTGGTGGTACTCTTTTCAGAAGGATTTCTACCATGTTCTGAGCTGATTACCTGTAACAGCTCACTAACCACAGAAATATTCACATATATCTGACAAGTGCATCAAACAAATTTTTTTCTTACCTACTCTTAGATTCAAATTAACACCCTTATAAATATACCTAATATCTTAGGAAGCTAAAAGCAACTTGTATTACCTGGGAAGGCCTCTCAAGGTCCCTTTGTGGGAGGCAGATGTGCTGATAAAGTTGGCACCGGTCTGCCAGGACTGTTTTGTAGGCAAATCAAACAGCTCTAACAGAATTTAGCAGCTACAGCTGTAAAACCTGGGAAATACCAATTAGATCTTACCAAATTGATCCTTGCAGTCTTTGAGGCATATGTGAGGCCACATACCACCAATGCAAATGCCATCTAGAGTGCCTCTGATACTATACCTGATAGAGTTACCTTCCTTATCCATCCACATTCCATTAGAATCTCATTTTCACGCCTTCCGCTACCAGTTGGACACATCTTGTGAACAATCTTTTTATCACATAATCATTAATTGATCTTAATCTGGTAGTTCAATTAAAGAAAAACATTAACAATGACATCTTTACTTTAAACATTTACTTTGGGCAGTATACTAAAAGTGATACATACAAACTAATTTTTCTTCTTTTTATAAATACTGCGCAGAATTTCTTATTAAACAGCTGGTTCAATCCTCAGCAAAACTAAATAATATTGTGCACACACAGACCAGATCCAGGTATAGTTCCTGATCTGAATTTTTTTGTTTTAACATTTTCCTCTTCACAACAAAAAAAATTTTTCAAATGGGAATTTACTTCCACTGAGAAGTTACCATTTACAAATTATAATACTGACATATGCCTCCAATAGTCCAATTCTAAGGCATGCTGATCTAGAACTTTACATAAAACTTAACCTCATTATTTAACATTCCCACAACACTTCTTGAGTACTGTTATCAAACAAACTAACTTTGGGATGGCATCTAGATTTACATTGGAAACCGGTGTTGCATATAGATAGACTATTTCAAAAAGGTGGAGTCTTCTTTTTCCACACTCATCTGATAATCTAGGAAACTCGTAAATCCCACCCCATCAGGTCCTGTAGATGCCTGATTAGTACAACAAACTAACAAAAATTATTTTACTAAAATCTGGCTTAAAACTAACAATGTTCAGGCAATTTTCACCTCCTCGCCATTTAAATCTGTAAAGACTCATCTGTGCCTGATGTCACCTTGACCTCCTGTGCAAATTTGCTGGAGGGGAATGGTGCGGCATGATCTAGCAGGCATTCACCACAGGCAGACCTGGGGGCCTTTATTAGGCCCCCAGCTGCCGTGGGAGACACAGACACTCGGCGATCGTATCGCCGGGTGTCGGGGGGAGAGAGAGGGAGCTCCCTCTCTCCAAAACAACTCAGATGCGGTGCTCGCTATTGAGCACCGCATCTGAGGGGTTAAACGGGTGAGATCGATACTAATATCGATCTCACCCGGCAGAGCAGGGACGCTCCCAACCCTCAGCTGCCTCTGGCAGCCGAGAGCAGGGAGATTTGACAGCTCCCTGCTCTGTTTACTTATTCCGATGCCGCAACGTAAAAAGTCTATGGCATTGGAATAAGGCCCGTTAGTGACCGACGTAAAAAGACGATGGGCCGGTCACTAACGGGTTAAAGGATAAATTAAAACTTCTTATGTTGTGGTCACTATTACCTAGGTGACCTCCAACCTGTACTTTTAAAATCCTGCCTGGCCTTTTGGTTAAAATTTAGAATAGAAGTGCCCCCCACCCCTCTTGACGAATACTGCAAAGTTCTGAAAGGTAACTGTCTTTTATTATTGTCATAAACCTGTTTCTTTTGTTGGGCCTGCAGGTTTCTGCCTCACAGTTTATATCAGGGTGGATAAATTCCCCCATACTAATGACTTTATTTGCTGCTTCATATATTTGCTTTATTTGTAGACTTTCTCCTGCTTCCATTATACTTAGAGACTTATAACAAACTCCTATCAGTATTGTTTTATTCTTTTTCCCTCCACTTATTTTCATCTATAGGGAGTCCACATGATCATTTCCCCCATAGACATATCTTTATGCAAAATTGGTTTTAGGTAAGATTTTACATATAAGCAATCCCCTCCCCCGTTTCTTATTATTACAATAATTTCTAAACAGACTGTAACCCTGCATATTAACATTCCAGTCATAGCTAGCATCCGTCATGTCTCACTTATCCCCACTATGTCACAATTCTCCTCCAGCATTTTTAATTCTAATTCCACAATCTTGTTATTGAGGCTTCTGGCATTAGTATACATTCACTTTATATGTTTATCTGTATTACTTATTTTATTATTTCCATTAACCGTTCTAACTCATTCCTCTATTCCATCCCATGTTCATTCGTTAGCCCCAGCTCAATAGCTATGCTGTTCTCCCCTCCTACACAGCAACTGCCCTCCCCCATACCATATTTGAAGCACTCCTCCAACCTTCTAGCCTTCTTTTTCCCCAGTACTCCTGTACCCTCCCTATTTAGGTGCAGCCCATTCCTAACGTAGAATAGCCAAAAGTTAAATCGGCCTAGTTGTCCAAGAAACCAAACCCTCCCTTCCTACATCAATTCTTGAGCCACTTGTTTACCCCCTTAATCTCCTGCTGTCTCTCTGGTGTGGCACGTGGCACAGGTAGTATTTTTGAAAATACTACATTTGATTCCTTGCCCTAAACATACTACCCAAGTCCCTAAAATCATGTTTTAAGTTCTTCCACCTACCTCCAACTTTGTTATTGGTGCTAATGTGCACCATGACCACTGGGTCCTCACCAGCACCTCCCAATAATCTGTCAACTCGATCCATGATATGTCGAACCCAATCATCCAGAAGACAAAGATTTTGTGACAGATTGCCCGATCTGTTTCCCTAATAATTTATTCCCCCACTACTAGAACCTATCTAGTCATTCCTGTGCTCCCATTCCCCTTCTTACTTAAGTAGGCATTCCCCTGGTTGCTAGAGGAAGTGTTCTGCTGCAGCAGTGCTACCCCTGAACTGACACCCCCATTATTTGCCAACTTGGCAAACTTATTGGGGTGTTCCTGATCAGGATTAGTCTCCATGACAATCTTCCTTCTGCCCTGCCTTCTAACTGTTACCCAGTTAGCTGCCTCTTCAGCCTGAACCTCCATGCTACCATCCTCCTCTGCATCTGCCCCAGTAAGTGCTTGCTTAGTGAGCAACAAACTCCTCTCCATGTTGTCAATTGCACGCAGTGTTGAAATTTGCTCACTTAGTTCCAGAATCTGGCCTTCCAGATGGGACATTCTCAGACCCCTGCACAGCAATATGGTCTCTCAAATGGTTGTTCAAGTAGAGTATACATGGCATGGGATGTACATCGGGTAGCATTGGCACCAACGGAGTTCATTGTGTCTAATGGGGATCTGAAAATCCACAAACTGCAGAGAAAGTACAAGTTGTAAAAAAAAAAAGAAACATTGAATAAATTCAACTGAAAAATACAAATAACAATTTCTCTTAAAGTGACTTAAAGGGTAACTAAACGTTCAACAAACTTCTGACATGTCATAGTGACATGTCAGAAGTTTTGATTGGTGGAGTCCAAGCACTGAGATCCCCCACCAATCACTAAAACGAAGCCGCTTAGTTTCTGTTCGGCTTTTTCCGGAAAGACGATGTAGCAGAGTACGGGCTCATAGACTTTCTATTGAGTACACCGCTACATCGTTTTTCGAAAAAAGGCGTACAGAAACGAAGCGGCTCAGCGCTTCTGCAGCTTCGTTTTAGCGATTGGCGGGGGTCTCAGTGCTTGGACCCTGACCAATCAAAACTTCTGACATGTCACTATGACATGCCAGAAGTTTGTTAAACGTTTAGTTACACTTTAAAGGCTATGTACACCTTTGAAAACTTATTTTTTTATAAAAACATTTTCAAAGGTGCACATAGCCTTTAATCTAAAGTTACTGAATCTTAATTCACACTGCAGACCAATACACACTCCCAAGTTCTCACACTCGCTTTAGCTGCTTCTTTCAAATAGATTTTTTTGCCACTTAGCTACTGCTACAAATTAGTCCTCTGGCTGCAAATTTGTAGCATATTGGTATTTCAAGATATTGAACATTCCCTATACACGTTACAAGGTTATAAGGGGCGTATATAGTCCTGGCAAGTAAAATGCTTACGGCATACAAAGTTAAAATAAGCAAAATGGTAATTTTTATTGAGGACCACCTACCCAGCCAAAATAAAGTGTATCCAGGCCTGCAAACAAGATAATTGTTTGTGGCTTTAAAAAAAGGGGCGGAAATGTGGTGTTATGAATTTTTTTTAAATATTATGAGTAGTGTAGATGACAATCTAGCACTGGGGTGACATATAAATCTTTCCAGCAATGTGTGTGTGTGTCTCTCTCGGGTCCTGCTTCCTCCCTCTGTTTACCCCTCCATAGACTTACATGCAGCATGTCTGTGTCACTCACTCTCTCTCTCTCTCTCTCTCTCTCTCTCTCTGCTCCCTCCTCCTCCCCCTCCCTTCTCCATAGACTTCTTCGGACATCACAGTTGGCAAGATTCCAAAAATTTTCAGGGACACTTAAGTTATAGAGACGGATTGGTGGGTGTGGATTATGGGGTGTGGCTTATCTGGTATGTATGGCTAATGGGGGCATGGCTTTCTTCCCAGAATTTCTGCATACAAATAAACAAACAAATAACTAGTTTGGCACTAGTTTGGTTGACAACTACAATATTGGTCAGTATCTCTCTCTGGTTATCTGTTTATATACAGGCAGGTGATGACCTTATTATTTGGGTCTGGCAAATCTTTGTGACAACCTCTATGGGAGCTTAGTGGCGGCCATATTATCTGTCACTCAGCTTTCCCAGAAATGGATATAACTGGGCAAAGGCTAAAAAGAACTTGAAAGAAGGCGACATCTCAAGGTCTTATAATTTTAGCCCTCGTCTATAAATATAACCTGTCTTTACCTGCAACTCAGCTGCTACAATTTCTCTATACTGTAAGCCGAAGATACAGGTTTGTGAAACTGTGGCCAAGGATAAATGGAGTAATAAATAGGAAGAAATACTAATTATGAGTTATGACACATATGCAAAGAACGACGGACTTCCTCACCTCCATATTGTCTGCAGCTGTTTCTTTTCAGGCGGCAAACTGAACACCGGGGAACGCAGCGGTCTATTTTACTTAGGTCCTCCCCCCAAGCAACCGTTACGCAAAAGTCTCGTCACTCTAGTCTGCCCTAGCAATTGTTCCCCAGCCAGGGGCAAACACAGGATTTTTAATTGGGGGTTTCCAAACGCATATTTTTCAAACCAAGTTATTTTCGCCAAGCTCCCACTACACTTTGTTTTTTATGCTATGAGTATTGGTCTGCACGTATCCACCAGTTAAGCCACTTATATTACAAACTCTAAGAAAATAAAAGGGCTGGGCGATATGTGCTGACCACTACCAATAGCGCAAAAAACAGTATAGGTAGTGCCACACTCAGTGCCCCTTGTAAATGGTGCCACACACTGCCCCCCCCTGTAGATAGTGCCACACAAACGCCCTGTAAATAGTGACTTACACAGTCCCCTGTAGCTAGTGCCACACACATTCCCTGTAGATAGTGCCACACACCCTATGTAGATAGTGCCAAACACACCTTCTGTAGATAGTGCCACACAGCCCCCTATAAATCATGCCACACTCCCCTTTTTTAGATAGTGCCACACAACCCCCTGTAGATAGTGCCACACTCCCCCCTTAGATAGTGCCAGTGCCACACAACCACTGTAGACAGTACCACACGTCTCCTTTTTAGATAGTGCCACACACAACCTCTTTTGTATATTGTGCCACACAGTCCCTCCTTTAGAGAGTGCCACACATCCCCCTTTAGATAGTGTATAGTAACAGGAAAGGGAAAGAGGAAAGTAGTGTGATCAAATAATATTGAAAATAATAAATTCTTTATTAGTAAATAGTTAAAATAACAATGTTAGCTGAAAATTTGTAGTGCCAATGACCCCTCACTTGACACTATAGACAAATAAATGTCTTAATTATTCTTACTCCGTTGGGGAAATATGCGAGTAATGGGACAAGTAGCCTAAATCTTAGATGTATATTGATATATTGATTAGCCCACACAGGGGCGGACATACCGCATGTGCAGCCGGTGCAGCTGCACAAGGGCCCCGCGTGGGAAGGGGGCCCGTTCCTCTGCTGGCCGACTCAGTTCTCAGCTGCGCGATGCTGAGGACTGAGACAGAGGCCCGTGGACAGTAGCTGCGAGCCCATCAGCGGGCCCCCCGTGGACAGTAGCTGGGCAAAGAAAATGTGGGCAAAGAAAATAAAAAAACTATACTCACCTCCTCCCTCGCCTCCGTTCACCCGCCGCAGCCCCCATCCTCCTGTCTCGGTCTGTGTTACAAGTGTACAAGGCTGCACTGGTGACGCGCTGCCGATGGCACGTGACCGCTGCTGCCAATAACTCCTCATTGGTGTGCTGCTGAGGACAGTAGTTCCACAGCAAATCGCTGTTGAGGGCATTGATTGGCTGCAGCGGTCATGTGCCATCGACCGCGCGTCACCACAGCAGCTTTGTAAACACAGAAAGGGATAGGGGCTGCGGAGGGGGAACGGAGGCGCCGGAGGAGGTGAGTATAGGTTTTTCATTTTCTTTGCCCACATTTAGGGACTTAGTTTAGATAAGAATTTAACCCGGAAAAAAATGTGTTACTTGTGTTCTAAACTGGTAATAAAATGTACAATATAAATCTTCCTTCATAATTTTTATTAGTAAGGTTTATTTTTATATGCATATATATGTTTAGGTAACTTTGTCGGTATTGGGGGGGGGGCGGGGGGGCCCTGGCACATTATCTGCACAGGGGCCTTTTGCAGTCTGTGTCCGCCACTGAGCCCACAGTTGTATATGCTAAAGCAAAGTGTTGTGGAAATTACACTGCTAGAGCATTAACTTGAGTTGGTTGTAGTGGTACACAATTCTCTATAATGCTGTGCTGAAGGTTCCTTCATCGGGCTGTAATGTTAGCCCAGCGATGGAGGAACCTAGTAAAGTGACAGTCACTGCGTGTCTGTCAAGTTGCACATAGACCAGATCAGCATACAATGTACAATGCTGAGCACGGTCAAATGAGAGAGAGTACACGGCAAAAAGCCGGGATAAGCTGTCTGGGTGCTTGTTAGCACGTCCAGTGCAGCTAAACACGGTCCCTATTTGTGGGCTAATGCAGCTCACTGAGCACAGAATGTGTGTGCAGCCTAGATGGAGAGACTGCTAAATCAGCAGTCTCTACGTAGCGGCTCAATGGTCACACGGCTCAAAAACAAAAGTGCCGTTTGTGAATAAAGAACCAGTGTAATCTACAGAGTAGAGCCGAGATCAGCTGTCTGGGTGCTGTCAGCACGTCCAGTACAGCGTAGCACGGACTCTCACTGTAGGCTGCTACGGCTCACTGGGCACACACTGTGTGCTGCATCGAGGAGAGACTTTCAGAATGACAGTCTCTGCATTCCTGTGGAGCTTCTAGTTGATCACTACGGCATACAGGGAGTAGTGCCGTTCGTGATCAGAAAGGGAGTTTACAGTGTTGAGCCCGGATCAGCTGTCTGGGTGCTAACAGCACATCCAGTACAGCTCAGCACGGTCCCCCACTGCAGGCTGCTGCGGTTCCCTAGGCACACACTGTGTGTACAGTGTCAACAAGAGACTGTTGAAATGACAGTCTCTGCGGTCTTTGAAGCTGCTCGTTGATCATTACGGCACACAATAGACAGTGCCGTTCGTGACCAACGACCAGGGAGTTGAAGCCTGTATGCCGGGATCAGCTGTCTGGGTGCTAATCAGCACGTCCAGAGCAGCCCGGTCCCTTCGTTTGAGCTGCTATAATTGACTGAGCGCACGTACTATGTGCAGCTTCAGTGATAGAGGCATAGAGGAGTCCCTGTCTCTTAGCAGATATTCTGCCACAGTTGTTAGTTGGAGACTAGTGTCTCAAATAACGGAGTTAGTGTTAGAGCATGAAACATTGTTGATAGTAAAACACCTGACGTGCGTTTCGCCGGAACTTCCGGCTTCTTCCAGGGGTGGTGGCCGCCGGACTCACGGCCCAGATATACTAAAAATTCCTGATTGACAGGAATAGAGACCAATCAAGACAATTGTAGATTGGAAACAGTGTGACAGTGCAACGTGATACTTCCTGTTAG
The DNA here is from genome assembly GCF_050947455.1 of Rhinoderma darwinii. Taxonomy (NCBI): domain Eukaryota; kingdom Metazoa; phylum Chordata; class Amphibia; order Anura; family Rhinodermatidae; genus Rhinoderma; species Rhinoderma darwinii. Next base: position 64,278,215 of record NC_134693.1, on the reverse strand, counting down.
TTCTAGGAGTGTATCAATGTTAAAGTAACATTGCCTGATCTAAGAATCAGTCAATTCACGACGGAAAGTACAAGGATTATGCTTTGTGCTCACAAAACAATTACACATATGAAATTATCATTGCAGAAACAAACATGCAGCAATTATTTTGGAAAGGGAAGGTGATAAAAGTTATTATTAACAAAAATATCAGTATTAATCTGTTTGTCCAGTAGTTTTGATTTTGATGTACAGCCTGAGACAACAGCTGTAGATCAAGTATATGCATCATTCAATTAATGATTACAGTTGTGATAAAAACAAATGAATCTTACACCATGTTAGGTGAGAAGAGAAGGAAGGTTGATAGGTTGTAAAAATAATATGTTTAATGCTGTTAAGCATAATTACATCTAATGTGGACAGACTCATAAGTCCATGATACTAGGATGGTACAAATTGATTACTGTGTATATCGGAAGCAGATAGTCACATAAGTGTAATGGCGGAAATAATTATCAATCCCGTCATACTTATACAGTAAAGAGATGTTCTGTTATAATTCCTGGTCACTTTCGCTCAGAGATCAAAGAAAACAACCAAAATTAAAATTATCATTTAGGCCAAACGGTTTAACGGAGTTCATACGGAATATCCACTCGCTTTCTCTTCTCAAAAGAGCCTCATCGAGGTTGCCTCCTCTGATACCCATATTAATTTTAGAAATGGCCCAACCTTTTAGAGTCCGCCATTCCAGATTGTGTCTCTCTTTGAAATGTCTTGCAATTGGGGTAGGTGTGAATATTTTCTTTTGGAGTTTACATTCCTTCTCAGTTCTATCATAGTTTATGATCGTCCTGATATGTTCTCCAATGCGGATTTTTAGTGCTCTTATCGTTTTGCCCACGTATTTCAAGCTGCAGGGACACTCCAAACAGTACACTACTCCCTCGGAATTACAGTTCATATATTCTCAGTTCACAACCACTGTAGACAGTACCACACGTCTCCTTTTTAGATAGTGCCACACACAACCTCTTTTGTATATTGTGCCACACAGTCCCTCCTTTAGAGAGTGCCACACATCCCCCTTTAGATAGTGCCACACATACCCCCTGTAGATAGTGCCAGGTGCCCCTCAAAAATATGAAATATCGTATACTCACATAGCCCCGTTTCCGCGAGGAACGAAGCTCCACAGCCTCCCCAGTCCTGCAGCCTATGAGGTGCTGAGACTAATCCTTGCATAGGCCTGCGCAATCCAGTGACGTCATCGTGCTGGAATGCGCAGGGATCCAGTGCCAGCGTCTTATAGGCTGCAGGCCTAACGTGACCTGTAGCCTAGTGAATGGCAGAGCAGCGAGCTAGCTCCCTGCTCCGCCATAGTATTCAAGTGTATCTGCGTCCTGAGGACGCAGATACAATTGAATATGAGGGAACGGGGTTGCCGGGACACGTCCAGGACAGTAATTTGCCAAGATTGTCTCTGTAAATTAGGGACAGTCACGGCAAATTCTCGTTGATCGGTGCTTGCTGCACCGGCCAAGTGTTGGCCGGTGTAAAAGGGCCTTTGCACTAAAAACAGATTCTGTTTCTACTCCCACAAAATCTAAACAAGATTAGGGGGGAATTTATTAGGACAGGCATTTCATACTCCAGTCTTAATCTAAGGAGCACTGGAGTAAGTTGCCCCTAATTTATTAAGAGGTGCCTCCTAAGAAATTAAGCACATCTCCGTACACCTGAAAGTCGAGTAGATTTGTGCTAAAATTTAAGCCAATTTCTGGTGTAAATTATTGTAAACTTGTAAAGCAGCTGAAGGCCTTGCCCCATCTTCTAAAGCCCACCCACTTTTTAGTAACGTGCTGAGTGGGGCAAATGCAACAAAAGCTGTAATCAATATATTTTTGCAAATTGTGACTTTTGAGGCATTTGCAACTTTTCTGCGGTGTTTAACAAATAATAAATTCCGCCCATTGTCTTTTATGTACTGTTAAATCCTGAAAATATTGAATGCAATTTCTTGGCCTAGGCAAAGTAGTAATCATTTGTTTCTTGATTTCCAGGGACAAAACTAATACATTTGAAAATCCTGCATTTGAAGGTTTGTACTCCATATTTAACCCCTTCCCGCTGCAGCAACTTTTTTCCTTCCTGACAGAGCCTTATTTTTCAAATCTGACACGTGTCACTTTATGTGGTAATAACTTTGGAATGGCGTTACCTATCCAAGCGATTCTGAGATTGTTTTCTTGTGACACAATGGACTTTATGTTACTGGTAGATACATTTAGTATTTAATTGTGAAAAACACCAAAATTTTGCTAAAAATTGCAAAATTAAATGTATCTGCTTGTAAGACAGATAGTTATACCACACAAAATAGTTGCTAATTAACATTTCCCATATGTCTACTTTAGATTAGCATCGTTTTTGAACATCCTTTTATTTTTCGAGGATGTTACAAATATTAGAACATTAGCAGAAATTTTCCACATCTTCAAGAAAATTTCAAAAGTTACAATGTGTTAGCATAGATAAAAGCTTTAGTCATGGACATTTGTGCTAATTATTGAATCTATGTGCACATATAGCATATTTTCTGTCTGGATTTACGAAAATTGATTTCAATTGGTAAATTAAAATCTTCAACAAATTGCAAATGTTGCTATTTTTGCTGCGCAGCAACAATCGAAAAAAGAGAAAAAACAAAAATATTATTCCCCTAGGCTGTTATCTGTGCTGTTGGCCTCTTGTGATGACCCTGTGTCCTATGTGACTGCTTCAGTCAATCACAGACTACAGCAATCACATGGGATACAGCGTCATCACAGGTGGTCGGCTACATGGGGACCAGATGTGTGGAGCATGGAGGCATCACTATGGCAACACCATGGGAAGTGAGTATGGACTTTTTTTTGTCTATGCTTTCCACAGCCACAATTCCGGATAAAAATCAACACCAAATTACACATAATTTGGTGTAGACTTTCGGATGGTATTCCCTGCGAGTTCTAGGTATATGCTGCAGAGTTTTCAATTGGGCTAATGCACGTGTGACAATCCACATGGAATCCACATCAAATCAACAACAGAAAATTCCATTGCCATAAGAGCACGAATGCGAATTTCTCGTTGACAACAATGGGAGGTGGTTTGTGGGCAATTTCACAGGAGGTGAATATAAACTTTTTTTTTCCTCTCTGCTTTCCATTCCAGACAAAAAATCTGCACCAAATTAAACACAATGTGGTGCGGACATACGTACGGAATTCCCTGTGAGTTCCGGAATGGCTGAATGGTATGCTGCAGATTTTTCAATGGGGCGCATGCCACTGCATTTTCTGCATGGAATCCACATCAAAAAATGTCATTGCCGTTAGAACGCCAACACAGATATATTGTTGACAACAATAGGAGGCGATTTGTGGGCCATGCCAAAATTAGTGTGAATGTTCTGCTGTTTGAACAAAGCCTAAGACTGTTTAGCAGTTATGTGGACAGAGTATAGCCTAGACCAGGGGCACTCAATAATTTTTAATGAAGGTCGAGGTTACCTGGGTCTGCCATCATGTGATGGTCCAAGCTGAGCACCAACAGTAAAGCTATGTTCATATGGGTCGGATTTGCCATAGTTTTCTTTGTAAGGGGTAATTCACACTGAGTTTTTTGCAGGCAGAAAAAAATCTGCCTCAAAATTCCTTCAGGTGCCAGAAGCAGATGGCTCTAACCACTTTATAGCGGCCATGCTGCAGTATTGCAGCTCTGCTCCTATTCAAGTAAATTTTGCTTTCTAAGACATAGCTTCTATACATAGAAGCTGTATCATTCTGTCTCAGCCGATTCTGTCATTCAGCTGAACTGACAGCTTAGCTGCGAGTGGGTCCTGCATGTGTCTGACACTCAGGACCCAGCTTATTATGATCACACATCTAATTTAAAGGTGATTTGTAAAGCTACTTGAAACACTAACTACATTCATTTAATAAAAGAAAAAATTGCTAACGAATGTGTACACATAGAGGGGCAGTCATCACTCTACACAGGAGGGAACACAGAATGCAGGTACCAACAAATATGGAGGATGCACAGAGAGGACAGTTCAATTTAAATTGGCAGTTTCACCCTCTTACGTTGTCGGGCTCTGCCTGAATGTTATTAGGGGTTTTCTCTAAATAATTCAATCAAATGATAGTTCTTTAAAATAGCTGATCTAATCAACGGGGTGAGAGGACTATGTTTAAAAGAGAAGATAAATCTTCTGTCTCTCTTTTTCTTGGATAATTTGAGTTTTTTATTTTTTAGCAAGTTGTGCTGACTATAACTTCTTGCTTTCAGTAAGACTTCATCAAGGAGTTTGATGGGGTGACCTCTCTTTACTAATCATCCCTTTAACTTCTGCTTGTTGAAGAAACATATCATCATTGCTATTGATTTTCCTTAAACAAATAAATTGGCCATAGGTTAGTGCTTGTTTTACATGGTGAAAGTGAAAACACTCAAAATGTAGAAGTAAGATCATGGCAGTGGGTTTTTTGAATCCAGAAGTGACCAGGGTGTTCGTCTCAACTGTGACTAACACGTCTCAACACTCAAACTGTGTCTCACTGAATTTCGAAGTGAATCTCATATTCATGGAATTCGACTCATTTAGATATGTCACAAACTTCAAGAATTGAGATCCAGAGCTGGATGAAATTATAAAGCCCTGTTCATAAGGCGAATTTTTGCGGTGGGAAACCCCCTGGGGATTCTGTCTCAAAATTCTGCCTCACATTAATTTCAATGGGAGTCGGACACTTCTTTTTCCAGCTAGCTGATTTTTTCAGCTAGTGGGAAAAAGAAACGTCCTGCCTGATCTTCGGGCAGATTGAAGTCAATGGGAGGAGGAATCTTCCCATAGTTCCACGGCGGTTTATGTGGCAAGACCCACCACCTAAAATGCGCCGTGTGAACTGACCAAAAGGACATATTCAAACATGGCGAAAATGTTCTACTGCGGATTTTGCTGCAAATTTGCGACAATTACGCAACGAATCTTCTGCAAAATTAGTATATTTGAGGGTTCATCCAGACATGGATTCGCATCAGTGAGTGAATTTGTATCAGTGAGTGATGCATTTTTTCCTACTCTCTTTAGGATGTTGGAATTTGGAACTTTTTGTTTATATGCTGAGCACATCCAAGACACCAGGTCTCACCCTGTTTCTGGCCTTAAGGCATAGATACTGCGAGATCAGCGCCAACCGTATATCTCTGTTGCTACATATAAACAATAGACATTGAAAATAGGTACAGCAATATCCCTACTGCATAATCCAGCAGTATAATGTACTCATTAAATATATAATGGTTAATTATGCGCGCTATACATATCAATGGAAACAGAGAAGTATAAAAAGTGAATATATATATATATATATATATATATACACACATAGAAAGGTAGAAGAAAAAAGCAGCACTTTGTATTTGTATATGTTGGTGCTATGCGATCCCGACATCGATCCAACGGTCCTATAGATATATGTAGAAATGACCGCAGCACTCCAAAAGTTGATGTGAAACAAGGATGTGGTTTATTACTCCATGTTTCAGAGACAAGCTACGTTTCAGTCCTCTCACAGGACCTTTTTCAAAAACATGGAATAATAAACCACATCTTTGTTTGACACCAACTTTTGGAGTGCTGCGGTCATTTCTACACATACATATATATATATATATATATATATATATATATATATATATATATATATATATATATATATATATATATGTGTGTAACACCTGCAGAGAAAGCATTGTGCAGAGGCGTAGCTAGGTTCTCCAGCACCCGGGGCAAAGACTCAGTTTGGCGCCCCCCCAACCTCTTTTCCGACATCTCCTTCCACCTCGCCGTGTTTGTTTTCTCTACCAATCGACGTGTCATTTATTTTGATGTAACGCGAGCATAAAATTATTTGTACATTTCACAAGCAATATAGTTCTATATACAGCCCCAGAAGCAAGCTCACTACATATATACAACACCAGCACAAATACAGCTCAATTTAGTGCAACCCCTGACGTATAGGTGTGTACGGCGTAAAACTACAGCTCCCAGCATGGCCCGAACAATGGTAAGGATATGCTGGGAGATGCCGTTTCACAAAAAATAAATCCTATCATAATCATTCCACCCATCATCTCGCTGCAGATCACACAGTGACTACATTACTGATTAGAGGCAGAATAAACATTTACATTAAGTGACTCACCGGTGACGTCTCAGATTCTAGTTCTTTTTCTCCATCCGGTCCAGACCTCTATGGTGACTTCTCCCGGTCACAGCCCATTTCTGCAGCTCAGATGTCTTCAGCTTCTCACTTTTCCAACATTTCTGCACCTATAAATAAATATAAAGTTATCATTATACCACACACTACGCCCCTAAATATAATAGCGCCATACACTGCACTCTAATTATAATAGCACCATACTCCGTGTCCCAAACACACCGTGACCCCTGTAGATAGTGCCCCCATATAGCCGTCCCCTGTATATAGTGTCCCACAAATAACTCCCCCTATAGTGCTCTACAGATAGCCCACCCCTGTATATAGCCCCCTGTAGATATAGCCCACCCCTGTATATAGAGCTCTACAGATAGCCCAATCATGTATTTAGCCCCCCTGTAGATATAGCCCACCCCTGTATATAGTGCTCCACATATAGTCCACCCCTGTATATAGTGTTTCACAGATAGCCCACCCCTGTATATAGCCCCCCTTGTACATATAGTCCACCCCTGTATATAGTGCTCCACTAGATAGTCCACCCCTGTATATAGTGCTCCACAGATAGCCCACCCCTGTATATACTATATACAAGGGTGGGCTATCTGTGGAGCACTACATACATGGGTGGGCTATATCTACAGGGGGACTATATACAGGGGTGGGCTATATCTACAGGGGGACTATATATACAGGGGTGGCCTATCTACAGGGGACGATATCTACAGGGGGACCATATCTACAGGGGGACCATATCTACAGGGCTGGGCTATACACAGGGAGGCTATATCTACAGGGGTGGGCTATACACAGGGGGGCTATCTACAGGGGTGGGCTATACACAGGGGGGCTATATCTACAGAGGGGGGCTATACACAGGGGTGGGCTATACACGGGGAATATATCTACAGGGGGCTATATCTACAGGGGGGCTATATACTGGGGTGGGCTATCTATGGAGCACCATATACAGGGGTGGGCTAGATCTACAGGGGGCTATATACTATGTAGCCCACCCCTGTATATGGTGCTCTATAGACAGCCCACTCCAGTATATAGCCCCCTGTAGATATAGTCCCCCTGTATATAGCCCCCCTGTAGATATAGTCCCCCTGTATATAGCCCAGCCCTGTAGATATAGTCCCCCTGTATATAGTCCCCCTGTAGATATAGTCCCCCTGTATATAGCCCCCCTGTAGATATATTCCCCCTGTATATAGCCCCCCTGTAGATATAGTCCCCCTGTATATAGCCCAGCCCTGTAGATATAGTCCCCCTGTATATAGCCCAGCCCTGTAGATATAGTCCCCCTGTATATAGCCCAGCCCTGTAGATATAGTCCCCCTGTATATAGCCCACCCCCTGTAGATATAGTCCCCCTGTATATAGCCCCAGCACCGTAGATATAGTCCCCCTGTAGATAGACACCCCCCCACGTAGATATAGTCCCCCTGTATATAGCCCAGCCCTGTAGATATAGTCCCCCTGTATATAGCCCAGCCCTGTAGATAGACACCCCCCCCCCCCGTAGACAAAGTCCCCCCCCCCCCCCCCCCCGCAGATACAGACACACACGTCTATTACAATTTTAAAAAAAACAAACAAAAAAAAACTATTCAAACTCACCTTAATCCCGCTCCCACGCCGTCCGGCAGCCATGGAGACCTGCTCTCTTCTGCGCAGGTCTCCAGGGGGTTGAACACAGCATCTATGAAAGGCGCTGATTGGCTGGGCAGGATGACTTTCCCTGCCAGTCAGTCAGCGCCTTTCATCGACGGAAGCGTCACTGGTACAAAAGGTACTAGTCGCTTCATTCGTGGAGATGCGCTGAATGGCCGGGCACGGAACGTGCCCGGTCATTCATTGCTTCTAATTGTACCTGTGTCCTTGCGACACAGGTACAGTTATAGTGCAGGAGGAGGGGGCGCTGGCGCCCCCCTCTGAACTGCACCCGGGGCACGTGCCCCGCCTGCCCCCCCCCTAGCTACGCCCCTGCATTGTGTATAGAGGATGCTGCAGTTAATGCCAAGCAGGGACTCACATCAACAGACATTAGCACTTCTTCTTCTGAAGTGCAGTGGACTACATGTCCCAGCACCACTTGCTTCTCTATACCCCTGCAGCCTAGGAGAGGAGCAGCAGAGGGGAGCACTGATTGGCTGAGCAGGGGATTGTGGGACAAGGCTGAGGAGAGAGGAGAGACGGTGGCCATCTTTGGGAGAGACACATGGTCAGGAGATAGGGAGACTGTGAGTGCATTGCAGAGAGAAGAGAGTCCTGCACTGGGGCACAGAGCACAGAGACAGTCCTGACAGCCCAGCAGCTCACTGTATGAGAGAAAGAAATGCTGCAGCAGTATCACCTCTGCAAAACAGCCTGATTCCAGGGAGGTGCCCTGGTCTGCAGCACAGGAGGATTTTGCCTGCCACTCCATTGTCGTCCACGCGTCTGAACGCTGCGGCCCCGAGCTGGATCCCAGGGGAATATAATCTTTGCTGCAAGAAGTAGTGAGTACACATTGCTGGAACTTATTGTGCGGATTGAGGACTTAGTGAGAGAACTGTTCTTGAGAGGAAGTTCAGTATCTAAGTGCACCAACGGTTCCTGAAAAGCGCGCCAACGTCCGTGGCAACAGGGCCCCAACGTTTGGACTGTGTTCATTGCATTACTGCAGCCATTAGTAACAGTATAAGTGTGTGCCAGCTATTACCAACAGTATAAGTGTGTGTGAGTGATCATTATCCTGTGTGGGTCACTGATATACTGTATATGTTTGGTGAAGACAGTAGATTAACCCTTTGTTATCCCCATAACATTTCAGGGAATATTGCTAAGTGTTGTAGCAGCCAGGCCTGGCATATAGCCCATGCCCACCACTAGGGGGTCAATCACACAGAACTGTAACTGTTATGTCATTTGTGCTTTATTTCTTTATTTGCATCATTCTTATTCAGATCGCCCTTGTTTACCTTTCCCTAAATAAAACGGTTGAGTAGTTTCACCATAACTGCTTGTGAGTGTGTACTGAGCTTGTAAGGAGTGTGCCTGTAAGCGGGCGGTACAGGGGAACCCACGCAGGGACTCGGGCTGGACTACGGCTCGGGAGTCGGCTCCCGAGCAGAGGAGCGTCCTGGGCGTCATGGCAATGGCCGCTCTGACGACAGCCATGACGCGTGCGCTCCCACAAGGAGAAGGGCGAAGTCTCGCGATGCGAGACAGAGGAGGAGGAGAGGAGGAGGAGGAGGACCGGATGTAAGAGGGGGCGGAAGTGTGTGCGATGGCGCGAAAGTCAGGGAGTGGAGAGGCGAGCGGGAGCAAGTGTAGAGAGAGGAAGAAGGTCAGGTGACCGGCCGGAGAAAGAGAGGAAAGCAGAGAGGAGCCGACAGCGTGGGAGCAAGAGTAGAGATAATAGAGGCTGCCGGATCAGCAGCAGCAGAAGGAGAGAACGCAGTGTGGCAGCATCAGGGAATCTGCAGGAGGAACGTGTCCCTGCAGTGGAGAGAGACAAACAGGGGTGCGCCAACACGGAGGACTGACCGGAGCAGGAGTGGAGTTGAGCATGAGCCTCCACTACAGGTACCAGCCACACACACGTAGCCCTAACGATGGATGCCTTCCTTGAATAATTCCACACATGATGCTCCAACCGCTAAGATTTTGGCGACTCTACTGGCTCACCTCCAACTTTGTGACCCATGGAGACTCAATAATCCAACAGCCCGAGACTTTACATTTTACTCCTCAGTTCACGACTCCCACTCTAGAATAGATGATTTCCTTATATCCACTTTACTCTTCCCTGATATAATGGACGCTGCCATACATAATATAATAATTTCGGACCATGCCCCCATTTCGCTAACTGTTAACCTTAGGGCTACCCGGACCACTAGTAGAAACTGTCTCTTTCCTGCATATCTGATGCACTCATGGACTGATGATTTTAAAAAGTTCCTGATCTGTGAGTGGCCATCATGCGGGGATGTATCATAGCTTATGTCTCTCACAAGAGATGCTCTCAGACTGCTCAGCATAACTCCCTGTATGGCAGTTTAACGGATGCCTATATCCGACACATAGCTGACCCCAGTCCGGAAACGAAACAACACTACCTAGGTTGGCTACTTGACACCTATTTAATAGGACAGGCCCAATGGTCTAATGACACAGTTAGAAATAAATATTTCAGATGGGGAAATAAAATGGGACGTCTGCTCTCCAATCTTATTAAAACACCCAAATCTAACTGTAACGGCTGCCGCGCCATTCCCCGCCTCTTCCACAGTCTCTGCTCCGAGTTCCTGCGCCCTCCATTTCCTCATGCTCGTCCTGAGCTCCACTTACCTGATCCGGACACTCTGCTGGCTCTGGGCGGCATCAGGTAAGTGCTTCTCTTACCTTCCTCCGCGATCGTCATCCACGATGTGCGGCTGCAGCCACTAGAGGGCGCGCACGCTGACTCTTCCCTACTTAAAGGGCCAGCGCGTGCCAAAATTTCCAAGACTTCCTATTTAAGGATCCTCCTCCCTCTGAATCCTTGCTTGTTCAATCAAGTTCTCCGTTAGCTTCCCTGTACCCAGTTTTCCTGTTACCTCACCTTCTGCCTTTATCTGGATTTACCGTTGTGACCTCTGCCTGTACTTGACTATCCTTGCCTGCCGCCTGCCTTGACCTATTGCTATTGATACCCGTTACGATGTCTGCTGCCTGTCCTGACTTCTGGCCTATATATCCGACTGCCTCTAAAACCTGCTGTGCCAAGTGTTGCCCTGGGTTACAAGCACCATCTCCCGGACGACACAGAGGATCCACAAACAAACCGGTGAGAACCGTTATACTAACTACAGAATTCTAAAACTAAAGACTAATAACATGTTTCCCCTAACCACCGACCCTACTACTATTCAACAAACATTCATAGAATATTACAAAACTGTAAAGGATCTGCCAGACACAGCTTCTGTGTCAACGCCCGTGGGTAATCAGTCTGCACCTGCTCCTAGGTCTGATAGAGTGACTCGATCTGCTACCACTCAGGCTGGTAGGCTTAGGAGTGGGAGAACCTATCACAGCCTGGCCAGACGGTTCTAGCTCCCGCCCTCGGTCCATTTATACCTTCATTTCCTGCTTGTCTTTGCCTGTGATTCTATCTTGTGTCCTGGCTCTGCCGCTCCAGCTATTGCTATTGACCTCTGCTTCAGTTTGACCCTGGCTTTACTGACTACACTCCTGCTCTGCGTCTTGTACCTCGTACACTCCTGGTTTGACTCGGCTCGTTCACTACTCTTGTTGCTCACGGTGTTGCCGTGGGCAACTGCCCCATTTCCCTTAGCTTCTGTGTACCCTTGTCTGTTTGTCTGTCGTGCACTTATTGAGTGTAGGGACCGTCGCCCAGTTGTACGCCATCGCCTAGGACGGGCCGTGCAAGTAGGCAGGGACTGAGTGGCGGGTAGATTAGGGCTCACCTGTCTGTCTCCCTACCCCGTCGTTACAAAATCATACCCTCAACACCGGACCCCCAACTAACCCGACGCTTACTGAATGATACATCTTTCCCTAAACTAAACTCAGGTCAACAGACCTTGCTCTCCCAACGAATCACTGAAGAGAAGATCGAATCGACAATCTCGCAACTCCCGAACGGCATATCTCCAGGCCCAGATGGTTTATTGGGAGAATACTATAAAATTCTAAAACCACATATAGTGCCTACAATCGTGTCCATATTCAATCTCATTTACATAAACAATACTCAAATACCTAGATTTCATGACTCCAGGACCATCCTGATCCCTAAACCAGCCAAAGACCCTACTTTAGTGCAATCTTATAGATCTATCTCTCCTCAACCAGGATTATAAACTGCTTGCTAAAGTCCTAGCTAATAGACTACAACAGGTATTCCCATCGCTTCTCACGTCGTCCCAACTGGGGTTCCTACAAAACCATCACTCCTCCAAAGGCATTAGACTAGCAATAGCAGCTAAATAACCGCTCAATCTAGATCGGCTCCCCAATCCATGCTTCTCAGCCTGGACGCTGACAAAGTATTCGATAAAGTCTCTTGGACGTTCTTAAACTCCTCTCTCCAATGCAGAAATGTTGGACCTATTTTCTCTAATTATCTAGATCGGCTCCCCAATCCATGCTTCTCAGTCTGGACGCTGAGAAAGCATTCGATAAAGTCTCTTGGACGTTCTTAAACTCCTCTCTCCAATGCAGAAATGTTGGACCTATTTTCTCTAATTATGTACAACTGATGCAAGCTGATGTATGCACATCCTTCACCATAAATGGACTAAATACTGACCCCCTAAGACTTCATAGAGGGACCCGTCAGGGCTGCCCGATTTTCCCCCACCTTTTTAACATATCTCTAGACCCCCTACTATGGTTGATTCATTCTGATCAAGAGGTCCAGGGAATCAAAATAAACTTCCGGGAAATTCGTATCTCGGGATTTGCTGATGACGTATTGCTATTTCTTTCCAACCCCAGACAATCGCTCCCCTCTGTCCTCTCACTTATCGAGACATATGGAGCGCAATCAAGTTTCACCATTAACTTACAAAAATCAGAAGCATTACTCTTTAAGGGCCCATCTCCCCCTTTCTGGGCTACGAGACTGACACTCAAATAGTCGCGATCTCACATCACCTATTTAGGGACAACCCCTACAAAAAACACGCAAAAATTATACGCCGATAACATAAACGCACATATAGAACATCTAAAACACCTCTTACACATTTGGCATCTTCCATCCTCTCCTTCTCAGCGAGAGCCAGCCTAATAAAATCTGTGGCCTTCCCAAAACTCCTATACTTGATGCAATCCTTTCCCATATATTTAAAACCTAAAGACGAAAAGGTAATCATGGCCCTCTACAGAAAATTTATTTGGAACAATGGTCGACCTAGGAGAGCCATGAGGGTCCTCCAGCAAACAAAATTCAATGGCGGCATTAACTTTCCGAACATCCGCGATTATAACCTGGTTTCTAATCTAAGAATTGTGGCAGATTGGACACACAACACATCGCACTACTCCAAACCGCTCGTGGAGGCACAATTTGCCAAACCAGTCTTTATTATACATCCTGCATGCCCTAGTGGCAGCCTGACAGACGAGGTGCGCCTTAACCCTCTCCTCAGTCATCAAGACATGGCAGATTGTGCGCAAAAGTGCCGACTTGACTCCCCATGCTTCACTATTATTGCCATTTGTAGGTAATCCTGATATTCAACATGGACATCCTGCTGGAATATTAACTCGCTGGGAGGGGAGAGTTGTGAGATGCATCTCGGATCTATTGCTGACGGACGCCTCCCGTCCACTGGCATTTGCGGAATTTCAAGACAAATTCCATTTCTCCTCTCAGGCACTATTTCCATTCTTGCAGGCTTCTAGTTACGTTAGAAAAATCATACACCAGATCTCTCCTGATCCCTCACAAGACCTGGTGGTTAACCTACTTCTCAAAACTAAAAATACCAAGAGAATAATATCATTGTATTATAATTTCCTGAGATTTCCTATTGATTACATTACCCCCACAACAGGTGCACATTTCTGGTTACAACATTTTCCCAAACTATCCATCAAAGATATTATGGACAGTTTATACACTGCATCAAGACTTCTTCCGTCAACATCCTACTGGCATATGGCACTGAAGATTGTCCATAGAGCCTACATATCCCCAAATGAGAAACTTCTTAATGGGCAGAATTCCCACATCAGCTTGCCCCAAATGTTTTGAAATGAACGCTGACCTCTATCACTGTTTTTGGGGCTACTCCATTATCCGCCAATTTTGGAAAAGAGTTGAAGCCTTTGCATTATAACACTTAGTTAATTTTGTGCCTCTCTCCCTTCTTGGGCAATTTTTGGTATTTTGGACTCGGATGCTCCTCCGTGTGCTTCAAACGCGAAAAAAATACTGTTTATAGTTTCTAACACAGCCCGTAAGACCATCCTACAGGACTGGCTTTCGCCTCAGGCACCACCCCTGAAAATGTTTTTGGAAAAGCTTTCTCATATTTTCAGGATGGACTGGGTGGAGGCTACGCTACACAAAGAAGCGAGAGTTAAAAAATTATTTTCCTTATGGGAAACCTTTATTGTCACGCTCCCACCCAGGATAAAACAGAAACTTAACACCTACTCCCAGTATACCACATGGTATCTTGAAGAGTCGGTAGCTGGTGCTCCACCAATTAGCCTTTGTTGAACGGTTGTGTAATTGCCTACACTATACTACTTTAATGAATGAGCCTTTCGCCTGCCTATAAGTGACTTGCGCTTCTTTCTCTATAAGATAAGCCCCCTCTCCCTCTCCCCCATTGTCAATATCTACCTTAATGACTCACAGATCTCATTTCTAGGTTGCATATGTTGAACGCAACTACATATGTTTCTGATTAACTATTGTACTGCTTATATTTGGACCTTTCAAATCTGATGAGGGTCTTACTGCATGTGATGTCCAACTATGTACTGGATATGTAGATATACAATACCAATGCTGATTTGTGTCTTCCATTCTTCTCTGCTCCCATTCCCCCTTCCCTCCTCTTGTTATACTTAAAATTTGTTGAAACTAAATAAAAAAAAAAAAAAAAAGATGGCTACATCAGTGAATTATAATTTATTTACTGCATTATTATACTCTTTTATTATGTCCTTATGTACTCCGCTCAGCTCACATATGCCGCCACACTATAAATTGAAATACCAGTAAAACCAAACAGAACAACTACCAAGCAAAATCCGCGCTCCAAAATCCAAATGGCGCTCCCTCCCTTCTGAACCCTACATCGTGCCCAAACAGCAGTTTACGTCCACATATATGGCATCGCCATACCCAGGTGAACCCGCTTAACAGTGTATGAGGTATTTGACTTCAGTGGCACAAGCTGGGCACAACATTTTGTGCACTAAAATGGCATATCAGTGGGAAATTGCAATTTTCACTTTGCACCATCCGCTGCGCATTAATTTCTAATGAAAAAGCACCTGTGGGGTCAAAATGCTCACTACACTTCACCCCTTACAATGGCATAAGGGGTGTAGTTTCCAAAATAGAGGTCACTACTTGGGGGTTTGTTTTACTTTTTGCCCTGCAATGGTGGGCCAATGCTGTAAAAATCACCAGAATAGACCTCAATGCACATGTTGCCCTTCACATCTGAGCCTTGTCATTTGTCCAGGTAAATTATAAATGACTTGAGGGGTGTAGTTTCCCAAATGGGTTAACTTTTGGCGGGTTTCCACTGATTTGGTCCCGCAGGGGTTTTGCAAATGCGACATGACACCCAAAAACCAAACCAGCAATATCTGCATGCCAAGTAGCACTTTTTCCTTTCTGAGCCCTGCCGTGTCCAAACAGCAGTTTTTGACCACATATGGGGTATTGCCGTAATCTGGAGAAGTTGCATTTCAAATGTTGGGACGGTTTTTCTCCTTTACTCCTTGTAAAATTGAAAATTTCCACGTTTTATCTGAAAAAATTTAATTTCAATTTCACTGCATAATTCCACTAAATTCAGCAAAAACCCTATGGGGTCTAAATGCTCACTATACCCCTCAATAAATTCCTTGAGGGTTGTAGTTTTCCAATTGGGGTCACTTTTGGGCGGTTTCCACGAATTTGGTCCCGCAGGGGCTTTGCAAATGCCACATGGCGCCGCAAACCATTCCATCAAAACTTGAGCTCCAAAAGCCAAATGGTGCTCCTTCCATTCTAAGCCCTGCCGTGTGTCCAAACAGCAGTTTATTACCACATATGGGGTATTGCCCTGCTCAGAAGAGTTTGCCTTACAAATGTTGGGGTGCTTTCGTCTTCTTTATCTATTGTGAAAATGGAAAAAATCTGAGCTAAAACGACATTTTATTAGAAAAAACTTAGATTTTCATTTTCATGGCCTAATTCTACTAAATGCAGTAAAAAAAATCTGTGGGATCAAAATGCTCACTATACCCCTTGATAAATTCCTTGAGAGCTGTAGTTTTCAAAATGGGGTCACTTTTGGGGGCTTTCCACGGTCTTGGTCCCTCAGGGGCTTTGCAAATGCGACATGGCACTCGAAAACCAATCCAGCAAAACTTGAGCTCCAAAATTCAAATGGTGCTCCTTCTCTTCTAAACCCTGCCATGGGTTTAAACAGCAGTTTATTACCACATATAGGGTATTGCCGTAATCGGGAGAAATTGCTTTTCAAATGTTGGGGTGCTTTTTCTCCTTTATGACTTGTAAAAATGGAAAATTTCTATGTTTTATTGAAAAAAAATACAGATTTTCATTTTTACTGCCTAATTTCACTAAATCCAGCAAACAAAAAACTGTGGGGTTTAAATTCTCACTATACCCCTTGATAAATTCCTTGAGGGGTATGGTTTGCCAAATAGTGTCTTTTTGGGGGTGTTTCCACTGTTTTGGCCCCACAAGACCTCTTAAAACCGGGCATGGTGCCTAAAATATATTCTAATAAAAAGGAGGCCCCAAAATCTACTAGATGCTCCTTTGATTCTGAGGCCTGTGCTTTAGTCCAGTAGCACACTAGGGCCACATGTGGGATATTTCTAAAAACTGCAGAATCTGTAACTATTGAGTTGTGTTTCCCTGGTAAAACCAACTGTGTTACAGAAAAAAATGGATTAAACTGATTTTCTGCAAAATAAAATTACATTTGTACATTTCAGCTCCACTTTGCTTTAATTCCTGTGAAACGCCTAAAGGGTTAAGAAACTTTAGAAATGCTGTTTTGAATACTTTGAGGGGTGCAACTTTTAAAATGGTGTGATTTATAGGGGGCTTCCAATAGATAGGGCCCTCAAAGACACTTCAGAACTGAACTGATCCATAAAAAAAGGCTTTTGAAATTTTCTTGAAAATTTGAGAAATTGCTGCTTAAGTTATAAGCCTTGTAATGTCCTAGAAAAATTTAATAATGTCCATTAACCAATGCCAACATAAAGAAACAAATGGGAAATGTGAACTAGTAACTATTTTGAGTGGTATTACTATCTGTCTTACAAGCAGATACATTTAAATTGATAAAAATGCAAACTTTTGCACATTTTCTCTAAATTTTGGTGTTTTTCACAAAGAAATTCTGAATGTATCGACCAAATTTTACCACAAACTTAAAATACAATGTGTCATGAGAAAAAAATCTCAGAATCGCTTGAAAAAATAAAAGCACTCCAAAGTTTTTACCACATAAAGTGACACATGTCAGATTTGAAAAGATAGCCTCGTCCATTAGGCGAAAACAGGCTGTTTCCTTAAGGGATTAATGAAGTTTATTTATTGTAAGAAAAAATGGGCATTTGCGTGTATTTTTTTTTTTTACTGCCTTCTTTAACATTATCTTTTATTTTTATTAATTTAACTTTTTTTTGTAATCCCATAGGGGGATTATTTATTTGAATCTTTACTATAATGTACTGGTATATATACATATATATATGCCAGTACATTAACTTGTGTACGACCTAACAGGAAATATGGGTCTCGATCACGTCACAGGAAATCCCTGTGATGCATCAAGGGCCCCCCCCCCCCCCACATTTTCCCTATGAATGCCGTGATTAGCGTTGATCGCATTCAAAGGGTTAACGGCAGAGATCAGAGGTTTCTCATGTCTCAGCCGTTGGAGCGGGGCTGTGGCTGTAAATTACAGCACTTTCTGTGCCCACATGATAATCAGGACGAGAAAAGAAGTCACCCAGTTTAGGCCGTACACTGTGCTTATTCTAGGTGCTATTGTCACACGATGATTTGGATTTTTTACAAACATATATGTTCCAATCACATTGTAAGTCTGCAAATATTTTCTCCAAAATAATTAAGCAGTAACAGGGCATATTTTCACAGAAGAACTAATTAGCTTGAGTAGAGGAGAAAAGAATGTGTCAGTCAGAATGGTAGCAAACAAAAACAGTGGTTTCCTGTGGACTATGCTAAAGTGCCCTCATTGTTTAACTAAGGCATCAGTGACCTACTCAGGGTCTGTAAAAGATGTACCAGTAGATCTAGATCTACTGGTTGCTTACCTAAGATTTAGAGGAAAGCAAAAACCATCCCCTAAGGGCAGAGCCATTTTGATATGTGGAAAAAAAAATCCTCCCTCCTCCCAACAACATTACATTAACCCCTTAATGCTCTGTGATGTATATATTCGTCACAAGCGGATATATACATCAGATCACAAGATGCCACTGACAGTTATATACGTCAGTGGCATCTTGTGGATCTTGCCACTGTACTCATGAAATTAGTGGCAGAAGCACGGCTGTTACACACAGCTGGGTTCCTGCCACAACTCCCGGGATGGGAGATTACCCCGATTCTCGTAGTTTAACCCCCTAGATGCCGCGGTCAATAGCGACCACAGTATCTAAATTGAGTGACAGAGGGAGGGGGCTTCCCCTGTCAGCTCATTTGTACCCCGCATCACATTTGCCGGGTGCCGAACAGACATCGCCTCCAGCCACTGCAGATTCGGATAAACGTCCCGGCATGGCTGGATGTCTGTTCACACTTCCGTCGCTCTGGTGAAGGACCTGCGGGAGGAAGTGTCGTCCCAGCGTGATTTTGCGAGATCACGCTGTGCTGTGGATCAAGCTGGGCTAGAATGAAGAGAAGTTTATGATGCTGATTGGTCAGCGTCATACACTTTTCTTTACAACACCCACTTGGTGAAAAGTTAAAAAAAACACCCAGTTGGGCATTAAGAACAAATTTTCATAAATCTTAAAATGTTCATAACTTGGTAAAAAATAAACGTTTTTTAAAAAAATAAAAAATAAACAGTAGTTATCTGCATTAAAGCGCCTATTAGATTAGGTAGGAGATAGGGCCGTTATAAACTGGTGACAGAGCCTCTTTAACCATTGCAGCGTGGGGGCCTAACAAAGGCACCCAGGTCTGCCATGGGTGAAATGCCAGAGGCATGGCCTGCCTGTGAGTTTAATACTGACAAGCAATAATGCTTTAAATTACTGAGCATTCCAAAGCATTATACAAGCGATCAAAAGGCTCCTGCTTACTACTTTATAAAGTGCAAGTAAGTCTCTCCTTATTCACCTAGGGTGTTATTTGCACTGAAAGATTTCATATTAAATAAACATAATTGTTTAGTTATAGTCATGGGAGACTTTAATAATGTTATGCATTTACGGAAAGATAGGTTTATAGAAGGGTTGACACAAGATATGGAGGGCACTACAAGGTTTGCAAATACAATGGAAGAAATGGGTCTCACAGACATATGGAGGAATAGAAACCCTGATAGATCGCAATATTCATGTTACAACAGCTCACATAAAGTGATGTCCAGGATAGATCTGGTATTTGGGAACAAAGTGGCCCTTAATAGGGTAAATAAGATTAGTTCCCAAACAAGGGGGCTCTCAGATCACTCACCAGTGCTTCTGATATTAGATATGGAAGGGGGGAAACAAAGACCGCAACATACAATTAATTCCCATTGGTTTTCCCTTTTAAAAACACATAAGCAAATTTATGATTCTATCTCTACTTTTCTTTAAATAAATTTGATAACAGAACTAAGCTCGGTGTGGGAGGCCTTAAAGGCCTACACTAGAGGTACCCTTTTCTCTGAAATAAACTTCCTTAAAAAATCTTATAGGAGAGAGGAAGAACATGCAAAACACAAAGTGGAAGAGAGTGAACAAGAATATATAAAGGTCCCGAGTGTTCAAAATAGAGAGCAATGGGAAATAGCACAAAGGAGATATGATAGTATCAGAAAGGAAAAAGGCCAGGGACAAATTGGGTTTTCAAGGGTTAAACATTTATATGAAGCAGGTATACCGGGGGGGGTGAACTTTAATGCATATAGTACAAAACCAAAAAGTTAATAAACATATTGGAGTCATTAGAACTGGTGAAGGAGCACTGGTGAGTGATCCAGATAGGATTGTGGGTATAATTAAGGGAGTGGAGGTGCCATGGATCCCACTCTGATCGTTTTGTGAGATCCCACTAGTTTA
This sequence comes from Rhinoderma darwinii, assembly GCF_050947455.1. Taxonomy (NCBI): domain Eukaryota; kingdom Metazoa; phylum Chordata; class Amphibia; order Anura; family Rhinodermatidae; genus Rhinoderma; species Rhinoderma darwinii. Next base: position 64,257,936 of record NC_134693.1, on the reverse strand, counting down.
AAGGTAACTAACTGTGACTCAATGGCAATTTTGAGAGTGTTATTAATTGCTAGAATCACATTAATGCAACGGTGGATATCATCTGAGGTTCCCACAATAACTGACTGGGAAAAAAAAGCTAATACAAGGTATAGGGTTTGAAAAAAAATATCAGAGTAAAAATCAAGTTCTCAAATTTGATGCAATATGGAATACGTGGATGGTACATTTTAAAATATAATTTTTTTTCTTTAATTCATTTATTTATTTTTTATTTTATTTTTTTCCCTCTCGTGGTCTGGTTGGGGGTGGGGGGGGATACGGGGTTATAAACAACTGTATAATCGAAAGGATTATATGATACCAATTGTTGGATGTTGTTTTTTGCTAAAATAAAATATATCAAATTTAGAAGTCTCTCTTTCATAAAGCCATACTGGTTGTAGGTGACTATATAATTTTTTTTTCCATAGCAGGGAACTATCATTTACATGGTTCCCAGCTTTACATAACAGAGGGTTATCTGTAATATAGTATTGTCTGAAAATGAAAACCCTTTAGGCCCGTTTTAGCGGCCGTGTGATTTCCGTGTGCACTCCCATGTGCACTCCCGTGTTTTCATTTCCGAGTTCCGAGCATGGTACTGTCCAGGGTGCTGAAAGAGCAGCGCTCTTCACTGTACAGGGTGCTGAAAGAGTTAATGGGCTACACTGATCGGCGGTAACTCTTTCAGCACCCTGGACAGTGACTAGCACTGAAGAATGACAATGCTCGGCGCTCGCAAAATTTTATTGGAATAAAAAATAATACTTACCCAGAACTCCCTGCATTTTCCTCCTCTCCGGCCTCCTGGGATGAAGTTTCATCCCATGTCACCGCTGCAGCCAATCACAGGCTGTAGTGGCTGTCACGGAAGTCTGGATGACGTCAGAAGGCCGGCCTCCAGGGATGACGTTTCATCCCATGTGACCGCCTCTGCAGCCAATCACAGGCTGCAGCGGCCACATGGACTGCCGCGTCATACAGAAAGGTCGGAATGGAGGAAGAAGAGGGACTCGTCACCAAGACAACGACCGGGGTACGTATGAACTGCTTTTTATTTTATTTTAATCAGCAGCCTCTTCTCTCTATCTGTGATTGATAGAGACAAGTGGCTGCCAATTAGTGTAATATATCTGTAATGTACTTCTGCCCGCCCGGCCGTTGCTAGGCAATGGCTCCGTCACACATGGGCGGCACACGGATGCCTTCCGTGTGCCTTTAGTTTTTTTGACGGCCCCATTGACTTGCATGGGCCTCACGGTCACAGTATCTCGGACCAAAGTAGGACATGCTCTACTTTTGTTGGAACGGAGCAACGGGACTGTCAAAAAAACTGAAGTGTGGGGGGGCGTGGTCTGGCCGTGAATGCTGATGGCCGTTTGAAAGAAGAGCTCCGCCAAAGATTATCATCACTAGCTACTAAAAGAACCTGCCAGCGACAAAAATCATTCCCATGATAGGGATTTCGCAAATCTATATGGGCAGGAAGAGATTCCCTAAGCAATCGGCTACAAAGTCGGATCAGAACTCATCCATAATGGAAGAAGGTGATTACAGAGCTCCGGAAGATGGCGATGAGGAGAGGTCACGAAGTCCAGCTCCGTTACCCACAGATAAACCCCCAATGATACTTACCGCTGGTGAGGAGACAGTGCTGGATAAAGGTACAAGAGCGAGAGAGATATCGGAAGGCATACAGACACCTCGTGTAGGGCTACGAACGGCACAAACCAGGAGTACTGTGAAGTACTCCATTACTAAAATGGCGCCAGCGTCCCCACGAGGCACACCCGGAAGAGACGATACTATGATATTGAAACAGCACGCAACAGTGATCCGGTTACCGAGCCCGGAGAGGTCAGGGAATGGACCCTGCTCCCCGTCCTCTAGCCCTGCTAAGCAGAAGCAGAAAATGGACGATCACCTCAAGGATTCTGAGGTAAGCTACGATCCTACATCTTTAAATAAAGCTAATGCTAATGATGCAGCAGACGCTTTTGAAAGTTTCCACACTTCAAACAAAGTGGTCTCAGAAAACATGCTTAAAGAAATGTTGTCAGCTCTCCGAAGCACATTGCACAATGACATATCAAATATTGTTCAGCCTTTTCAAAAATCCTTGTCTGAAGTAGGAGAGAGAGTCTCGCACATAGAAAACAAGATGGCGACATTTGCCGCTGCACATAATGATCTCGTTGACTCACATAAAGTCATGGAAGAGAAAGTCAGTAAAATCCAAGCGAAACTGATAGATTCAGAAGATAGAGACAGAAGAAACAACATAAAATTCAGGGGCATCCCGGAATCGATAGCTGGACTAAATCTGAGAGATTACATTCAAAAATTCATAAAGAGTATCCTACCAGACACTATTGAATATGAACTTAGCATTGATCGCGCACACAGAGTTCCAAAGCCTAAAAGTCTACCTGATAACATACCGCGTGATGTACTAGCAAGATTTACTTTTTTTCAAATGAAAGAAAAGTTAATGTATGCGTCACGTATACATCAGCCTCTACCCTCACCATACTCTCATCTTAAGATGTTTCAAGATTTATCAGCTGCCACTTTACAAGCAAGGAGAGAAATGGCACCGCTAACGGAATTATTGAGGAAAAATAATATTCCATACAGATGGGGTTATCCAACGAAAATACTGGTAAATCGTAACGGCACAGTTCATACGGCCAGAACAGTTACTGAAGGACATTCCCTACTGAAGCTATGGAATATCTCTACAGAACCACCTACACTGGACTCTCCCAGAAGATCACCGGCAAGAATAGATGGTGAATGGCAAAGAATTGGTCCGACTTAACTTTACACTGGTAATCTAATACTTTTTTTTTGAGAATTGATGATGATAATGTATTATGTGGTATTACATGTTCCCACTTAAAATTTTCCCCCACATATCGGTTCGTATAAAGATACCGAATGACTTGGAAGTCATCCTATTCTGTGTTATTGTTGTAGGGATGTTATGTTTTTGTACTGACAGTTATCTACATAATGACTGTAATTTATTGCAAACCTGTAAAAGTGTGCGTTCAAAGAAATATCAGACCCCTGTCTTTGCCCTTAAGATCATGCCTGGCCCTACTTCGATAATACCAAAACACTACCCACTCAAAAATGGGAATAAATTTACTATCATTAAACGTTAGGGGTATTAACTCCCCTTTCAAAAGATCCCTCCTTTGGAGAGAAGCTAAAAAGCATGGAAGTGACATAATTTGTCTACAAGAAACACATATCAGTGAAAATAATATTCCTCACCTACAACATAAGGACTACCCTACTTTGATATATTCAACATACCCTCAAAAAAAGAGAGGGGTACTTATTGCCTTTAAATCATCATTGGCGGTTACAATTCACCACCAGTATATAGACCCACTAAGTAGATATATTATCTTAGTATGTACCATTAATAATCAAGATTACACAATAGTAAACTTGTATGCCCCTAACAGAAGACAGATCCATTTTATAAACAGAATAGTCAAAAAAGCCCAAAAGATTAGGAAAGGGAACTTGATAATAGGTGGAGACTTCAATTCAATAGTAGATCACTCATTAGATTCGACAGCTAACTCTAGAAACCAAAATCTTGATCTTCAAAAATCCCTAAGACTAAATTCCCTCTTTGATATATGGAGAATCCAACACGCATCAGAAAGAGATTACTCCTATTACTCTTCACGGCATAAGACCTACTCAAGAATTGATCTATTCTTGATTGATAAACTATTAATTGAGAGAGTGACCAAAACTCAAATAGGAAATATACAATGGACTGACCATGCGCCGATATCAATGTCGATATCCGAACAATTCCCGAAGACAAATGACTATATCTGGAGAGCAAACTCTTATGTAATCTCGCATGATATCCACTCTAAAAATATTGCCTCAGACATAGAAGAGTACTTCTCTTTTAATGACATCTCAGAAGTTAATCCATTTACATTATGGAATGCCCACAAAGCATATATTAGGGGGTCCTTCATTAAAATAGGAAGCAGATTAAAAAAGGAGAGAGAGCTACAAATTAACAACTCCATGGCAAAAATACAAAATTTGGAAACACTAAACAAACAGAACCATTCATTTTCCACTTCGGCAGAACTGGGAAAGGAAAGGACTCATCTACGTAATTTATTACTTCATAAATACGAACATACACTCAGGAGATCCAAAATGCATTATTATACACAAGATAATAAAGCAGGATCTTTATTAGCTAAAAGAATCAAGCAACAAGCACAAAAATCTAGAATTCAGAAAATTATACATCCCAAGACCGGGGAAACGATAATGTCCCCAAAAGGTATTTCCAACGCCTTCAAAGATTACTATCAAAAGTTATACAATCTTAAAGAGGATAAAGAGACAATTCAACCTACACAAGTACTTATAGACAAATTCCTTAAGCAAATAAACCTACCAAAAATCTCAGAAGAATCCTTACAATCTCTTAACTCTCCGATATTGCTTAATGAAATTATTAAGGCCATAAAATCCCTTCCAATGCACAAAGCCCCGGGACCTGATGGTTTTTCGAACGATTATTACAAAAAATTTACACATATATTAGCACCCAGACTACTCAAGGTATTACAAGAAGCCTCCACTACTGCAACATTCCCAAAAGAAATGCTATCGGCATTAATAGTAACCATCCCTAAACCAGGGAAGTCAACAGAAAGAACTTCAAACTATAGACCTATTTCTCTCCTGAACGGGGATGTCAAAATATATGCAAAAATATTAGCTTCCAGGCTGAAATTAGTTATCCCATCATTAATAATCAATGACCAAGCAGGTTTTATCCCGGGCCGACAGGCTCCAGATAACACTCGACGGGTCATATCTCTTATGCAATTTTGTGAATATAATAATATTCCATCAACCTTTCTTACAATTGACGCTGAGAAAGCGTTCGACAGGATTAATTGGAACTACGCTTTCTCTGTATTAGAAAAGTTTGGCATTCAAGGTCATATTTACTCGGCAATTAAAGCCTTATACTCACAACCGTCAGCTAAAGTCTACTCCAACAATACTCTATCACAAGAATTTGATATAACTAACGGTACCAGGCAGGGATGTCCCCTATCCCCAATTTTTTTTATCTTATCTATTGAACCGTTAGCTGAACTTATTAGACTTGACAAGGAGATACAAGGCATTACTATTAATAAAAAAGAACATAAAATAACCTTGTTTGCAGACGACATTATTTTATGTAATACCCTCCCGGAGAAATCCTTGAAGAGAATTTTTGAAGTGCTCAATACCTTTAGTGATATCTCCTTCTACAAGATCAACAGATCCAAATCCCAAATCCTTCCAATAAATATTGGATTACAAACTCTTTCTGTGTTGAGGGCCAGGCATGATCTTGATTGGCAATCTCTAGAACTCAACTACTTGGGCATCAAACTTACATGTCCAACAAAAAAACTATATCAACAGAACTTCCCACATCTGTTAATGAAATTAAGAAACGAAATGCAGGACTACTCTAAATCTATAATTTCATGGTTCGGAAGAATAGCTACCTTTAAAATGATGTTATTACCACAATTAATGTATCTTTTTAGGACAATACCAATTCCGATTCCTAGTTCATTCTTTACTAACCTTAACAGCCACTTACAAAAATTTATATGGAATGGGAAAAAATCTAGAACAGCATACAAAATAATGACACTACATAGGAGAGCAGGAGGTCTAGGACTCCCTAACCTGAGAGATTATTATTCCGCATGTATTCTAGACCAACTTAGCCATTGGTGGAATGACAACTCTGATAAAAGATGGGTGGAATTAGAAAGATACATAAGTGGTTATAGCTCCTTAAAGGCCAGAATGATATCTGTGATATGGAAGTTACCGTTAAAAAAAACATATTTGATATCTATACAAACTTCAGATAAAGTGTGGAAAAATTACATGAAAGTATCAAAAAATAATATGGTGTGCCCATATAACCAGATCCCGCTTAGTTTCCTGGAAGATAATATTCCAGGCATAGAATTAGATGAATGGAAATTAAATAATATCATATCGGTAGCTGATATCATAGCTCAGGATTTCTCACAAATAAACGAAAAATATCAAATACCTCCAGACCACCACATCAAGTTCTCACGTATTGAAAAGTTCTTAAAGCTGAAAAGACCAACGAATGTCAATCAGAGCTTTGATGTAGTTTCAATGTTTAATATGATCACTAAAGCAAAAAGAGGAATATCCTTTTTCTACAATGATATTGGGAACAAATCTTCGTTGATTAAAAACCACTACATGGTTAAATGGGAGGAGGAGCTGAAAGTTAATATATCTGAAATCGAATGGAAATCAGCACTCAATAATATATATAAAATCTTTAGATGTGTAACCCACCAAGAAGCGGTTTTCAAAACATACCTGAGATGGTACTACACACCCACAAGATTAAATAAAATATTTCCTTCCTGCTCCAATAACTGCTGGAGATTATGCGGATATAAAGGATCCCTATATCATATTTTGTGGGAATGTAACAAAATACAACCCCTCTGGAGTGCAACCAGCCGGATAATCTCTATACTCCTGAAAAACGATTTTCAACTCAAACCAAGAATGGCTTTATTATTTCTAGATTTGAATTCATTCGACTCCTCCTCCAGATATATTATAGCACATCTCCTTATGTCAACAAAGCTTATCATTACTAGACATTGGAAACAAACCACACAACCACATATACAAGAAGTTATAGCCCAAGTTAATACCACATACATATATGAAAAAATGGTTGCCAATCAAAACCATAAATATGCACAATTTACTAAAAGATGGGGTATATGGTCAGATAGCTCATATTATAGCTGCTGAACGCACACTTACCTAATATTAATTTTCCTGTTCATACAGTCAACACTGGTTTAGATTAGTTACTTACTATAGTTGCTCCGCACAGTGATACTTAAAGCATAAACAGTATAAACTATAATGAATCTTATCCGGTTTGAGCAGTTCCTGAATAAAAACCCAATATACAACGAAAAGGATCCGAGAAAAGAAATTGTATTGTATGCTCTGAGATAAATTTTACCATCTAGTACTTAAGGAAAGGTATTAAAAATTTGACATATAATATTATATATAATGTATTTGTATATGTATATTAGTATACTAAGAGAATGTACTGTTTCGATTTTACATATTAACACAGTGAATATATGAGAATGTAACATACAGTCAAATAAATGTATGTAAATTATTTTCTATACTGTAAACTATTCCACTACTGTGTTATGTATTTTGCATGTTTTGCGGACTTAATAAAAAACTTTTTGATTCAAAAAAAAAAAAACTGAAGTGTGCATGGCCCCATTGAAATGAATGGGTCAGGGTGCTAGCCGTCAGAAAAACGGCTTGCACCCTGAAGAAAAAGACTGAAGTGTGCACGAGGCCTTAATGTAAAAAATAAATAAATAAAGCATTGTTACTAGATCTTATTTATTGTATTTTCATTGTCATTTCATTTGTCTCTAGATAACGACTGCTCATTTGACCTATGATTGCTGGAACTGACCTCTCCTTCTCTTAATGCCACCATTACCAGTCAGGCACTACAAAACTGTGGATGCAAGAACAATCTTACATATAGAATACATTTAATAACATTTACTTAACATCGATAATATGCAAAATGTGTATGAATTGTAGATTACATTTTTAGGTACATTGGTATGCCGATTTTCTATTTCTTTAAATATTCTGTGTAAATGATGAAAAAAAAATACAATGTACTAGAATTGCTTACGTGTTGTCTTTGTGCCCAGATCAGAGAATTCAGGAATGTTTAAAATCTTATTTAAAGGCTCTATTTTTGTAGTAAGTAAACCCTATATATAGTTTTATATTTTACAGTATGTTATGTATTTTAGTAGTCTGCATAGGTTGTAAAATTACTACTCCTAAGCTTAACACAGTCTAAATGCATACCAAGAGCATTAATACATATGGTATATATTAGATATATATTTTCTCGATTATTAAAGGAATATAAAGACATACATTCAAAAAAAAAGTTATCATTGACTCCTTTTATTACTTCTGTAAGAGAAGGGATGGGATTATCTCTCCAGTTTTGGCAATTTTCATTCTGGCAACTATAAGTGTATGTAAAATTACTATTTAATGGAATATTGGAAGATGCTCGAGATCAATGGACAGCAAGGCCAACTGGGCTTAGGGAAGATTTTAAAGGGGTTTTCCCATCAGGGACATTTATGACATATCCACAGGATATCCTCAAAACAAAGGTGGTTAGACAGCAGCACACATCTCCAGGTCTTCGGATCCCCAAAAATATTTTATTGGTCAAACATCCAGCAAAAAACGGCAACGTTTCGACCCATAACAAGTGGAGGGTCTTTCTCAAGCCTAACATTGTGTCTAACAATAGCATTTTAAATAGGTAAGTGTACAGCATCACATGGTACAATTAGACTAATGGTAACATCAATACGTCACAACATTACTCACAGGTGGCGAATTAAACATTGTTTCCATATAAAAGTGTCAATAGTGCATTATAATATACATGTCATACAAAAGACTTACATAAAAACCCACATGATCCTAAAGACAACTGGAAAAAACGAAGAACCAAGGCGAATAATTACTGGATCGGCTCACCATGCTACAGCATCCAGCGGCGTTTGACATATGTTACTGCGCATGTCTCAAAAACAATGTGTTATATCTCCTTCACATCAGGTCACAGAAAAAAATAAAATAAACTAACGTACAGAAAAGATCACCTCTCGATATATCATATCCTACATCATCACGGAACCTAAAAGTACTACGATGAGCAGGTGTTCTCAAAAGATCCCCACTCGTACTATACTGCAAGGGACGAGATAATTATGCAATCAGAGTCACATGATTATGCTCCACCAATAAAATCCAAGGGGAGGGGCTATAACGTTAGATAGCCCGTCTCGTCTAAATGGTATCGATTTTAAAGAAACTCATAGATGCTCCAGATAAAGTGTATCGAAATTGATTTTTTTTAACCCAGAATCACTTCCCCTATATAAGATGCAATTTTAATGATAAATGGAAGCGCTCATTGTAAGTCGACCTAATAGATCAAAACTCTGCATAACCATCTATAGCAACAATCCATATATTCATAGACCCCCACTTCAATCTAGTTATTTCATTATTCATCCATGTGAAAACACACAATATGAAGAGACCATAACAGTCATGTGTAACTCCAAAGAAGTAAATCATCTCAGTTCACTCATTTTCAACAGTATTTTTCCTCTATAATATCGTTCCACCTGGCGTCGGAATCACTGATGCATGGTGAGCAGATCCCCTTGTTGTATCCAAAATCTCCAGTATCTAAGGATATATAATATAATCGTGGGCAACTAAGAGGATATAAATCCCATACATTAACCCCTACCCGCACCAGGACGTAACTGTCCGTCGTCGCGGGAGGTTACTTCCCGCACGAGGACGTACAGTTACTGAGTTTTTCCCGGTGCACACTGTCGGCGACAGTGTGCACCGGGAAACGGGAGGTCAGCTGTCGCCGACAGCTGACACTCCCCTCTTGCCGGCCAGCGGTCCTTTGCCGCTGGTTTCGGCGAATTAACCCCTTAAATTCGGCGATCAGGTGCAATCGCCGAATTTTGGGGGTTTTTAACATATCGGCAGACCCCGGTCCGAAATCGCGGGGTCTGCCAATAGTTACTATGGCAAACGGAAGCCAAACAATGGCAACCTTCGGCTGGTCCTGATAGGCTTCCTGTCAGAGTGACAGGAAGTCACTGTGTCGTTCCCGATGGCACACTGTCGGCGACAGTGTGCATCGGGAACTTGGAGATCAGCTGTCCCCGACAGCTGACACTCCAGTGTTGCCGATCAGCGGCTCATCGCCGCTGATTTCGGCAATTAACCCGTTACATGCGGGGCTCGATTGTGATCTCCGCATGTAGCGGGTTTGTAGCATATCAGCAGCCCCCATGCAATCGTGGGGGCTTCTGATGCTTGTGATGGCACCCGGGGGCCAGACAACGGCCCCCAGATCTGCCATGTATGTTAGCCTATGAGGATCAGCCTCTGCTGATCCTCGTAGACCAACTGTCAGAGTGACTGTGACGTCATACTGACAGTTGGAATACATTACACTACCTAGGTAGTGTAATGTATTATAGCAGCGATCAGAGCTGCAGGTAAAAAAAAGAAAGTGTAAAAAGTAAAAGAAAAAGTTAATAAACAAAAATATAAAGTGTAAAAAGTAAAAAAAGTTAATAAAAATGTTTTATAAAAGTGTAAAAATAAAAGGTTTTGTTTTCCTATAATAAGTCATTTATTATAGGGAAAAAATGAAACCGTTAAAAAAAAAGTACACATATTTGATATCACAGTGTTCGCAACGAACCAAACTATGAAACAATAATGTTCATTTTTCCGCACGGTGAACGCCGCAAACAAAATAAACGGAAAACTGTCAGCATCGCTATTTTTTGGTCACCACCCCTCCCAAGATATAGAATAAAAAGTGATCAAAAAGTCACATTTACCCCAAAATGGTACCAATAAAAACTACAACCCGTCCCGCAAAAAACAAGACCTCCCATTGCTTTTTTGACGAAAAAATAAAAAAGTTACGGCTCAGAATAGTGTGTCTCAGAAAATAAATTATTTTACAGAAACTTAATTTTATTGTGCAAACGCTACAAAACTGTCCAACCTCACATTCAGCTTGTCTTGGCTCAACTGCAAGTCTATCCTTATGTCTTTGTATAAGATTTCTAGGGTAACCCCTTTGTCTGAATTTCCCACACATTTCTGTCAATCTGATTTGTTTTTGTGTTTCATCAGAAACAATGCGTTACACCCTCAGAAATTGACTCCATGGAAGAGATTTAACCATGTGTCCCGGATGGTTGCTGTTGACTAGCAGCAGATTATTCCTGTCCTTCGGTTTGACGAACAAATGCATTGTGATTCTCCTATCCTTTAATTGTACCAGAGTGTCCAGAAACTGCAGCTCACTTTCAGAATACACCATAGTGAACTGCAGTGCCGGGACACTGCTCCTCAGCTCCAAGAGAAAATTATCCAGAGACTCACTGTCACCCTCCCAAATGAAGACAATATATCTCCCCCAGCAGCGGATGCAACCCATATAAGCAGAGGTGTAGATTATTCATCCTCAAAGGAGGACATAAAGATGTTAGCATACATGAGGGCCACATTGGAACCCATCGCTGTCCCCTGCGCTGCAAATAAAACCGGTCACTAAAGAGGAAGCAATTCCTATTCAGCACCAACTCCAACAGCTCGAGGACAAATCGTCTACACCCTGGGTCACACCCGATGCTGGTGAGACATTTTTGTACCACTTTTAAACCTGTTGTGCTCAATGCCGGTATAAAGCACTACAACATCAAAAAAGACAAGAAGCGGACTACCACTATAGTCAACACGTTTTAACCTTTTCAGAAAATCAGTTGTATCCTTAATATAGGACCGGGCTTTTACTGCAAATTCTTTCAAGACTTTTTCTAGAAAGATCCCCACATTATTGAATACTGATCCCCACCCAGATACAATTGGTCTCCCTGGGGGGGGGGGGGGGCAAATAGATATTTGAGAATTTTGTGGAGTGTGTACAATAGTGGTGTGATTGGATTATCCACTTTTAGAAACTCTCCCAATTTGTGATCAATAATATTTTGCTCCACTGCTACCCTAATGATTCCATTGATTTCATTTAATAAGTCAAATTTTGGATCTTTAGATAAAATGCAGTATAGGTGTGTGTGTGTGTGTGTGTGTGTGTGTGTGTGTGTGTGTGTGTGTGTGTGTGTGTGTGTGTGTGTGTGTGTGTGTGTGTGTAGTGACAGTGGTCTGCCTGCTTTATTGTGATTACCTCATTGCCCATAAATTCTTTCAGGGCTTTACGTTCTTTTTTAGAGAGATTTGGATTAACCCTAGGATTTTCTTTAGTATGTTCCTTCAAAAGTGTAATCTCATTAAGCACAATTTTAGAGAATATGTCGATCACTGGACTAGATGGAGGTATATAAGTGCTGACTAGTCTAACACCTAATTTATTGGTTTGAAATGTACAACTGAAATCAACCTTGTCATGTAACACATCATTCTTTTGTTTGGAAAACAATACTTTCAAATTTAAACATCTAAAGAAATTTCACAAATTTAAATCAAGTTAGAACCAATCAATGTCGGTATCAGGACAAAATGATAGTCCCTTCTGCAAAACACGTAAATGCTCATCAGAGAGTTCTACAGAGGATATATTTACCACTACGTTTTTACTCGTGGGGGATTCCTCCTCATTGGGGGTCTCAATTTCGGGTAAAAACGTCCTCTTACGCTCCTGCTGGTGCTTGCGTCCACCTCTCCTGGTGCACCTATGCTTCCATGGGGACCTTTGTCTAAAAAAGGTATATGAACGGAATCATCAGTAGAATCAGAATCTCCGGTTGTGTAAAGAAAGTTACCAGTCTTTGGTTTCCTCGATTTCAGTGTTGGGATGCAAAGGAATTTAAATTATTGCTCAGCCAATTGTAGATTTTTCCGTTTTGGTAATCCTCTAAATCTCTATGCCATTCATCCCTTTTAGTCTTTTCAATCTCCGTCTTAACCCTATCCAGGTTAATCCAAATTAATGTTTCAATATCCTTTAACTTTTTCTCCAACAAAAGAATTTCAGACTGCAAATATTCAATACTCAAGAGAATTAAATCAAACGCATATTTGGTCGATATGTGTTCGAATTTTTTGCAAAGTATTCTTTATTTGGAAATAAATTAGGGTGTAAGTGCGATCTAAGCCCCCTTGGGATCCTGTGTGCTTTATAGTACTCCAGCAAGGTGGATAAATGCATGTCCCAAGAGATTTTACGTTTAGACTCATTCACATATTGCCTTTTCAAGGCTTCAACTGATGGAGTATTCAGAAAGGCAGAGTCATAAGTTGCACCTTGTATAATCCTCAATGCATCTTCATTGCTATATGCGAATGTATTGGACATAGGTTGCGAAGCTAATAGAATATCATCTCGGGGGATCAAACCCAATGTGTTGGGAGAGTTCAGATTCATGATCCAAGTGCCCACTTCTGTGGTTTTGTAATTGTCAACAATCGAATTTTAAAGCAGAACAGATCGCGAAAGCTGTTAAAGAGGCTCTGTGACCAGTTTAATAAATCTCTATTTCCTACCTAATCTAATAAAGGCTTTGATGTAGATATCTACTGTTTTTGTTGTTTTTTTAACTTTTATTATTCACAAAGTTCATTTTTAGCTTTATGTAATTTTTTTCTAAATGCCCAACTGGGCGTTTTAATTTCGTTTCTCCAAGTAGGCGTTGTAAAGAAAAGTGTATGATGCTGACCAACTTCTCTTCATTCATGCCCAGCTTTATTCACATCCCAGCGTGATCGCTGCTAGAATCGCGAGATCACACTGTGACGTCACTTACTCCCGCAGTTCCTTCACCGGAGCGACAGGAGAATGACCAGACATCGCCTCCAGCCGTGCCAGGATGATTATCCTCTTCAGCAGCAGTCCCGGCACGGCTGTAGGCGATGTCCGGTCAAGCTGGGCATGAATGAAGAGAAGTGTATGACATTGATTCGTCAGCATCATACACTTTTCATTACAACGCCCACTTGGTGAAATGAAAAAAAATGCCCAGTTGGGCATTTAGAAAAAATGTACATAAATCTAAAAATGATTAGAACTTGTTCAATAATAAACGTTTTTAAACAAACAGTAGTTATCTATATTAAAGCATTTATTAGATTAGGTAGGAGATAAAGAAGTATTAAACTGGTGACAGAGACTTTTTAAGTCAGATAAACCCGATCTGGCATGATGTAATCTTCAAAAAAAAGACGGTTAGACAGCAGCACACGTCTCCAGGTCTTCTTATGACTTATCCTGGGGATATATCATAAATGTCCCTCATGGAAAAACCCCTTTAAATTGGTGCATTTGGAAGCTTTTTAACCCCTTCTTGACATCCGCCATATATATATACGACGCTGTCAGGCAGGGCTTCCCGCAAAGCGCAGTACCATTACATCGCGGTGATAGTGCGGGCTCAGGAGCTGAGCCCGCACCATCACCGCTGGGTGCCAGCTGTATGTTACAGCAGGCACCCTGATGTAATGGCCAGGACAAGAGCTAGCCTCCGATCCGGACGATTAACCCCTCAGATGCTGAGTTCAATAGAGATCGCAGCATGTGAGGGGTTTTAGCCACCGTCACACCAGCAACGTGATCGCTGGGTTGCCGGTGGCTGCAATGGCAACCGGAGGCCTACTGCTGACCTCCCGATCTGCCAACAACGGAAGCCTCCTATGCCCCGCTCAGAGTCAGGGCCTAAAAGGTTTCCAGTTCCAGCATCGGCAAGATGGCACCGGCTCAGCTTTCGGCACAGAAGCTGCGTCTGCGTCATCAGCAGTGGATGTCCGCTGTAACGGCAGGAACCGGAGCTAGCTCTAATTCCTGCCATTAACCCCTTAGATGTAGCGATCGAAAGCAATCGCTGTATCTTAATGGTTTGTAGCAAATCAGCAGTCCTGCCATTGCGATGGCAAGGCTGCCGACTGCTACTATGGCAACAGAAGGTCTAACAATGGCCTCCTGTCTGCAATTATGGAAGCTGATTAGGCCCCGACCGGAGGCGGAGCCTGATTGGCTTGCTGTCATTGAACAACTGGCAGTTCTAATACATAGGTAGTGCAATGTATTAGAACATAAAAATAAAAGTTTCAAGTAATAAAAAAAACCACAATCACCCTTTTTCCCTTATCAAGTCATTTATTATTGAAAATAAATAAAACCATACATATTTGGTATCACCACATCCATAACGACCTGAACTATGAAAATATTATGTGATTTGTCCCGTGCAGTGAGCGCCGTAAAAATAAACTAAAAGGTACTGCCAGAATTGCTGTTTTTTTTTTTCACTTTGTCTTCCAAAAATTTAAATAATAAGTGATCGAAAAGTCGCATGTATCCAAAAATGATACCTATAAAAACTATAGCTTGTCTCACAAAAAACAAGCCCTCATACAGCTCTGTCGACTAAAAAATTAAAAAGTTATGGCTCTTACAACATGGCGACAGAAAAAATACATTCTTTTTACAAAAGTAATTTTATTGTGCAAAACGTTGTAAAACATAAAAAAGTTTTATAAATTAGGTATCGCCGGAATCAGACCGGCCGGCAGAATAAAGTTAACATGTAATTTATGACACGTAGTGAACGCTATATAAATAAAACTATATCAGAATTGCTGTTTTTGTGGTATCACCGTAATCGTATTGAGCCACAGAATAAAGTTAAGTTGTCGTTTTTACCACATGAGGAAAGCCGTAAAAACAAAACAAAAAAAACAATGGAGAAATTGCAGTTTTTTCCAATTTCAGCCTACAAAGTATTTATCTTCCGTTTCCAGTACATTATATGGTACTTTAAATGTTGCCAACAGTGCCGCCATCAGGAATTTCTGGGCCCCATACAGCCAAGATGTCTGGGCCCACCACCATTACCAGGGGTGGACTACGGAAAGTGTGGTGCTCACATTTGTACGTTATACGCGTTAACCGATTTTGGTGCTGACGTCAATTACAGTGAACGAAACCATGGAGCAGGCAGTGACCGGTTAATGCCCTGGATTTTGTTCAATTTAGCCAAGACGTATCCCACTGTATGGCATATGTGGAATATGTCTCCCGGGGAGTGGAGCTTTCCCAGGGCTCGTGTCCCCGGGCAAATCTTCTACTAGCGCTCTCCCCTGTTCCTCATGTCCATATATGTAAGGCTTCCCACACACAAGCAGGTTCGGTCCGTGAGATACGGACCGTATGTTGGCAGTATTTCCGTGAGCGAACACACTGCAGGGACCCGGGCTCCTAGGATCATAGTTATGTATGATGCCAGGAGTCCCTGCCTCGCGGCGGGAAAACTGTCCTGTACTGTAATCACATTTTCAGTACGGGACAGCAGTCACGTGGGGAGGCAGGGATACCTAGCATCATACATAACTATGACACTAGGAGCCCGGCTCCCTGCACTGTGTTCAGTCCGGGAAATGCGGCCGACATACGGTCTGTATATCACGGACCGAACACGCTCGTCTGTTGGAAGCCTAAGGCTTCGTTCACATTTCCGTCAGGGGTTCCGTTCATGGGTTTCGTCTGACTTTTCTGGGAGTAGCTGCAGTAAAGTGCTTCCAGAGCCAAAACTTGGATTAGTACTTTTGTCTCCCTGGAGCTCAGCACCACATTTGTTTCTGACTATTGGATTTCTCTAGAATTGAGCCTATGTCAGATTGTGTTAGCTTAGCTATTCATATCGCTTGAACAGCGCATGAGCAGTAGATAGAACAGCGGACTTTCCCTTTCAGTTCTTTGGCTCACAGCCTGACACTGGGCAGCGCACTCTCCGTAATTACTGGAGGGAAGAGTGTCGTTTCCCAAGCTGCTCTCACTATCTAGTGTTTTATGTTGCCAGATTTCCACAATAAATAATGTTACTGGTAAAAACATAAACATAAGTATCTGCTTTCGTTACCTAGTCTTCTATATTGCCAGATCGCTACAATCAATAAGGCCGCTGGCACCAAAATAAAATGCACCCAAAAGTATCTATTACTGGTAATTGAATAATAGACTTGTTGCTCATATATAAGAGAAACTATACAATACTGGGTAATGCAGTTACTTGCGTAATGGAATGATAGAGATATGTACTTAATGCATCACCCAGTTTAGGTCTGAACAACACAATCTGACACAGGCTCAATTCTAGAGCAATCCAATAGTCAGAAACAAATGTGGTGCTGTGCTCCAGGGAGACAAAAGTACTAATCCAAGTTTTGGCTCTGGAAGCACGTTACTGCAGCTACTCAATCCATGCACCTTTCCCTCTTTATTCCCATTTAACTATTCATTTTGTGGCATATATTAAATGGGATTTGAAAATTTTATAGGGTGTTCTTAATTGAGGGACCGCTCACCCTACCCCTGTTAGATATATAATACCTTTCTAAGCCAGTCTATTAATTTTATCCAGTGATCGTTTGATCCTAACGCTTCTTGTCCTTCTCTTCCTCATAATTTCCCCTTTCCCCCCTTTCTTTGTATTTAAAGTTATATTGGTGCTGTACATCAGGGCACATTTAGAAGCAAAAAACCTATAAGGCCTTATTCACACGAACATATATCACGTCCGTGATACGCGCGTGAAAATCACGCGCGTCGCACGGACCTATGTAAGTCAATGGAGCCGTTCAGACATGCCGTGATTTTCACGCAGTGTGTGTCCCCTGCGTAAAACTCACAACATGTCCTATACTTGAGCGCTTTTCACGCATCACGCACCCATTGAAGTCAATGGATGCGTGAAAATCGCGCACAGCACACGGAAGCACTTCCGTGTGTCACGCGCGATTCGCGCTATGGTTGTAAAAGAAATGAAGGAAAAAATAAAACCACCTCCTTCATTTCTGTTTCTAAACATAAAAACAGAGTGTCATAACGATGGCATATGCGCGAAAATCACGCAGCCACGCACCACATACTGATGACACACGGAAGTGCAACGCGCAAAAAACGTTCGTGTGAATAAGGCCTTAGAGGAATTTCTATTATTGTACATGTAAATATACTTAACCCCGCACAAAAACTATAACTAAACGTTTCCCTTGCATAACATCTACAGCCCCCTACCCTACACAAACGAACTACAAAGGTCTCTTCACACGTCGAGGTCAAATCCCATTTTTTCGCAACAGTTTTTGTAAAATTGCTTTATAACCATGCCATTTGCCATGATTTTGCGAATATCTCTGCAAAAAAACAAAAACGCAATATGACCGTAACCTGTGAATATATGCTTAATAAGTTCCCCCCCACATGACATTTACAGTGAAACCCACCGATCCCCACAAAACTATTTAAAGGCTACACCTTTTTTTTCAGAGTTGCAATTTTTGCGGCATAAGTGCTGAGATTATACCACAAAAGTCTCAAAACTCGGCTTTCTGTGGAGGGTTTTGTATCCCCATTGAATTCAATGGAGAAAAACCGCAACTGAAACTCAACAAAAATGCAGCATAAATTGACGTGCTGCGGAATTAAATTCTGCACTGCAGGTCAAGTTATTAACATTTACGCTGCGTTTTTTTTCCACAGCGTGGGCAGGAGATTTACAAAATCTCATGCACTTTACTGCTACTGTAAATGCTGTGGAATTTCCACACAGAATTCCGTTACAGAAATTCTGCATCAGAAAACCAAAAAATAGAACAACCCTAAGGCCTTATTCACACGGACGTGTCCGTTTTGCGCACGCAAAAACCTCTCCTTTTTGCGAGCGTAAAAGGTTCGTGTGTCATCAGCATATGGTGCGTGGCTGTGTGATTTTCGCGCAGCCGGCATTATTATGACACTCTGTTTTTATGTTTACAAATAGAAAAGCACGAGGTGCTTTTCTGTTTTCATTAATTTATTTTACTACAAGTGCTTCCGTGTGCCGTCCGCGATTTGCACGCACCCATTGACTTCAATGGGTGCGTGCTGCGCAAAACACGGGCAAGTATAGGACATGTCGTGAGTTTCACACAGCGAACATACGCTGCGTGAAATTTACTGACAGTCTGAACGGCCCCATTCACTAACATAGGTTCGTGTGAATAAGGCCTAAGTGTAATGGTACGTGTAATTTACTTTGAAAAAAACAAATAAGAACCAAACACGACCTTTGGCATGCAGTAAAAAGAAATATTTTTAATGAATGAACAAATGAAAATATACAAACAAGTATAAATAGAATAAAATCACAAGTGCAACCTACACACTAGAACAAAGAAAGAAAAAATTTTGGTGTAAGTGGTAGAAGTATAGATTGTGTCAAGGTCCTAAACGGGGATGCCAATGGGAACTGAAATCAGAGAATAAATATCATAGAAATAGTCAAGCATAGTACAACAGGCTATTAAAAATCTCACAGTGGAGACACACAATGATTAGCTTTATCAAATGTGAAAGTCAATAGCTAGAACAGAGCAACAATGTGTTGGTAAAATGGAAGAGTATAGACAATACCTGGAGATGCAACTAAATGGGAGCAGTGAAAAAATGGCCAGATAGGACCAGACCCACACCACCACCGCGCTCCCGACGCGCGTTTCGCCGTAACTTCATCCGAAATTCTGCAGCATTTACGCTACATGGGAACCCGGCCTTACCGATCACATCTAAGTTATCAACAATGATGTGATTGATAACTGCTTGATCCGACAGCTGTCACTGAACCCGTCAGTCAGGACGCAAAGCAGCTGTATCTCAAAAAGTAAAAATTATTTAAGAAAATGTAATTGCAAAGTTGCACCAAACACACTGATTCACATTTTTATTTAAAAGAAAAAAAAAGGTTTTAAAGGTTTACATAGCCTTTAAACAGAATCCCCTCACCCCACACATAACATTTAGGCCGCCGACAAAAGAGCGTGTTCGGTCCGTGATATACGGTCCGCATGTCGGCAGTATTTCCCAGACTGAAGAAAGTGCATTGAGCCGGGCTTCTAGCATCATAGTCATCTACACCGCGTTCCAAATTATTATGCAAATGTTATTTTTCGCTGATTTTCCTAAATAGTCGATGCAAATGACAGTCAATATAATCTTCAAGCCATCAACAGTTGGAGTATAATGCGAATTTTATTGAACAAATCTCCTAATGATAACAAATTTTTTTTAGAAGTAAAAAACTCAAAATGCACTGTTTCAAATTATTATGCACAACAGAGATCAAAACATTTTAAAGGTTGTAAAAAGAACTAAAATGGTCATTTGTTGAATTTGCAGCATCAGGAGGTCATATTTACAGAAATCAAAAGCTCTTTCAATCAAAAAAAAATTAACAGGCCAAGTTACATGTTAACATAGGACCCCTTCTTTGATATCACCTTCACAATTCTTGCATCCATTGAATTTGTGAGTATTTGGACAGTTTCTGCTTGAATATCTTTGCAGGATGTCAGAATAACCTCCCAGAGCTTCTGTTTTGATGTGAACTGCCTCCCACCCTCATAGATATTTTGCTTGAGGATGCTCCAAATGTTCTCAATAGGGTTGAGGTCAGGAGAACATGGGGGCCACACCATGAGTTTCTCTCCTTTTATGCCCATAGCAGCCAATGACACAGACGTATTCTTTGCAGCATGAGATGGTGCATTGTCATGCATGAAGATAATTTTGCTACGGAAGGCACGGTTTTTCTTTTTATACCACGGAAGAAAGTGGTCAGTCATAAACTCTACATACTTTGCAGAGGTCATTTTCACACCGTCTGGGACCCTAAAGGGGCATACCAGCTCTCTCCACAGGATTCCAGCCCAAAACATGACTCCGCCACCTCCTTGCTGACGTTGCAGCCTTGTTGGGACATGGTGGCCATTCACCAACCATCCACTACTCAATCCATCTGGACCATCCAGGTTTGCACAGCACTCATTAGTAAACAACACGGTTTGAAAATGAGTCTTCATGTATTTCTGAGCCCACTGCAACCGTTTCTGCTTGTGAGCATTGTTTAGGGGTGGCCGAATAATAGCTTTATGCACACTTGCAAACCTCTGGAGGATCCGTAGACCTTGAGGTTCGCGGGACTCCAGAGGCACGAGCGGCTTCAAATACCTGTTTGCTGCTTTGCAATGGCATTTTAGCAGCTGCTCTCCTAATCCTATTAATTTGTCTGGCAGAAACCTTCCTCATTATGCCTTTATCTGAACAAACCCGTCTGTGCTCTGAATCAGCCACAAATCTTTTCACAGTACGATGATCACGCTTAAGTTTTCTTGAAATATCCAATGTTTTCATACCTTGTCCAAGGTATTGCACTATTTCACGCTTTTCGGCAGCAGAGAGATCCTTTTTCTTTCCCATGTTGCTTGAAACCTGTGGCCTGCTTAATAATGTGGAACGTCCTTCTTAAGTAGTTTTCCTTTGATTGGGCACACCTGGCAAACTAATTATCACAGGTGTCTGAGATTGATTACATTGATCCAAAGAGCCCTAAGACACAATACCATCCATGAGTTTAATTGAAAAACTAATAATTAAATGTTTATGACACTTAAATCCAATGTGCATAATAATTTGGAACACGGTGTATGATGCTAGGTGTCCCTCCCTCTCTGGGGGAAAACTGTCCCGTACTGTAACCATGTTTTCAGTACAGGACAGTATTCCTGTGGAGAGGCAGTGAGACTTGGCGTCATACATAACTATGATGCTAGGAGCCCGGCTCCCTGCACTGTGTCTGGGGAAATATGTCCGACATGCGAACCTTATATCACGGACCAAACGTGGTCGTGTGAATTAGGCCTTAGGGTAAGTTCACATAAAGACTAAGGTTTTTTCGCAATGGCTTCGTTGTGAAAAATATGCAGCAAATACAGTAGCAGCAAAGTGGATGAGATAGAACACATCTCATCCTCATGCTGCGTAAATACTGAGCAGAAAAAAACGCTTAGAAATTGACCTGCGTTGCAGAATTTTATTCTGCAGCATGTCAATTGTATTTACGGAATTTCTGCTTATTTGTTGCGGATTTCCTCCATTGAATTCAATGGGAGGTAAAACCCGAAACAAATAGCAGTTGTTGCGTTTTTTTGCAGCGGGTTCGCATCGATTCCACTGCAAATAAATGAAACTCATAAAAAAAATCCTATACTTACCCAGAAGTCTGTGTTTCATCCTCCCTCCAGCGTGGCCTCCTGGGATGATGTTTGATGCCATGTGACTGCTGCAGCCAATCACAGACTGTAGCGGCGGTTTCCTGGGCTGAAACATCATGCTAGCAGGCCGGCTGAATGCAGCAGTTTGCACCACGGTTTGGTGTGGATTTTCGCCCGGGATTCCCTGTGTGCTTTTACGCAGCGTATCCACCCTGTTTGAACTCAGCTTAACAGTTAAGTTCCCCCTCCCCCAAGAAAACATAATAATGAATCTCTTCCCCCACACATAGCATTGACAGCCATGTCCCACCCTCCCCCACAAAAACGTTTTACACAAAATTCTCTCCCCAACATATAGCATTTACAGTTAAGTCCCCTCGCCCCCACAAAAAAACGTTTTACACTAAATCCCCTCCCCCAAATATAGCATTTACAGTTAAGTTCCCCCTTCCCCACAACAATGATTTGTAAGAATCCCCTCCCCCACACATAACATTACAATTTCTTACTCTTACCTGTCCTGGAGGAATCTTCTGCCTGGTACAAGTTGTAGGCAGCAGGGGAGGAGAGCGGTGTGTCACTGCTTCACTCCATCTCTTTCTGTTTCCTCCATCCTCCCTATCTGGTGGGCAGCTCCTTCCACACGTGACACGGAACTTCTGTTTCCTGCTCATGCAGCATCTTCCTCTCAGGGCCCCAGCTTAAGTTACTTCAGAGTGAAGAACGGCCCATTACATTGCAGCGTACATTCCTTTTTCCAAGTGACTAATGCTGGGGTCCCCAATTAAATGTTTAAAGTAGCGGGCGGGCCCCTTCTTTTCATCATTGTGACCGGGCCCCTGACTGCAGTACAAGCAGTACTGCCCTGATGGTGGCCCTGGTTGCCAATATAAACCACAATTCCTTTTGCAAAAAAATAAGCCCACAGACCAGTCTATTGACGGAAAAAAAAAGTTATGGTCCTGAAAGGGTTAATTAATTTCTAATGAAAAAACACCTGTGGGGTCAAAATGCTCACTACACCGCTTAAAATTACTTAAGAAGTGTAGTTTGCAAAATAGGGGTCACTACTTAAGGGTTTGTTTTACTATTTGACCTCAGAGCCCTGTAATTGTGGGTCCATGCTGTGAAAATCACCAAAATAGGCCTCAAATGCACATGGTGCTCTTCACTTCTTTCTCTGTTGTATGTCCAGGCAAATGATAAATGCCTTGAGGGGTGTAGTTTCCAAAATGGGGGTCACTACTTGGGGGCTTCCACTGTACTCTGGTACTTCAGGGGTTTCAATGTTGATATTCATTTTCACGGCCTTATTCTAATAAATTCTGCAAAAGACCTGTGGAGTCTAAATGCTCACTATACCTCTGGATAGATTTCTTAAGGAGTATCGTTTCGCAAATGGGGTCACTTTTCGGGTGTTACCACTGTTTTGGTCCCTCAGGGGCATTGCAAATGCGACATCACACCCAAAAATCATTCCAGCTAAATTTGAGCTCAAAAAGCCAGATAGCACTTCTTACCTTCTAAGCCCTGCCATGTGTCCAAACAGCAGTTTATCACCACATATGGGGTATTGCCATGCTCAGAAGAGTTTGCTTTACAAATGTTCAGGTGCTTTTTTCTATTGTGAAAATGGAAACATCTGAGCTAAAATGACATTATATTAGAAAAAACTTAGATTTAAATTTTCTAATTCTACTAAATTCAGCAAATAACCTGTGGGCTCAAAATGCTCACTGTACCCCTCAATAAATTCCTTGAGGGCTGTAGTTTCCCAAATGTGGTCACTTTGGAGGGTTTCCACTGTTTTGGTCCCTCACGGAATTTGCAAATGCAACATGGCACCCAAAAACCCTTCCAGCAAAACTTGAGTTCCAATGGTGCTCCTTCCCTTCTGAGCCATGCCCTGTGTCCAAACAGCAGTTTATTATCACATATGGGGTATTGCCGTAATTGGGAGAAATTGCTTTTCAAATGTTGGGGTGCTTTTTCTCCTTTATGCCTTGTAAAAATTGATAATTTCTATGTTTTATTGAAAAAAATTTAGATTTTAATTTTCACGGTCTAATTCCACTAAATTCAGCAAAAACCTTGTGAGTTCTAAGCTCGTTCTAGAAAAATAAAAGAATGTTCAAAAAACTATGCCAACATAAATTAGACATATGGTAAATGTTAACTAGTAACTATTTTGTGTGGTATTACTATTTGATTTACAGGCAGGAAATACAAAGAAGAACCGCACCACCAAAAATAAGAATCACCTTTGTAAAGGTTTTGTGTGTGCAAGCCTCCAGACCACGAACAACAGTCCAAAAATTTAGGAATTAAAAAAATAGGCAGCACTCCATAATTTACAGGCAGATACAGTTTGATTTCGAAAAATGCTAATTCTTGAAAATTTCCTCAAAATTTTTGTGTTTTTCTCAAATAAATACTGAATTTATCAACCAAATTTTTCCACTAACAAAGTACAATATGTGAAAACAACCTCAGTATCGCTTGTATAGGTATAAGAATTCCAATGTTATTACCACATAAAGTAACACGTCAGATTTGAAAAAATCGGCTGTGTCCACAATGCCAAAAAACTGTTGAAATTTTTTATTTTTATTTTTATTTATTTGATGTGTTTTAAGTTATGGGCTTATTTTTTTAAAACTATTTGAATGTGTTCCCTAATGTAACTATTTATTTCTGTTTTTACTTTTGTGGGGGCAGCCATCTTTATTAGTAGCTGTGTATGTGTCTCTGCACGACACTTACATAGTCATTTGAACTGTCCATTTATAAGAAATTGATGGCCTATCCTCAGGATAGGCCATCAATATCTGATCGGTCGGGGTGCGACTTCCGGCACCCCCACCGATCAGCTGTTTTGAAGGGATCGCAGAACTTGTACGAATGCTGCTTCCCCTTCATTTCAACCTGCTGGTACTGTGAATTGCCGACACACTTGTAGCGGTGGTTCACAGTATTACAGTCTTCTCCCATTCACTTATAATCTTCTCATTTTCTATAAGGCTTCATTCAGACGAACGGGAATTACGTTCGTGCAACGCGCGTGATTTTCACACGCGTCACACGGACCTATATTAGTCTATGGGGCCGTGCGGACATGTGCGTGATTTTTACTCAGCGTGAGTCCGCTGAAAAAAAGTCACGACATGTCCGTTCTTTCGGCGTTTTGCGCGAATCACGCACCCATTGAAGTCAATGGGTGCGTGAAAACCATGCATGCCGCACGGAAGCACTTCCGTGCGAACTGCGTGATTCGCGCAACAGCTGTCAAAAGGATGAATGTAAACAGAAAAGCACCACGTGCTTTTCTGTTTACAAACATCCAAATGGCGTGTCATAATGATGGCGGCTGCGCGAAAAGCATGTAGCCGCGTATCATATGCTGCTGCCACACGGAGCTGTTAAGTGGTTTTTGCGCACGCAAAACGCCGCGTTTTTGCGTGCGCAAAAACGCCACACTCGTGTGAACCCAGCCTAATACTGTGGAAACCCCGCTACAAGCTTGTCGGCTATTCACAGTATAAGAGTTCACTGACCTCTAGTTTTTATTGAGGCGCAGGGGACAAGACCGAAGTCTGCTGTAGGTGAGTATAAGTATTTTCATACTACTATTTTTTATTTTTTTTGCAGGTTCGACTGGACCATTTGGACTACGTTGTAGATTTGTTGAACTACTTTGATAATTGACGTTATTTAAAAAAAAAAAAAATGGTGAAAGAGGGATGTGTGGGGGAGTTTTTACTTCAATAAAAAATGTTTTCTGACGTCTGTGTTTTTTAATACTTAATTAGCGCCTTTGTAATGGCAGTTATTTGTTTGACGACATCCATTACTAAAGTGGGGCCTAGTGTTAGCCAGTAAAAAGGATAGAACTAACCCCCCATTATTACCCCAGTACCCACCAGGGGTGCCAAGAAGAGCCTGGTACGATCCAATATTCGACCATCTGAAGTCAAGGCCGGGCACTGGGGCGGCCGCAGGCTGCTATTATTAGGCCTGGAAGGGCCAAACACCGTGGCCCTTTCCACCATGGTAATGCTAGCCTGCTGCTGCTATGTTGTATCTGGTTACGTTTTTGTTTTTATAAAATCAATAAATAATTGAATATAGTAGTCCAACGAATCTACGACGTAGTTTAAATGGTCCAGCGGAACCTGCAAAAAAATTAAGTTAGTAGTATGAAGAATAAAAAAAACTATTACTAACCTACAGCAGTCTTCTGTCTTCTCCCCTGAGCTGAAATAGAAACTAGTCAATGAAAAATAATTCCCCTTTTTGTATCTCTGCTACCTGTCAACTGAAAAGTCAACCACCACAGTGAAAAACGTCTAATTCCTAGATGACTCCGTGTGGTACATCGCCATAGGGAAACATTTTTCCCTCCAGCGGATGATTTTCTGTTGACATTATTTTTACATATCATGTCTAATTACTAGTTTACGCCTTCATTGTACTCCACCATGGGGAAACATAATTTTTCTGTCGACAGGAAAAATCAGCTGCCTGAAGGGAAGAATGTTTCCCCATGGTGGAGTACAATGAAAGCGTCAACTAGTAATTAGACATGAAAGATAAAAATAATTCCCCATCTTGTAACTCTGCTACTTGTCAACTGAAAAGTCAATGGACAAATGTTACCTCGTCATGTCTAATTCACAGGTGTTTCTTTGTGGTACTCCGCCATGGGGAAATATATTTCCCTGTGGCAGATGGTATTTTAGCTGACAGCTAGCAGAGTTACATAATGGAGAATTATATTTCCCTGTCATGTCTAATTACTAGGTGACGCTTCATTGTACTTCTCCATGGGGAAACATTTTTCCCTCTGGTGGATGATCTTTCGATTGACAGGTAGCAGAGTTACACAATACGGAAAAAAAAATCCCCATCAAGTAACTCTGCTACCTGTCATATGAAAAGTCATCCACCAGAGGGAAAACTGTTTCCCCATGGAGGGGTTTAATGAAAGCATCACCTGGTAATTATACATGACAGGGAAAAATAATTCCCCATCAAGTAAGGCTGGGTTCACACGACCTATTTTCAGACGTAAACGAGGCGTATAATGCCTAGTTTTACGTCTGAAAATAGGGCTACAATATGTCGGCAAACATCTGCCCATTCATTTGAATGGGTTTGCCGACGTACTGTGCAGACGACCTGTAATTTACGCGTCGTCGTTTGACAGCTGTCAAACGACGACGTGTAAATTGACTGCCTCGGCAAAGAAGTGCAGGACACTTCTTTGCTACGTAATTTGAGCCGTTCTTCATTGAACTCAATGAAGCACAGCTCAAGATTTACGAGCGTCACAGATGCCTCGCATAATACGAGGAGGAGCTTTTACGTCTGAAACGACGCAGCTGTTTTCTCCTGAAAACAGTTTGTCTTTTCACACGTAAAAGCCTCTCATCGTGTGCACATACCCTAACTCTACTACCTGTCAACTGAAAAGTCCTTCACCACAGGGTCTTCCTCTTGACTTTCATCATTCTTAGCCTTTTGGTGTGTCCAGTAGCTGCTGCTGTCATGATCAGCACGTCCTACCATTGTACAGTCAGTCACTCATAAAATAGCGCTGCAAAGTACTAGGCAATTTGAAGACACCTCCTCCTGGCTTGCTGCCAAAAACAGGGAGGGGTGGTGAGTGTGGTCACTAGTAGGGAGAGTTTCCCTCCCACATTTAAAGCAACCATGAGTCAGGTTGCTTTGCCTGATTGACCTTGCTGTAATTCTGGGAAGTGCTCCCTCGGTGGCCAACATAGGGAAACATGTCAAATTATTGTAAAAAAAAATACACAAAAAAAACCTGAAAAAATATAATAAAAACAAAGAACTAAATAAAATAATAATTTGCGATATTCCCTTTAATTTCCATTTTGTTGGCTGCTGTCTTCCTTTGTCGGCAGCAGAACGTGGCAGGCAGAGAGCATAATTGGCCTACTCCCAAACAAAATTGAGACTGACTGATACTGTGAATCTCATTGGGCCTTTGCATAGATGGAACACTGCGCATGTCACAATCCAAATCCTCAGCAGCCAGATGTCATGACACCACACACACACACTATATGGCAGGTGATCTGTCCTGTAGCAGGGGAAAGGGTGAACGGTGGGAACGCATAATTGGCCGAAGGTAGTTGAATGAGCATGGCCAGAAAGGCGATTTTATGCAGATTTAATTCCTCTTTGTAGAGCATTGTGGTGACTGAAAAAGAGTAAAGCCATGTCTCTCGCCATGAAGGCTTGCAGCAAGACCCAGAGCGTGCCTAGAAGTAGCCGCCACCGTCTTAAAAAGTAGAAAGTGGTGACGACCGGCCACGTTGTGCAGCGTTTTCAGGTTATCGCTTTTTACTTTGCACGTGTGCTTAAAATGACTAATTGTAAGGCACAGTTCACACAGAGATTTTTGGCATTGATTTTGACGCGGAAAAAAAGGCATTAAAGTCGGCGCCAAAAAACATCCAAAAGGGAGGCGTTTTTTTCGGTGTGGGCTTTTAGTTGCTTGTGGTAAAAAAAAAGTGGTTCCGCCCTGACCTCTTATTGAAATCAATGGGAGGCAGAGGAAGCGTTTTTTGCCTGCGGCGCTCAATGGGTGAAAGATGACACGAAAATCATGGCAAAAAAATCATAGTTGCCAGCATTTGAAAATTTTTCCATGGACACTTAGGGTGTGGCCTCTTTGGTGGGTGTGTCTTATGGGGCGCGGCTTATCGGACGGGACATTGCTTTCCAGAATTTTTGCATACAAATACACGAACAAAAAATTCTGGTTTTCCAGTTGTATACAGGCAGGTGATGTCTCACTTTATCACTAGGGCTAAGCAATATGTGCTGACCACTACTGGTAGTGTAAAAACCAGCGTAGATAGTTCCACACTCAGTGCCCCTTATAGATGGTGCTCCACACTGCACTCAGTAGATAATGCCACATGGCCCCCCTGTAGATATTGCCACACACTGCTCCTTGTAGTTATTTCCACACACTGCTTCCTGTAAATAATTCCACAGTGCTCCTGTAGATAGTGCCACTTGGCTCTCCTGTAGATAGTACCACACTGCTCTTTGTAGATAGTGGCACACAGCTGTGCCACAGTGCCCTCTGTAGATAATAGCACAGTACCCTCTGTAGATAGTGCCACACAGCTTCCTTGTAGATAGTGCCACACAGCCCCCTTGTAGATAGTGCCACACATCCCCTGTAGATAGTGCCACACGGCCCCCTGTAGATAGTGCCATACAGCCCCCTGTAGATAGAGCCACACAGCCCCCTGTAGATAGAGCCACACAGCCCTCCCTCTAGATGATGCCACACAGCACCCCGTACATGATGCCACACAGCCTTCCTGTAGATGATGCCACACAGTCTCCCTGTAGATGCCACGCTTTGGCCGGGGATTCCTCTGCTGTAGGAGCCCCTGACGCCACTGTCCATAGACAGTGACATCAGAGGATCCTCCCGGACCGGAATGTGATGTCAGGGGCAACCCCAGAGAAGGAGTCCCGGACAGAGCGCTACTTGCACTCTGCCTGGGACTCCAGCTCTGCTCCTGACATCATGGTCCATATATGTACAGTGATGTCAGGGGCTCCCCCAGCCGGAGTCCCAGAGCAGATCTGCTTCTAGCACTCTGCCTGGGATTCCTGCTCTGCTTCTGACCTGACATCACTGCCCATATATGGACAGTGATGTCAGGTGTTTCCCCAGTAGAAGTCCCAGAGCAGAGCCGCTTCTAGCACTCTGCCTGGGACTCCTGTTCTTCTCCTGACATACTGTCCATATATGGACAGTGATTTATGGGGCTTCACCAGAGCAGGAATCTCGGAGCAGAGCGCTAGTATAGTCTCTGCTCTGGGACTCCTTCTCTGGGGAAGCCCCTGACATCACTGCTCATATATTGACAGTGAAGTCAGGGGCTCCGTCTATGAGCGGAATCCGAGACAGAGCATCGGCAATGCTCTGGCCGGGGATTCCGCTGCAAGAGATGCCCTGCCCTGACGTCACTGGCCTTATATGGACAGTGAAGTCCGGGGTTCCGTCTATGAGCGGTATCCGAGGCAGCGCATCTGCAATGCTTTGGCCAGGGATTCCACTGCAGGAGGTGCCCTGCCCTGACGTCACTGGCCTTATATGGACAGTGAAGTCAGGGGCTCCGACTATGAGCAGAATCCCCGGCCAGGGCATCGGCGGCCGAGGATTCCGGCGCTCCAGGAGGAGTGAATGACAAAGCAGGAAGCGGATAGTTTCCTGCTCTGCCATAGTATTCAATTGCATCTGTGTCCTGAGGACGCAGATACAATTGAATGTAGCAGTTGCCGGGACAAGTCCCGGGGACAGTAATTTGCCTGGACCGTCTCTATAAATTCGGGACAGTCATGGCAAATTCGGGACTGCTGGCAAGTATGGAAATTGCAGGCAGGTCAAAATTTGCCTCAAAATTCTTGAAGGAATTTTGGGACCGATTTTTCTGCCTACAAAAGAAACTCAGTGTGAACATGGCCTAATAAAGCATTTACAACCTGTTTATTATATGTTATATCCTCTCCCAGGTAACAAGCTGCACCTGAGCTGACCACTTATTGATGCACCTGAGTGGAGAGGTGTTTAAAATGAAAAGCAGTTGCTGCCAAAATGACACTGTGGCCTTGATACATGGAATGTCCCTCCCTTCCCTGAATTTAAAAACCATGCTCACCCACTTTGCAATAAATGCTTGCCCACAAAGACACAGTTACTATTACTATGTTACCTAGACACAACGCAAACTGTGAAAGAAGATGTCAGAAATGCTTGTGGCTGCTGAATTTCCATTTTGTAGACTGCTGTCTCCCTCTTGTGGGCAGCAGAAGGCGGCAGACAAGGAGCACAAGTGGCCTGTTCCCAAAGAAAATGGAGGCTGACTGATACTGTGAGGTTCATTAGGCCTTTGCATAGATAGAACACTGCGCGTGTCACAATCCAAACCCTCAGCAGCCAGAGGTCTTGACCTAATAAAGGGACCTCAGACAGCCACAGACACGCGCACAGTAAGAATTGCAAGTCAGGTAGGCAGCAGTATATGCATACCTCCCAACTTTCAAGTATCACAAAGAGGGCGCCAATTTTTTTTCTTTTGAGCCACGCTTCTAATCCCACCCAATCCCCGCCTACACACACACCCGATTCAAAGCACACAGTATCATGCTCCGATAGTGCCTCCCACACAGTATAATACCAAATAGCTGCCCCTACACAGTAGAATACCCTCTAGCTGCCACCATACAGTAAATGCCCCCATAGCTGCCACCATACAGTATAATGCCCCATAGATGCACCCATACAGTATAAAGCCAACACAGATGCCCCCATACAGTATAATGCCCACACATATTCTCCCATGTAGTATAATGCCCATACAGATGCCCCCATGCAGTATAATGGCCAAACAAATTCCCCCATACAGCATACTGCCCCATAGCTTGCCCATGCAGCATAATGCCCCCATAGCTGCCCCCATACAGTATAATGCCCCCTTAGTTGCCCCTAGTTCCAGTGCCCTTGCAGATAGTGACACAGTGCCCCTGTAGGTAGTGCCACAGTATATTGCCCTCTTGCTGCCACCATACAGTATAATGCCCCCATACAGTATAAGGCCAGCACAAATGCCCCCATACAGTGTAATGCCCACATAGATTCTCCCAAGCTGTATAATGGCTACACAGATGCCCCCCATGCAGTATAATGCCCAAATTCCCCCATACAGCATAATGCCCCATAGCTGCCCCATGCATCATAATGCCCACATAGCTGCCTCATACAGTAAAATGCCCATACAGATGCCCCTATACAGTATAATGCCCCCATAGCTGTCCCATACAGTATAATGCCCCATAACTGCCCCATACAGTATAAAGCCCCATCAGCTCCCTACTTCAGAATTAGTTCAGAGCGGAGGGAGCTCCTCCGCTCGCTGAAGACTCCCCGGACACAGCGCTACTTTAAGCGCTGTGCTCGTGGAAGCCCTTGACGGGACTGTGCATATATGGTCAGTGACGTCAGTGGCTAATCCTTGAGCGGAATCCCCGTTGCCAACTCTGGCCGGGGATTCCGCTCATAAATGGACAGTACCGTCAATGGCTTCCCTGAGCACAGCGCTTAAAGTAGCGCTGTATCCGGGGAGTCTTCGGCGAGCGGAGGAGCTCCCTCTCACCCTCCGCTATGAACTATCAGCTGTAGGCTATACGCTATGAGCTGTAGGGGCCCCTGACGTCAATGTCCATAGACAGTGACATCAGAGGATCCTCCCAGACCAGAATGTGATGTCAGGGGCAACCCCAGAGCAGGCGTCCCGGACAGAGCGCTACTTGCACTCTGCCTGGGACTCCAGCTCTGCTCCTGACATCACTGTCCATATATGTACAGAGATGTCAGGGGCTCCCCCAGCCAGAGTCCCAGAGCAGATCCGCTTCTAGCACTCTGCCTGGGACTCCTGCTCTGCTTCTGACCTGACATCACTGCCCATATATGGACAGTGATGTCAGGTGCTTCCCCATCCGAAGTCCCGGAGCAGAGCCGCTTCTAGCACTCTGCCTGGGACTCCTGTTCTGCTCCTGACATACTGTCCATATATGGACAGTGATGTCAGGGGCTTCCACAGAGCTGGAGTCTCGGAGCAGAGTGCTAGTATAGTCTCTGCTCTGGGACTCCTTCTCTGGGGAAGCCCCTGACATCACTGTCCATGTATGGACAGTGAAGTCAGGGGCTCCGTCTATGAGCGGAATCCGAGACAGAGCATCGACAATGCTCTGGCCGGGGATTCCGCTGCAGGAGATGCATTGCCCTGATGTCACTGGCCTTATATGGACAGTGAAGTCAGGGGCTCCGTCTATGAACGGAATCCGAGGCAGCGCATCAGCAATGCTCTGGCCAGGGGTTCCGCTGAAGGAGGTGCCCCTGCCCTGACGTCACTGGCCTTATATGGACAGTGAAGTCAGGGGCTCTGACTATGAGCAGAATCCCCGGCCAGGGCATCGGCAACGCTTTGGCCAAGGATTCCGGCGCTCCCGGAGGAGTGAATGGCAGAGCAGGAAGCGGATAGTTTCCTGCTCTGCCATAGTATTCAATTGTATCTGTGTCCTGAGGAAACAGATACAATTGAATGTAGCAGTTGCCGGGACAGTAATTTGCCGGGACTGTCTCTGTAAGTTCGGGACAGCCATGGCAAATTCGGGACTGCTGGCAAGTATGAAAATTGCAGGCAGGTCAAAATTTGCCTCAAAATTCTTTAAGGAATTTTGAGACCGATTTTTCTGCCTACAAAAAAACTCAGTGTGAACATGGCCTAATAAAGCATTTGCAACCTGTTTATTATATGTTATGTCCTCTCCCAGGTAACAAGCTGCAAAGGGCTTTATGATGTACTGTGCCGACAACCTGTCATTTAACGCGTAGCTGTCAAAAGACGGCGCGTAAAAATACAGCCTCGTCAAAAGAAGTGCAGGACACTTCTTGGGACGTAATTGGAGCAGTTTTTCATTGACTCCAATGAAGAACAGCTCCAAATTACGTCCGTAAAAGACGCCCCGTACAACGCGAGTACCAGCAATTACGTCTGAAAATCAGGAGCTGTTTTCTCCTGAAAACAGCTCCGTAATTTCAGACGTAATTGCAGTTATCATGTGCACATACCCTTACTATTACTATGTTACCTGGACACATAGCAAACTGTGAAAGAAGTCAGAAATGCTTGTGGCTGCTGAATTTCCATTTTGTAGACTGCTGTCTCCCTCTTGTGGGCAGTAGAAGGCGGCAGACAAGGAGCACAAGTGGCCTGCTCCCAAACAAAAATGAAGACTGACCAATACTGTGAGGCTCATTAGGCCTTTGCATAGATAGAACACTGCGCGTGTCACAATCCAAACCCTCAGCAGCCAGAGGTCTTGACCTAATAAAGGGAACTCAGACAACCACAGACACGCGCACAGTAAGGGTATGTGCACACACACTAATTACGTCCGTGATTAACGGACGTATTTCGGCCGCAAGTACCGGACCGAACTCAGTGCAGGGAGCCGGGCTCCTATCATCATACTTATGTACGATGCTAGGAGTCCCTGCCTTGCTGCAGGACAACTGTCCCGTACTGAAAACATGATTACAGTACAGGACAGTTGTCCTGCAGCGAGGCAGGGACTCCTAGCATCTTACATAAGTATGATGCTAGGAGCCCGGCTCCCTGCAGTGTGTTCGGTCCGGGACTTGCGGCCGAAATACGTCCGTCAATTACGGACGTAATTAGTGTGTGTGCACATACCCTAAGAATTGCAAGTCAGGTAGACAGCAGTATACCTCCCAACTTTCAAGTATCACAAAGAGGGCGCCAATTTTTTTTCTTTTAACCCCTTCCCTCTTTGGCCACTTTTGACCTTACTGACAGAGCCTCATTTTTCAAATCTGACATGTTTCAATTTATGTGGTAATAACTCCGGAATGCTTATACCTATCCAAGCGATTCTGAGACTGTTTTCTCGTGACACATTGGACTTTATGTTACTGGCAAAATTTGCCCAATACATTCAGTATTTAATTGTGAAAAACACCAAAATTTGGCGAAAAATTGCAAAAATTAGCATTTTTCTCAATTTAAATGTTTCTGCTTGTAAGACAAATAGTTACACCACACAAAATTGTTGCTAATTAACATCCCCCATATGTCTACTTTAGTTTGGCATCGTTTTTTGAACATCCTTCTTTTTTTCTAGGAAGTTACAAGGCTTAGAACTTTAGCAGCAATTTCTCACATTTTCAAGAAAATTTAAAAATGCTATTTTTACAGGGGGCAGTTCAGTTGTGAAGTGGCTTTGAGGTCCTTAGATATTAGAAACCCCCAATAAGTCACCCCATTTTAAAAACTGCACCCCTCAAAGTATTCAAAAAAGCATTTAGAAAGTTTCTTAACCCTTTAGACATTGCGCAGGAATTAAGGCAAAGTAGAGGTGAAATTTACAAAGTTCATTATATTTTTCCAGAAATTCATTTTGAATCCATTTTTTTCGTACCACAGAAGGTTTTACCAGAGAAATGCAACTCAATATTTATTGCCCAGGTTCTGCAGTTTTAGGAAATATCCCACATGTGGCTCTAGTGTGCTACTGGACTGAAGCACAGGCCTCCAAAGCAAAAGTAGCACCTAGTGGATTTTGGGCCTCCTTTTTATTAGAATATATTTTAGGTACCATGTCAGCTTTGAAGAGGTCTTGTGGAACTAAAACAGTGGAAGCCCCCCAAAAGTGACCCCATTTTGGAAACTACACCCCTCGAGGAATTTATTTAGGGGTGTAGCAAGCATTTTGACCGGCCAGTTTTTTTGCTAAAATTTTTGGAACTAGGCCATGAAAATGAAAATCTAAATTTTTTCAAATAAAATGTAGGTTTAGCTATTTTTTTTTTCATTTCCACAAGGACTAAAGGAAAAAAATCACCATAAAATTTGTAAAGCAATTTCTCCCGAGTAAAACAATACCCCACATGTGGTAATAAACGGCTGTTTGGACACACGGCAGGGCTTAGAAGGGAAAGAGCGCCATTTGGCTTTTGGAACTCAAATTTAGCAGGAATGGTTTGCGGAGGCCATGTCGCATCTGCAAAGCCCCTGAGGGGACAAAACAGTGGAAAACCCCAAAAAGTGACCCCATTTTGGAAACTATACCCCTTGAGGAAATTATCTAGGGGTATAGTGAGCATTTTGACCCCACAGGTTTTTTGCAGACATTTTTGGAAGTGGGCTGTGAAAATGAAAATCTAAATTTTTTCAAATAAAATGTAGGTTTAGCTAATTTTTTTCATTTCCACAAGGACTAAAGGAGAAAAAACACCATAAAATTTGTAAAGACATTTCTCCCGAGTAAAACAATACCCCACATGTGGTGATAAACATCTGTTTGGACACACGGTAGGGCTCAGAATGAAAGGAGCACCATTTGGATTTTGGAATGGTTTCTGGGCGCCATGTCACATTTGCTGAGCCCTTGTAGTACTAGTACAGTGGAAACACCCCAAAAGAGACTCCATTTGGAAAACTGCACCCCCTGAGGAATCATCTAGGAGTATAGTGAAAATGTTGATCCCAAAGGTTTTTTGCTGAATTAATTAGAATTAAGCCATGAAAATGAAAAATATATATTTTTTCCAACAAGATGTAGTTTTAGATCAACATTTTTCATTCTTACAAGGAATAGAGAAGAAAAAGCACGCCAACATTTGTAAAGAAATTTCTCCCGAGTACAGTAACACCCCATATGTGGTTATAATCAGCTGTTTATATGTATGGGAGCATTCAGAAGAAAAGGAGCGGTATTTATCTTTTGGAGCGTAGGTTTTGCTGGAATGGTTTGCGGACGCCATGTTGCATTTGCAAAACCACTGATGTACCAAACAAAGGGGTGTAGTGAGAATTTAGACTCCACAGGTGTTTTTCAGAAATGAATACGCAGTGGATGGTGCAAAGTGAAAATTGCAATTTTTCCACTGATATGCCTATTCACCGCACAATATGTTGTGCCCCTAGTGAATCTTACCCCATAAATTGTTAAGCGCGTTCTCTCGGGTATGGTAATGCCTTACTTGTGGCCATAAATTGCTGTTTGGGCACACTGTAGGGCTAAGACGGGAAAGACCGCCATTTTGAGCATGGATTTTGCTTGGTAGTAGTTCTGTTTGGGGTATTGCTGGTATTTCAGTTTATAATGTGGTGGCATATGTAATCTGTGCGGAATACATCAGGGTATATGTAATCTGTCGGAGTACATCAGGGTATAATAAGAGGGTATAATAATGGGGTAAATAATACAAATATCCATAGATGTGTGTTACGATGTGAAGCGATCCGTTATGCACAGGCCGGTATCACACTGATAAACGGTTTTCTTTCTTATCCCCCTTTGGTAACCCTCTGCACGTTTTGGGGACTTTTTCTCCTTCGTAGTTTGGGAAATATTGCTGGGAAAGTTTTGCGCTGGTATAATACGGGCGCCATCGCTTCCAGCGGATGTGCGATGTCCCTTCCCTTTCCTAGTTCCTAAATACTAGGGCCCTGAAACTGAAGGAATGTTCCCCTCCGGCCTGTGCATTGAGATGTTTTTCATCACCGCATTACTATTGCCATAACATTTTTATTTTTCAGTTGATTGAGCGGTGTGCGGGCTTGTTTTTTGCGAGACGAGCTGTAGATTTTATTGGTACCATTTTAGAACACATACGACTTTTTGATCACTTTTTATTTCATTTTTTGGTAAAGGAAATTACCAAAAACAAGCAATTCTGGAATAGTTTTTTATTGGGTTTTTTTTCGGCATCCACAGTGCGCCCTAAATTACATGTTAACTTTATTCTGCGGGTCGATACGATTACGGTGATACCAAATTTATATCGTTTTTTTATGTATTGCAGCTTTTGCACAATAAAATCACTTTTTTTATAAAACAATTTGTTTTCTGTGTCGCCATATTCTAAGACCCATAACTTTTTTATTTTTGCGTGCACAAAGCAGTGTCAGAAATTATTTTTTGCGGAACGGATTGCCGTTTTTATTAGTACTATTTTGGAGTAAATGTGACTTTTTGATCACTTTTTATAGCATTTTTTGGAAGGAGATGTGACCTAAAAACAAAGATTCTGGCGCTGTTTTTCATGTTTTTTTTTTTTACAGCGTTCACCGTGCGGGATAAATGACATAATTATTTTGTCGTTTGGGTCGTTACGGACGCGGCGATACCAATTATGTATAGTTTTTTTTTAATTTTTACGGTTTTTCCCATAATAAAAGACTTACTATGGGAAAAAAGTCAGTTTAGCTTTATTTTTATTTGAAACGTGTGTGTTTTTATTGTTTTACCAAATTTTTATTAACTTTTTTACTTTTTTGACTTGTCCCACTAGGGGACTTGAGGGCCTGATGCCCCGATCGCTACTCTAATACACTGCACTACATACGTAGTGCAGTGTATTAGCGCTGTCAGTTATTCACTGACAGCAAGCCTATGAGGACGCGCCGCAGGCGGGTCCTCATCGGCTCCCGTACAAGGCAGACTCGGACGCCATTTTCTGGCGTCCGATTACCACAGCAACCCAGCGATTGCGTCACTGGGTTGCCGGTCGGGTTACAACCTATCAGATGCTGTGCTCTACTAAGCCGGATCGGAGAATAGCTCCGGTCCTGGCAGTTACAGGAGGGTGCCAGCTGTATAATACAGCTGTCACCCCGCGGTGATGGTGCCGGCTCTGCTCCTGAGCCCGCACCATCACCGGCAGCGCCGTATATATACGGCGGATGTCGGGAAGGGGTTAAAGGCATATCTGAGAGGGTGCTTGAGATCCTCTATATCCTATGTTAAACGCTGTTCAGCCAGACAAGAAGTGAATTTAGCACAACAACGCAGGGAATTAGAGGATACTTTTGTGCGGGACCCTACCCAGGTTAATAGAGAAGCTTGGCTGGCAGCGGGTAGGCAATATTTGCTTCTTGTCAAGGAGAAGGCAGCGAGAAGGATATTTTTCTCCAAACAATCTTTTTTTGAGCACGGTAATCAGTCAAGTAAGTTGCTGGCACAAATAGCGAAACAAAATACCATGTCTCCCCCAGTGTTACGCATTTCCCAACCAAATGAGGGTACGGCTACTACGCCGTTAGACATACTGAACAGATTCGCAGATTTTTATGGAGAGCTCTACACTTCGCAGGCACAGTACCCTATGGAGGAATTGAACACCTATTTAGAGGGGGCAAAATTTCCAGTGTTGTCAGAGGAGAATAGAGTAAAGTTAGAGGCCCCTTTCTCGTTACAGGAGATTGAAGAATGCTTATCTTCCATGACAAAAGGGAAGGCGTCAGGTCCGGATGGACTCCCCCTAGAGGTGTATATTAAATATGCGGAAGTTCTAACACCCCAGTTGTTAAATGTATTTGAGGACGCCTTTCAGAGGGGTGAGCTACCTGACTCGCTGAAAGATGCCACTATAGTAGTTATTTTGAAACCAGGGAAAAGTTCAGAGGAATGTGGGTCGTACCGCCCGATATCCCTACTCAATGTGGATTATAAAATTCTAACCAAAGTCTTAGCTAATAGACTCAGCGGCGCTATCACAGACATTATTCACCCGGATCAATCCGGTTTTATCCCAGGCAAATCGACATCGGATAATATCCGCAGAGCTCAGGTGGTGACTCAAATAGGGTGGTGGGAGCAGCAGGATTGGGCGTTGGCCTCGTTGGATGCGGCTAAGGCGTTTGATTCAGTGGAGTGGCCTTTTCTATTTGAGGTCCTCCGCAGATTTGGATTTGGCGAGAGCTTCCTTAAGTGGATTAAAATCCTGTATAAAGATCCCAGAGCATCAGTGGTGGTCAATGGGATTTTGTCCCCCTCCTTCCGTCTCCATAGAGGCACGAGGCAGGGATGTCCCCTGTCCCCCCTTCTGTTTGCGGTGGCTATCGAGCCCCTGGCTATCCGCATCCGTCAGGACGCGGCTTTTCAGGGTATCCGCATAGGACCACGGAAGGATCGGATCGGTCTCTATGCTGATGACATGATTTTGTATATGGCTAATCCAAACGCCTCCTTACCTAGAGCAATGATGATACTGGAAGAGTTTGGGCGGTTGTCGGGCCTATATATTAATTGGAGTAAGTCATTTCTTATGCCCCTTAGGACTGATAACTGTGGGTGGGACACGGATTTTCAGGGCCTGCAGGTGGTCTCCTGTTTTAAATACTTAGGGGCCCTCATAGTCAGGGATAGTGTCACTTCATATGACCTTAATATATACCCCCTATTGACATATCTGAGAGATAAATTTGCTATTTGGAAGGCGCTCCCTATATCGACTGCAGGTAGAATAAACTTAATTAAAATGATAGTGCTGCCCAAAATTTTATATCTCCTAGCACACGCGGATTCCCTGGTTCCTAAACGCTTTTTCAACCTGGTGGGCTCTTTATTTTCCTCCTTTGTATGGGGGGGGCGAGTCGCCCCAAGCTTAAACTTAGCACACTCCAACGCCCCAAGGAACAGGCTGGGGCCGCTCTACCCGACATGTTTCTGTACTACTTGGCAGGCCAGCTAAGATATATTAAGGCATGGGTGACTGAGGACCCAATGCCTAATGCGGAACTCCACTTATCCCATTTCCTTCGGATCCCGTCTTTGTGGCCCATACTTGAGCCGCATGGATATAGCCATGGCACTCCTTGCCAATACTCAAACTAGCCAGGCAGGTCTGGTCCCACGCTAAGAAAGTCCTGAACTGGGAGTACATAGTTGCACAGAGGGTTTGTCTCATTTTGGGGGGATGCAGGATTCCGATTTTTGGATTGAATTAGGCATAACAAAGGTACAAAACCTGATGGATGATGAGGCACATATGATATCCGCCAGAGAGATACAGGATATATTCCGGGTACCTGAGAGAGAGGCATTCCGATGTGTTCAGATTAGGCATGCTCTACAATCTCAGTTCAGGGAAGATCAGAGATCAATTTCTTCGCTTCCACTTATTGGTATTCTGAGAACACAGGGACCAAGGGGGATGGTATCGGCCCTTTATACTTACCTTCTGTCTCAGAGGGTCGCGCACGCTGAGATGTCGGTTGAGGTCGGATGGAGGGGTCTTATTCCCACATTATCCAGTGAGGATTGGGGGGAGGCCATGGGGTCGCATCTCTTGGTCTCGCCTGCTGCGAATAACAAATTGACGCAATTGTACATCATACACAGATGCTATATTCCCCCTATTAGGCTATATCGGATGGGAAGGGCGTCCAGCACACGATGCCTTAGATGTTCTCAAGACCAGGCTGGCTTTGATCACATGATGTGGTTATGCCCAGTCATAGCCAACTTTTGGAAAGAGGTGACGCAAATACTGTCCTCAATTATGAGCAGTCTAATTCCGTGTGAACCAGGTCTCTGCTTATTGGGGCTTTTGGGAGACGGGACTTGGACACACTATGAAGGTATCTTCCTGCGAGAAGTCCTGTTCTTAGCTAGAAAAGCGATAGCTATCCGGTGGATGGGGGACACTTTTCCGGCTTTATCACAATGGAAAAGCCTGGTCAATGCTATTCTCCCATATGAAAATATAGTGTATAAGCATAGAGGATGCCAATATAAATTCTTTAAAATTTGGGGTGGGGGGTGGTGCTCCTCACCTCACTTCTTTCAGCGTGGGCGACCTTAGAGAATCCTTACCACTTAATGAAGGGGGGGAACTGAGATTTATTTGGCTAGATATTTGCTATCCTACCGTGTTTCCCCGATAGTAAGACACCCCCGATTGTAAGACGTATCGGGGGTTTCAGGGGGGTCGGCTAATATAAGCCATACCCCGAAAGTAAGACATATGTCTTACTTTCGGGGAAACACGGGGGTATTGCCGCCTCCTGCCCACTTCCGTGCCGCCCCCCTCTCCATACGTCACCGCGCCGTCCCCTGCACTTGTCAATGCCGCCTCCTGATTCCGGCAGTTTAACCCATTAAATGCCGCTGTCAATAGTGACAGCGGCATTTAATGTGTTTGACAGAGGGGGGAGCTCCCTCTGTCACCCGATCGGCGCCCCCGCAAACAAATCGCGGGTCGCCGTCGGGTTTCCATGACAGCCGGGGGTCTAACAAAGACCCCCAGGTCTGCCTTCAGCATCTGCCTGTTAGGCGATGCCGGAGGCATGACCTAATAGGTTGCCTGTCAGTTTTACACTGACAGGCAATAATGCTTCGGTATACTAAGTATACCAAAGCATTATATATGCGATCGGCACATCGCATATTGAAGTCCCCTGGTGGGACTAAAAAAAAAAATGTCAAACAGTTAAATACAGTTTGTGAAAAAAAAAAATAATAATAATTCGACAATTTTTTTCCAATATAAGACATACCCCGAAAGTAAGACATAGTGGGGCTTTTGGGGATAAAAAGAAAGTAAGACACTGTCTTACTTTCGGGGAAACACGGTATTTGTGATACTGGAGCAAGGCTTCGGTAGATGATTGCACTCTGTACTTCTGCATGTTCACAATAAAAGGGACACTGACCAGCCTGCGTGCAGTGGATATTCGGAGTCTCCTGTGACTCTCCCTCATGTATAAATGTACAAATGTATACGGTGATATTGTTTCTAAATGTGCATTCATTGTATGCAGGAATGTTAATGTTTTTGTTTTAATAATGATTTCTGTATGTACTATTACAATAAACAGAGTTTAAAAAAAAAAAACAACTCCTCTCCTTCCTTCCAAAGGTGGTGTCAAAGTTCCATACTTTGCAGTATATCATTCCTGACCCAAACAACATTCAGGGAAAAAAAAAAGATTCCACTGCCTGTATATCAGATGTCTTCTGAGATATCTAGAGGTTACTTCTCATTGGACGAAAGATGAAAATCTTCTCCTAGTTTCAGGGACCTAGTAGAGGTAGTAAGGCTTCTACAGTATCCATTGCCAGATAGCTCAAGCAGGCTATACATTTAGCTTATGTGTCTTTAGTCCATCCTCCACCAGTGGGTTTGGAGCTTATTCAAACAGGTCAGTGGCCACTTCCTGGGCTGAGAAAGCAGGAGCCTCTCTTTCTCAAATTTGTAAGGGAGCTACGTGGATTTCTCCACGTGCCTTTTATTTTTTTAAGACATTATCGTCCGCAGGTTCTTCCTTTGGTAGCAAGGTCTTGCAGGCTGTTGTCCCTCCCCGATGACTACTAGTACAATCTCGCATGCATGCTATCATGGGCGATAAGACAATAATTACTTACCGGTAATTGTTTTTCTGGAGCCCACAACAGCACTGTATATTCCCTCCCTTATAAGAATGGATTTGGTACTGAGAGTCTGTTAACTCTCTAGCCTTTCCACCATGTGGATGTCTATGGGTCAGGTTCCGGCCTAGGCAGAATGAGGATATAACTTATCAGATTTGGGTCCCTTTCATCTCTGCCTCTCGTGGTGTTATCTTTCAAGATACTTTTCCTTTTTTTTTTACACACTCCTCCGGGTACTTCCTTTCTTGCAAATCACTGAGTTGTGGAGGGGGTGTGAACCTTTTTATCTCCTCAGGTTCCCTGTCCTGGGTGCCGTCACGGGCTCCAGAAAAACAATTACCGGTAAGTAATTATGGTTTTCTAGCATTTTTCACATATAGTGGGAAAAACACCAGAAAAATGCATATTACAAATGTAATGAATAAAAAAAACAAAAAAAAAAAAAATCCTTGTAAAGTGCTATGAAAAATGCTGGAAATTCATGGTGCTTTTTAGCAAAAAAAAAAAAAATGTATGAAGGAGGCCTAAATACTGTTTATTTCTACACGTCCCAAGAATAAAAAAAGTTGGTGTGAAATTTACAAGTCGGGTTGTTTTCTACATAGTTTTCAAAATATTTTCTTCCCAATAAAAGACTTGGAGAAACATATTGAAAAGGAATTGCATGTGTGTGCTCCTAGGCCCCATGCACACGACCATAAAAATCATTTGTAATTGCGGGCCGCAATTACGGACGTATTCACTTCTATTGTTCATGGACACCTACCCATTTATTTATGGGAAGGTGTCCGGGCCGTAGAAGTGTACCGCAAAAGATAGGACACGTTCTATCTTTTGCTTTTTACGGTCC
This sequence comes from Rhinoderma darwinii, assembly GCF_050947455.1. Taxonomy (NCBI): domain Eukaryota; kingdom Metazoa; phylum Chordata; class Amphibia; order Anura; family Rhinodermatidae; genus Rhinoderma; species Rhinoderma darwinii. The sequence continues at coordinate 64,214,450 of NC_134693.1, read as the reverse complement.
GTGCTCCCATACAAGGTATGGGAGCACAAGCCAAGAATGCGGCCAGCTGTCCACGGGCAGCCTTGCCCGCAAACGCAGCCCGTGATTACGGGCACGGCCATGTGCAAAATAAATATCAGAACAAATATCAATAACTAAAGCAAGGTCTTAGTCTCAATAAGTTAATGTTTATTCAAATCTAGCACATTTGAATTACGTTGCGTAGATTTGCCTTTCCCCGTTCAGCTTGAAAGTTTAATTTTCCAGTTTCCAAGGCATCTTCAATTGTAGTGAGAAAATACTGTATACTAAAAAAAAACTAATTATTTCTGTTCCCCACCAGTTGGATGACACAAAACTGCTACACATAACCTTATCATACTAAACATCCCTGAACATTACCCTGGATATTGCTTCATTATAATTAACACTTGTGTTTTCTTTTAAATAAATTACATTTTATATAAAATGTGTTCAATTTTCCATAAAAAATTTTTTTTTTACATATGAAAGTTTGAGTTTATTCGGCAAAAATTAGTTGAACAGTGAAGTCGAGGGCTTTGACAAGTGGATACACGACATGGTAGCGATTGTCTATTTATTTTTTGAGTTGCACTAAGAGAACTTTCCAGCTTGTGGTGGAGGTCCCAGGAATCCTCCAGCCTGCTTGGTAGCAGCCCGTGAGGGCGCAAGTCCCAGCATCTTCTGGATATTCTGTGGGGAAACAAAAATTACACTTAAGACATGACTTTTCCTTGTTGGCTTATAATTTACCCAATTTAGAATAAAAAGCATTTATAGTCTAGGGTTTATTAAAATATCACCAAACGTGGTTTTGATGCAATAACCAACTTCAGTGTATACATAGAGCATAAATCCAAAAACAGTAAATTGCTATATATTTAGTTATATAAAAGATGCTGAAAGGCTTAGTTTGGGATGATGCACATATTCATGGCTTCAATAGCTGTGGGTAGGGAGGCTGGCATTATAGACAGTGGTAAGTATAACTTTTTAAAACGATTTTTCTAAGAGTTGTACTTTGTTAAAAGCTGGTAAGAAAATACACTAATATATTTCCTTTACTAACTATCCCCCGGTAAACCATGTGCTAAACCAGCAGCCGTGGGTAAAAGTTTTGCTCGTCAGCTCAAAAGGCGGCAATGCAAAATAGATCTCCTCCGCCTGGATCTCCACAAAGAGAATCAATCCCTCTCAAGAGCTGCATCAAATGCATCTTAATCAGCCAACCAGAAACCTTCTCTGTACTGATGAGGAGCAACAACTCCAAAACAATAGATAAATACAGATCAGCAGCACAGGATCAAAAAAATTCAAGTCGGGTGCATGCCTCCTGGGTCACAGTCCAAAAATGACCCCTCAATTTGGACAAAAAGAAAGTGAGGCAGCACTAGGGATGTCACGGTACCAGAATTTGGACTTCGATACCGATACTTCGTTTAGTATTGCGATTTCGATACCAATTTCAATACTTTGCCAACAGTAATAAAAAAAAAAATCTTCAGTTTTCTGATGTGAGGCGCGAGGTGTGATGATGAATTTTGAACGCGCCTCACATTAATAGTAATTAATCCCATCATGTTGCTCAGTGATATTGGGTTAATGTGTGAGGTACATGATGGGGTTAATTACTATTAAATGTGAGGAACATGGAGGATAAATTCATCGCACCTCGCGCCTCACATTAATAAGTGATAGAAAGCCGTGTTTATTTCATTTTTTTACAGCGCACACATCATAAATGATGCAAAAAAATTGTTGTGCGCGCCATTACTGAATGTGTGAATATTTTATGTATTGAGACTTATTTTAATGTTTATTGTAAAAAAGGTGAATGTGTATTTTTTTAAATTTAACAATACTTTGTTTTTACATTATTTTTAAACTTTAATGTACTGACATATATCAGATATGTGTCAGTACATTAGCCTGTGGACAGATAATACACAGGCAGTTGTTAGGACATACTTGGGTATGTCCTAACAACATGAAATATGGTAAGACAGCCCTGGGGTCCGTCAATAGACCCTGGGCTGTCTGCCCATATATGGTATGGCCCTCGATCGCGTCACAGGAATTACCTGTGACGCGATTCAGGGGCATCCCCCCTTCTAATTTTCTCCTGAATGCTGCAGTCCGCTGTGATCGCAGCATTCAGGGGAATAACGGTGGAGATGAGAGGTTGATCTCCGCCGTTATAGAGCGGGGCTGCGGCTGTGTAATACAGCCATTGCCCCGCTCCTGACAGGAAGTGCGCGCGCGGTCAGTATGAGGAGGTGCGGCCGGCGCTGTTCAGGCACCGAGGACAGAACATGGGGGTGTTTTGTAGAGCGCCCGCCATGTTCTGTCTCCAGTGCCGCCGCTCATTAGTGCAGCGCCGGCCGCATCATCCTGACCCCGCGCACTTATCATGACTCAGGAGCGGGGCTGTGGCTGAATTACACAGCCGCGCTCCCATACATTCATGTATTACTATACTGAGCTGTGCGGCTGCGCAGCTCAGTATCGAAATACAGGAAATAGCGGTATCGAACCGTTTAGGGATGCACAGTATCGAAACTTCGATGCACCGTGCATCCCTAGGCAGCACTACCAAATATTTGGAAAAAGATCCTTTTATTCCACGTGCAACGTTTCAGCTCAGTGTGAGAAAGGCTCACACTGAGCTGAAACGTCGCACGTGGAATAAAAGGATCTTTTTCCAAATATTTGGTAGTGCTGCCTCACTTTAACTCCAAAACAATGATGTATATAGATGGGTGTCCCAGGTTTGGCTATTAAAGAGGCTCTGTCACCACATTCTAAGAGCCCCATCTCCTACATAAGGTGACAGTACTTTTTATTTTAAAAACGATCTATTATTACCACTTTATTAGCGATTTTAGATTTATGCTAATGAGTTTAATGCCCAAGTGGGCGTGTTTTACTTTAGAGCAAGTGGGCATTGTACAGAGGAGTGTATGATGCTGACCAATCAGCATCATGCACTCCTCTCCATTCATTTAGTCAGCTCATAGGGATCCTTTTAGATCAGTATGTGCTGTCTTATACTAAAACATTAACAATACTGAAGTGTTTAGACCGTGAATAGACATTCCACGGGATGTCTATTCAAAATCCCTGCACTTCGTTACGGTTTCTGTGGTACTTACAGCAGAGCAAGCGTAATCTCGTGAGATTACGCTGTAGATGACAGGTTACAACGAGATTACACTTGCTCTACTGTAACTACCCCATATATGGACAGTGACATTATAGGCTTTGAGACCGGCCATGAATTCGGCTTCTCCAGGAGCTGCATTCCCGGCCGGGAAGGTGGTTGTGCGTCACTATCTACATAGGCATTTGCACTTTATCAGCGGGCACTATCAACAGTAGGCACTGTGGCACTAAGTTGGCGCTATCGACAGTGGGCCCCATCTACAAGGGCACTGGTGTTTTACGGGGGTTGGGACCAGAAAAACCCTGACAAACGGGCGTTAAAAAAAAAAATGGATGGAAAACGGATTACAAACGGCCATTAAAAACAGTTGACAGCATGGAAAGGGATGACATTTTATAGACACACTGATGCAAAACGGCCATGAAATACAGACAGTTGATCAGTTTTTGATGGCCCTTTTTTTCACGGTCGTGTGAAAATAGCCCAGACAAACCAGGCAGCCAACCTACCAGGCAAGCTATTAACTATTATCTCTGCAGAACTTGGTCTATCAATAAATACTACTGATATAAGGACAGATCTGTTTTGCACAAAACTAAACACTTCGGAATTGGAGTATAGATTACTCAAGATTAATTCTAAGGATCTTAAAGAGTCATGTACACACAGCCAATGTCCAAAAATAACAGGATAAGATGCCATTAATAGACCACACCTAATTTTCTATTCCCACAGTCTGGGCCACTATGGACAGGAAAAGTCACAAGCTCAAACACAGGATTTGCGTGCTTCCCTGAGAAGGGAACATGACAACAGATGAAGCATCCTTAGCTGCAGAGGAAAGTGTCATTGAGAAATCGGAGTAGGATGTGAAATTAATTTAAGGCTGTATTTAGGTTATAAAGTGCCTTATATCAGGTCTGGACAAAATCACATCCAGATTTAGGAGCCAGATCTTAAAAGTTACTCGATACAGACAAACAGGGGATCGGTACTTCCCATGAATGTTTTATTCAATTATAGCATGAATTTATTACCAAAACAAGAACAATGAGGCCTCTTCCTCCAACACTAAACATTCATGCCTGTAAAGATGGACACCATAATGGAAAAGGGACAGAACCAAATAAAGTCAATGGGTTGCGTCAGGCGCCGATGGTGTCCATCATGCAAAGGATCCGGTGCGTCCGGTATTTGTTGTTCTGCTCCTATGACTGAGCAGATCAAGGTGAATACCGAACGGAGATGTAATAAAGTCTTATCCAGATTAACAGCGGTCATGCAGAAGACACTTTTTATGCCGATTCATACATTCAACAAGTATACATGTATATCTATAATGTCCAGACAGTTTACATAAAGTATCTGCTGCATAATATTGTATATTGCTCTGTGTCAAACTGAATACATTACTATCCCAAGATTGATCAAGCTGTACTTTTATTCACAGTAGAATATTGCACCAGTGTTCTCCGTGTGTCATACAGACAGAAAGAAACTGCAGTGTGAGGAGCCCCCCCAAATATCTCATCTCTTCCTGGACTTCACAGATCTAACCCTCTCACCCTCCAAACGTATGGATGATTGTGAGTGGATCCACGTCGTCCAAGTGATAACCTCACTTACCTGCCGGATAGACATAGTGCAGAGTATGTAGAGGAATATAAATGAGCAGTCCGTATAATCTTCTCCCAATAGGTTCCTGTGCGATAGTCCTTGAATGTAAGACAGGGGGACAAAGGGTAGTTTTGCCACAACACGCCCATCAAAACTGAAAAAAAATTATATATAAATGATGTAGAAATAATTGAAAAGCTCTATGAATATTACAAAAACAATTGCACTATATTTTATGATCTACTATAATACACCTGATGTTCAGATCAAGTTCTACTTGAAAAAAAAAAAACACCTGCATTTTAAAGATAATCGACTACTAAAATCCAACTAGGGCTCGGGCCGCAAAAGTGGTGATAATGTGAATATCTATGTGCATGGCTTAAACGGCTCTCTCTGCACCATGATATTCAATGTAAAGTGTAGTATAGCAGAGACAGGCCTCCTCAGTGCAAATATAGAGTTTAAAGGAACTCGAGTTTAAAGGGAATCTGTCACGTTGAACATGCTCTCCTCTCTGCAGGCAGCATGTTATAGAGCAGGACCAGCTGAGCAGATTTATATATCTTTTTATGCCAGAAGATACAGGATAACCTGTAATTTAATTGCTATAAGCCCCGCTAACTCTGGGCTAAAGAGTCCAGTGGGCAGTCTCAGCCCCTGATTGATAGTTATTTCTGTATTCACACTCATACAGGCAAGGTTGTAAATCATTGGTTGGGACCGCCCACTGGACTCTTTAGCCCAGAGTTAGTGAGGCTTAGAGAAATTAAATGACAGTATGTTATCACATAAAACTCTACATCAATCTGCTCAGCTCCTCCTTCGCTATAACGTGCCTCCCACAGATCAGACTGCATGTGTGACAAGACAGGTTCCCTTTAAAGTGGGGCTACAGCCCTGTATAATTGAGGAGCACTTCTCTTTCTTAATAAGAGAAGAATCTGTGATAATCACTCCATTATGTTCTCACTTGAAGCACAACGGCCTGCATGGAATCTCATACTTACAGGAAAGCGAGCTGTGAACAGGCTTCCTAGCCGACAATTACTACATCCACTTCTAATGACACGTTTCCCTGCCTAAACATTAAACCAGTTCCTGCGTAGAAGAGTCGTGCTTTCCCAAACAGAAGTCATGTGTAACCCACCCTCAAACACCTGCCGCATACTCATTTTATGTGGATACTTAAATAGGCTTTACCGCGGAAACGCCTGCACTCCAAATTAAAGATATATTACGCATCTCTACTCGCCAGCTTTCTTTAACACCTAGGTTGTACCCACACAGCCCTAGGACGCACCCAGTTTTAACCACTTTATCTGCAATTTTAAACACCATATTAAATCTGGCCATTAGGCTATGTTCACACCACGTTTGTGCTTTGTAAGATGCATTATTTTTACACGCAGACAACTAAAAATAACTACAAATCCATAAAAAAAAAAAAAAAAAAAACAGAACACGCTTTTTTTTTTCCTTCTATACCACGAGCTGACATTTCAGGAGGAAATAGCCATTTAAATAAAATGAGACTTCAAAATTCATTGATGTGTGGACTGATCGATGCTGCACTAAATATACAAGATAAGGATTCATCCATCTATAGAAATGACAGAGGCGGAATGTAAGAAAGAAGCGGACATTTTGCTAGGACAATTTAGGAATTTAAGTATTGTGTTACCGAATCAAATGCATTACATAACTTACATCGAGTTGAACATGCCCATCAAAGCCGTGAAGCAAAAACCAATTGCAAACATAGACTTCATCCGGACCTACAGGGGAGCAAATACAGAACTCTTATATTGGCACATATGAATAGCGGTGTCGTACAAGAAAATAATATAATGACCAAAAAAAAAACAAAAAAAAAAAACAACACCAATGGAACACCTCAAATTTTCCAGAACAAGAAAATATGTTGTGTCTATTATTAAATATGGCGTGTAAAGCAAACGCATACTAAATGGACTATTGTGTAGGTTTCTTATTGTACCGGTCTGCTCTAGGTATGGAATCTGCACTGGCATCCGCAAATTGTCATAACTCGCCGTAACTATAAGGCCTTGTATACACAATGCAGATTATGCAAGCATTTTTTTTTATAAGCCAAAATCGGGAACTGTACTTCAACAGAAGAAATATATGAACGAATGCCTTAAAGTGTCTCCTCTTCTACTACTGGATTAAAAAATGCATGCAAAACCTGCACGGTGTGGCTAAACATTGGTTCAGCACACTAATCTTAGGACGGACAATATCACAGCACTCCTGTGAATAACTCCGTTCTTCACTTTACCACACTGGTTTTCATTTTAAAATCTTACATTTTCTCTGCCCATCTCAATATGCCATTATGTGTGTGCACTGGAGTACTAAGAATATTCCTGACAATTAAATGACTGGTATTTGCATTTATCAGCAGTTTCCCCCTCTGCAGGCTCCTTATCGAATAGTCAGTTTTTCATGTACTCCGCTCAAGGAGGGGCAGTAACTAGCTGCGGTCACGTGTCCCATACACAGAGAAATAGGGAACCGGATCTCCTCTTCCCTCTCATACAAACAAGCAGCATGGAGGACATACCCTGAATCCTCCACGGTGGAATACAAACCCTGAATGCAAGATCTCACGTTCTCAAAGTACGCTAACTGGGGTATTAACATAGAAGTTAACGATCGGTAAGCAGTTCGCTTTCTTTGAGACAGAATGCAAGATCTCAGGACAACCAGCGAGATCTCGAGTTCTGAGATTGAATTCTGCCGTGGTGGATGCGGGAGGGCGCAGGGGATGTTGGGATAACCCTAGCCGGAAGTTTCAAGGACTCGGCTAAGGTAAATAGTGAAAGTATACTTATATGGATGCTATAGTTGGATTTTTTTTTAATAACCTATTTAGAAAATGATTAATTTCTTAACCCTTTCAGGACCAGACTAAGTTTCGTTTTTTTCCTCCCCACCTTCCAAAAGTCATAACTTTTTTTTATAGCTTCGTTGACAACCATACGAGGGCTTAATTTTTACGGGACAAATTGAACTTTCGAATGGTACTATTTACTGTGTGATGTTCTGGGAAGCTAGAAAAAAAAAACAGCAGTTCCACCATTTTCTTATAGGTTTTGTTTTTACGGAGTTCACTGTACAGTGAAAATGACATTACCTTTATTCTGCAGGTCAGTATGATCACGATGATAACACATTTATATAATTTTTGTTAGGTTTTAATTCCTTTAAAAAAACAAACCGTAAAAGTTTGGAAAGAAAAACAAGACTTTTGCATCGCCATATTGTGGCCCCCGTAACTTTTTTATATTTCAGTGTATAGAGCTGTGTAAGGAGTCTTTTTGTACAGGGAAATATGTCGTTTTTATGGATACCATTTTGGGGAATGTCTAGAATTTCAATCAATCACTTTTAATAAAAAATATTGGGGGATTGAAGTGGCAAACAAAAAAACTGATTCGGCCATTTTGATATTTTTTCTTCGCCACGGCGTTCACCGCATTGGTTAAATATTTTCGGACACTGGGATACCTAATGCGTTTGTGTTTATTTTTACATGTGATCTAGGGAAAGGGGATTTAAAAATAAAAAAAAGTCACATATACTAATGTATATTAATTGGTGTCCCCAGTTAATAAACCAACCTAAATAAGAATTTTTGAAAGATCCAAAGCTTCTTTATGGCCCGGATGTATATCGCCAATGGTGGATTATTGTTAAAGAAAAAGGGAACATGAGGACAAGAAGTATTGGATCAATAAATTAGATGAAAACCCGGCTGTGGTAGGTATAATTTACCATACAGGGATAGGGCGAACGGTCCCTTTAGAACACCCTATATAACTTGTCAAATCCCACTTGACTATTGGATGTTTATATATATATATATATATATATTGGATGTTATATTCTTCGGAGAACTTTATTGAAAGCTTGCCAGGTGGGAATAAAGAGGGGTAGTAAAATAAGCAAGTCTGAGTTATAAACTCCGTTACGAAGACAGCAAATTCTCATCTAACTGCTGTCAGCGCGAGCACTATAGTATGTGCTGGCAGTTTATATTAAGGCCGACTTCAATAATTCATTGAATCGCCAGGTGATGTGACAATCGCACTTCCATCAGAAAATACAGTGCATTATATGGGCTGTTTCTTACATGCTCTTTTATCCACTCTTGGTAGTAGGTGCTCGTTGTGTTGGAACTTAAATATTATCAGCAATAGAGTTTGTGCCGTGATATAGGTAAAGTGACCATTCAGTTCGAGATATTTCTGGCTTGTATTTCAAGCAGTAATCCCAACCAGTCAGCTTGGTGGAGTGTGAAAAGACAGTTTGGAATGTACATCGTTCATCTCATTAGAGGGAATTATGAACAGTTCCAGATATCGTGTAATATTGGCACACAACCTGCAGACGTCTGCTAAAAAGCTGAAAAAGAATTTCACCTATCAGCACGACAACGACCCGCAGCATACCGCCAAATCAACAAAAGAATGGCTTCATCAGAAGAAGGTCAAAGTTTTGGAATGGCCCAGACCTGAATCCCATTGTAAATCTGTGGGGTGACCTGAAGAGGGCTGCACACTGGAGATGCCCTCGCAATCTGACAGATTTGGAGCGATTTTGCAAGGAAGAGTGGGCAACGATTGCCAAGTCAAGATGTGCCATGCTGATAGCATTCAGTCTTTTTGGGTAGAAGTCTGTCAAAGTCAAAGGGTAATTCAAGAAAGTATTCGTTGGGTGTGCATATTTATGCAACCACATTACTTTTGGTCTTTATTTTAATTTTTCCACCCTAAGGGTATATTCACACAGAGTTTTTTGCAGGCTGAAAATTGCGCCTCAAAATTCCATTGAGCGCCGCGGGCAAAAACGCCGCAAAAAAAACCAAAAAAAAAAACACGCTTTCTCTACCTCCGATTGATGTCAATGGGAGGTCAGTGACGTAAACGCTAAAAAGATTGGGCATGTCGCTTTTTCCGGTAAAACTGGCTCACGGGAAAAAAAACCTGCCTCCGCCTCCTATTGAAATCAATGGGAGGCATTTTGGACCGTTTTTTGGCGAGTTTTCCGACGCGTTTTACGCATCAATAAACTTGTCAATCAACTCTGTGTGAACAGGGCCTAAAAGATTTCAGTTTGTTTTTCAATACAATTGTACAGATTATAGGTGACATTAAAAGGTGGAAAAAGTTCTGAAATTATTCATCTTGGACTGTTTTTGTAACATGACAAAAACCTGGCATTTTAACAGGGGCGTGTAGACTTTTTATATCGTGTGTGTATATATATATATATATATATATATACACACACACACATACATACATAAATTTATTCTTCATTTCAACTTTAAAAACTTCTTTTTATTTTTTAAGCCCCCTTAGGGGCCTTGAACCGATTATGATTGGATCGATTATGCCATAGACTGCAATATTACAGTATTGCAGTCTATGGCAAAATCGGTGCATTGCTATTGAGACGTGCCACAATCAGAGCTCAATAGCAATATTCCTATGGCAGGCCTGGGAGCATTCAGAAGGCCAGCGGCTGCCATAGGGACACAGCGGCTGCCATAGGGACACAGCGGCTGCCATAGGGACACAGCGGCTGCCATAGGGACACAGCGGCTGCCATAGGGACACAGCGGCTGCTGCAATCAGCCCCAAAGTGAAAATGAAAGTAAAAACCTCTCAGAATGCCGGTGGTCACATACGACCTCGGCATCTTAAGACTTAAATGCTTGCGATCAGAGATGTCAATGGCGCCTGCTTTGCATCTGAGCGAGCGCCATTGTGAAATAACCCTCTTTCGCCGCTAGACTGGCTATTCACGTTGGGAGAGGAATAAGGGGCTAGTGAGTTATCAAATAAAATAGGCCCCCCTTTTCCAGTGACAAGTACACTTTAACTCCCATACGGCTAAATACGTCCCAACCGTCGATGCCCTGTGCAGTTCAACTGTCGATCCAAGTGGACAGAGAATAAAAAAAAAGTGTTTTCGCATTTTTAGTGATTTGTCTGCTCATAATAAAAATGAAAAACATGGAATTAAATCAAACTAATCTAGAAAACGAAAGCCCCATAAGTCTTATGAAAAAAAAACCAAAGTAAATAAAGTTGTGATATTAGAAATGGTTGCAAAGAAGTGCATATCAAAAATAGAAAATTTGACCTGGACACAGGGACATCAATGATCCTTGGCCATGAAAGGGTTAAATATAACAGGCAGTTGTTTTTTTACACGACTTTACGCTTGTTTTTTCATGTGGACTAACCTCTCCATCTATTGTATTTGCAAGTGGTGGATATCTAACCCCCTAGTACCGAAGGTATTTTAAACCTAAACGACCAAGCAATTTTTTTAATTTTTCCATCGTCAAGTTCAAAGAGCTAGAACTTTTTTATTTTTCCGTCGACATAGCTGTATAAGGACTTGTTTTTTGCAGGACAAGTTGTATTATTTAGTAGCACCGTTTTGGGGTACATATACTTTATTCATAACTTATTAACTTTTTTTTGGGGGGGTAATGGAAAAAAAATTCTTTTTTGCATCTTAAATCTACACCGTTTACGGTGTGGTATACATAACTTTATTCAGCAGGTCATTATGATTGCGGTCATTCCATGGCCTAACAGGCATTCACCCCCGGCTGCCATAAAAACCATCGGAACACCCGTGATCATATCACGGATGTGCCGATGGGGTGAGAGAGGGAGCCCCCTCCCTCTAAAACCCCTTAGATGTGGCGCTCGCTATTGAGCACTGCATCTAAGGGGTTAAACGGACGGGATCGTTGAAGATTTCGATCCTGGCCGTTAGATTGGAGCAGAGCAGCTCTCTCAGCTACTTCTGGTAGCTGAGAGAAGGGAGCTTTTACTGCTCCTGGTAGCGCTGCTTTATTCTGATACAGTGCCGTAAAAAGGCTACTGCATCAGAATATAAACCCTTAGTGACCAACATAAAAACACATACGGGCGGTCACCACGGGCGGTCACCAATGGTGTAAGATAAATGTAAAATAGGAATATTGATTTCAATAATATATTAAAAGGCTATGTAAACATTTTTTTTTTTTATAAATCAAAGTTTTAGTTCGTTTAGAACAACTTTTTAATTGGGTTTTGTTTAAAAAAAAAAGTTGTACTTTTTGAGATAGTTTCTATGAATCCTAAATACAGGATTTAAAAACAAACTGTACTTTGCCGTAAAAACAGATTTAGTCAGGTCAGCTGTACTGACGGCTCAGCTGAAAGCTGGAACATGTCTGACATGAAGGATCCAGGAAAGAAGAAAATAACTTAATCTGGTGCTGGCTTGTTAAAAGGAAACGATGTTCCAACTTTATTCAAGAAAAATGTAAAAGATCCGATATATGAAGAGGTGGTTGCATTGAGTGCCTACGCGTTTCGGACAGTACTCCTGTACTTACTCACGGCATGTGATCACTTTATTCTGCGGGTCAATACGAATACGGTGATACCAAATTTATACATGTTTTACAAGGAAAAAACATTGTTAAAAATAAAATTTGTTGTCGCCATATTCTGAGAGCCATAACTTTTTTTTCCGTCGATTAAGGGGTACGAGGGTTTATGAATTGCGGGGCGAGCTGTCGTTTCTATTGGTACCATTTTGATCACTTTTTATTTCATTTTTTGTGGGAGATGAAGTGACCAAAAAAAAATACAAAACAGTGATTCTGGAGGTTTACCTTGATGGTTCACCTTGATGGTTTAATAATGTTATATTGTAATAGTTCAGACTTTTACGGACACGGCGATACCAGCTATGTTAATTTTCTTTACATTGCGCTTGGGGTAAAATGGGGGGTCTTCAAAAAAATATTTTTTTTATTAAAAAATTTGTAACGGTACTTAACTTTTTTTTTTTTTTACTAGTGCCCCCTAGGGGACATGAACCAGTAATCGTTGCATCGCTTGCATGATATATTTCAATACTAAATGTATTGCAGTATATCATTATACTGACAGTCTGCTATGAAGCCCTGCCGTTAAATTCAGACATGAACATCATTGTCTTCTGTTTTGACTGTTACTCACCATAGACAAATCACGATTATTATTCTTGAGCTTCTCCTCTTGACGTTCTAAAATAAAAAAAAGTTCGACTTTTATTACATTTTAGCAAAGAAAATGCAACTACTCTGAAGTTACTTCTGTAATGATGGGGTTAATTACAATTAATGTGAGGCACATGAAGGTTAAAAATTCATTACACCAGAAAATAGATTTTTTTGTTATTATTGTTGGCAAAGTATCCTTTTGGTATAGAGAATCGCAATACTACACAATGTATTGAAATCGAAGTCTAAATTCTGGTATTGTGACAACGCTACCTACGACATACACGTCACAACTTGTATTGCTACAAATAATGGTTTGGTTTATGGGACAACTGGTTATTGTTAAATAATCTGGATATCAGACTTCTCAATCAAATTTAAAGGGGTTGTCCACTACCGGAAAACTGATGACCACCGGATAGGTCATCAATATACAATCTGTGGGGGTCCGAAACCGGACGTCATTGCACAGCATGCAATGTACAGAGCCAGAAGCAGTTTGCTCCGTACATTGCATAGCGGCCATGCTGCAGCTGCGCTCCTATTCACTTGAATAGGAGCAGAGCTGCAGTACGGCAGATATTCCATGACCGGAGCAAACTGCTTCCGGCACGGACCTCCAGTGCCGAAGGCAGCCCCATTAATATCTATTGTCAGTCTCTGTGCGTCCTGCTTCTCCCGCCTACACTGGCTTGTTAACAATCATACAGGGAAAGCCGTCAATAACTGCGTGGGAAATGTAATCATGACTCGTAGGTTTTCTTTACGGGTCCTGGCAGCATTTAAAGAGGCTCTGTCACCAGATTTTGCAACCCCTATCTGCTATTGCAGCAGATCGGCACTGCAATGTAGATTACAGTAACGTTTTAATTTTTAAAAAACAAGCATTTTTGGCCAAGTTATGACCATTTTTGTAGTTATGCAAATGAGGCTTGCAGCAAATGAGGCTGCAGCAGCATCAGCGTTTGCAGGTAAGTCGATGTAGCTACTTACCTGCTAACGCCGATGCTGCTGCAGAATCAACTGAAGCCTCTGGTGCCGATGTGTCCTCGCTCGTCTGACACGATGCAGGACCTGTGAGTGACGTCACAGCGTGATCTCTCGAGAACACGGCTGTGTCTGCACTGCCAGAAGCTGGGCGTTCTGAAGAGAAGTGGATGATACTTCTCATCAGAACGCCCAGCTAGTAAAAGTATTAAAAACGCCCCGATGTACGCACATAATACACGCCCAGTTGGACTTTTACTTTTAAACACACCCACTTGGACTTTTGCAAGCCTCATTTGCATAACTACAAAAATGGTCATAACTTGGCCAAAAATGCTCGTTTTTTAATAGTAAAAACGTTACTGTAATCTACATTGCAGCGCCGATCTGCTGCAATAGCAGATAGGGGTTGCAAAATCTGGTGACAGAGCCTCTTTAAACATCATTTTACATGACATTTTTTTATTAAATCCGAAAACTTTATATCAGCGAGCTCAGCATCTCCACCTCTATCCTAGATTGTCCTCAGATTGGGGAGAATAGAACTGACTGAGCCGCTATAGGTGAATGCATATTGCAGGGCTGCATAACAAAGCAATGTTACCTATCTTCTTCTTCTGCGTGCGCCCAGCTGATTCTGTTATGGCTTCCTTTTTCTTTTCCACTGCAAGAAAAAAAAAAGTGGCAGTGAACATTTACTGTGTTGTACCGTCACCCAATATCATAATTGTTTCTGACTATGCTTGTAGGTATCAGAGACACCTGCATCTAAAGATCTTCAGCTCTCCCATTTCCAGGATGTAAACATGCAGAGCCGCTAATACGTGTATATCCAGCTGCCTAGGAGATGGATAGCCCTGCAGAGCAGCGCTCTGTTCACACATGTAGAAATGTTTACCGACAGAAAATATATGTCAGAGACTATGTATGAAGGACAAACTGCTGCTCTGACCAGTGAAAAACTATGCAGACTTATGGCCCTTTTACACTGGGCGATTATCGGGCAGAGAAGCGTTCATAGAATGCTCGTTGACGATAATTGTCCTGTGTAAACGGATCAGCGATCCGCAGATGAACGGGCAAACGCTCGATCATCTGTGGTCGTATCGTTTTAAAAAAGTGAAATATTATCGTTGTCGACAGCACATCTCCCTGTGTAAACAGGGAGACACGCTGCCAACATGATAGTAACATATGGGGACGAGCGATTGTAGTAACGACCGCTCGTCCCCATCCATAGTTCCATGTGACAGGAGCAAACGAGCGCTGATCAAAGATGCCTCGTTGATCGGTGCTCTACACCAGTCGAATATCAGCAGGTGTAAAAGGCCCTTAAGATCAGGAACGATGCCTCCATTTTTAAGTTTCCTAATTTCGTACAAAAGTGGGGCTCCTGTTTGTAGCAGCAGTGGTAGGGATTTTTTTTAGTTAAACTATTAGTATATAAAAGATTACACATTGTTCTAATTTTTTCACAAGTCAGGAAATATTATAAATTAGATTCTAATTTATAACATTTCCATGTGCTGGTCACTAGAGGAAGCAATTCCCAAAATTGCAGCATTGGCATGAGGTAAAGCAACCTCATTGATTTATGCTGCAAAATTGGAGAAGACACACACGCTCTAGTGTGCTCAAACAATCCCTCCTCCTTTATCCTGGCTAGTGCCAGGAGAAAGGAGGGGGTTGAATGTTCAAACCTCCTACACTGTGTGCCGCCATTTTTTGAGTGAATGCACAGTGTAGGAGGATTAGATACAGTGGTAATCACACAGTATAACACGAACATACACAAACATAACTTACCTGCTCCTGCCGCCGCCGCCGCTGCCTCCGCTCCTAGTCGTTGCTTCTGAACATATGGACGGAAGCCGCGACCGGAAGAGTCATCTTACTGTCCGGCCACGGCTTCCGGCCCACATGAAAATGGCGCCAGATGTCGCTCGGCCGAAGACCTTCCTTTTGGACTGTGTGGGAGCGGCGCATGCGCCGTTCCCACACAGACGGCGTATGCTATAGTGAATGGAACGGCTCCCGTTCGCATTCTCTATGGGGACGTATGTGCCGTATTCAATCTCTGTATGTGTCGTTAATTGACACATACAGAGATGGGAAAAAAAATGGCAGCCCCCATAGTGAAGTAAAAGTTAGAAAAAAGTACAACACAAATAAAATTTATTTTAATAACATACTAAAAGCAAAAACATATAAAAAAAATTTTTTCGTGACACCTTCCCTTTAACTCATTATACATTTACCTCTGGGCTGACACATGTTACATTTACGGATAACGCTAGCAATGGGAGGACTTACATTTTTTACTTTGCTTTTCCACTTCAGCTTTTAACCGCTTGTATTTATCTGTTCTGTAAACTAGAACCCATGTAATACCTAAGAGAAAAATTATAAATGGTTAGTAGTGAACAAGGTCACAATATCACATCACAATACACGCGTTTACACACAAAAAAACAAAACGTCTCACTTGTAGCGATTTTACACTGATAACAACCAGCGTATATTACAAAAAAGTGGCTGCGGCACATATACCACCCGAAATGCTCAGGAGCTTCACCATAACACAATCTCATACACGAATAGGGAACAAGTTATTCACGATACTGGAACGTATATGAACTCAGTCCATCTTAAATTCATTATTTTGTAGCGGATTTCATACCTACAGAAAAACGCTGAAGTCTATCCACGCAATGTTTTGTGGAACTCCTCCCCCTTCCTCACGTGTGATAAAACCTGGCCCGCAAGCGCTGATCTCGGGGACTGACGTGCGGTGTCGTGACGTGTGCAGACTTAAGGCCCTTTTACACTGGGCGATTATCAGGCAGACAAGGGTTAATAGAACGCTCGTTTCCGACAATTGCCCTGTGTAAACCCTAAGGCCCTTTTACACCGGCCGATAATCAGCCGGTGCAGCGAGCACCGATAAACGAGACATCGTTGATCGGTGCTCGTTTGCTCCTGTCACACGGAGCTATGGATGGGGACGAGTGGTCGTTACTCCGATCGCTCGTCCCCATACGTTATCATCATGTCGGCAGCGCGCCTCTCTGTTTACACAAGGAGAGGTGCTGCCGACAACGATATTTTACTTGTTTTTAAAACCATACGACCAGCAGATGATCGAGTCGTTTGCTCGTTGATCTGCTGATCGCTGCCCCGTTTACACAGGGCAATTATCGGCAACGAGCGTTATATTAACACTTATCGCTAATCGCCCAGTGTAAAACCCCCTTTACACTGATTTTTCTATCATTACATTCTCTACTGCTTACAAAATCAATCATATAGGCGTCCGGGCTACAAATAATCACATTTTTTCAGCCAATTCAAAGTTCTGAGGAAAGTGGAGATTGTATTCACCAGGACAGATGGGTGGATTAGTTTATTCTATGGACTAGACAAATGGATACACTTATCTCTAGTCCTAACCATACAGGGCAGCCTATAGGGACGAGTGTATATAAAGCAGACTGGGTACAAGCTCAGAACTTCTATCTACTTACAGCTCTGACTGCAGAATACACAGCTATATGGAAACAGTCATCCATATGAGGAGACTGGGTCATCTATGGCCTTCCTATCTATCATAGCGACAGCTGGAGGCCATGGACGATACCATTATTTTATATGGACGCCCTCATGTAACCTGCAGCACAGCCGGGATAATGTATAATACAATCTTGCTAATAGTACGCCTATATCCTGGAACACAGGCACCGTAGCCGTGGATTAGGATCGCGCCCATTCATTGCATGTAATCCTGCAGACCCTCGTTATCCCACACGACGCACTCACCCTCCGCCAGCAGCGCCGTGCACACCGAGATAAACACGATCAGCACGGTGTCCGCAAACATAGTAGTCATGATGCCGGATCCGACGAGACCAACGCCGCTGAAACCAGTCAGCACTGCAGCCCTGACGTCAGCTGCCGGAAGTGAGAGGAATGCTGGGAGCGGAAGGACAACTACTCCAGGACGCCGGGGGTTGGAGGGTTGGTAGAAGTTCTTAGAAAAGGTTGGATTTCAGTGGTGCGTGCTGAGGGTCAGTCAGAAGTCATAAACTAATAGAGCTACGTTCACACTTGTGTCTTTGGGATTTGCATTGTTTCCATACAGAATAGTAAACCTACATTATCCGAGCTAGCCAATAATGCATACACAAGACTAAGGCCCCATGCTCACAAACTTATTTTTTTTTCCTCCCGTCAGGCCTCATGCACACGAACGTATTTTTTCCCTCCCGTAAATACTGGCGTAAATACTGGTCCGGTGTCACACGTATTCGACCCGTATTGCACCAGTATTTACGGACCCGTGTGAGTAAGTCTTTACCGAAGTGTGGGGAGTGTTATAGACATCGCATCCTGGCTGGAGGTGATGTCTATTCACTCTCAATGTGGGTATATGTGACAGCACAGCATGATCTCGCAAGATGACGCTGTGCTGAGTATGAATGGAGAGAAGTGTATGACGCTGATTGGTCAGCGTCATACACTTCTCTTTACAAAGCCCACGTGGTCAGAAGTTTAAAAACGCCCAGTTGGGCATTAAGAAACTAATTAGCATAAATCTAAAATTGATCATAACTTGCTTAAAAATCGTTTTTCCAAATAAAAAACAAGTTGAAAATTAAACCTGGCAAAGAAAAGGGACCACCTGGCTTGATGTGGATTTAAACATTGTGCCGACTGTAAGTAGGTAAGGTGGTCAGTGTAAATGACAACTGGATGTGCGGTCCCTTCTAACAGATGTCTCCATTCTTCTAGGGCCAACTGGATCTCTAGGAGTTCACGATCTCCAGTTCCTTTCTGCTGCCAAGAATAGTTTAGAGAAAAAGCCACAGGAGACTGCTTTTCCCCTTGAGTTTTTTGGAAGAGGAGTGCTCCATCACCAATGGAAGAGGCGTCAACCTCCAACAAGAAGAGACGGAGAAATCTGGATGATGTAGAACAGAGACAGAGTGAAGGACCTTTTAAGCTCTGAGAATTCAGATTCGGCTTTAGGGGGCCAACTCCTTGCATTTGCTCCCTTTTTGGAGAGGGCAGAGATGGGAGCAGTAAGCAAAGAGAAATTAGGCATAAATTGTTTGAAGAAGTTCGCAAAACCCAGAAACCTCTATAGCATGAAGACCTTGAGGACAAGGCCAATCAAGAACGGACTTTACTTTTTCCAGCTCCATCTGGAGTCCATGATCAGAGACAATATAGCCCAGAAAGAGTAAGAAATTACTTTCAAAGATGCATTTCTCCAATTTAGCATAGAGGTTGTGCCCCCTTAATCGGGACAGGACTTGGCAAACATGCTTCCAGTGTGTCGTCAGATTAGGTGAGTAGATCAAGATGTCATCCAGATAAACCACCACACAGACATACAACAGATCCCGGAATATATAGTTCACAAATTCCTGGAACACAGCTGGATCATTACACAATCCGAAAGGCATCACGAGATATTCATAGTGACTGTCTCGGGTGTTGAATGTGGTTTTCCACCCGTCACCCTCGCGGATACAGATCAAGTTATAAGCCCCGCGGAGATCCAGTTTAGTGAAAATCTTGGCTCCACGAATATGGTCGAAGAGCTCAAAGATCGAGGCAAGGGGTACTTGTTTTTGACAGTGATCTTATTCAGACCACGATAGTCTATGCAGGGCCGGAGGGATCCATCTTTTTTCCCTACAAAGAAAAATCCAGCTCCAGCTGGAGAAGTTGACTTCCTAATAAACCCCTTCTCGAGGTTCTCCTTGACATATGCTGAAATGGCTTGGGTCACAGGCAGAGAGAGAGGATATACCTGTCCACGAGGAGGTGAAGTTCCAGGAAGCAACTCAATAGGACAGTCATATGGATGATGCAGAGTCAAGTTTTTGGCCTGCTTCTTGCTGAACACATCAGAATAGCAAGCATCTTGCGGAGGTAGACCGGGGAGTGACTGAGACACTGGAGGACGTTCAGGATGAATCAGAGGCAGACAGCTGTGTTGACAACAGGGTTCCCACTGAAGAATTTCTCCAGAATTCCAGTCTAGGATGGGAGCGTGCTTGCGAAACCAAGGTAGTCCCTGCAAGATTGGATTAATAGCCTCGGGTAAAACGTAGAAGGCTATAAGTTCTGAGTGTAGAACACCCACTTGTATCTCCAATGGTTCAGTGATGGATAAGATTGGATCTGGCAATGGATGACCATTCACGGAAGCCACCGCTAGAGGTTTCTCTAGAGGAATTGTAGGCAAGTGGAAACAGTCTACTAAGGCCTGGTGTATGAAGATCCCAGCCGCTCCAGAATCCAGATAGGCTGAGATGGAATGTGGGTCATTACCAGCAAGGATAGAGACTGTGATCGAGAGCTTAGGAGAGGCTTTTATAGAAGGGTAGTCTCTCCTATCAAGCCTAGGTGCTGGAGTTTCCCGGCTTCTGGGGACACTGACGCATGAAATGACCATTTCTCCCACAGTATATACACAAGTTACCTGCGTGTCTGTGCTGCCGCACCTGGTCCGATATTCTGACCAATCAGGAGCGTAACTAGGAAAGGCTGGGCCCCATAGCAAACTCTTGACTGGGGCCACCACCGGGTGCCACAAGCAGCCCCCCTTATAAATAGTGCCCCCTGTAGAATGTGCCCTGCAGCCCCCTGTAGACAGTGCTATATAGCCCCGCCTATAGACAGTGTCACACCCCATTTGTAGATAGCGCCCCCACCTCCCCCTTGTAGATAGTGCCATACAGCCCCCCTGTAGATATCTCCATAAAGCCCCCACTGTATATAGCGCTATACAGCTCCCACTGTATATAGTGCCACACAGCCCCCTCCCTTGTATATAGTGCCACACAGCCCCCCTTAGTAGATAGTGCCACACACAGACTCCTGTAGATTGCGCCACTCAGCCCCCTGTAGATAGATCCACAGCCCTCCCCCTTGTGTATAGTGCCACACAGCTCCCCCTTGTGTATAGTGCCACACAGCCCACCTTGTGTATAGTGCCACACAGCCCCCCTTTGTGTATAGTGCCACACAGCCCCCCTTGTTTATAGTGCCACAAGGCAATGGCGCATCCGAGAAAGTTGTATCAGCCAGGGAGATGTCACTCAAACATGGAAGGTGGATTTGGAGGCAGATTATGTTGCAAAGAAGTGTCCTGCACTTCTTTGCCGAGGCAGTCAATTTACACGTCGTCGTTTGACAGCTGTCAAACGACGACGCGTAAATTACAGGTCGTCGGCACAGTACGTCGGCAAACCCATTCAAATGAATGGGCAGATGTTTGCCGACGTATTGTAGCCCTATTTTCAGACGTAAAACGAGGCATAATACGCCTCGTTTACGTCTGAAAATAGGTCGCGTGAACCCAGCCTTATACTTTATGGGGCAGCTATGGGGCATTATACCGTGTGGGGGGGGGGGGGGGCAGCTAGAAGGCCATCAAGTAAAAAACGCATCGGAATCAGCACCACAAAAAGCCTGCAATCGCCCCCATTGATTTCAATGAGAGGAAGAGGCGTTATTTTTCTGGGAGCGGCTTTTAGCCGCTCACGGCACGGGAAAAAAAGCAGCATGTCCTTTCTCACTGCAGTTTCCACCTCTGGAGGTCCCATTGAAATCAATGGGAGGCAGAAAAAAAAAAAAAAAACTGCCGTGCTTGTCCCCGGGCGTTTTTCACCTCCAGTCCTTGCATTAGCTTCAATGGCCGCAGGCGAAAAACACAGTAAAAAAGTGCAAGCAGGTCAAAATCGGCCTAAAAATTCCTGCAGTAATTCTGAGGCAGGTTTTCTGCCTGCAAAAAAAACTCAGTGTGAACAGGGCCTTACTTGTCTTCTTTCAGGCAATATATATGATTTAGGTGATTATTTTTCAATCAAGTTTTTTTCATTTTTTTATTTAATTTAATTCCATTAGACATAACTGCCATGTTGTGGGGAGTCTGAGGCTCGGGTGAGACTTTGCCGCAACCATACATTTTTTTTACAAAGCGTTTCACTGAAATGCAACATTGCAAAAACAGGGTCCAAGAGTGAAAAGTGCTGAGCATCTACTTTTAGAAAATAAACTGTTTCAACGTAAATTTTTATTTTATTATTCAGGTTTTACTTGCATGTCAGAAGTTTGAAAATTATCCAGAAACCCCTGGCAGAGAAAGTGTTATTCCCAATTTATGGCATATCTACATCCTCTGGGACCCACACCTACATTAAGAGCAGGGGTAGTCAACACCCATTCCACTAGGTGAGGCAGCCACTGGCTGCAGATTCCAGATGGGTACTAGTGGGAAAGACGACAAATACAGTCAAGCAAGCGCTCTTTTCAAACATAGTTATGGCTTCCATTTTGACATATACACTTGGGGGGGGGGAAAACTTCCACCATGTACGTTAAACCAAGACTGTGGGATGCCTAACAGTAGCATGCATCACCCATAGACTAATGCGATCAGGCCATTTTTCAGGATATTGTTTTATCCTCCCCACCATCCAAAAGACAGAACTATTTTTCAGTCGCTATAGCCCTAGGAGGGCTCGAGTCCTGCGGGACGAGGTGTAGTTTTTCATGGCACCTTAGCATGTACTAGGAAGCGGGAAAATTTGACAAAAACAGCAATTCCGCCATTGTTTTCTGAGCTCACTCTGAAGACGTTCACTGTGCAATTTAAACTACGTTAGCATTATTCTGCAGGTCAATACAATTATGGCAATACCAAAACGTATATAGTTATTATACTTTACAAGGAAAAAACGAAATTATAAAAAGTAAAATGTATTGTGTGTCACCAAATTCTAAAAGCCATAACTTTTTTTTTTTTAAGGGACTCTGGAATTTTACTGTTTTCGACAAAGTTCACCGTGCGAGTTAATGTTAGGGTATGTTCACACACTTAAAAAACGGCTGTAAAATACAGAGGGAAAACAGCCTTTTATTTACCGCAGTTTTGTTTTTTTACGCAAACTTTTTTTACGCCCGTTTTTCTATTGACACAATGAAAAACTGCTCCAAAAAAACGGCTCAAGAAGTGACACACATTTTTTTTACATGTCGTTTTTAAAAACGGCCACGTAAATAACACCCCGTGTGAATGGAATGCAGTTTTCCCCAATGAAATCAATGAGCAGATCTTTGGAGACATTCAGTCCCTGTATTTTCAGCCGTTTATCGGGGCGTTTACAGCCCAAAAAACGGCTGAAAATAGGGCGTGTGAACATACCCTCATATTGTAATAGTTCAGACTTTTACAGCCGTGGCGACTCCAACTATGTTTATTAATTTTTTATCTACAATAATTTAGGAGAAAATGGAAAAAAAAAAAAACTTTACATTTTTATATGTATGTGTATATATATATATATATATATATATAAGTAGGACCAACCCAAAACTTTATTTAACCGATTTCTACTTCACTTGCACTATATACACTGCAATACTAATGTATTGCAGTATATAGTGTTTGACAGGCACATATTAAGGCCTGACAGAGGTGGGGCTTAATAGGAGTACAAAGATGGCAGGCCTGAGGTTCCCCCCCCCCCCCCCCAGGCTGCCATGCCATCGGCTCCCCGCGATCGCAGCCGATGGGCTGTCCGAGGAGGGCACATACAGCCAACACCCATGTTGTATGGAGCAGGCTCAGCCCGTGAGCCCGCTCCATACCTGGCCATCTCGCTATTAAGTATACGTCGACAAGGGTAAAAGGATACTTCATGAATCTCATAACCCTTTTCAGGACATATCCATTAAACGGATACCATATGAGTGAGGGACGCAATCCCAGATCCATTGGGAAGTTCAATTGACATAACTAATCACTGCAGTTTCCCCGCTCACTGACTAGTGTACTCTCCTTCACCACGGTTGTCCCTCACTCACCCCAGCCCATCAGATGTGTGATTGTCCGCCCGCACCCTCCCTTCAACAAAAGCCCTGCAAGCTGGACTCTGTTGGGAGTTTGTAACCCCTCCCCTGTCCAGCACCTTCAGATGTGAGCGGCATTTGCCCCTCTCACCACCATCTTCAGCACACAGCCAGCGCCTCATGTTCTGTCCCCCCCCCTCTGAGGTCCAATGCAGAGTCATAGTCCCCTGCCTGCCCCTCTGAATACCAATGTGTTGCTTTTCCTCTCTGGCTAGGTAGCCTTTGTGGTAACGGTCCATACGTGGACAGTTAAGTCACTGGAGCCTGTTTGTTTTGGTGCAGGGGGACTCATTAAAGCCATGAACACATCTGATGGAGAGCGGCTGGGGTAAATGAGGGACAACAGTGGGCTCAGGGAGAACACAAGACACTTAGCAGGGAAGCTCCAGTGACAACTGTCCATATATGGACATAAAATCTTTATGTATTTAAAAAGATTACTGTAGACCTCCAGCCTGCTCTCAGGTCAAATGTCACTGAGCATGAACAGTCAGTGTTGCCAATCTAGCTGGCACCATGTCGGTTGGAAAACTTAGGGCCTGTTCACATCAGCGTTTGGTTTCCGTTCAACCTTTCCGTCAGAGGAATGGACAAACGGAAACTATAGCTTCCGTTACCATTGATTTCAATGGTAATACTTCCCTTGCAGTTGGTTTCTGTCTGTTTCCGTTCCGTAAAGGTTGAACGGAAACCAAACGATGATGTGAACATGCCCTTATCTGCCACAGCTAGTGTTAACCGCCGAAGAACAATATTTATGAAGGAGACCCTGGTGCACTTGCACTCCCCATGTACATTCAGTGAGTAGTGAATTAGGTGACACTTAAGTGGAGCAGCGTGGCTGTTGTCAATGTAGTATTGTACTTAAACTTTTTAATCTTGTGTGTATACTCTAAATATGGTTCAGAAGAATTACCCCAGGTTCCCTGTAATATAGCCCAAAGTGATCATGAGCGCTTTCTATTCTGTCCTGTGAAGGCTCCTCGTGATGTGGTATCGCAATAAAACTGTACATGCCGGGCGATTCGTCTCTGGTCAAATCCTATAAACATGCAGTTCCAAGAGTTCTACCATTGTCGTCTACAGTCCAGCACAGTCATAAATGAGGCATTCGTTACACCACTCGGTTGCATAGAGTTTTTAAATGCTCCTTTTTCAATGTTAAAGAGGCTCTGTCACCAGATTTTGCAACCCCTATCTGCTATTGCAGCAGATCGGCGCTGCAATGTAGATTACCGTAACGTTTTTATTTTTTTTAAAACGAGCATTTTTGGCGAAGTTATGACCATTTTTGTATTTATGCAAATGAGGCTTGCAAAAGTACAACTGGGCGTGTATTATGTGCGTACATCGGGGCGTTTTGACTTCTTTTACTAGCTGGGCGTTAGGAATGGGAGTGTATGATGCTGACAAATCAGCATCATCCACTTCTGTTCGTTAACACCCAGCTTCTGGCAGTGCAGACACACAGCGTGTTCGAGAGATCACTCTGTGACGTCACTCACTTCCTGCCCCAGGTCCTGCATCGTGTCGGCACCAGAGGCTACAGTTGATTCTGTAGCAGCATCAGCGTTTGCAGGTAAGTAGCTACATCGACTTACCTGCAAACGCCGATGCTGCTGCAGAATCAACTGTAGCCTCTGGTGCTGTGTCGTCCTCGCTCGTCCGACACGATGCAGGACCTGGGGCAGGAAATGAGTGACGACACAGCGTGATCTCTCGAGAACACGCTGTGTCTGCACTGCCAGAAGCTGGGCGTTGTGTAGAGAAGTGGATGATACTTCTCGTCAGAATGCCCAGATAGTAAAAGAAGTAAACACGCCCCGATGTAACACACATAATACACGCCCAGTTGGACTTTAGCAAGCCTCATTTACATAAATAAAAAAATGGTCAAGCCTCATTTACATAAATACAAAAATGGTCATAACCAAAAATGCTCGTTTTTTAAAAAATAAAAACGTTACTCTTATCTCCATTGCATCGCCGATCTGCTGCAATAGCAGATAGGGGTTGCAAAATCTGATGACAGAGCCTCTTTAACATTGAAAAAGGAGCATTTAAAAACTCTATGCAACCGAGTGGTGTAACGAATGCCTCATTTATGACTGTGCTGGACTGTAGACGACAATGGTAGAACTCTTGGAACTGCATGTTTATAGGATTTGACCAGAGACGAATCGCCCGGCATGTACAGTTTTATTGCGATACCACATCACGAGGAGCCTTCACAGGACAGAATAGAAAGCGCTCATGATCACTTTGGGCTATATTACAGGGAACCTGGGGTAATTCTTCTGAACCATATTTAGAGTATACACACAAGATTAAAAAGTTTAAGTACAATACTACATTGACAACAGCCACGCTGCTCCACTTAAGTGTCACCTAATTCACTACTCACTGAATGTACATGGGGAGTGCAAGTGCACCAGGGTCTCCTTCATAAATATTGTTCTTCGGCGGTTAACACTAGCTGTGGCAGATAAGGGCATGTTCACATCATCGTTTGGTTTCCGTTCAACCTTTACGGAACGGAAACAGACAGAAACCAACTGCAAGGGAAGTATTACCATTGAAATCAATGGTAACGGAAGCTATAGTTTCCGTTTGTCCATTCCTCTGACGGAAAGGTTGAACGGAAACCAAACGCTGATGTGAACAGGCCCTAAGTTTTCCAACCGACATGGTGCCAGCTAGATTGGCAACACTGACTGTTCATGCTCAGTGACATTTGACCTGAGAGCAGGCTGGAGGTCTACAGTAATCTTTTTAAATACATAAAGATTTTAACCTTTCTGGACACGCTCATGTTATAAACACAGTAACAACAGCTCATTCAAGTAAAAATGTTTTAATTTTTTTTCAATGTTTGCACTTTTCATAATCGTAGCACCCAGTTAGCAGATCGTATAATAACTTGATCCACAAAAGGGTAAAATGTCTGTAAAGATCAAACACAAAAAAAAAAAAAAGATAGAAAAGTAAATACAATAAATATTTGCCAACCTCAAAAACATTGAAACTTTTATTTCCCCTGTCCACACCACTGGTATGTGAGAAGGGCAGGAGTATTGGTCTGCCAAGTTTAGAACCACCAGTTACATCAGGTAAGAGAAACCCAGTTTAAAGGCTGAAACAAAACAAAATTGAACTTCCAAGTTGACTCAATCCCCATTCCAGGTAGAACCCAATGAATGCTCGCAATTTCCACCCAATGAACACTTGAAATACTTTTGTAGCAAATAACATAGTTGTACAGAAATTCACATGGAGACAAAATACAAAATAATTGGATTCCACGGAGATGTATACATTTTATTCTTACGGTAATCCCTGTGAGTGTTCAAGTTTCAATAAACCTAGCCACCATATCATACCCCAAATTCATAATTACAAAAAAAAAACAAAAAAAAAACCAAAAACATCAGCATACTAAGCCACTGATTTTCAATTCTCGTACAGACACCAGCACATTCCAGCAAGTTTGGTTCTGGTTGCAGTAGTCAAAGTAACACTTTTCTTGCAGAGAATTCGTCAGCATGTAAATGTGCTGTAGGAAATTTTGCTCCAAATAAAAGCTTCAATCCTTCTCTCTCCATGGTACATCTGCAAGGAACATGTATTGGTTCAGGTGTATACAGATTCCAATTTCATTGGGCACTTTAGTGAGGTCGGCTGCTGCTGGACTCGGAGGAATGCCTATTCCGATGGCTGCTGTAACCGTTCGTATAACCATTGGTCTGACGCTTTGTTAAACCACCATTTAAGATATCCTGGATGTGTTGCACAATTAGGTTGATCGCAACTGGAAAAGAGAAAAAGAAAGGTGGTAAGAGTGGAAATCATATCTACTTTGACAGTTCTATAGATTTCTGTTTGTAAACAGGCATATGAAGCAACAAAATAGAAGCAGTAGGGGCAGGTTCACACCTAGGTTGGTCTTTCTGTTCTGCCAAGTCAGAGGAGCAGGACAACGAAGATACTGGAGGTGCCGGTTCCGTTGTATACCAGACACCCCGACAGAACTCATTAAAGTCAATGGGTTCCATCGGGTGCCAGTGGTGTCTGCCATACAACAGAACCAGTGCTTTGTTATTACCGTTGCGCTACTGTTTCCGGTATTTTCGGCATATCAGGCCCTTAAAGTGTAGCTAAACGTTTTACAAACTTGTGACATGTCAGACGTTTGGATTGGTGGGAGTCCGAGCACTGAGACCCCCACCAAACGCTAGAACAAAGCAGCTAAAGTGTTCATGTGAGCGCTCAGCCGCTTCGTGTCTTTTCAGCTTTTTCTGGAAATAAATGTATCGTGTAGGGGCTCATAGACTTTCTATGAGCCCGTACTCCAATACATTCATTTCTGGAAAAAGCCGAAAAGACACGAAGCGGCTGAGCGCTCACACGAACACTTTAGCTGCTTTGTTCTAGCGTTTGGTGGGGGTCTCAGTGCTCGGTCTGCCACCAATCCAAACTTCTGACATGTCATAGTGACACTTTAAGCTTCTCTTACACGGCCTGACATGTCATAGTGACACTTTAAGCTTCTCTTACACGGCCTGACATGGGCTGTGAAAACGAGCAATAAGCAGCAATGTATGGGGACGAGCAAACGTTAGTCCCCATACATTTCCATCACGTCAGCAGCACATCTATTTACACAGGGAGATGTGCTGCCAACAACAATATTTTTTGCTGCATAAACAATATAAATCAGCCGAAGAACAGGGCAATGATCGGTAACGTGCGTTCATATGAACACTAGTTTGCTAGATTGGCTCGTGTAAAACGGCCCTTAGTCCCAAGTTCACACAGAGTTTGACACGGAAACCGCATCAAAAAACGGCTGAAAATGGCTCCCATTGATTTCAATGGGAGGCAGAGGCGTTTTTTCCCCGCGAGCGGTAAAAAATGCTCACGGGAAAAAGCGACATGCCCCATCTTTGGGCGTTTACGCCTCTGACCTCCCATTGACATCAATGGGAGGCAGAGAAAGCGTATTTCGCTGCGTTTTTACCCGTGGCGCTCAATGGGCATGAGCGGAAAAACGCGGCAAACTGCGTGCAGGCAGGTCAAAATCTGCCTCAAAATTCCAAACGGAATTTTGAGGCAGAATTTTCTGCCTGCAAAAAACACTGTGTGAACCCAGCCTTAGGCTTTTTTGGAGGAGCAAAATCTGCCTTTAAATTCTGTTTTGAATTTTCGCAGCGCTTCGCCTGCGGCCACTGAGCGCCGCGGGCATAAAACGCCGCAAAATATGCTGTCTCTGCCTCCCATTGATGTCAATGGGAAGTCAGAGGCGTAAACGCTGCAAGATAGGACAGGTCCCTTCTTTTCCCCGTGAGCCGTTTTTTTCCGCTCGCGGGAAAAAAAACGCGTCTGCCTCCCATTGAAATCAATTTCATTGGCATTTTCAGCCATTTTTTGGCGCGTTCTCAGACGCGTGTGAACTGGGCCTCTGGTTTGTTTTCTTTTGTTAGAACTCTAACAAAAAGTGGGAAATGCGGAAGCGCTTTGCATTTTTATGACATTCCATCCAACACAGACGGCTTCCCCCAGAGTTTTTACACAAGGCTACTTAAGAGGTTTCTTGTGTTTTATCAAAGTATCACTGTCAGAGTCAGATACTTCAGACAAGGCACAATTATTGCTTGACAAGGAGAAATATGAAATAACTGGAATCTTATGGGATGTGGGCTGTAAAGAAACAAAACAAATACCCCGATCTGGTCATATGTCTTAACCCTTTAAAAAGGACACATCCCTGCATTCCAATAGCCATAACTTTCGTATTTTCCCATCGATATAGCACTACGCGGGCTTGTTTTGTGGGATGAGTTGTATTTTTAATGGTACCATTTAATTTACCATACAGTGTACGGACACCTTTATGGGGTGGAAATGGGAAAGAAAAAACATTCCGCCATAATTTTGGGGGGGGGGGGGGGTTTGTTTTTACCGCGTTCATTTTGCGGTAAAAGTAACTTAACCCTTTCACGACCACGGACGAAAATGCACGTCCTGGTCGGCTGCTAGTTCCCGCTCCAGGACGTTCATTTTCGTCAGTATTTAAAACGGTCTCTGTGTAAACACAGAGTGACAGACCCGCGCTGACAGCTGTCCTAGACAGCTGTCACATCAGTCTCGCCGGACAGCGGACCATCGCCGCTGCTTTCGGCAATTAACCCCTTAAGTGCGGCGACGGATTGCCGTCGCCGCATTTAAGTGGTTTAAAGCACATCGGCAACCCCCACGAAGTGATCGTGGGGGCTACCGATGCTTGTCACGGCAATCGGAGGTCAGATAATGACCTCCGGGTTGCCATGTAAGGAAGCCTCGGAGGAACAGCCTCCGGCCGGTCCTCCTCGGCTTCCTGTCAGTGTGACAGTTACGTCACAATGACAGTTGGAGTAGATTACACTACGTGTGTAGTGTAATGTACTCTAGCAGCGATCAAAGCTGCAAGACTAAGTGTCCCCTAGTGGGAAAAGTAAAAAAAAGTATTAAAAATGTTTTTAAAAAAGTGTAAAAATAAAAGTTATAAGTTCTATAAACAAACACTGCTTTTTTTTTCCTATAAGACTTTTATTATAGAAAAAAAATGAACACGTTAAAAAAGTACACATATTTGGTATCACCGCGTTCGTAACGACCCCAACTATAAAACTGTAATGTTATTTTTCCCGCACGATGAACACCCCAAAAAAAAAAAAAAAAAAAAAAAAAAAATCAATAAAAAACTGCGACAGAATCACTATTTTTTGGTCACCACCGCTCCAAGAATAAAAAAAAAAAAAAAAGTGATCAAAAAGTCGCATGTACCCAAAAATAGTACCAATAAAAAAACTTCTATCCGTCCCGCAAAAAAACAAGCACTTACAGCTTTTTTGACTAAAAAATAAAAAAAATTATGGCTCTCAGAATATGGCGACAGAATTATTTTTCTTTTTTATAAATAAGTCATTTTATTGTGCAAACGCTAAAAAAAAAAAAAAAGGACCAAACCTATATACATATGGGGTCGCCGTAACCGTACAAACACACAGAATAAAGTAAAAATGTCACTTATAGCGTACGGTGAGCGCCGCAAAAAGAACCTAAAAAACGGTGTCAGAATTCCTGTTTTTTGCTCAGGATTGCAAAAAATTGAATAAAAAAAGTGATTAAAAAAAAAAAAAAGGAAGTACCCCAAAATGGTACCAATGAAAACGACAGATTGTCCAGCAACAAATAAGCCCTCACACAGCTCCGGTGGTGAAAAAAATAAAAAAGTTCTGGCTTTCAGAATATAACGATGCAAAATGTGCAGAGTGTCCAAAAGTGGATAAGATCGGGCGCCATTTATTCAGTGCAACACCGGGCACATATCTATGAATTATTATTTATCGCATTATTATACCCTCTTATTATGCCCTGATGTTCTCTGCACAGATTACATATGCCCCCACATCATAACTGAAATTCCAGCAAAACCCCAAACAAAACTACCAAGCAAAATCTGCGCTCCAAAAGCAAAATGGCGTCCATCCCCTCTGATCCCTACAGTGTGCCCAAGCAGCAGTTTGCGCTCACACATATATGGCGTCGCCATACCCGAGAGAACCCGCTTAACGTTTTATGAGGTATTTGTCTTCTGTGGCACAACATACTATGCACTAAAATGGCATATGAGTGGAAAATTGCAATTTTCACTTTGAACCATCCGCTGTGCACTAACCCCTTTGCGCACTATGACTTAATTGCCCGTCATGGTGCGGCGGTTGATGTATGGAGCCGGCTCACGTGCTGAGCCCGCTCCATACGCTGCGGGTGTCGGCTGTGTATTACAGCTGACACCCGGGACTAACGGACAGGTACAGGGATCGCTCTGTTACAGAAGCCTGTAAGAATAACAATATACTGCAATACATTAGTATTGCAGTATATTGTACCAGCGATCCAATGATCGCTGGATCAAGTCCCTTAAGGGGATTGATTAATAAAATGTGTAGAAGAATTATAATTAGTAGTGAGAATTTTTTATTTTTTTTTTAAGTAAAAAAAAAACAACACCTTTTCGCATTTTTCTTCTAAAGTAATGTAAAAAAAATGAACAAAATTGGTATCGCTACGTCCGTAAAAGTCCGAACTATTACAATATACCATTATTTAATTTGCACAGTGCACACCTTAAAAAAAAAAATTATAATTGAAACCGCCAAAATCGCTGGGTTTTTTTTTGTCACCTTCGCTCTATAAAAAAATAAAAAAAAATAAAAATTTAATACAACTTTTGAATCACTTTTTATGTACCAAAAAATGGTACCAATAAAAACTGCAGCTCCTCCCGCAAGAAGTAAGCCCTCCCACCGCTCTATTGATGGAAAAATAAAAAAAAGTTATGGCTCTTGGAAAGCGGGGAGTGAAAATCTAAAATAAGAAAGCAAAAAATGGATCAGTCCTGAAAAGGTTAATTCATTTCTAATGAAAAAACGTATGACCACATGTGGGGTATTTCCGTACTCTGGAGAAATTGCTTTATAAAAAATTGTTTTTTTCCTCCTTTATCCCTTGTGAAAATGCAACATTTCAGTGGGAAAAAATTTTGATATTAATTTTCGCACCCTAATTCTAATAAACTCTGCAAAAGACCCGTGGGCTCTAAATGCTCACTAAACCCCTAGAAAAATTCCTTGAAGGTTTTTCCAAAATGGGGTCACTTTTGGTGGGTTTCCACTGTTTTGGTCCCTCCAGTGCATTGCAAATGAGACATGGCACCGAAAACCATTCCAGCAAAATCATAAATCCAAATGGCGCTCCTTCCCTTCTGAGCCCTGCTGTTTGTCCAAACAGCAGTTTATTACCACATATGGGGTATTGTCGTAATCGGGAGACATTGCTTTACAAATGTTGGGGTGCATTTTCTTCGTTATTGCTTGTAAATAATAAAAATTTCTGTGTTTCAGAAAAAAAGTACATTTTAATTTTTACAGACTAATTCCAATATATTTAGCGAAAAACCTGTGTGGTCAAAATGCTAACTATACCCCTAGATAAATACCTTAAGGGGTCTAGTTTTCGAAATGGGGTCGTTTATGGGGAGTTTCTATCGTTCTGGCAGCTCAAAGCTTCTCCAAATGTACAGTGGGGCCTAAAACATTTTCAAGCAAAATAGGAGTCCTGAAAGCCTCCCTTCCTTTGGGGCCCTGCCGTGTGTCCAAACAACGCATTAGGGCCACAATGTGGGTATTTTTGAAAACAGGAGAAACACTGTGATAGATTTTGTGGTGTGTTTCTTCATTCTCATGGTCGCTTTACAAAGAAATTGGTCTTCAAACTGATACTTTTATGAAAAAAAGTGAATTTTTTTTTTCACCTGCTATGTATTACATTTAACAAAAAACTGTGGGGTTAAAATACTTACTATACCCCTAGGTAAATACCTTAATGGGTCTAGTTTTCTAAATGGGGTCATTTGTGGGGGTTTCCATCACTCTGAGACCTATGAGCCTCTGAAAACCTGGCTTGGTGCAGGAAAACAAAAATGTACTTCAAAATTTATAAAATTATTCAATTTGTAAGTCCTCTAAATTGCTGAAAATTTATTTTATTTTTTCAAAAGTGCTGCCAAAATAGAGTAAAGAGATGGAAATATATATTTAATTAAAAAAATTGTACAGTATGTGTGTACATGTGACATATTGCAGTTAAAAAAATAGGGAAAAATGGTAATTTTTACAAAATTTCTTCCATTTTTCTATTTTTTAATTAATTTCCGCAAATTCTATCAGTCTACTTTACCACTAAAATAAAGTACAACATGTGACGAAAAAACAATGTCAGAATTACTTGGATATTCAAAACTTTCACAGAGTTATTCTCTGATAAAGTCAGACATACCAGATTTGACAAATCTGGCTTGGTCATTAAGGTACAAACATGCCTGGTCATTAAGGAGTTAACTTTATTCTCTGGGTCAGAAGGATTTCAGAAATACCAAATACATATTTTTCTTTAGGTTTTACTATTTTTAAAAACATGAATTTGTTAAAAAAATTATATATTTTGTATTGCTATATTTTGAGACCAATAACTTATTTTTCAGTCAATGAAGCAATGTTGGGGCTTTTTGTTGTGAGGAGAGCTGTAGTTTCGGGGATGCATACAACTTTTTGGTGGGAAGCTAGGTGATCAAGAAAAAAAAAAAAGGAAGTTTGTCAGTGAATTTTTTCCCTATGGCATTTTCCCTGCTGGTTAAAGAAGTTATATTTTAACCCCTTCCTGACATCTGCCGTATGTTCCATAAAACAAGTGTTTCGGCTGTATCTTACAGCCGACGCTTGTGTTCCCGCTCATTTAGCCCCTTAAAAGCCGCGGTCAATAGCAACCGCATTTAAAAAAACAAAAAACTGGGGGCAGCCCCTTGTAACATTGCAACGGCCCCACAGCAACGCGCTCTTCGGGTGCCAATGTTTGGCATGCAGCCTGGGGGCCTGATGAAGGCCCTCCCAGGTCTGCCATCTTCATACTTCTATGAAGCCTTGCCTCAGGGCTTCATTGGAGAGGGTTAGTATAACGATATACTGCAATACATTAGTATTAGTATTGCAGTATATCATGCAAGAGATCCACCAATCACTGGTTCAAGTGAAAGAAAAAAAATTACAATATCTCATTATTGAGTCCACATAGTTAACAGCGTAAAAAAAAACAAAAACTTCGCTGTTATTTGGTCTTCATCTCCCACAAACGAATGGACTAAAAAGTGATCAAAAAGTCTGATATACCCAAACATGGTACCAATAGAAACTACAGCTCGCCCCGCAAAACAGGCATTCATACCGCTCATATCGACAGAAAAAAAACAAACCGTTATGGCTCTCAGAATATGGCGACAAAACGGAAATTTTATTTTTAAGGGTATGTACACAAACTCAAAAACGTCTGAAAATACGGAGCCGTTTTCAAGGGAAAACAGCTCCTGATTTTCAGAAGTTTTTGAAGCAGTGTTTGGAGCTTTTTTCGCTAGAGTCCCAAGAAGTGACCTGCACTTTTTCGCTGCCTTTTTTTACGCGTAAGAAAACGCAGCGAAAAACGCTCCATCGGAACAGAACGCCGTTTTCCCATTGAAATCAACGGGCAGATGTTTGGAGGCGTTCTGCTTCCGATTTTTCTGCGGGAAAAACGTCCAAAAATGGGCCGTGTGAACATACCCTAACAGTCATTTATTTTCCTTGTAAAAAGTATTTAAAAAAAGCTATAGTAATTTGGTATTGCCGTAATTTTATCGACCCGCAGAATAAATTCCTATTCCACCCTGATTTTTTTCCAGTTTCCCCACTACATTATATGGTGCAGTAAATGGTACTGTGGAAATGTACAACTCATCCTGCAGAAAACAAGCCCTAGATAAGTCTAGATTGATGATGTAAAGGTGGTGGTGGGGGGGGGGGGGGGGGGGAGGAAAAAAGTTAGTAGATCAGATTTTTAAAGACACGGCAATACAATTCTGATATTTTTTTTTATTGTTTTAAGAGAAAAACGGCCAAAAGTTTATTTTTTATTAAATATTTTTCGTCTTTTTGTCCCCATAGGGGATTTACCTTGCAATCTTTACATCACTCATGCAATACTAAGTGTATTGCCTTTGTCTGTACTCTACTAAAATGCCCTGCCACCAGAAAGGCTTAATAGTAGATCACAGAAGTGAGACCTGGAGGACATTAATAGGCCTCCGGGCTGCCATCGCAACCAATCGGCACCCTGGGATTTCGTTGCAGGTGGGGGCGGGGGAGATCAGGGGACAGAGGGAGCCTGCAACAGCCAGGATCGGAGATAAAACTCTTGATCCCAGCCGTTTAACCACGACAATAAGCGCCCAGGATTGGACTTATTTCCAATCCTGGCCGTTGCAGGCGTCAGCTATATGAAACAGCGGACACCTGCCAGGTATGGTGAGCGCTCAGCTCCTAAGCACGCACAATATTCTAATAGCGCCCATCAGCTGTACCTACGGCGGAGGTCACGAATGGGTTAAAATCAGTATTACAGGAGTTCACCAAGACCGTAAATACAGTTTGAAGAGGAGACAGAACATGCTCACAATTACATGGACAGAAAGGAATGCATATACCAGTGCTGCACATTGATACATGTAGACTGTGCACCATTCTATTTACATGAGTAAAAACAAATCTAATATCTTGTCCTTTTTATACAAACAAGTTTGCTATATGGCAAGTTACTTGGCACATTTTAACATGAAATAAAAGTAATTCCTGCCAAACTCAATTTTACTAGAGGTTTGGTAGCTACATCATGCCTAAATGATAGCGTAGGACTAGACAGATCAAGAGGACCCGGCACATCCATGCATTCCATAGTTTACCGGTTGGTGTGTAGCTTCCCTAGCCAATTGCCACACCAGCTTCTATTTAGAAAAGGGTTCTCTTCATGAGACAACCACTTTAATTGATAACTTGTAACAGTTAGGGCTTGTTTACACGAACGTGTATTACGTCCGTGCAATGCGCGTGATTTTCACGCGTGTTGTACGGACCTATGTTAGCCTATGGGGCAGCGCAGACAGTCCGTGAGTTTTGCGCAGTGTGAGTCCGCTGCGAAAAACTCACGACATGTCCTATATTTGTGCGTTGTTCGCGCATCACGCACCCATTGAAGTCAAGGAGTGCGTGAAAACCACGCATGTCGCATGGAAGCACTTCTGTGGGACAAGCGTGATTCGCGCAACAGCACTGAAAAGGATGAATGAAAACATCCAAATGGAGTGTCATAATGATGGCGGCTGCGCGAAAATCACGCAGCCGCGCATCATATGGTGATGACACACGGAGCTGTTAAGTGCCTTTTGCGCACGCAAAATGCCGCGTTTTTTGCGTGCGCAAAACGCACACTCGTGTAAACCCGGCCTCATGAGAAGAGCTGGGTAAAAAAAAAAAAAAAAAAAAAACAGATCAGCTATACTTCTGTTTGTGCTCGTGTTTCTGATCAAACGGTGCGTGGCACCTGACCCGTTACAGACTCTACGGTTCTTAACAGTGCAGAAGTAGTGATGAGTGGATAAATAAGCTGCATAAAAATCTGCAAAAAAGGCACAATTCACCGGTGGCTGTGAAAATGGTCACGGTACACACATCAAAGGATGCGGCTTAACACTTCTACATTCCAAATTAACCTTTTAGCCTAGAATCACCTCATGCCACTTACCCAGGTTGTCAGCGCCTCTGGGAATGATCACATCAGCATATTTCTTGGTCTATAAAACAATGAAGGACAAACCATAGATTAAAAAGCATTAACAGCTCTCATGCTAGAATTCCATCTGCAGGTTTTCATAAAACACAAAGTAGACAGGACATTTACAATGTAAGACACCTTCAATATTTCTGATGAAACAGACTTAAACGCAATTTAACGTTGGGCATTAGTTGCGCCACCCTCCTACCTGCACGGTTTAAAAAATTATGCAAAAATTTTTTTAACAAAAAGTCAGTCACAGAACAGCCATGCTCTTAATTCTAATGAATGCAGTTTCAAGGCCTCCCAGTGTGAAAGAACTGGAATATCTACACATTGGAAATTCTGCAGCACATTCGAACAAATTTACGGGCGGAAAGTCTGCAATGTATTACAGTATTTTACCAAATCTCATCCACATGCTGGGGAAAAAAAATTCTGAGCAAAAGAACAGCATAAATTGACCTGCGGTGTGGATTAGAAATTGGCAACATTTTATTTAAAGTGCCAGAATTGCTGCGAAATTTGCTGCATATTCTAAAGTTCTTAAAAAAGGAAAAAAAACACACACGACACTTGCTTATCCGGGCTCTCCCATAGCAATGCGTCCCTGCTCCCCCAGCTAGTCTGTGTAGAGACGGACTTCTGTGATGACATTTCATCACGTGACTTTTGCAATCAAAGGCTGCAGCGGTCACATGTGATAAAACGTCACCACAGTAGGCCACCTGTAAAGACTTGGGGGAGCAATGGGAGCGCTAGAAGAGGCAAGTAAAGACTTTTCGCAACAGAAAATCCACTCAAATAATCGCACCAAATTAAGCGTGACTTTTTCACAGCACATCCAACCAGTGTGAGCTTACGCTTACAGGGTGTCCTCCTTTTTCCCTAGATTAGTGAAGTGTGATATTCCTTGACCTGCTGCACATGTTCAGCCTGTTCTCAGATAGGACTCCAAATAAGGAAAAGGCCACATGTTTCGCCCACCAGACCTGCACCTATAGTATGCTGCTCTTAATTAGGGCAGGAAATTTAAAGGGGTTTTCCCCACAATAGATACAATGGTATAGGCCACTGTCACTAGGAGGCGGACACTAGGTAAACAAAAATAAATAAAAACGTGGCTCCGCCCAGTGGGCTATGCCCCCTACTCCTCAGTTTGTACCAAGAGCAGTAAGAGACCAGATAAGACAATACAATATAGGTTTCCAATGAGAAAAGCAACCTCAAGAAGCCCAATAATGTAACAAAGAAATAGGGCAGGACCTGTGTCCCCCAGTGAATTAACAGTATATTTGTACTTGCCAGTAAAGCCCTCTCTCATTGAAGTATTCAATGGGGGACACAGTACCATGGGACGTCCTAAAGCAGTCCCTTTGGGTGGGGAGAAATCATAGCCATGAGAGCAGCCTAAACCACGGCTGCTTGCAACACCATCCAAGCCAAACTAGCATCGGCAGAGGCCAAAGAATAGATCCGGTAAAACCTAGAAAAAAGTATGTAATGAGGGCTAGGTGGCGGATTTACAGACCTGAAGGGCAGAAGCCTGACGTCACACTGTCCAGGTAGAACGAGCAGTGACACGGAAGTGAGGTTCCAGACCCTTAGAGTAGGCCCTTTTAGCGGCCAACCGTATCCAGCTAGTAATGGTGACCTTTGAAGCCGGGCCACACTTTTGAGGGCCTTAGAACAACAAATAGGGAGTCAGACTTCCGGAATGACTTCGTAGCTGCAATGTACACCCGAAGGGCTCAAACGTCATCCAAGCAATGTAAGGCACGTTCACGTGGATGAGAAAGTTCAGGACAAAACGAAGCAAGGACAATGTCCTCATTAAGAAGGAAGGAGGAAACCATCTTACGAAGGAAGGATTGCACCGAACGTACCACCACCTTGTTCCTATGAAAAACCGTGAACGGAGGTTTGCAGGACAAGGCTGCCAGCTCAGAAACTCTACGGATAGAGGTGATCACCACAAGGAAAACTACCTTCCAGAATAAGATCCTGAGAGAAACTTCCTGCAAAGATTTGAAGTGTGCAGCCTGGAGAGCATCAAGGACTAGATTGAGATCCCAAGGTTCCAGAGGAGAAGACCAATAAGGAGGAGCACAATGTGCGACTCCCTGCAAAAAAGTTAATTGGAGCGTGGAAAGCCTGAACACGTTGGAAAATATATAGGGGAAAAACCTGCCCCTTAGGGTAAGAACACACACACACACACAGTGTCCCTGGCGGATATGCTGCGTCAAGCTGCACAGCTTATCAGCCCTGAACCCCGCGGCCCTGTCGGATTTCAGGACTTCCCGACCGTTCAGTGCTCTTCTCTCTGACAGCAAGCATAGTGGGTCCTGACATTTGTCAGGACCCACTAGGCTTCCGTAAATGGCATAGCCGGAGGCAATTGGTTGCTATGGCAACCATCAGTGGCCACGATAATGTTGCGGTATGTCAATGGTGCTTTAACCCCTGAGAAGCCGTGATCGCTATTGGAAACTGCTTCTAAGGGGTTAGTCGGCAGGGACAACGTGATCGGTCTGTGGGGAAGGAGCAGCGGTAACTGCTGTACGAAACAGCAGTTGTCACAGCTCATAAAAGTGCCGGGAGGGGGGGCGGAAATTCCCTTGACCTACTATTCGGTCACGGAGCGCGAACGTTCTACTTAGCGTGACCTAATAGTAGGTCCTGGAGTGGGAAGGGGTTAATCATGATCTGAATGATCGGATCATAGAAACCTTTGAACTTCAAAGCCACGGTTTCAACAGCCATGCCGTCAAACGTAGCCGCGGTAAAGCAGAGTTACCTTGGGAAAGGAAGTCGTGCCACAGAGGAAGCGGCCATGGGGTTTCTGATAACAGGAGCAGGAGATACGCGTACCAAGCTCTGTGAGGCCTGTCTGAGGCCACCAGAAGAGCTGGGATTCCTGCGTCCTTGACCCCTTTTCAGCACACAAGACAGGAGTAAAAAAAATAAAAAACGCACGAACACACGCTATCCTGCCAGACCCCCCCAGTGAAGTAGAAATATTTCCAGTGCTGTATGACTTCTGTACACAGCTCAGTGTACTATGGCGTTCACTACCAGTGATAGAGGGAAGCGTCTGAGGAGAACAGAATAACTTCTCCCTCCAGCCAAAAACGGCAGGGTGGAGAGCGAATGGGAGTGTGAGGGGGTGTGGCCAGCTTGCGGCCTAGCAGAAAACCAAGGGGGGGGCCCTAAATTAATGGCTTGTATTAAAAAAAACAGAAGATAATGCTGAAGTATGTTGGTCAGCGCATAAGTGTTAGAAAAACCATTAGGTTTTAATCATACATACATATAGCCCGCTGACATAGTCAATGCTCCACCGTTACAACAGCTACCGATGGCAGGGACGGGGAAAGAAGGCGTAGGCATAGCCTGTCACCCCTTCAGAAAACGCACATGTAGTGTGGCTGTCAGGCATCCTCAACTGCCGGTGCGGTAATAGGGACTAGGTGACCAAGGTGGGGGAACATTCACGAGAGGTGGGAAGAGAATCCACTGAAAAACTGGGAATTCCTTCCAACCAGCACCCACAGGGGAGTCACCAAGTGGGACTCTTACCTGCAAAATAGGAGAAGGAGAAGGAGAAGGAGAAGAAGAAGGAGAAGAAGAAGGAGAAGAAGAAGGAGAAGAAGAAGGAGAAGGAGAAGAAGGAGAAGGAGAAGAAGAAGAAGGAGAAGAAGAAGAAGACTGCAGATAAGGACTCCATGAACACGTAAAACCTACAAAAGTTCAGAATGGCATGGCTTGACTGCTGCCAAGCTACTTTTCCCTTCCTGTCAGCATAGTGGTAATTCAACTTTGAGTCAATTAGTGGTTTCATAAATGACAGGCAATTTATCCCTAGGTTGTCAACTGGACCAACAACCAATCTTTTCAATAGGGTTGTCTGGCAGCAAAGGCAAAAAACTAGACAAAAGCCAAACCTTTTTCTCTTACTGCCGTATATTTTTAGACAGGTTAAACTCGAAGACGTTTAAAACAGAGGGGACGTCTAATATCTAGCAATTGACAGCCAAGAAGGTACTACTTGTATCAGTACTCATATATTTACACTTCTGTTTAACCCCTTAATGACCGGGCCATTTTGCACGTTAATGACCAAGGATTATTTTTTGTTTTTTCATGGTCTCATTCCAAGAGTCGTAACTTTTTATTACGTCGAAATAGCCGTATAAGGGCTTGTTTTTTGCGGGACGAGTTGTATTTTGTAATTGTACCATTTTTAGATGCTTACAATATATTGATTAACTTTTATTAACTTTATTTTAGGAGAGAATTGAAAATAAGCAGCTATTTCAGCATTAATTTTCACGTTATAAATTTACACCGTTTACTATGCAGCGTAAATAACATGTTCACTTTATTCTATGGGTCGGCACGATTACGGGAATACCAAATATGTAAAGGTTTTATATGTTTTCCTACGTTTGCACAATAAAAACCCTTTTAGAAAAAAATTACTTGTTTTTGCATCGCCGCATTCCAAGAGCATTAACTTTTTTATTTTTCCGTCGATGTGGTCGTCTGTGGGCTTGATTTTTGCGGGCCAATGTGTAGTTTTCATTAATACTATTGTGGGGTACATAGGACTTATAGATTAACTTTTATTTTTTATGGGGGGAATGGGATAAAATAATTTTGCCGTTGTTTTTTGCGTTTTTTTGGACGCCGTTCATCCGGCGGTTTAATTAATGTGTTCATTTTATTGGTCAATTTGTTACTATCACGGGGATGCCATATATGTGTGTTATTTGTTTTGACACTTACTGAATAAAACCACTTTTTGGGCAAAAAAAAAGTAGTTTTATTTGATTTTGACTGTATTTTATTTTTTTGAACTGATTGACATTTTTTTTTAAGTCCCACCAGGGGACTTCACTATGCGATGTGCCGATCGCATATATAATGCTTTGGTATACTTAGTATACCAAAGCATTATTGCCTGTCAGTGTAAAACTGACAGGCAATCTGTTAGGTCATGCCTCCGGCATCGCCTAACAGGTAGTTGCAGAAGACAGACCTGGGGGTCTTTGTTAGACCCCCGGCTGTCATGGAAACCCGACGGCGACCCGCGATTTGTTTGCGGGGGCGCCGATCGGGTGACAGAGGGAGCTCCCTCCCTCTGTCAAACACATTAGATGCCGCTGTCACTATTGACAGAGGCATTTAATGGGTTAAACTGCCGGAATCAGAGCGTGCTTCGATTCCGGCAGTTGCAGCAGGAGCCAGGCTGTGTATAACAGCCGTGCTACTGCCGCTGATCGCGTGGGTACAGTCTGAGTACCCGCGCCATCACAGGACGGATATATCCGTCCTCCTGCGCGAACTAGCAGCTGCTGAGGACGGATATATCCGTCCTTCGGCGTTAAGGAGTTAAAGAGGTATGACCTTTAATTGTGTATTTACTTACAGGTAGGCAGAATTCTTCAAAGGCTGGCTTCACAAATTTTATGTATTGTGAAAGAACCTGCTCTAAGTCTCGCCCTCGTTCATTGATGTCTCTCAGCACTGCAAAAGGAAGAACAAAACAGAATTGACTAACTTGTACAATAGAACATGTATTATAAAATATGAAGAACATGCAGAAAAAAAAAAAGTTATCCTATATGCGATTGTTGCACAACCTTCATATTGAAAGAAATCCCAGTCTCAGAGTTCCATTGTCTTAAAAGGAATTGTCCACTTTGGACAATCCCTACTTCTTAGTAGGGTCCCTTGGCAATAGTCTGATCAAAGAAACCCTCTCGTGGGACCCCAGCGATCAGCTGTAATCTGCACGGAGACCTGGCAGTAAGGCCTTATTCACACAAATGTGTCCCTTTTGCGCGCGTAAAAATTGCAGCGTTTTTCCTGCGTTGCAGTTCCGTGTGACAGCAGTGTATGGTGCTTGTCAGCCTTTTTTAAGTCAGCAAAATAAACTGTAGGAGGTGGTTTTATTTTTCTCATCAT
This sequence comes from Rhinoderma darwinii, assembly GCF_050947455.1. Taxonomy (NCBI): domain Eukaryota; kingdom Metazoa; phylum Chordata; class Amphibia; order Anura; family Rhinodermatidae; genus Rhinoderma; species Rhinoderma darwinii. The sequence goes on along the minus strand of NC_134693.1, from coordinate 64,171,461 downwards.
TTCTTTTGCAACTGTTGCGTGAATCACGCACAGCACACGGAAGTGCGTCCATGTGCTGTCCGTGATTTTCACGCACCCATTGACTTCAATGGGTATGTGATGTGCAAAAAAAGCACAAGTATAGGACATGCAGTGAGTTTCACGCAGAAAAACATGGAACGTCTGAATGGCCTCATTGATTTGCATAGGTCCGTGTGACGTGCATTATTTTCATGCGCGTAACACGGACATGAAATACGCTCGTGTGAATTAGGCCTAAGGGCTTATTCAGACGAACGGGATATACGTCCGTGCAACGTGTGTGATTTTCACGCGCGTCGCACGGACCTATATTAGTCTATGGGGCGTTGGTCCGCTGCGTAAGTGTCACAACAAGTCCGTTCTTTGAGCGTTTTTCGCGCATCACGCACCCATTGAAGTCTATGGGTGCGTGAAAACCACGCATGTCACACAGAAGCAGTTCCGTGCAAACAGCGTGATTCGCGCAACAGCTGTGAAAAGGATGAATGAAAACAGAAAAGAACCATGTGCTTTTCTGTTTACAAACATCCAAATGGAGTGTCATAATGATGGCGGCTGCGCAAAAACCACGCAGCTGCACATCATATGCGGAGGCCACACGGAGCTGTGAAAAAAAAAAGCACACGCTCGTGGGAATCCAGCCTAGGTGTTACATTTTCCTGCAGCACCACCATAGGGGAAACGAATTATAAGAAGACCCATTGATTTTAATGGCCACTGTGTGTGAACAGTACAGGGCCTCCAGAGAGGGAGATCCTCTTTGCAGCTGCTATAGAGTGGGGTCCCATGTCCAAAGGCTATGTTCCCACCAGCCATATACGCTGCTGAATTTCTGCAACAGATTAATGTGCAGAAAATTAACAGCGTTTACAGTAGCATCAGTGGTTGAGATTAACAAATCTTATCCACACGCTGCTGAAAAAACAGAGAAAAAAAAAAACTTCCTCAATGGACCTGCGGTGGGGATTATTGCAATTTCCTTTATGGAGTTCAATGGGGAAGTAAAATGTCAGTTTGCTGCATATCCCACAGGCAAAATTACATAAAAGCCTATACTCTCTTGAGGTTTTGCCATAGCAATGCGTCCCTGCTCTTCCGTGCTGCTTTGTGTCAAAGAGGCCGCCTGTGAGGACATTTCATCACGTGACCCCTGCAGCCAATTACACTGCAGGAGAGCAGCTGAAAGAGCAGGGTGCGTTGCCATAGAAACGCTAGGAGGGGTGAGTGTAGGTCTTTTTTTCTGGCGGTTATTTTCTGTTGCGGTTAATTTGGCAGAATACACGCACCAAATTAGATCTTCATTTGGTGCGAACATTCAACCGCATTTCCTGCATATTCTGGGTTAAGTACGATCAGACTTCTCTACAGCGTATCCGGCCTGTGGGAACATACCATAACTCAGAATTCCCTAATAGGGTGTATAAAACGGAGTTTTCTAATCGCATCAGTGATACAAGGCATCCACCAATCATTCTTCAAAGGGAACTTGTCAGCTCCCATTTGCCTACCAAGCTGGTCCCAGCGTTTGGTAGGTCTTGTAAAACTATGTGCCCACATACCTTTTGATTGCTTTGTTTTACATTGTTCGTCCAGATAAACAACTTTATTGCTATATGCAAATGACTACAAGTGCCACTCGCGCGGGCAGTTCTCTCAGAAGTGCTCCTACTCTTGCCATTTTAGCCTGCTCAACTCGGACGTTGGCACACTACGGCAATAGCGTAATATTAAGCAAGGGGGCGGAGTTCAGCAGGCTATAAATGTCGAGAGCAGTAGCACTTGCGAGAAACGGACCACCCAAGTGGAACTTTCAGAGTGATTTGCATATAGCAATAAAGTGGTTTTATACACCGAAATCAAAAGGTATGTGGGAACATAGTTTTACCAAGACCTACCGATCACTGGTGCTAGATTGTTAGGCAAAAAAGAGCCGACAGGTTCCCTTTAATCCTCCACAAAAGCACATAGTGGGAAATAGTGGTGCATGGATGGAAGTTGCAAGAGTGGTATTCATCGTGTAACTAACTGTGCAGACATTAACAAATCACTTAAAAAAAAATATTAGCTCTGCAGAAAAATTGCATGGCGGTCACGTTATCTACCGCTGCGTGTGCCCCTACATTTACAATCTCTTGATTACTTGTATGCAGTTTTCAGGCGAATTTCAGAGCATAAAACATTCGGATTATGCTCCAAAATACACCTGCAAACCGATCATGGTGTAGTGCATGGGAGGCGTAATTTTATAAAATTCAGCCTCTCAAAAAATAAATCACTTCTTGAAGCAGATTTGGACCATTTCCTACAGACCATGCCAAAAACACTTTAAAAAAAAAAAAGAAGTTTAGCAAAACTGCCTAAAAAACAATCAATCAGTCTTGATACCTCTATATTCAGAGTTAAATTTTTTTTTATGAAAAACATTTAGTTACAACTGAATGACACAAATGATCCAACGCTTGTCGTGTCCCACCACAATGTGCTTAATCTTAAATATTAATCGCAAGTAAGAAAAAATAAAGATACTTACACAGAGTTCCCTGCTTCTCCAGTCCAGCCTCCCTGGATGACATTGCAGGCCATGCGACACCGCAGCCAATCACAGGTTGCAGTAGTCACATGGCCTGCAACGTCACCCAGGGAGGCACGAGGAGGGAGAGGGTAAGTATGTGCGATAGTTTACGCCTGGAAAAAAAAACGAAATCCGGCACTGTGGTGCAGTTTTTTGACGACATACCCTGTAATAATGTTCATGGCGGATATGCTGCGCAGCTTGACGCAGTGTATCCGCCTTGAATACGCTGTGTGTGTGTTCGGACCCAAAACCTCCAATAACTAGCCAAGACCACAAAATACCACTATATAATGACTTCTGGCCAACAGCCTAGAATTCATAAGACCCTCACACATTGGACGGCAGCTTCAAAATAAGGCTAGGGCTACACAGAGACAGGTCGCATGGCCAAAGATAGTGGTGTCCTGCTGCCTGTAATAAAAGTAAATGTGGGCATTCAGAACTCTGGCTTATTTTAAATAGAAAGATCCTGGCAGAGGCTAGGAGACATACAACAGGATTTTTATCTCAGTCCTTCCACTTGCGCAAGGGTACAAGGCAGGGGTGCTCGCTGTCTCCTCTGTTTAACTGGAGCCCCTGGCTCATTACCTTGCCTCATCAGATTTATTCAAGGAAATATTTCTAGGGGAGGTGGAGGAGGCTCTATTCGTGGAGGACATCTTGTTCCTTGCAAATCCTACACAGGATGTTCCAGCAATATTTGAATCCCTGGAAACTTTTGGCGCATATTCCGGATATACGGTAAATACAACTGAATGTCAATTGTTGGACTTATCAATACATAGTTCAGGAGGGGAGCGCCAGTTACAATCCTTAGGGGTTGAGGTTGCATCAACTAATAGCACGTATTTGGAGATCAAGTTTGGTCGTACCCCTAGATCCCTTTGATCTCCAACATCCAAGCAGACTTAGGGCAGATTCACACGAGCGTTGCGTTTTTGCGCGCACAAACAACGCGGCGTTTTGCGAGCGCAAAAACCATTTGACAGGTGCGTGTGTCATGCGTGTCTGATGCGCGGCTGCGTGATTTTCGCGCAGCCGGCATCATAGAGATGAGGCTTGTCAACGCCCGTCACTGTCCAAGGTGCTGAAAGAGCTAAATCTTTCAGCACCCTCGACAGTGAATGCCGAACACAACAGCGAAAAACCTGTAAAAAAAAAAAAGATAAAGTTCCTACTTACCGAGAACTTCCCGGCCGTTGCCTTGGTGACGCGTCCTTGGTGACGCGTCCTTGGTGACGCGCCTCTTGACATCGGGCCCCACCTCCCTGGATGACGCGGCAGTCCAAGTGACCGCTGCAGCCTGTGATTGGCTGCAGCCTGTGCTTGGCCTGTGATTGGCTGGAGCTGTCACTTGAACTGAAGTGTCATCCCGGGAGGTCGGACTGCAGGAAGGAGACAGGAGTAATCGGTAAGTTAGAACTTTGTTTTTTTTTACAGGTTCATGTATTTTGGGATCGCAAGTCACTGTCCATGGTGCTGAAACAGTTTAACTCTTTCAGCACCATGCACAGTGAATGTCTCCCGACGTCGCGGACCGGAAATTTTTTTGCCGAGTTTGGCCGAACCCGGTGAAGTTAGCTTCGGTTGTCGGGGTTCACTCCGTTTGGATGCTTGGAAACAGAAAAGCACGTGGTGCTTTTCTGTTTCCATTCATCCTTTTGACAGCTCGTGTGCTGTTCGCACGGAAGTGCTTCCGTGCGACCTGCCTGGTTTTCACACACCCATTGACTTCAATGGGTGCGTGATGCGTGAAATACGCAGAGTTATTGAACCTGTCGCGTATTTTGCGCAGCGAACAAACGCTGCGCAAAATACACGGACTGTGTGTACTGCCCCATAGACTTCTATAGGGCATTGCGTGCCGCGCGAAAACCACGCGCCCTACACGCTGCCAAATCACGCTCGTGTGAATCCCCCCTTACTGAGATGGCATGGTTCGCCTCTTTCAGTTCTGGGAAGGTGCTGTTTGGTTAAGAGGTCTTGTTTTTCTAAGCGGCTATATCCCTTGCAGACCATCCCCTTACTTGTTAAACATACTGATAGAACTACAATTAATTCCACTTTTACCGAGTTTATTTGGGCAGGGAAGAAACCCAGAATAGCACTTAACAAGTTTGTGATGAGAAAAGAGGAGGGGGAGTGTCTTAATTTACCCAATACCTGGAGATATAATCTAGCTTGCCTGAGCAGACATCTGTTGGATTGGAGACATGGCACAGAATACCACTCGAATACCATCTTGGGGAAACAATTAGCTTATCCATGAGATCTCAGGGCATTAGTAAATTCCAAATTCGCCACTCTCTCAGCCAACATCAAAAGATCAGCTCTTCTCAAGAGACACATTTATCGCATGGAAAGTGTTGTGCAAACACTGGTCTTTCCTGCCAAGTTTCCAAACACATGCCATTGTGGGGTTACCCGGAGTTTGAAGCACGCCGATCAAATAAATTGTTGGCAAAATGGAAAGATAAAGGGGGTCATAATATTGGACGACTTGTTCCACGTCCAGGAGGAGAGATGGTCATCATTGCAGAAAATCCAGTCTAAGCACCAGCTAGGGAATCAGCAGCATTTACAATATTACCAGCTCAAGGTCTTCTGTTCAAAAAAACATCTTTTGGATATCTCACGTGAGGTTCCAGTGAACCTAATGGATTCCCTGTTCATAGGTTCACATAAGAGGTTGATATCAATTTTATATGGGGCACTACGGCCTAAACGGATTACTATGACTCCCAAAACAGCCTTCCAACATTGGGAGAAGTTGTTGTTACAGATAGCAGAAGTTGGAAAATCCATGTGGTCTGCGTTCCTGCCATGACTAAGAATGCAGACCGCGTTCGAAACGCGTAGGCTTGGGCATTCACCCCAATTACTCCTACTTTTTTGCCTTGGGACTGCGTCTCCCTTCCGATTTTAATATTTTCCTGAAATAAACATGGGACTTGTTTTTCCCTTTTAATCAACACCAGCGCTGGATCATTTTCTCCTTCACTTTGCCATCACGATGATACCTTAACAGGGAATCTTAAGGGTACGTTGGGGGCATTCCCGCATTGAAGGTTCTCCCTGTAACTTAGATATTGTATTCAATGTTCTCCTCTCTTATATATTTTTCCTGTTTTTAAATCTTAACCCATCACATCTGGAATTAGATTTGCTCGTTCCATATGATGCGCTTATATACGATTTGCTCCATTGCGCTCTGCCGTTAGGTTCTTCTATTTGTTTTTATTTACATTTTTTGATGTTCGCAATCGGACATAGCCGCACTTATGTACGATTTTATACGTCGCATTAATGTGACATGTAACATGTTCAGAAGATGCGATCGTATAGGTAATTGTCTATCATATCTTTTGAAGTACACGACCATGATTGTGAATGCTGCTGATCTTTTATTTTCTTCTGATAAAACAATAAATATAGGTTAACAATAAATACATACACTTATATAGCCATGTTGAAACCTGCATGTTGCCGTAACATGACAGTTGCAAGAAATTGCTTGTAACCCGGCCACATTCTCTTTCATTACTTACAATGCAGGCAGTGGGACACCGCAATCCTTGGTCGTGGGACGGTAAAGAGGCCAGAGTCGCTGTGTAGCCCTAGCCTAAATTGTGTCAGAGTTCTCCCAAGACCACCAATGTTTCTAAATGAGCTAGCCACACAAAACGTGTTGGGAATCAGAAATATATGCTACTTATATAGTTATTAGAAGATCAGCACCGATGTCTCCCGCTGTAAAGCACCTCCATATTGTTAGTACAGCCTTCTCTACATATTGTACGGCACCCCCATTCTGAACATGGCTGCTGATGAAGTGGCATGTGACGAGACACCGCTATCAGCAGCCTCCATTGAAACACACAGTGCAGGGTTTTTCAATGAACGCTGCTAATGGACAAGCCTGGAAACATGCCCCTTCATCAGCATGTTCAGATCGGAAGCGCCGTGCAATACGTGGAGAAGGCTGTGACTACTGTGTTCATGAATGCCAACATACCTACTCAAATTGAACTTGTCCTTGCAATTTTGAAAATTCAACGAAAATATTACATCCAACAAAAGCACGGTTGTCAACCTTCAGAAGCTTGTATAGACAACTGTTGTCATCACCAATAAGGATTTCAGACACATTGAATAGTGGTGGCTCAGACTGCTGGTACTTCTACCATAATCAATATTATTGTAGTGACGGATATGATACCCATATCTACAGAATTAAAATAGAGAAACTGATGTTTTAGACTATATGGATTTCATATCCTCACATGTGCACATCTAAATGATCAGACGCACCTCTTCTTGACAGCCTCGTGTCTGCATCGGTGTCCACAAATAATTTCATCTGGAACATGTCTCTGATGTCTTGAACGTAAAACGCCAGAATGCCCTCAAATAGTATTACATCTGCTGGATAAACAGTTACAGACTCCACTTTCCTTAGAGAGAAAAAAAAAAAAGGGGGAAATTAAAAAAATTAATATGAATAAAAAAAAAAAAAAAAAAAGATTATATAATCATGCATTATGCGCAATATCCAGATCAAGTGTTATCAGAATTGCTCCCTTTAGGCGCTGTTCAACACTCAGGAGACAAGGGACAATCGACGGAACTCCTTAAACTAAACGGGTTCTGTCGGGCACCGTTTGTGTCAGTAATATCTTTTTTTTTTGGATGCTCTGCTCCTATGACAGAACGGAAACCAGATGTAAACATAACCTAAGGCTAAATTCCCCAATGCAGTTTTCATACAGTTTGAGGCAAAGTCAGTAGTGAATACAAAAAAGGAAGGAAAAGTATAGAAGGAAGACGGATACTACTGGAGGTGTGAATCCAGTCTATGGTAGGAGACCTCCACTGTTTCTAGCAGCCTCTGCACAGACTGCTTACAGTAGGCGACAACATTCTCTGAGCGGTCCAGAGGAAATTTCATGCAGAATCATTACACGTGACTTGTAAAAAGTCGCGCTCGCTAACACTACAATGTTTACATGTCCGCACATGCTCCCTCCTAGCATAAGGCTTTCCTTACTGCAGCCATGTCACAAAAGACTTCAATAAAAGGGCTAAAAAGGAGAAATATATATCCCACAGAACACCTTAATAGCAATGAATTTGTAACACGTTTTCTTTCCCCTCGTAGAAAAAGTTGAACAATGGACTACTTATTCTGTAATTGCGGATCAAAATACTGATCCATTCATTTCTATGGCCAACGGACACCTTCCCGTATATTTACGGGAAGGTGTCCAAGGCCATAGAAAGCATCCGTAAAAATTGCAGTTTTTCACAACAGATTTGCACCCGTGCGGGACCCATTTTCACAGATCCCTGAGACTTGAGTCTATCAAGGGATCGGTGAAAAACGGAAGAAAACAGGTCAGGTTCTATTTTAGAAAGGACCCTTCACACGGTCTGTTGAAGCAACGGCCGTGTGAACGTCCACATTGAAATATACGTCTGTGTGATGGCCGTTGTTTTAACGGCTGTCACATGGACGTATACTACGGTCGTCTAAATTCGGCCTTAGAGTGTGGCAATCTGGTGGGCGTGGCTAGTGGGGCGTGACTTTCTTCCCAGAATTTCTGCATACAAATAAAACGAACAAAAAATTTCTGAACTCGTTTGGCTGACAAATACTATCGTGGCCAGTATCTCTCTCTAGTTATCTGGTTGTATACAGTCACTTTATCACTAGGACTAGGTGATATGTGCTGACCACTACTGGTAGCATAAAAACTAGTGTAGATAGTGCCACACTCAGTGCCCCTGGTAGATGGTGCTCCACACTGCCCACAAACAAATAAAAAATTCCTTATACTCACCTAGTCCCGTTCCCGCAAAGAATGGAGCTACACAGTCTCCTCAGTCCTGTATATTTGAGGCAGTCATAGGATCCTTGCGTAGGCTGGCGCAACCCAGTGACGTAATTGCATCGGCATGCGCACGTATCCTGTCCCAGGATTTTCTAGGCTGCAGGCCTAACGTGGCCAGTAGCCTTGTGAATGGCAGAGCAGGAAGCAGGCTCCCTTCTATGCCGTATTAAATGGTTTCTGCATCCTCCAGAAGCAGATACAATTGAATACTATGGCAGTCGCCAGTTCAAGTTGCCGGGACAGCAATTTGCTGGAATGGTCTCAAATTCTGGACTTTTGGCAACTATGCATCTTTAATCCATTCAGTTATCCTATGGCTTCATTTCTATTGACTAATCTGTGGGCTATACCATTTTTTTATATTTTTTTTAGACAAGCAACTGCACTGGTATAAGAAATGTATGTGATCGGAATATATATTAATCTGTAGGATTTCCTATTCTATAAAACAAATTAAGTGGACAGCTCCTTTAACACAACATACTAGAACATCCTGGGGCAAGAAGGGGTAAATGAATCACTCACACTGTAAGAAGGAGTATTCTCCACACTGATAGGGTTTGGCTGTTTTTTGGACGAATTAATCATGCAAGCTATAAAACCCATACTGCAATAGCGCCCATGGCCAATCTGAAGGTTAGCAATAGTAAATTGAAGGATTATACAGCATTCAGTACCTAAAAGTAGCAGCATCGCAATAAAAAGTAAACCACTAGGCTACGCATTTATTAACGAAGGCAAGAATGTGGGGGGGGGGGGGTTTACAAAGGAAATTAAGAAATCAAGTCTTTTCTAGAACTTCTGAAAGATTTTTTTCCCCCTCTGTGCTTTCCCCATCAGGGGACATTTATGACATATCCACAGGATGGTCGGAAATCACACGCTTCAGCCACAACACAGAGCAGTAGAACGAGATTTAGGGGCTCCCGTTCTAGAGATAGTTGTGGGTCCCAGAGGCGGGACCCGCATATATCTGACATTTATGACATTCTGTAGATCGGTCATAAATGTTTGATGGGAAAATCCCTTTAAGCCAAGCTGTTAGGAAGAGTACCGTGTCACACTGATAGACTTTTAAACCACTGGCATTCTGCACACCCACTCATATTACAGGATTCCATGACTTGTGGGTGTTGTTCTCCACAGAGTCTGAAACAGGTTATTGATAATTTGTTTAACCCCTTCCCGACCTAAACAACTTTCAGATTTTCATTTTAGTTTTTTCCTCTCCACATTCCAGAAGCCATAGCGTCTTTATGACTTGATGATTTATTTTGCCGTATAATGTACTAGGAAACGGGAAAAAAATTTTGTGGGGTAGAAAATGAAAAAAAACTTTGATTCCTCCATGGTGTTTTGCGCGCTGTTTTTACGGAATGCACTGTGTAATTAAAACAACATGTTAACTTTATTCTGCGGGTCAATAAGATTACGGCGATTCCAAATATGTATAGTTTTTTTTCTATATTTTACTACTTTTACAATTAAAAACCTAAGTGTAAAAAAGAATTAATTTTGTGTCGCCAAATTCCCAAGAGCCATTACTTTTTTATTTTTCCGTCGATTAAGTGGTATGAGGGCTTATTTTTTGCGGGATAAGCTGTAGTTTTTAATAATACCATTTTGGTGTAAATGCGACGGTTTGATCACTTTTTATTTCATTTTTTGTGGGAGATGAGGGGACAAAAAAAATAAAAAAAAAAAAAAAGATATTCTGGCGTTTACAATTATTTTTTTTACAGCGTTCACCATGCGGGTTAAATAATGATATATTGTAATAGTTCAGACTTTTACGGACGCGGCGATACCAAATTATGTATATTTATTTATTTTTTTACTATGCTCTAGGGGGAAAATAGGAAAAGGTTTTTTTTTGAACTTTTAATATTTTATTTTTTTTTTACACAAAAAAAAAAAAAAAAAATCTATCTAACTTTTACTTTTTTTATTTATTAGTCCCCCTAGGGGACTTCAACCAGTGATCGTTAGCACGATATACTGCAATACTAATGTATTGCAGTATATCGTGATTCTGACAGGCATCTATTAAGCGCTGCCAGAGGCATGACTTAAAGAGGCTCTGTCACCACATTATAAGTGCCCTGTCTCCTACATAAGGAGATGGGCGCTGTAATGTAGGTGACAGTAATGCTTTTTATTTTAAAAAAAAACGATCTTTTTTCACAACGTTAGGAGCGATTTTGGTTTATGCTAATGAGCTTTCTTAATGCCCAAGTGGGCGTACTTTTACTTTCGACCAAGTGGGCGTTGTACAGGGGAGTGTATGACGCTGACCAATCGGCATCATGCACTCCTCTCCATTCATTTACACTGCACTAGTGATATAGATATATCGCTATGTGCAGCCTCATACACAAGCCCTAACATTACTACAGTGTCCTGATAATGAATACACATGACCATCCAGCCTGGACGTCATGAAGTGTCAGGATTCTGAGTACACATGACGTCCAGGCTGGATGGTCATGTGTATTCATTATCAGGACACTGTAGTAATGTTAGGGCTTGTGTATGTAGCTGCACATAGTGATATATCTATATCGCTAGTGCAGTGTAAATGATTGGAGAGGAGTGCATGATGCCGATTGGTCAGCGTCATACACTCCCCTGTACAACGCCCACTTGGTCGAAAGTAAAAGTACGCCCACTTGGGCATTAAGAAAGCTCATTAGCATAAACCAAAATCGCTCCTAACGTTGTGAAAAAAGATCGTTTTTTTTAAAATAAAAAGCATTACTGTCACCTACATTACAGCGCCCATCTCCTTATGTAGGAGACAGGGCACTTATAATGTGGTGACAGAGTCTCTTTAATGGGTGTACAAAGATGGCGGACCTGGGGGTCTTCATTAGGCTCCAGGCAGCCATAGCAACCATCGCCCCCCCCCCCCCGCGATTGCGTTGCACGCGATGAGCTGTTAGAAGGGGTCGCCCCCCTATTTCGCACTTAAATGCTGTGGTTGGTATTGATCGCGGCATTTAACTGGATGCCGCTAGTTACTCTGAAGTGTCAGCTGTAACATATAGCCGACACCGGCATCGTATGGAGCGAGCTCACTGCGTGAGCCCGCTCCATACTTTCCCTTCCCGGCTATGACGTAACTATATATGTCATATGTCGGGAAGGGGTTTAAAAAAAAAAAAAATATATATATCTTTAACCCCTTAGTGACCACTAATACGCCTTTTTACGTGATTCACTAATGGGATTTAGGCTAGGCTGACGCCTTTTCACGTCAGCCTAGTCTAAGTCCTGCACGGGTCTCCCGTGCAGGCAGGAGCCGGGGCTCTGCTGTCTGATGACAGCTGAGCTCCTGCTCCAACGTCCGCGATCGAAGTTTACTTCGATCGCGGCCGTTTAACCCGTTAAATGCCGCCGTCAATAGCGACCGCGGCATTTAACTTTGTTTACAGAGGGAGTGCGCTCCCTCTGTCACCCATCGGCGGCCCGCGAATGCAATCGCGGGTCTCCGATGGGGTGTCATGGCAGCCGGGGGACTGATAAATATATAGCAGCGATCGGAACATCGCACAGTAAAGTCCCCAAGTGGGACTAATAAAATAAGTCAAAGTGAAATAAAAAGATTAATAAAAAAAAAAAAAAAAGTACACATATGTGGTATCGCCGCGACCGTAATGACTCCATTAATAAAGTTAATATGTAATTTAAACCGCAAAGTGAACACCGTAAAAAAAAAAAACGCAAAAAAACATGGCAAAATTGCAATTTTTTCCCATTGCCCCCCAAAAAAGTCATAATAAAAATGAATCAATAAGTCCCATGTACCCCAAAACAGTACCATTCAAGACTACGTCTTGTCCCGCAGAAAACAAGCCCAAAAAATCACTACATTGATGGAAAAATAAAAAAATTACGGCTCTTGGAAAGCGACGAGGCAAAAACAAATAATTTTAGTTCAAAAGTGTTTTTATTGTGCAAAAGTCGTAAAACATAAAAAAACCTCTACATATGTGGTATCGCCGTAATCGTACCGACCCATAGAATAAAGGTAACATGTTATTTACGTCGCATAGTGAACGGCGTCAATTTAAAAACACATAGAACAATGGCGGAATTTCAGTTTTTTTTTTATAATCCCCCCCAAAAAGGTTAATAAAAGTTAATATAAAAATTATATGTACCCAAAAATGGTGCTATTAAAAAGCACAACTAATCCTGCAAAAAACAAGTCCTCATACAGCTATGTAGACGAAAAAATAAAAACGTTATAGCTCTTTGAATGCGACTATAGAAAAACGAATAAAATAGCTTGGTCATTAAGGCCTAAAATGGGCTGGTCACTAAGGGGTTAAAGAGGCTCTGTCACCACATTATAAGTGGCCTATCTCCTACATAAGGAGATCGGCGCTATAATGTAGACAGGAATGCTTTTTATTTAAAAAAAAAACAATTTTTACCACTTTATTAGCCTTTTTAGATTTACACTAATGAGTTGCTTAATGCCCAAGTGGGCGTATTCGTTACTCTGTCTGTGGTAGTTACAGCAGAGCGAGATTACGCGGTAAATGACAGGTTACGAGATTACGCTTCCTCGGCTGTAACTACCATAGAAACAGTAACGAAGTGCAGAGATTGTGAATAGACATCCAGTGGAATGTCTATTCACTGTCTAAACACTTCAGTATTGTTAATGTGTAAGTATTAGGGTATGTTCACACGTAGTCAACAAAAACGTCTGAAAATCCAGAGCTGTTTTCAAGGGAAAACAGACCCTGCTTTTCAGACTTTTTTTACCAACTCGCATTTTTCGCGGCGTTTTTCGTGCCGTTTTCGCTGCGTTTTTTACGTCCGTTTTGCACTTCTTTTGACGAGGCTGTATTTTTACGCGTCGTCGTTTGACAGCTGTCAAACAACGACGCGTAAATAACAGGTCGTCTGCACAGTACGTCGGCAAACCCATTCAAATGAATGGGCAGATGTTTGCCGACGTATTGGAGCCGTATTTTCAGACGTAAAACGAGGCATAATACGCCTCGTATACGTCTGAAATTTGGCCGTGTGAACATACCCTAAGACAGCACATAAGGGTCTAACAGGATCCCTATGCGCTGTGTAAATGAATGGAGAGGAGTGCATGATGCCGATTGGTCAGAATCATACACTCCTCTGTACAACGCCCACTTGGTCTAAAGTGAAAGTACGCCCACTTGGGCATTAAGCAACTCATTAGCATAAATCTAAAAACACTAATAAAGTGGTAAAAATAGATTGTTTTTTTTTAAAATAAAAAGCATTCCTGTCTACATTATAGCGCCGATCTCCTTATGTAGGAGATAGGGCACTTATAATGTGGTGACAGAGCCTCTTTAAACACCCTAAAATAAATCTAAGCTTTCCTGCAGTGTCTCCTAAACAGCGTTGGTTGCTATACTCCAGCCTGACTGTTTAGTCTGTAATAAGGTGGTCCAGCCCTCACAGCCCAACTGCAATTATGGGCAGTGTGATGCAGACGGAGGAGGATTGAGGAGGAGTCAAGACTTCAGAGAGACTGTGGCTTAGGACTCATGCACACGGCCGTGCCCGTAATCACTGCCCACGATTGCTGGCATGGCTGGCTGCTGGACAGCCACTTGCATTTTCGGCCTGTGTTCCCATACAAAGTATGGGACCACGGCTCGTAAAGAGCAAAGGAACGAACATGTCCTATCTTTTGCGGTACACTTCTACGGCCTGGACACCTTCCTGTAAAATATACGGGAAGGTGTCCCTGGTTAATAGAAGTGAATGGGTCCGCAATTACAGCAGATTTTTTACGGTCATGTGCATGGGGCCTAAAGGGGGAGGTACAGTCCAGGCAAACTAAACACAAAACCGAATGAAAGTATGAAATAAACTAGATAATTTTAGGTTAAAAGAGGAGTGGTCAAGGAATCCCAAAACAGCACCACACCTGTCCCAGGTTGTGTGTGGTATTGCATCTCAGCCCTATTCACTTTAACGGAGCCAAGCTGCAATACTAGACAACACATGAATCGGTATGGTGTTCTAACCCTGGACAATGCCTTTAAGTAGCTACGTAGCAAATATTTAGAGTGAATCTACAGTTTAAAATTTATAATGTTGATTGAACCTTTCAAAGCCAATTATCAAAATATACTGCTTAGGCTTCGTTCACATCTGCGTTGGGGTCCCGTTCTGACGTTCCGTCTGAGGTTTCCGTCAGAACGGGACCCCGAGCATACACAAACGGACACCGACGGAAACCGGAGGTTTCCGTCTCCATCATTGATTTCAATGGTGACTAAACTAGTGCCCGTGGTTTCTGTTTGCCTCTTTTGTGCACCGGATCAGTCGTTTTGCCAGAAGCAATAGCGCAGTAGACTACGCTATTGCTCCCGGCAAAACCACGGGAACCGGCTTTGTCACCATTGAGGTGATGGACAGAAATCTCTGGTTTCCGTCGGTGTCAGTTTGTTTCTGCTCAGGGTCCCGTTCTGACGGAAACCTCAGAACGGGACCCCAACGCAGATGTGAACAAAGCCTTAAATAAGCAAATAATTCTACATTTTAAATTTGTACGTATATACACTATGTATGAGGGCATCTATTAGCAGCCCCCCAAATAGTGCTATACTAGCGGGCGCAATAACAGGAGTCACACACTGCACGCACAAAGTCTCAAAAGGACGCTAAAAGGTCCTTTTACACGGGACAATATAGGCTGTGAAAGCTAGCAGCGATGTGACAGCTCGTTAATTGGTGCTCGTTTGCTCCTTTCACGAGGAGCTAGGATTCGTTTCCATGATCGCTCGTCCTTATGCATTTCAATCATGTCGGCAGCACATCTAACACTATTTATTGCTGCATAATCTATACAATCAGCCAATGAACGAGCAGCCTTAACTTTTCAAACAACTTCTACTAAATCGGATATATATCAGTGATTTACTTACTGTTAAGATTTATTTTTAGCTATGCAAATTCTGTGTAAAGTTACTGCCACTAGGTGTCTCCCTTCCTGTAATCTGCAGTCCATCAATTCTGCTCTGTAACTAGGGCTGGACTTCAGAAAGTGGATGGTGTGTCTCTTTACTGCCTGCCAATAGAACTCTAGGGAGTGGGGAGATAGAGACAATAGCTGTCAATGCAAGTCTATGGAGTGGACAGGGAAGCAGAGATGTTGCAGTTTCCTGGTAAGTCTAAGGGTATGTTCACACAACCTATTTTCAGACGTAATTCAGACGTTTTACGTCTCGAATTACGCCTGAAAAGACGGCTCCATTACGCCTGCAAACATCTGCCCATTGCTTGCAATGGGTTTTACGATGTTCTGTTCAGATAAAGTGTAATTTTACGCGTCGCTGTCAAAAGACGGCACGTAGAAATACGCCCGCGTCAAAGAAGTGCATGTCACTTATTTGGACGTTTTTTGGAGCGGTTTTTCATTGACTCCATTGAAAAACAGCTCCAATTACGTCCGTAATGGACGCCGCGAAAAAGGCGAGTACTTGCAATTACGTCTGAAATTCAGGAGCTGTTTTCGCCTGAAAACAGCTCCGTAATTTCAGACGTATTTTGCGTTTGCGTGTGAACATACCCTTAGGGTAGATTCACATGGAGGAATTTTTCAGGCAGAATCCGCCTGCAAAATACCGCCTCATTCATTTCAATGAGAGTCAGGCGCTTCTTTCTCCCGCTAGCCAATTTCAGCTAGCGGGAAAAAGCAGCGTCCTGCTCGTAGTTCTGCCACCCAAACCTCCCATTTATATTCCGGTTGTCGGCAGGACAGGAATAGTTCCGCTGCAGAGTTTGTTTTCAGGAGAAAACAGCACCGTAATTTCAGCCGTAATGGCATGTGCAGGCGTCTTTCGCTGCGTCCATTACGGACGTAATTGGAGCTGTTTTTCCATGGAGTCCATGGGAAACGGCTCCATTTACTTCTGAAGTAGTGACAGGCACTTCTTTGACGCGGGCGTCTTTTTTATGTCCCGCCTTTTGACAGCGGCGGGTAAAAAAAAATGACCGTCGGCACAGAACATCGTAAGACCCATTCAAGTGAATGAATGGGCAGATGATTGCCGACGCTTTTGAGCCGCATTTTTGGACGTAATTCGGGGCTAAAACGCCCGAATTACGTCCGTAAATAGTGTGTGTGAACCCAGCCTAACTGTCTCACTTCAGTGCTGGGTTCTCAACTGCACTACTCATTACTGCTGTATAATCTCCATGCTGCTGTAGCTTCTATATACATGTGGAAGAAGGAGAATCGTGTGCAGCGTAGAAAAGACATGATAGCAGTTAAGCTCCACCAACTAGCTCAGAGACAACTGAGAATTAGAGAGAAAGCCTGCAAAGTGAAAACCAGCTTAACAATGCAGGATACAAGTCATAATGGTCAGAAACGGTATTATCCCTCATGTACACACACGTGACAGCCATTTCTAAAAAAAGTCATCTAAAAAGTTAGGTACGCTTTAACTGACAAGTGGGGAAAGGGGGGGGGGGGGAATCACCACTCATCGACTGTTTACAAATTGCACCCACTAGTAGAGCCATTCGATTTCCCAATCATCAAAAAGTTGGTCTAGTAACAGATTTTTGGTAAAACATTTTTACAGACAGCCCCATGCTTTTGGGATATATACCTCAATCTATTGAGGACAATAATAAATATCCCCAATCCTTGTCGGCTAAAAAGCAGTCTAAGCCTGTATTTCATTTACCTGGAGTGGGTAACAAAGTCATAAACTGGGATCTGCACAGTTTTCCATTCCATGAGCTCTCGGAGAGTCTTCAAGATTAGTTCATTGTCAAAGGCATCTGTAGAAGAAATGGTGAGTGGTCAGGTACTGAGCTAAAACCAACTTCAAGGGCCATGTATTGTTCTAGATTGAAGAGTGTGTAGAAACTCCTGCTGTTCATACAGGTAGAGACCCCAAAACCTAAACCCAGGGAAAAATGTAAAGGGCACCTGTCACCAGCATTTCACCTATTGAACTCTCCTCACCCCTCGCTGGCCGCTGCTGTCAAAAGTTCATTGCCATTATTCCCTCTCCTATACTCCTCTTCCGACCGTAAACATTTTGCGTGTTTTATGCTAATAATACAGTAGTCTCTTTTACTCATCTTATGCCCGCCCACCGCCAAAAACTGGCCCGCCCTAAATGCTGAAATTTTGGCTGAGATCTCGCTCATCATGTATGGTCTGACACCCTTCCCTGCTTCGTCCGGGCCTCAAACCTAGTTACTGCGCATGCGCTGCTATGGTGTCCCGTTGTGCGCACGCTCCAGAACATTGATCGATGCACAAGCGCAGGATTTCGTGTGCTGGGGGAAGGCGAGGAGCGGTCAATCAAAAGTAAGTAAGTTAGCATACGGATAAAAGGTGTTCTATATCCTCACAATAACATCGCCCTATATGTTCCAATTTGCTATGTTTCTCGGGTAGTGCTCTAGAGCAGGAAGTCTCAAGCACGCGACCCGTATGCGGCACCTGGGGCTGTCATCTGCGGCCTGCGGGACACAGTATCGGCTCTGCTCCGAGACTCTGGAATTCCCTGACATCGCTGCCCATATAT
Source organism: Rhinoderma darwinii (assembly GCF_050947455.1). Lineage (NCBI taxonomy): Eukaryota > Metazoa > Chordata > Amphibia > Anura > Rhinodermatidae > Rhinoderma > Rhinoderma darwinii. The sequence goes on along the minus strand of NC_134693.1, from coordinate 64,153,414 downwards.
GGACAGTGTGTCAGGGTCTTCCCCAGAGCGGAGTCCCGGGCAGAGCGCTAGTATCGGCTCTGCTCCGGGACTCTCTCCACATATGGGCAGCGATCTCAGGGAATTCCACAGAGTCCCGGTGCAGAGCCGATACTAGCGCTCTACCTGGGACTCCGCTCTGGGGGAAGACCCTGACACACTGTCCATATATGGGCAGCGATGTCAGGGAATTCCACAGTGTGTCAGGGTCTTCCCCAGAGCGGAGTCCCAGGCAGAGCGCTAGTATAGGCTCTGCTCTGGAATTCCCTGACATCGCTGTTCATATATGGACAGTGTATCAGGGGCTTCCCCACAGCAGGAGTCCCAGTGATGTCTGGAGCAGAACTGGAATGCAAGGCAGAGTGCTAGTAGCGGGACTACAGCTCTAGGCAAGCACCTGACGGCGCTGCGGCAGAACCCATAGTAATGTAGTATTATTCTATTAATATAATGTTATAGTAGTTCAAATTACAAAATTATTGTTAATCTATTAGTTTTGTATCAAATTTGAAAGCAATGCGGCCCGTCAACTTCCCATTTTTTCTATATGCGGCCCACTTACCCGGCCGAGTTTGAGACCCCTGCTCTAGAGGGTAAATGTAATGCCATGTGGTTGGGGAAGCAAATTTCATAGACTGTCTGTATCATTGTTCTTGGGTTAATGTCTGGTTAATGTCTGTGCAGTCTAAGTTGACATCTAACTACATTGGCAACATCAATATCGTTAGTTTTTTTATTTGATTTCATTACCATGACTTAAGTTTGTATATGTTTTATTCTGTCATGCTATTCTCTTAGGTTTTTAAAAAACAAAACAAACAGTAAGGAGGCAGGGTTAACTCAGAAAGGCTTGAGGAATGGAGATATATCTTCAGTCAAAAAGTCATGGCTCTTACGCTCATTAGCATACGGCGCAGGAACACTAGAAAGATATAGAGCCTACTTAGAAGATTATAGGTAACAAAAATGATTTTTTTAATCCCACTTCCACCAGGGATTGCTGGTTTAATAGGTTAAATGCTGGTGACAGGTTCCCTTTAAGCTTACACAGATTTTTTTGGACTTCACATGGAACAAGCTGTTCATAAAGGGGTTCCCAGGATTTTTTAACAAAATACTACTAACACCCTATTGCAGATTTTTTAATGGTTCGGTTGATGAACAACATCTCCCTACACTTTGTTGCATAATTAGCTCGTTGGTGACCACCAACACGCCTTTCCATGGCCCATTATGGCTTTATTCTGATGCATACGCCTTTTCACAGCGCTGCATAATAAATCTGCGGCGCCGAGAGTAGTTTAAACAGGGGGTTCTCAGCTACGAGCGGATCGAATTCCACCCGTTTAACCCCTTAGCGAGCGCCGCAATCAAGTGGTTTTGGAGAGAGGGAGGGAGCTCCCTCTCCCACACCACTATGAGATCGCAGGGTGCCAGTGTCCTCTATGGAAGCCATAGGCCTAATAAAGGCCCCCAGGATTGCCTGTAGTGGATGCCTGCTAGGCCATGCCTCTGCCATGGCCTAGCAGATCTGTTCGTTGTAAATGGACAGGTAGTAATACAGAAGTATTGCAGTGTATTATAAAAGCAATCGGAAGACCGCATAGTGAAGTCCCCTAGTTACACATATTTGGTATCGCCGCGACCGCAAAAGCCCCAACTATAAAGCCATTATGTTATTTGAGCCGCTCAGCGAACGCTGTATTTAAAAAAAAAAAAAAAAAAAAAAAAAAAAAAAAGGCAGAATTGCTGTTTTCTGTTCACCCTGCCTTCAAAACACGGCGATAAAAAGTTATCAAAAAGTTGCATATACTGCAAAATGGCACCGATAGAAAACTACAAATCGTCCTGCAAAAAAAAAAAAAAAAAAAAAAAAAAAAAAAAAAAGCGCTATGGCTTTTCAAATATGGAGACACAAAAGCAGAATTTTGAGAAAAAAAAAAAAAAGAATATTTTTTTTTAAAAAGTAGTAAAAAAACATAAGGAAACTATATAAATTTGGTGTCGTTGCAATCATAACGACCAGCTGAATAAAGTTACTGTTATTTATACCTCACGGTAAATGGCGTCGATTAAAGACGCAAAAAAAGAAAAAAGGGAAGAGTGGTGGGTTTTTTTCTATTACGCCCCAAAAAGTTAAATATGTACCCCAAAATGGTGCTATTAAAAAATACAACTTGTCCCGCAAAAGACAAGACCCTACACAACTACGTAGACGCAAAAATAATAAAAAGAAAAAAAAAAAAAAAAAGTTATAGCTCTTGGAATGTGACGATGGATAGCTTGGTCATCAAGGTTTAAAATGGGCTGGTCATTAAGGGGTTAAATTAATCAATAATCCCTAATTACCAAGGCTAAAAAAAAAAAAACCTCGCAGGAAAAAGAAGCGACATGCCCTATCTTGGAGATTTTCGCCTCAAAAACCCCATTGAAATCAATGGGACACAAAAAAAAAAAAAAAAAAAAAAGCCACGAACGGCCGACGTGCTTCATAGCAAGAGCTGCTCGTGTTTTTTGGCCTTTGTTTTTGTTCTTTTTTACCTCTTCAACAGGCAAAGGTGAAATTCACGTCTAAAAACGCCTGTGGTGCAAAACCAGTTAAAAAATTTTTTTTGCTTTTTACAGGCAGAATTTTCTGCCTGCAAAAAGGTGTGAACAGGGCCTTACAGGTCTAGAATTCTACAATCAGATTATCACTGAGGGATGAAGGAATCATTTTAGTTCAGTTATTTCTGTTTCCCTCTTCATAATATTTTGAGATTCTCTAGTGACTGGTATAGTGCCAAGGGACTGGCGCAGGGGCAAATGTGGTGCCTATTTTCAAAAAGGGCTCTAGGTCTTCCCCGGGTAATTATAGTCCAGTAAGCTTAACATCCATCGTGGGGAAAATGTTTGAGGGGCTATTGAGGGACTATATACAGGATTATGTGCCCAAAAGAAAAAAAAAAAAAAAAAGTGTATTATAATTGACAGCCAGCACTGTTTTACTAAGGACAGAAGTTGTCAGACCAACCCGATTTGTTTTTATGAAGAGGTGAGCAGAAGCCTAGACAGAGGGGCCGCTGTGGATATAGTGTTTTTGGACTTTGCAAATGCATTTGACACTGTCCCTAATAGACGTCCAATTTGTAAATTAAGGACTATAGGTTTAGAAAGTATAGTTTGTAATTGGATTGAGAATTGGCTCAAGGACCGTATCCAGAGAGTTGTGGTCAATGATTCCTTCTCTGAATGGTCACCGGTTATAAGTGGTGTACCCCAGGGTTCAGTGCTGGGACCACTATCATTCAACTTATTAATGATATAGAGGATGGGATTAATAGCACTATTTCTATTTTTGCAGATGACACCAAGCTATGTAGTAATGTTCAGTCTATGGAAGATGTTTGTGACTTGCAAGTGGATTTGAACACACTGTTTGGGCGTCCAATTGGCAAATTAAGTTTAATGTAGATAAATGTAAAGTTATGCATCTGAGTACCAACAACCTGCATGCATCATATGTCCTAGGGGGAGCTACACTGGGGGAGTCACTTGTTGAGAAGGATCTGGGTGTAATTGTAAATCATAAACTAAATAACAGCATGCAGTGTCAATCAGCTGCTTCAAAGGCCAGCAGGATATTGTCGTGTATTAAAAGAGGCATGGACTCGAGGGACAGGGATATAATATTACCACTTTACAAAGCATTAGTGAGGACTCATCTAGAATATGCAGTTCAGTTCTGGGCTCCAGTTCATAGAAAGGATGCCCTGGAGTTGGAAAAAATACAAAGAAGAGCAACGAAGCTAATTAGGGACATGGAGAATCTAAGTTACGAGAAAAGATTAAAAGAATTAAACCTATTTAGCCTTGAAAAAAAAAAAACGACTACTAAGGGGGGGGGGGGGACATGATTAACTTATATAAATATATTAATGGCACATACAAAAAATATGGTGAAATCCTGTTCCATGTAAAACCCCCTCAAAAAACAAGGGGGCACTCCCTCCGTCTGGAGAAAAAAAAAAAAAAAGGTTCAACCTGCAGAGGCGACAAGGCTTCTTTACTATGAATCTATGGAATAGTCACGGCAGGAGCTGGTCACAGCAGGGACAGTAGATGGCTTTAAAAAAGGATTAGATAATTTCCTGGAACAAAAAAATATTAGCTCCTATGTGTAGACATTTTTCACATCCCTTTGTTGAACTTGATGGACATGTGTCATTTTTTTCAACCGTACTAACTATGTAATTTTCCTTATCAAGACTGAGCCAATAGGCACTTTGTAATTCATATTTCTTGGAACATATGAAGGCTTGGTGACAAAGTAAAGATAAAAATTAGCATTGAACTATTCAAAACAAAAGAAACCCCACGTCAGATGTGCGCTCACCAGAGACATCTGGCAGGAAGCCCTGTCCTGGCCTCAAGGAGAGGAGGAAAAAAAAAAAAGAAGAAATAAACAGGGTGGAACCATCATTCTGATCAGATGAATGCAATAGACATTTAGAATCCAGAAATACGGTAACTAAAATCTTGATAAAACAAGGACCAAACTGACATAACCAATAAAAATGCTCCACTTATAAGAAGAGTATCGGAGGACAGTGGTTATCCGATTCCATGTGATCAGAGAACAGGTAGTGAGTCAGAAGAACGTAGAATCCAAGGGTCACTATGGGAATAATGAAGGATTTCTTACCTGGGTGATCAAAGTTGAATTGGCCTTTGAGAGCTTTACCCTTCTGCTCTGGGGTCAGTATGCGGTAAAAGCTGTCCTGACTTATCATGACCACCTGCTTCTGACGATGGTCCACCTCATTCTGTCCCAGGAGCTGCACAATCTTGGAACAGACGGACGACTGTACAAGAATGAAAAGACAGATTTCTATAGTAATTGCAGATAGTCAACTGTGATTTAGCCATAGAGGGACGGACGGACGGACGCACACGCACACACTAAAATGCTTATTTATGTGACCGGGTTGGAAAATGACAGAGTTACTTTTAGGGTATGTTCACACGCACTAATTGCGGACGTAATTCGGGCGTTTTTGCCCCGAATTACGTCCGAAAATAGCGCCTCAATAGCGTTGACAAACATCTGCCCATTGAAAGCAATGGGCAGACGTTTGTCTGTTCACACGAGGCGTATATTTACGCGCCGCTGTCAAATGACGGCGCGTAAATAGACGCCCGCGTCAAAGAAGTGACCTGTCACTTCTTTGGCCGTAAATGGAGCCGTTATTCATTAACTCCAATGAATAGCAGCGCCAATTACGCCCGTAATGGACGCGGCGTTCAAGCGCCTGCACATGCCGTTACGGCTGAAATTACGGGGATGTTTTCAGGCGGAAACATTCCCGTAAATTCAGCCGTTACGGACGCCCTCGTGTGAACATACCCTTATTCACCATCTCACCCACACAATTACACAATAGCTGCTTCGAATATTGCTGAAAACCAACAAGTAACCCCCTTATTTAGAAAAGGAAAGACGTATAAAAATATGGAAGTTCATTTGGGCTTTGTCTGTTTTGAGATGAGGATACTTTCATGCCTTATTCTTCAACATGGCTTTGGTGACAAATAGCGCATCCCGTCAGAATTCAGACACACACAACTAAACCTGACACAGCAAAGCTACGCCAAACATAGTAGTGTAGATAGCCTAAAAAAGACGGGCCAATAAAAGATGGAAAAGCTGGGTGTAGATCTAAAGAGAAGCTTGCAATACCAATTCAAAGCCAACAAAATACTGAACGGAAAGGAAGGGAATCTAGAATGTGCAGTGTAAATCTGCGCACGGCTTCGTGGATCTGGAAAAACAGCAAAAAGATTAAAGAACCTCAGTTATGAGGAAAGAAAAAATAGAATGGTTTTTTGTTTATATTCGGAAACCTCTACGGGGACGACTCGAACAAAAATAAATAAATGGCTTAACTTTTAATTAAGTACCTTATATATTTACACAGCCTGGGATCAGGAAGGCACATTGACCCATGTCTAATGCTGAATACACACAACGTTTGTTTGCAGGCCCTGTTCACACAGTTTTTTTGCAGCAGGAAAACATTTTTTTTTAGGAGTTGAGGCAGATTTTTAATCTACCCCTGTGCTTTTTTTGCCACCTTCTTACCCATTAACCCCTTAAGGACACAGAAATTTTTGGATTTTTCACTTTCCAAGAGCCATAACGTCTTTTTTTTTTTTTCCATCAATAGAGCGGTGTGAGGGCTTATATTTTGCGGGAGGAGTTGTAGTTTCTATTGGTAGCATTTAAAGTACCATATAAAGTACTCAAACGGAAAAAAAATTATTTGCGGGCTGAAATTGAGAAAAACTGCTATTACTCCATTATTTTTTGGGTTCCGTTTTGACGTCTTTCACCGTGTGGTAAAAACAACAACTTAACTTTATTCCGTGGCTCAATATGATTACGGTGATCTCAAATTTATATAGATTTTTTTATATTTTACTACTTAAAAAAACAATACTTTTTGTTAAAAAAAAATAATAGTTTTGTTTTACCACATTCTGAGAGCCGTAAACGTATTTATTTTTCCGTGCATTGAGCGGTGTGAGGGCTTATTTTTTGCGGGACGAGCTGTAGTTTTTATTGGCACCATTTGTGGGTACATATGACTTTTTGATCACTTTATTACATTTTTTTTGGGAGCTAAGGTGACCAAAAAAACAGCGATTTTGGCGGTTTACAATTTTTATTTTTTACGGCCTTCACCGTGCGCATTAAACACTATATTGTAATAGTTCAGACTTTTACAGACGCAGCAATACCAATTTTGTTTACTTGTTTTATTTTTTTACATTACTTTAGAGGAAAAATGGGAAAAGGGGTTTGTTTTTTTTCACTATTAAAAACTTTATATCACTTCTTTTTACACATTTTATTAGACCCCCTAGGGTACTTGATTGTTAGATCGCTGGTACAATATACTGCAATACTAATGCCATCGTCATTTTTACAGGCATCTGTTAAGCCCTGCCACAGGGAGGGCTTAACAGAGGCATAGTGAAGGCAGCCCTGGCGGCCTTCATTAGGCCCCTGGGCTGCCATAACAGCCATAGTCACCCCCTAATAATGTTGTGGGGGGGGGGGTGAGCTGTCGGAGGGGGCCCCCCCTCTTTTCAACGCCTCAGATGCTGCGTTTACGATTGACTGCAGCATTTGAGGGGTTAAACATCCAGGAACAGCGTGATCGCTGCTCCTGGCAGTTAGTCCGGAGTGTCGGCTGTAAAACACAGCCGCAGCATATGGAGCGCACTCCAAATATCACCCCCCGCACCAGTGCGCTAAGGGGTTAAAGCTAATGCAAGGACCGCGGGCACAAAAACTCCACGAATAGCTCGGAAACTAGTGCCACAGGTTTTTTTCTGCCTCCCACTGATTTCAAAGTCAGAGGCAGCAAGAAAGGACATGCCGCTTCCCCCCTGCCCCACAAACGAGTAATGGGGGGGGGGGAGGGACAAAACAAAAAACAAAAACACCCCAACCATGCCTCTGCCTCCCATTGTAAACAAGATCGGGAGGTCCGGCCGACACACAAACAGTTTTTCGCGGTCGTGTGTCAGAGCTGTTAAGCACCAGATGAAGCCATTGGTGTGAGTCGGGCTGCGAGGACTGAAATGGGAAATGGTCTAACTGATAGTTTATGATATACGGTTTGTTTTTTTAACCCCTTCCCTCCGCAGCCATTTTTCGGATTTTCACTTTTGTTTTTTCCTCCCCACATTCCAAAAACCATAACTTTTTTATTTTTCCATCAATATTGCCGTATGAGGGCTTGTTTTTTGTGGGACGAGTTGTCGATTTTCACAGCACCATTTTTTATACCATATAATGTAGTGGGAAATGGGAAAAAAAATATACATGTGGGGTGGAATAGGAAAAAACTAATTCTTCAACCTTTTGGGTGGTATTGTTTTTACAGCGTTCACCGTACTGTAAAAACAGCATGTTAACTGTATTCTGCGGGTCAATACGATTAAAGCGATACTACATTTATATAGTTTTCTTTGTTTTACTACTTTTACAAGGAAAAAACTGATTGTTAAAAATAAAATTTGAGTTTTGTCGCCATATTCTGAGAGGCATTTTTATTTTTCTGTCGATTTAGCAGTGTGAGGGCTTAGTTTTTGCGGGGCTAGCTGTAGTTTATATTGGTACCGTTTTGGGGTACGGGAGACTTTATTTCATTTTTTGTGGGAGATGAAGGGACCAAAAAACAGCAATTCCGTGCGGACTAAATAATGATATATTGTAATAGTAATTTTTTTTACATTGTGCTTGAAGGAAATTTGGAAAAGGATTTTTTTTGAGCTTTTAATTTTATTTTTTTACTTGTCCCCCTAGGGGACTTTAACCAGCGCTTGCACGATATACGATACGATATTTAGATCGCTTGCACGATATATATAGTCATATACCCGTGGTAGGGCTTCATAGGAGTACAAAGACGGCGGACCTGGGGGACTTAGTCAGGCCCCCAGGCTGTCATTCCAAACAATGGCAGAGATGGGGGGGGCATTGGGACGTTACAGGGGGTTGCCTCCCTGCTTTGTCATTTAAATGCCGCGATGGCTGTTGAACGCGGCATTTAACGGCTTAAACAAGAGGGATCGCGCTCGTTACCTGGAATTGTTGGCTTTAACACACAGCCGACACTCGCTCGATGGAGCGGGCTCAGGACCTAAATCACGATTAATTGAACATGTAACCTTGATTAATTAACAGTTTTTAGGCCACATCCTTTTTGAATGCCACGTCATTGAATATATATACCCTGAGTCTGATGTTTACTACGGTATATAATATACCCCTGAAGCTGCCCATCACACAGTCCGCCATCATCCCGGTTTATAATCCCCATCATCCGTGTATATACCATTAGGACGGGCGCGGTCTGATCGCCGCAACGCGTGGACATTGAGGCTAATCAAGAAGTAAAGGAGGTGGGCATGGAGGAGACCGTGGACATAAGCTGTGCAGTGGACTCTGAATACATGCGAGCTGAGCTGTGAGTGGCTAGTGTTATACAGTGAGTAGTAGAGCAGGGGATGGACGTTCCCCCTGCTCGACTATAGGAAGCCGGAAAAAAAAAAAAAATGCGCAAGAGGACCTCGGTTATCTGCGCTGAATTTCGGGTTTTTTCCCCAGGTTGCCTAGCCCTAGATGGGAGTATAATAAATCTTTCATTGAAATACAAGTCCCTAGCAACACTTTACTATCTGTGGCGCTTCCTTCATTTCCCAGTATAGGAAAACTTGAAGATATAACTGTGCAGACTGGATCACTGGGAAAATTTCAATTCCTCCATTAACCAGAAAAATTTACTTAATTGGATCTGCATGACAGAGACCAACGCCCAGCTTTAATTTTACATTGGATGCAGAAGGGTTTGACCGCCCCATGCACACGGACCATAATTGCGGAACAAAATACGGATCCATTCATTTCTATTGCCCACGGACACCTTCCCGTATATTTACGGGAAGGTGTCAGGGCCGTAGAAATGATCTGAAAAAATTGGACATGTCCTATTTCTTGATTTTACAGACCATGCTCCCATACTTTATAATGGGAGCACAGCCTGCAAATGTGAGTGGCTGTCCGTGGCCATCCCCGTAATCACGGACCGAGATTACGGCCAAGACCGTATGCAAGGGGCCTAACATGCCTCATCTGTCTTGCGTCCACTCCTGTTCTCATATTAAAAAAACTGCAACAAAAACAGTATGGGTGAATCCAGCTTCAGGCCAAGATCACAGATGCAGTTCTGGGATATTTTTTTTTTTTCAGCCAAACACAGAAGTGTACACAAAAGAAAGGAGATACGGCAGTCTTTTCTTCATATCTTTCCTTCCCTTAGGATCCACTTCTGGCTTTGGCTCAAAAACAAATTTGAGTGTGATCCTGGCCTTAGAGGTTTTTTTTACCTACCCCTACTGCTCCTGGTTGGACATGTTACACTCATGCTTAATTTCCCCTTTGGCAGTGCCACTGGGGAATTCAATACCCGCTCCCAGTTTCCCCTGCAAATTACCACTGATCTTTTGCGGCCTGGCAGCAAGACATCCTGCGATCAGCTTTTATTTTTGGGGGGGGGGGGGGGGGGGGGGTGTTGGCTGGAGGGGTCTGTATAGGTGACCTCCAACAAAAAAAGGACTGTCCACAGCAGACAGCCACCTAAACGAGCTTACTTTTAATCACATGGTGAATAGCATTTGTTAAGCATCCTCCAGCATGAACATGCTACAAACATAATTCAGTCGCTTTTCCATCGAGCTTAACCTCTAAAGTGAGCAGCGCCATTATCTACAGAGAATAAGGGCAGTGTAAGCCACCAGCATCTTCTGGGGACAACAGCTGTGAGGACAGGGACAGGTCCTATTGAATCAGTCTGTAAATTGGCAGTTTTAGGACAGGAATACATTGCAATTTATAGTACAAATTTCCTGTTTTTCCAACGTAATAACACGGTTTTGGTAAACAGTCAATGTTTCCTTTCTCAAGCAAGAGCACAAAGTGTAGTGAAAGGAAATTCTCAACCACTACAAATAACTAGACATGTATACAGAAATGGGTAAAATACTCGGATTCTACTAGACTGAGTAACAAAAATGACATACATGAACTAGGGCTGGGCGATCTAATTAATTCGATTAATTCACCCTCAAGGGCTCTCACAATTCTGTTTAACAGAATCGTTGAATAGATTCTGTAGTGGCGACGTCACGTCGTGCTGCAGGAAGAAGCGCTGCCCTGCCGCCGTGTCAGTGCCTGGTCGGCCCTGTCCTGTCTCTGCTTCCACATGGAACTGCTGTTCTGCACTGAACAAAATTATACAGTACGAAACAGAAGTTCGTGGTCGAATTATGGAAACAGCGTAACTCGCTGAGCTACGCGATTTCTGTAATTCATCCATATATTGCAGTGTATTGTACCAGCGATTTAATGATCGCTGGTTCAAGTCCCCTAGGGCAACTACTAAAACGTGTTAAAAAAAAAACAAACAACACCTTTCCCATTTTTCCCCAAGCACAATGTAAAAAAAGTTATGAAATAAGTGATAAAAAAGAAAAATCGTATGTACCAAAAAATGGCTCTCAGAATGTGGTGAAAGAACAATTATTTTTTTTAACGAATAGGTTTTGCTTTGTAAAAGTAGTAAAAAATGTGTTTTTAAAAAAAAAAAAAAAAAAAAAAATCTAATTTTTTTTGTGGTCTAAACCTGGGTGCGTCTTGCATCATAGTCTGAAAAATACGGTATATATGTTACATAAATAAAAAGCCTGGGGAAACCCCTTTAACACCTCAGATAATGCACAGCACAGTTGTGGGCAGTACGTTTCAACGTCTTTTCTATTCTGCGATCAGCTGCACTAGGATTCTAAGGTTGTGGACCTTCTGCAAGTTTAAGGCCTTATTCACAAGGATGTGTCCGTTTTGCGCACGCAAAAGGTCAGTATCTCATCAGCACATGATTGTCGCACAGCCGGCATCATTATGACACTCTGGTTTTAGGTTTACAAACAGAAAAGTACGTGGTGCTTTTCTGTATTCATTCATTTATCTATCTATCTACTGTTGCGCGAATCACGTGCGGCACCCGGAAGTGCTTCACCGTGCCGAGCGCGATTTGCACGCACCCATTGACTTAAATGGGTGCGTGCTGCGTGAAACACGGCCAAATATAGGACATAAATATAAAAGAATATCCGGCACACCAATATTGAAACAAAGGTATTTTTATTTTGTTTTTAATGCCATGAACGGAAACCATAGCTTTTCATTCGCATTACCATTGATTTCAATGGTAACACTTCCCTTGCTAATTTTTCCATTTGTCTGTTTCGTATGGTTTAGGTTTGGCAGAATCAACAGCGTAGTCGTCTGCGCTATTGATTCCGCCAAAAACCTTATGGAATGGAGACAAACGGAAACCATTAGCAACGTATGCGTTACCATTTAAATCAATGGTAACGCAAACGGAAAGCTATGGTTTCCTTTTGGTTTCTGTTCGTGGGTTCCACTGACCGAAAGGTCTGACGGAACCCCGACGCAGATGTGAATGAAGCCTACGGCTGGGTTCCCACGTAGCGTAAACAAATCAGGATTTCCACAACAGAATTGGGGCTGAACAGAGGGATGTGTTGCTACGGCAACGCCAATTATTATTATTTTTTAACCTGTTGTCAGCAGTGGTGATTCCAGACAAAAACCTGCACCACAATTTGGTGCAGTAATTCAGACAGAATTCCCTGCGGGCTCTAGGTCAGATACGCTGCATGCTTTTACACAGTGTATCCGGACTGTGGGAACACGCCCCAAGAGAAGAAAAAAAAAAAAACTGCTTGCTCCCGTCACACGGAGCTATGGATGGGGACAAGCAGTCGTTACTCCGTTCGTCCCCATCCATTATCATGTTGGCAGCGCGTCTCCCTGTTTACACAGGGAGAGGTGCTGCCGACAACGATAATATTGTACTTTTTAAAACGATACGACCAGCAGATGATTGAGCATTTGCCCGTTAATCTGCTGATCGCTGCTGTTTACTCAGGGCAATTATCGGCAACGAGCGTTATATTAACGCTTGTCTGCCCGATAATCGTCCTGTGTAAAACCCCCTATACTGACTAAAATTGTACATGTAGACAACTTCATATTAACCTACTCATTCAGTCTTCGTAATGGAAAGTACATATAGCAGCTGTATAAATATTAATTTTGTATCAGATTTTGTGCAAGGAAATTGAAGGTCTATGGGAGGCTTTAAACTGGATTCACACACGACAGACATTATGCCGATTTTCCACGCAGAAAACCTGCAGCAGATTAGTCCCAGCCATGTGAATGAGATTTGAACAAATCTCATCCACTTGCTGCTGAACATTTTCTGGATGGAAAATTTTAAATCCGCAGAAGGCTCATTCTGTTCTAAGGCCGGGTTCCCACGTAGCGTACAAGCTGCGGAATTTCCACAACGGAATTGTGCGGAGATTCCGCAGTATTTACAGTAGCAGCACAGTGGATTTTTGCGGTGTTTTTGTTGATTTTCTGTTGTGGGTCTTCCCCATTGAATTCAATGGGGATGGAAAACCCGCAACAGAAGGCCAAGTGTTGCGACTTTTGTGGCGCAATTACAGTGACTACGCTGCAAAAATCGACACCACGGAAATAAAATAAAAATCATACCCAGAACGCTCTCCTTTTTTCTTGCAGTCCTGTCTCCTGGGATGACGTTTCATCCCTTATGACCGTTGCAGCCAATCATAGGCTGCAGCGTCATCGTAGGAGGCCGGACTACGTGCAGAAAAGAGGGAGGCAGTAAGGATCAACGTTTTTTTTTCTCTTTAAGCGCTGCGTACCACAATGGTGCGATTTTTCGGACAGAAGGCACTGTGGGTTCCAGGTCAGATACGCTGCACAGTTTTTACGCAGCATATCCAACGTGTGGGAAATCGGCCTAAATGTACACCCTTGTCAATGTACGAGTGAAACCCACACGCAGCAAGAGCCGATGATTTTGCTGCAGAAATGCGGTGTAAAATTCGCAGCATTTCCATCTGCCTTTGTGACCATTCCAAAATGAAGAATTAAGCAACTTTGCAAATTAGGGATGCACGATGCATGAAAAGTTTGATACTGTTTCGATACTCTGCATCCCCAAAAAGTTCGATACCGTTATTTCGATACTTAGCTGCGCAGCCGCACAGCTAAGTATAGTAACACATGAATGTATGATAGAGGGGCTGCGGCTGTGTAATACAGTCATTGCCCCGCTCCTGACAAGTGCGCGCCATCAGGATGATGCGATGCAGCCAGCACTGCAGTAATGAGAAGCGGCACTGAAGACAGAACATGGCGGGCGCACTACAAAACACCCCCATGTTCTGTCTTCAGTGCCTGAACCGCCACTCATTACTGCAGCGCCGGCCGCATCATCTCCTGCTGACTGCGCTCGCACTTATATCAGGAGCGGGGCAAAGGCTGTATTACACAGCTGCAGCCCCGCTCTATACCGGCGGAGATCAGCGAAACCTCTCCTCTCCGCCACTATTCCCCTGAATGCAGCATTCAAAGCTGACTGAAACGTTCAAGAGGAAGTGAGAAGGGGGGGGGGGATGGATCGAGTCACAGAAATTCCCTGTGATGCGATTGAGGGACATACCATATATGGGCAGACAGCCCATGGTCCATTGAAGGACCCCAGGGCTGTCCTACCATATTTCCTGGTGTTAGGGCATACTTAGGTATGTCCTAACAACTGCCTGTGTACTATCAGTACACAGCCTAATGTACTGGCACATATCGGATATATGCCAGTACATTAAAGTTTAAAAATAAAGTGAAAACAAGGTAATGTTAAATTAAAAAAAATATACACATACACCTTTTTTTACAATAAACATTAAAATAAGTCTCAATACATAAAATATACACACATTTGGTATTGGCACGGCCATAATAACCTGCACAATAATTTATTTGCATCATTTATGATGTGTACGCTGTAAAAAAATAAAATAAAAACTGCTTTCTATCACGAGGTGTGATGAATTTAACCTCCATGTTCCTCACATTAATAGTAATTAGCCCCATCATGTACCTCGCACATTAACCCATTATGACTGAGAAACTTGATGGGATTAATTACTATTAATGTGAGGCACATTCAAAATTCATCACACCTGACATCAGAAAACAAAAGAACTTTTTTTTTTTATTACTGTTGGCAAAGTATCGAAATCGCAATACTAAACGAAGTATCGGTATCGAAGTCCAAATTCCGGTATCCCTATTGCAAATAGTCTTTAAGGTCCTCCCCCACATTTTGGACATTTATGGCATAGCCACAGGATATGCCATAAATGTCCGATAGATGCGGGTCCCACTTCTGGGACCCGCACATATCTCTAGAACTTGACCCCCTAAACGCTGTTCTAGCTTACTCCGGGAGGGACACTTCCTGGTTAGGTGGCCGGGAGTAACGGAAAAAGCCGAGCTCACTGAGCTAAACTGTTTCCATAACTCTCATAAAAGTGAATGTGAGTTATGGAAACATTGTAACACAGCAAGCTACGCTGCTTCAGTAATTCCCATTCACGTCAAAGGAAGTTACAGAAACAGCGTAGCAGTTTCCAGAGTTGGGACCGGCATCTATCGGACATTTACGGCATAGCTTGTGTAGATACCATAAGTGTCCAATATAGGAAAACCCATTTAATTAAAAATGTTCTATTGTTTTAGGTCTATAGCTCCAATGCAGACCTAAGTGACTCCTTGGTAACAGCAAACCCTATGTAGTCTGATCTTGCTGCTTACTAACCTACCGAACGTACGTTAAACTAGATGAAAGGGAGTATAAAACACAGTTTATTTGTAGATTTACTTTAAAGAAATAGCTCCATTTGGTGCCAATGTTGCCCAGTCACGTGGCTGCCCCACTATCGTCAGGCCTAATCAGTAAGAAATTGTATAATGATGGGACTCTGAAATCCCTCTGGCCAAGGATTCCTCATAGACTGAGCCCCTGACAGTGATGTCAGGAGAGCGGAATCATCTGTCAGAGCGGGCCAGGGATTCCGCTCCAGGTGTAACCCCATGACGTAACTGTCCATATATGGATAGTGACGCCGGGGGCTTCTCCAGGAGCCGAATCTACTGCCAGAGCGGGCCAGGGATTGAGCTCCAGGAGTAACCCCATGACGTCACTGTCCATATATGCATAGTGACGCCGGGGATTCCATTCCTACAGGAAGCTACAGTGGCGCTATCTACAAGACTGAAGTCCCCGGCCAGAGATCTTACGATGCTCTGACCGGGGACTCCATTGTTGAAAGCCCTGACTTCACTCTCCTTACATGGACAGTAACGTCAAGGGCTTCCCCAGGCTCAGCGCTCAAAGTAGCGGTGTGCGGGGAGTCCTCGGCCAGGATCAGTTGTTACCGGCCGTTACAAGGATCGTTTCCTGAAAGACAGCCAGTAAAAACTGATCCATTGACTTCTATGGGAGCCGTCTGGCCGTGAAAACAGCCAAAAATAGGACAGGTCCTATTTTAGATGGCTAATCTTCACGGGCCGCTAAAAAAACGGCCATGTGAATACACCCATAGAACTTAATTGTTCTGAAAACGGCCGTGTGACAGCCGTTAGGAAAAATTCAGCATGTGCGACATAACAGGAACACATGACTAAATGACAATACAGCTGGCAAAATACTTTGGTATCAGTTATAAGAAATCTGAAGTCTTCAGTCAACTGGCTTTTCTGATGAAGACTTAGGGTATATGTTCACACGCTAGCTGTCATTTACGTGTGAAAAGACAGACTGTTTTCAAGAGAAAACAGCTGCCTCGTTTCACACGTAAAAGCTCCTCCTCGTATTTTGCGAGGCGTCTGAGACGCTCGTAAATCTTGAGCTGTTCTTCTTTGAGTTCAATGAAGAACAGCTCAAATTACGTGGCAAAGAAGTGCCCTGCACTTCTTTGCCGAGGCAGTCAATTTACGCGTCGTCGTTTGACAGCTGTCAAACGACGACGCGTAAATTACAGGTCGTCTGCACAATACGTCGGCAAACCCATTCAAATGAATGGGCAGATGTTTGCCGACGTATTGTAGCACTATTTTCAGGCATAAAACTAGGCATAATACGCCTCGTTTACGCCTGAAAATAGGTCGTGTGAACCCAGCCTTAGGCATCATTTACACGAGCGTAATATATGCGCGTGCGACGCGCGTCGTACGCACCTATATTAGTCTATGGGGCAGTGCAGACAGTGCGTGAATTTTGCGCAGCGCGAGTGCGTTGCGTAAAACTCATGACATGTCCTATCTTTGTGCGCTGTTCGCGAATCACGCACATTGAAGTCAATGGGTGCGTGAAAACCACGCATGCCGCACGGAAGCACTTCCGTCCGAACTGCGTGGTTCGCGCAACAGCTATGAAACTGAATGTAAACAGAAAAGCACCACGTGCTTTTCTGTTTACAAACATTCAAACGGAGTGTCATAATGATGGCGGTTGCGCGAAAACCATGCAGCCGCGCATCATACACTGATGACACACACAGCTGTTAAGTGCCTTTTGCGCACGCAAAACGCCGCGTTTTTTGCGTGCGAAAAACGCACACGCTCGTGTAAATCAGGCCTTCTGAAGTTCTTCTATGTGTCACTGCAATTGATACAGCAGCTAAGAGGTTAAGCTCTGCTTCACTCACATCCTTTTGTCTCTACAGAGGTGGAGGAGACTGAAAAGGGAATAATGTGAAGACTTGACCTAATTCCCCAAGGCTGCAATATTGACACACAGTGTGACAACGCACAGGACAGGCCCACCTAAAGGCCCTTTTACACGGACCAATTATCGGGCAAACGAGCGTTCACAGATCGCTAGCTCCCAATGAGCCCCTCAACTAGCGTTTGCTTGTTCATCAGCTGATCGTTGCCCTGTTTACACAGGGCTATGAGCGTTCATATGAACACTTGTTTGCCGGTGTAAAAGGGCCCTTACCTAGCTACATCACAAGACCTTTATGTCTTGGGGCATCTCACTAGATGTAGGGGTACGTTCCCACAGGCAGAATACGCTGTCGATTTTCTGCAACATCTGCAGCGGCATCTCAAATAACCGCAGGTAAATCAGTCAGAGAAATGCGTTTTGCTGCGGAAACTGTATTTGTCACGTTTTTTTTCCTGCCGATTTCGTGTGAAGCATGGATGTAGAAAACTTCATGTATACCGGCAGATTTCCATTGTTTTTTACGGTGTTTCCGCTGTGTAACGCCGTACAAAACTCAATTTGCGTATTTTAGTGCAGAATTTATGCTCCCCATTCAAGCCTATGGCCCAAACACGTAGCATCGCCGCACAGAACCCGCATTATAAATGGACATACTGCAGATTTGAAAGCCGCACCGCAGATCAGTTTCCGCAGCACGTAGCGAAGATTTGCAGAAATCTCATCCACTTTGCTGCTACTGTAAATGCTGCGAAATTTTCACAGAATTCTGCAGTGTTTATGCTTTGTGGGTGCCCGGCATAAAGCTGGCCATATACTAGAATCAATTTTAGATAACCAAGAAAGGCAAATTCATCATTTTCTGCTGACAAGGTTCTTAGTGACATGCCCTAAAGCAGATCTAGGAAAACCCCTTATTGTACAAGACATCAGAAAACAAAACTAAACTCATAGGTCCAGATTTACTAAGACTATAGTTTCATGTCAGTCTTAGGCCTCATGCCCACTTTAGTTTTATTCTTCAGGGTGCTATCCGTTGTGGTCACAGATAGCACCCGCAACCCATTCATTTCAATGGGGCCATGCACACTTCCGTTGTTTTAACGGAACCGGGCGGCCGTTCCTTGAAAAGTAGGGCAGGTCCTACTCCTGCCCGTTTGACGGAACAGTCTCAGCCTTCTCATTGAATTTGGTCCGTGAAACAACGGGCTGCACACGGAAGCCATCCGTGTGCAGCCCGTGTGTGACGGGACAGTCAATAACGGCCGTTCAGCGGCTAACGTAAGCGTGCATGAGGCCTTAGACCGAAGCCCACTGGTGTGACAAATTTATTAAGAGGTGCCCACCTCTTAATAAATCAGTAACATCTTGGACTGTCTGTGCGCCGCAAACTGAAGTGAACTCTAGCTGCGCGCTGGCATAGAACTCAGCCATAAGACAATACTATACAAACCCCAGGAACCAAGGCACCTTGAAATTGCAGCAAGCACCTGATGAGATCTGCGGGGATCGGTCATATTGGGGATACTATGATACAGTTGTGTAAAAGTTATATATTGAACTTGTAGCCATTAGGGCGGATTTACACGAGCGTGTGCGTTCTTGCGCACGCAAAAAAACGCGCCGTTTTGCGTGCGCAAAAGGCACTTAACAGCTCCGTGTGTCATCACAAAGGATGTGCGGCTGCGTGATTTTCGTGCAGCCGCCATCATTAGGACACTCAGTTTGGATGTTTGTAAACAGAAAAGCACGTGGTGCTTTTCTGTTTCCAAACATACTTTTGACTGCTGTTGCGTGAATTACGCGCATCCCACGGAAGTGCTTCCGTGTGGTGTACGTGATTTTCACGCACCCATTGACATCAATCGGTGCGTGATGCGCGAAAAACGTAGAAATATAGGACCAGTCTGCACTGCCCCATAGACTAACATAGGTCCGTGTGAGGCGCTTGAAAATCACACGCGTTGCACGGACGTATATCATGTTCGTGTAAATCCGCCCTTATAATGAGTTCCGGCAATACCAGCTCACAGACAAGAGTGGCGCTGTTTTAGGAGAGAAAAGTTTTTTGTTTTTTTTTAAGTAATCATGTTTTTTCATCTCACATACAACCCCTCTAAGGCCGGGTTCACACAGAGTTTTTTTGCACGCGGAAAATTTGCCTCCAAATTCATTTTGGAAGTTTGAGGCAGATTTTCCTCTGCCTGCATGCCGATTTTCGCAGCGTTTTTCACCTGTGGCCATTGAGCGCCGCGGGCATAAAACTCAGCGAAACACACTTTCTCTGCCTCCTATTGATGTCCATGGGAGGTCAGAGGCGTAAAACGCCCGAAGATGGAGCATGTCCCTTCTTTCTCCCGCAAGATGGTTTTACCGTTCGAGGGAAAAAGACGCCTCCGATTGAAATAAATGGGAGGCATTTTCGGCCCGTTTTTGAAGAGTTTTGCGGCGCGGTTTCCGCGTCAAAAAACTCAGTGTGAACCCAGCCTAAGCCTAAGCTTGCAGGCAGAAAATCTGCCTCAAAATTCCATTTGGAATTTTGAGGCAGATTTTGCTCTGCCTGCACGCCGTTTTCCACCCACAGCCGTTGAGCACCGATGGGCAAAAACGCAGCGAAACACGCTTTCTCTGCCTCCCATTGATGTCCATGGGAGGTCAGAGGCGTAAACGCCCGAAGATAGGGCATGTTGCTTTTTCCTACGAGCCGTTTTTTCCGGTCGCGGGAAAAAACACTTCCGCCTCCCATTGAAATCAATGGGAGGCATTTGTCACGTTATGTTTCCAGGCAAATTTTTTCTCTGAAAACAGCTCCGGAATTTTCAGCCGTTTTTGACTCAGCGTGTGCACATACCCTTATACCTTTTCTTGCTTTTGGATCCACTTCTGGTTTTGGGCCAAAAACTGTGCATGATCTCGGCCTAAGGGTATGTTAACACAGGGCGGATACACTGCATAAAAGTACACAGAATTCCGGCCGAAAAGTCGCGCCAAATTGTGGTGCAGTTTCAGCTGGAGCATCCGCTGAGAAAAAGAGAATGTTAAAAAAAAAAATATATATACCACCTTCAGTGAAAAATAATCCCTCTACGTTGTAGAACTTCTTCTGAAGTAACTTTCTCATAACTAGAGTGGACATGGGAGATAATGGCATCACTGCATGTCACACATTCCCGGTATGGATTACTCATGTGTTCATTCAGGGGCACTGCGCCACTGCCAACACTATGAAATAAGGACATGAAACCTGATATACGGAAGGGGCAGCAGAGCCCACGCCACAATACCACAAACGTATAAAGACTTTCACGCATTCCCTACCAGCGTCTCATGTGCCCGACTACATGGGGTTAACCAGATCCTTCCAACGACACCGGATGCAGCGTGTCGCACACGTTAGCAGACTGGGGAAACCACTCAGATTTCCAACCACATCATCATCATCATCATCACACGGCCAGGCTCTCTCTTTATCGTTTTTACGACCAGGTGTTTTTTTATTTTTTATTTATTGTATTCCATATTTTTCTGATAGTAGCAGAATAGCGTCATTAGCTACGGTTCTTGCGGTCAATATTTACAAAAAAAGTTACCGTATTGAGCAATGATACATTAAATAGTGCAAGAGACAGCACTAAAAAGATTCATGTGGAAGTGACACAACCATTTCTAACAGATATTTGCGATTCACATGATGGCACCCTGTGGGCATCACATACATATGATAGAAACAATTTAACGCAAGGAAAATATATACGGTCTGCAAATAATCCATAATAAATGGCGCAATATAAGTCTGCGGTAATTGCCCTCACACCTGTCCTTGTCTCCACCCCCCATGTGCGGCTGCTCCACACTGCTGGAAAGCACCTTTGTTGCCCGGTGACCTCGTTATATGATGAGGGGCGCAGGAGCATTGTTCGCTGCTCCGCATTGTTCTGCGGCGCGGACAACACGCGTCCGTGTCTCAGTGACTGTCAGGAGGCGCCAATAATGACAGCACCGAGCGATCTCACCATTCATCCCGCTCCTCCATGATACCCAGCAACGTGCCCGGCTGTCATATGTGGTTACCCCAGGCCTGCCCACCTTCATCCCGCACACTATCAGCCCCAGGGCAGTAGGAAACTCACTTTGCCGCTGGCCGTGCCCCCGCTAACTCCAATCAGGAACGGTTGTCCGTTGTTTGGCGCGTGCTCGGGCAGTACTTGCTCGCTGTCCCCGGCCATGCTTCCCCGAGTGAGCCCTCCCTCCAGTGTGTGACTCACGTCTCTCCGCTACGAGTGAGCCTGCTCCTCCTCTTCATGACGATGCCCTCATCTCTTATATGAGGAGTCGGTGGAGGCTGGATCTAGACCCCGTCAGTGTGTCCCCCTATACACGGACTGGTCGGCACAATGCCAGGCTGCTGCTGGCAGAGTGGGGAATGTGGATGTCAGCGGTCATACTGTCTTTCATCCTCCTTTTCCTGGAGATGTCAGAGATAAGTAGCTGCCAGGATGTAGGCTGCTTGCAGGGTCTGCTCCAGGGCCTCATGCAGACAATCATGCTTTTGCGTGTGCAATTTATTAGCGTTTTTGCGAACCCACTAATTTCTATGGCCTCATGCACACGACCGTGGTTTACACGATTCCGTGTGGAGGCAGCAAATTCAGACCGCAATAAAGCCCCATGCACACGAACGTGCTTTTGCGGCCGCAATTCCCCCGAAAATCCACGGGAGAATTGCGGCCCCATTCATTTCTATGGGGCCATGCACACGACCGTAGTTTTTACGGTCCGTGCATGGCCCGGGAGCCTGCACCGCAGAAAGAACGGACATGTCTTATTTACGGCCGTCTTTTGCGGTCCGGGCTGATTGAAAATAATGGCGACAACCAAGTGCATGGTCCGCGATTTGCGGGCGGCTCGCGACTGACAGTCCGCTGCCGGCCGACCCGAAAATCACGGACGTGCACTTGGCTACGGGCCTCATGTACACGAACGTGCTTTTGCGGCCGAAAATCTACGGGAGAATTGCGACCCCATTCATTCCTATGGGGCCATGCACACGACCGTGGTTTCCACGGTCTGTGCATGGCCCAGGAGCCCGCACATCAGAAAGAACGGGCAAGCCTTATTACGGCCTCGTTCTGCGGTCCAGGCTCACTGAAAATAATGGCCGCGGCCATGTGCACGGCCCGCGATTTGCGGACGGCACGCGGCTGTCACTCCGTGGCTGGCCGACCCGAAAATCATGGCCGTGCACATGGCTACGGTCGTGTGCATGAGGCCTAACTCAGGACATGTCATTTTATGGTCCAGATTTGCGGATACACCAATACTGGTGAACTGCTGTGGACCGCAACGAACCCGTGATTTTGTGAACCGCAAAACCAATGCGGTCGTCTGCATGAGGTCCTTTGTACCTCAACGTATTTCATCCACCCGGTATATAATACGCCAATAATGTTGCCAGTGACATTTTTGTCATGGTTGTTACTTAATTTTTTTCTTCTGCGTGTGGTTTTTAAGCGCCGTTTTTTAAGTATGTAACTAAAGAGACACGCCAGCTTTTTTTTTTTTTATTATTATTATTATTATTGCTACCGTTTGTACAGTACACCTGGTAAAATGATGGTCAGGCCATTCTCTTACCGGGCACGTTGTTTTAGAAATATGATGGCCGCCAAAAAAAAAAAAAAAAAATCGCTGGAGTGTCTCTAAGGCCTTATTCACACAAGCGTATTTCCCGTCCGTGTTACGCGCTTTAAAAAAATCGCACGTCACATGGACCTATGCAATTTAATCCGTCAATGGGTGCGTGAAAATCACGGACAGCACACGGACGCACATCCGTGTGCTGTCCGTGATTCACGCAACAGTTGCTAAAGAAATGATGAGAAAAAGAAAAACACCTTCAGTTTATTTTGCTGACGTGTGACATACGGATGACATATACGCGCGTAAAAAACGCAGACACACACCGTACACGCATGTCACACGGAACTGCAACGCAGGAAAAACGCGGTGTTTTTTACGCGCGCAAAACGGACAAGTTCGTGTGAATAAGGCCTAAGGCTTCATTCACATCTGCGTCGGGACTCTGTTCATGGGTTCCGTCTGAGCTTTCCGTGAGGGGAACCCATGAACGAAATACAAACAAACGGAAACCATAGGTTTCGTTTGCATCACCATTAATTTCAATGGTGACGGATCCGGTGCAAATGGTTTCCGTTTGTACCCGTTGTGTAAGGGTTCCGTTGTTGTGACGGAATCAATACCGTAGTCGACAGCGCTATTCATTCCGTCAAAGCAAAGGAACCCTTACACAACGATGACAAACGCAAATCATTTACACCTGATCCGTCACCATTGAAATCTGTCATCTTGTGCTTCTATTAGGGTTCACTCACATGTGGCATATTTGCATTGTATTATAAAAATACGCTGTGGTAAACGACAATGTATGTCTATGGTAAAAATATTCTGCAACTCATACAGATTCCTCTTGCGTTGTGGAATATTTTTCTCCATAGGCATACATTGTAAAGTTGCAAGTATGCCAGGTGAGCGCACCCTTAACCCCTTAACGACATACCAGATACATGTACGCGGCAGACGTTAAGGCAGGGGTCTCAAACTCGGCCGGGTAAGTGGGCCACATATAGAAAAAATGGGAAGTTGACGGGCCGCATTACTTTCAAATTTGATACAATACAAAATTATTGTTAATCAATTAGTTATTTGAACTACTATAACAATATAATACTATAATAATAATACATTACTATAATAATACCGCTAGGTTTAAAATTTGAGAGAATTCTCCACGTGCTTATTTCAACAATCCAGTTTTCCAGTTTAAGTGTCGCTAAATGCAGTTCGGTGGCTCAGTTGGTAGCGTTTGGCAGACACACATGTCAAGATTGGGCAGCCCCTTTTTAGATAGTGCCACAGATTCCTCTGTAGATAGTGCCACAGAGTCCTCTTTAGCTAATGCCTCAGTGCCCTCTGTAGATAATGCCACAGTGCCCTCTGTAGATAATGCCACAGTGCCCTCTGTAGATAATGCAACACACCCCTAGATAATGCCAGTGTTCTCTGTAGATACTGCCACAAACCCACTTGTAGATAATGCCACAGTGCCCTCTGTAGATGCTGCCACAGTCCCCCCTGTAGAGTCTGCCACAGTGCCCTCTGTAGATGCTGCCACAGTGCCCTCTAGATGCTGCCACACTGCCCTCTGTAGATGCTGCCACAGTGCCCTCTGTAGATGCTGCCACAGTGCCCTCTGTAGATACTGCCACAGTGCCCTCTGTAGATATTGCCAGAGGGCCCTCTGTAGATAATGCCACAGTACCCTCTGTAGATAATACCACACACCCCTAGATAATACCACAGTGTCCTCTGTAGATACTGACACACACTCACCCGTAGATAGTGCCACAGAGTCCTATTTAGCTAATGCCACAGTGCCCTCTGTAGATAATGCAACACACCCCTAGATAATGCCAGTGTTCTCTGTAGATACTGCCACAAACCCACTTGTAGATAATGCCACAGTGCCCTCTGTAGATGCTGCCACAGTCCCCCCTGTAGAGTCTGCCACAGTGCCCTCTGTAGATGCTGCCACAGTGCCCTCTAGATGCTGCCACAGTGCCCTCTGTAGATGCTGCCACAGTGCCCTCTGTAGATGCTGCCACAGTGCCCTCTGTAGATGCTGCCACAGTGCCCTCTGTAGATACTGCCAGAGGGCCCTCTGTAGATAATGCCACAGTACCCTCTGTAGATAATACCACACACCCCTAGATAATACCACAGTGTCCTCTGTAGATACTGCCACACACTCACCCGTAGATATTGCCACAGTTCCCTCTGTAGATAATTTCACAGTGCACTCTGTAGATAATGCCACAGTGCCCTCTGTTGATGCTGCCACAGTGCCCTCTGTAGATGCTGCCACAGTGCCCTCTGTAGATGCTGCCACAGTGCCCTCTGTAGATAATACCACACACCCCTATATAATACCACAGTGTCCTCTGTAGATACTGCCACACACTCACCCGTAGATATTGCCACAGTGCCCTTTGTAGACAATGCCACAGTACCCTCTGTAGATAATACCACACACCCCTATATAATACCACAGTGTCCTCTGTAGATACTGCCACACACTCACCCGTAGATATTGCCACAGTGCCCTTTGTAGATAATGCCACAGTGCCCTCTGTTGATGCTGCCACAGTGCCCTCTGTAGATGCTGCCACAGTGCCCTCTGTAGATGCTGCCACAGTGCCCTCTGTAGATGCTGCCACAGTGCCCTCTGTAGATAATTCCACAGTGCCCTCTGTAGATAATTCCACAGTGCCCTCTGTAGATAATTCCACAGTATCCTCTAGATGCTGCCACAGTGCCCTCTGTAGATGCTGCCAAAGTGCTCTCTGCAGATAATGCCATACATACCCCTTGTAGATAGTGCCACAGACCTCCCCAGTAGATAGCTCCATTGGGGCTCCCTCTAGAAGTGGAATCCCCAGCCAGAGCGTTGTCGACGCTTTGGCCAGGGATTCCTCTGCTGGAGGATTCCTGCTCTGCTCCTGACATCACTGTTCATATATGGACAGAGATGTCAGGGGAAACCCCAGAGCTGGAGTCCCGGGCAGAGAGCTACTAGCGCTCCTGCTGGGACTCCAGTTGTGCTCCTGACATCACTGTCCAGCTCTGGGGAAGCCCTAGACATCGCTGTCCATATGTGGACAGCGATGTCAGGGGATTCCACAGAGTCCCGGAGCAGAGCCTATGCTAGCGCTCTGCCTGGGACTCAGGCTCTGGGTAAGCCCCAGACATCGCGTGTCCATTCATGGACAGCGATGTCAGGGGATTCCACAGAGTCCCGGAGCAGAGCCTACACTAGCGCTCTGCCCGGGACTCCGCTCTGGGGAAGATCCTGACAAAACTGTCCATATATGGACTGCGATGTCAGGGAATTCCACAGAGTCCCGGAGCAGACCCTATGCTAGCGCTCTGCCTGGGACTCAGGCTCTGGGGGAGCCCCAGACATTGCGTGTCCATTAATGGACAGCGATGTCAGGGCATTCCACAAAGTCCCAGAGCAGAGCCTATGCTAACGCTCTGCCCGGCTCTGGGGAAGCCCCAGAAATCGCGTGTCCATTCATGGACAGCGATGTCAGGGAATTCCACAGAGTCCCGGAGCAGAGCCTACACTAGCGGCTGGCTCTGTGTCCTGCCGGCTGCAGATGACCTCAGGGGCCGCATGCTTGAGACCCCTGCCCTAAGGCCTCATGCACACTTCCATCACCATTTTCACGGCCGTTTTTCACGGATCAGTGTGTCCGTTATGGTATCCGTGTGGTTTCCGTGTCCGTTACGTGTTTCCGTTTTAAACGGACGTTGTGCTTCCGTTTGGCTTCCGTTTGTCACGGATCTTTTAACAGTCTCTCAACATCCATGTTCAGGAATGAATGTGTACTGTAGTCTGTGAACTTTGGCACGCCCTGCCGTTACTAAGGCAACGGATCCATCAAAAACGGACGGTACATGCAAGCCTTCCGTGTGCCGTTTTTTCACGGACCCGTTGACTTCTATGGGGCTCACGGTCACGGAATCACTGACAAAAGTAGGACATTCTCTACTTTTAACGGAACGGAACAATGGATTTGTGAAAATAACGGAAGTGTGCATGGGCCCATTGAAATTATTTTGGTCCGGGTGCTATCTGTGAAAAAAACGGATAGCACCCTTAAGGAAAAAACTGAAGTGGGCATGAGGCCTTATAGGTTGTGTCTAGTGTAGCTAACCACTCAAAACAGGGGTAAAAATCTTTTAGAAATTAGCGATTTACAGGTCATACCCTTTTTTTGAACATTTATAGACAGTCTTAGAAGGCCTGTCCGCACTCCTGACATGTCTGTTTTAGTGAATACTTGTATTGCCCAAGAAATAACAATTCTTAGTACTCTGTGTTGTGGCTCCGAGCTGGCGTAGAGTTACGCTATAATATATGCCAATTTCTGGCGTAAATTATAGTAAATTTGATGAGATGTAAAATAGTCGCCACTTTTTCCCAAAGCTTTGTCCACCTTTTGACAATGTGCTGTGAGAGGCGCACACTGGCGTAAAAGAATTTACACATTTTCCCCAATTTGTACACCACAGTTTGTACTGTTGCCTAATGTTTATTAATAGTAATTGGCATCTGCTGGTGTTTTGTGCAATAACACTGATGTCACTGTGTGTCATACAGCACTTAATGTTTCCATAATAAATGCACTGCTGTTTAACCCCTTTAGGACACAGCCTGTTTTGGCCTTGTGGACACAGATGATTTTTTCAAATCTGACATGTGTCACTTTATGTGGTAATAACTCCGGAATGCTTTTACCTATCCAAGCGATTCTGAGATTGTTTTCTCGTGACATATTGTATTTTATGTTAGTGAAAAAATTTGGTCGATAAATTCAATATTTATTTGTGAAAAACTTCAAATTTTAGCAAAAATTTGCAAAAATTAGCATTTTTCTAAATTTAAATGTATTTGCTTGTGAAACAGATAGTAATACCACACAAAATAGTTACTAGTTAACATCCCCCATATGTCTACTTTATGTTTGCATCATTTTTTTTCACGTACTTTTATTTTTCTAGGACGTTACGAGGCTTAGAACTTTAGCAGCAATTTCTCATATTTTCAATAAAATTTCAAAAGGCTATTTTTTCAGGGACCAGTTCAGTTCTGAAGTGGCTTTGAGGGCCTTATATATTAGAAAGTCCCCATAAATCACCCCATTTTGAAAACTGTACCCCTCAAGGTATTCAAAACCACATTCAGAAAATATTTTAACCCTTTAGGCGTTTCACAGGAATTAAGGCAAAGTAGAGGTGAAATTTACAAATGTCATTTTTTTTGCCGAAATTCATTTGTAATAAAAAAAAAATCTGTAACACAGAAAGTTTTACCAGGGAAACGCAACTCAATATTTATTGCCCAGATTCTGCAGATTTTAGAAATATCCAACATATGGTCCTAGTGTCCTAATGGACTGAAACACAGGCATCAGAAGCAAAGGAGCACCTAGTGGATTTTGGGTCCTCCTTTTTTTAGGAATATATTTTAGGCACCATGTCAGGTTTGAGGAGGTCTTGTGGTTCCTAAACAGTCGAAACCCCCCCAAAGTAACCCCGTTTTGGAAACAACACCCCTCAAGTCATTTTTCTAGGGGTATAGTTAGCATATTGACCCCACAGTTTTTTTGCAGAATTTAGTGGAATTAGTCTGTGAAGATGAAAATCACCTATTTTTCTGTGGAAACATAGAATTTTTTCATTTTTACAAGGAATAAAGGAGAAAAAGCACCCCAAAATTTGTAAAGCAATTTCTCCCGATTACGGCAATACCCCATATGTGGTCGTAAACTGATGTTTGGACCCACAGCAAGGCTCAGGAGGGAGGGAGCGCCTTTTGGATTTTGGAGCGCAGATTTTGCTGGATTGGTTTTCAGTGCCATGTCGGGTTTGCAACGCCCCGGAGGGACCAAAACAGTGGAAACCCCCCAAAAGTGACCCCATTTTGGAATCTACACCCCTCAAGGAATTTTTCTAGGGGTATAGTGAGCATTTTGGCCCCTCAGGATCTTTTTTAGAGCTAAAGTGACCAAAAAACAGCGATTTTGGCGCTTTAAATTCTTTATTTATTACAGCGTTCACCGTGCGCAATAAATTACGTTTTAATTTATTCTGCCGGTCGGTACGATTACGCCGATACCAGATGTGTATAGTTTTTTTAAAGTTTTGCAGCGTTTGCACAATAAAATTAAGCTTCTATAAAATAATTTATTTTCTGGGACACGCTATTCTGAGCCGTAACTTTTTTATTTTTTCGTCAAAAAAGCTGTGGGAGGTCTTGTTTTTTGCGGGACGGGTTGTAGTTTTTATTGGTACCATTTTGGGGTAAATGCGACTTTTTGATCACTTTTTATTCTATATCTTGGGAGGGGTGGTGACCAAAAAATAGCGATGCTGACAGTTTTCCGTTTATTTTGTTTGCGGCATTCACCGTGCGGTAAAATTAACATTACAGTTTCATAGATTGGGTCGTTACGAACGCGGCGATACCAAATATGTGCACTTTTTTTTAATGTTTTCATTTTTTCCCTATAATAAATGACTTATTATAGGAAAACAAAACCTTTTATTTTTACACTTTTATAAAACATTTTTATTAACTTTTTTTTACTTTTTACACTTTATTTTTGTTTATTAACTTTTCTTTTACTTTTTACACTTTCTTTTTTTGACCTGCAGCTCTGATCGCTGCTAGAATACATTACACTACCTAGGTAGTGTAATGTATTCCAACTGTCAGTGTGACGTCACAGTCACTCTGACAGTTGGTCTACGAGGATCAGCAGAGGCTGATCCTCATAGGCTGACATACATGGCAGACCTGGGGGCCGTTGTCTGGCCCCCGGGTGCCATCACAAGCATCAGAAGCCCCCACGATTGCATGGGGGCTGCTGATGCGCTACAAACCCGCTACATGCGGAGATCGCAATCGAGCCCCGCATGTAACGGGTTAATTGCCGAAATCAGCGGCGATGAGCCGCTGATCGGCAACACTGGAGAGTGTCAGCTGTCGGGGACAGCTGATCTCCAAGTTCCCGATGCACACTGTCGCCGACAGTGTGCATCGGGAACGGCACAGTGACTTTCTGTCACTCTGACAGGAAGCCTATCAGGACCAGACGAAGGTTGGTCCTGATGGGCTTCCGTCCATGGCAGACCCGGAAGCCATTGTTTGGCTTCCGTTTGCCATACTAACTATCGGCAGACCCCGCGATTTCGGACAGGGGTCTGCCGATATGTTAGAAACCCCTAAAATTCGGCGATTGCACCTGATCGCCGAATTTAAGGGGTTAATGCGCCTAAATCAGCGGCAAAGGACCGCTGGCCGGCAAGAGGGGAGTGTCAGCTGTCGGCGACAGCTGACCTCCTGGTTCCCGGTGCACACTGTCGCCGACAGTGTGCACTGGGATTAACTCAGTAACTGTACGTCCTCGTGCGGGAAGTAACCTCCCGCAACGACGGACAGTTACGTCCTGGTGCGGATAGGGGTTAAATAAATGACATTTAGGCCGGATTCACATGGCCGTGATCGGGCCGTGAAAAATGGTCCGTGTGTCAGCTGGATTTCCCGACTCCTGCCATCATAGTCATTTAGGCTACAGTAACATGACGGTGAAAAACAAATTGGCCATTAAAAACTTATCAACTGTCAGTTTTTCATTGCCGTTTTGCATCAGTGTGTCTCCAAATTTTCATCCATTTCCTATCCGTCTGTCCGTTTTTAGTGGCCGTTTGTCATCCATTTGACATCCGTTTTTCGATACATGTACAGATACATCAGGGACTCCCTCTAGGAGCGAAATCCCCGGCGAGATCGTCGGCAACGCTCTGGCCGGGTATTCTGCTCCCAGAGGGAGCTACAGTGGCACTATCTATAGGGATGTGGTGATGCTATCTACAGGGGCTGGGGGTGCTATCTACAAGGCGGGGTGCTGTCTACAAGGGGGGTGCTATCTACAGGGCGTTGTGGCACTATACTAGGATTCCCTGATTCCCCACGAAACTGCTGTTTCGTACTGTATAATTTTTTTTTAGTACAGAACAGCAGTTCCGTGGGTAAGCAGTGACAGAACAGGGAGCAAATGGGCACAGAACGATACACAGCCTCTAAGACGGGGCTGTCAAGAAGGGTCTGTGGACCCACTGGGGCGTACCGCCTTGGCAGTAAGGCAGCTGGCCAACAGGGCGCAGGTGAATGTCTATAGTTCGTATAGGTACCTGTGGCAGCTCAGACAGCAGCAGGGCAGGCTCCACTGGGACTAGGCAGCAGGTAGACGTCAGGCGAGGTGAAGCAGGTCAGACGTGGAATACGACACGACTTTGGCACAGCACAGTGCTTGACCAGGATGGTATGGAATGCAAGGAACAGGAACTGGAACAGGTACAGGAAACACACTAGGAGGCCATCACATGCACAAACTAGGAAACATCAACAACGCTCAGGCATAGAAACAGGGGGCTGGACCCCTCATAGTCCAGGGTACTCACAGGTCAAAGTTCATCAAAAAGTCCGGTACGCGCTCTGCCCCTTTAAGAGCCGCCATGAGCGTGCGCACGCACCCTACGGGATCCGGCTGAGGTGAGTGGAAGCGAGCGCTGGCATTCCTGAGGAGGCTGGGGCCAGCGCTCGCCGACTTGTGGCTGCGGCTGTCAGGAGGGGATTGGAGCAGACAGCCCGCAGCCACGGACATTACAGGGGCGGACCAGGCAGGTGACGAGGCAGAGCTTGCTCCTGCAGCACAGCACCACTAGAGAATTGATTCAACGAGTCTATTAAAAAACAGAATAGTCAGAGGCCTTGAGGGTGAAATAATCAAATTAATTTGATTAATCGCCCAGCCCTAGAAAGGTTTCCATCTTTTACTTATGGTGGATTTCAATGCTGCATTTTTCCTAACTAAAGTAAGTGGGGAAAAATGCGACACAACTGTAACAGGTAGAGAAAACTACTATTTAGACACGGCACAGCAGAGCAGCGACGGGGGAGAAGTGGGGCCTAAGTTTGGGGAACAACCCAGGGACCTATGATCTACTTAATCTGCCACTGACCGCGGCATCTAAGGCTTTCAACGGGCGGAATCAAAGGCATCATACTTCCCCTTAACGGCTGCTACGTACATGTACAACTCTGATTACATGCAAGGATTGATGTAGTTGCAGCTGCTTCCTATCCGGTGGGACTACAAGGCTCCACCGCGTCGTTTTGCATTAAATTCAGAAAAATTGGGAAGCCAAATAACACTACTTCATCAAGAGAAAAGAGGTCATCAAACTCGTTAGTAGTAGTTTCAACTTTTAATAGAGTGACGCGTTTCGACAACGAAGCGGCGTCTTCATCAGACCATTTACATAAAAAACTACTCTGATTCATCACGTGACGACGAGTAGCGTTCCTTGTATGCTGTTGTCGCTGGATGCGGAGAAGGCCTTTGACCGGGTGGATTGGGGGTTCCTGGAGGTGGCTCTGAGCCAGATGGGCAGTGGCGTAGCTATAGGGGTCGCAGCGGTCGCAACTGCGACCGGGCCCCGTACTTAGGGGGGCCCGCAGGCCCCCCTCACCACACTAGCGCTGCAATGATTTCTCTGCATTGCTGGTCCCTGCTGGGGTACAAAAGAGACCCGGTGGCAGCTCGACTGTCAGAGAGTCATAGCGTGGAGGGGGAACAAGAGGGTGTTGTAAGATGGGTGGATTCATCTATCAATAATTTTCCGAGACCCAGCTCCGCCCACTGTGCTGTCCACCCAATCAGCTCACTTCTTGCTGTTTCCCTCTTCCTTGTGACCTGTGCAAGGGAAAGGAATGGCTACAGTAAGAAGATCGTGTGCTGCTGCTCCTCCCCGGCAGTACGAGCCGCAGTGTCCACTGTTACAGAGCTCAGGAATCCTGACTGCTGCTGCTCTCTGACCCCTACACCAGATGTAAGTAGCAACTATTAACCCCTTCACTGTGTGTCATGCTGAGCTGTCACACCTCAGGGCTGACCATCTATCTATCGGTCTGTCTATTCTATCTCCTGTCTCTATCTATCTATCTATCTATCTATCTATCTATCTATCTATCTATCTATCTATCTATCTATCTATCTATCTATCTATCTATCTATCTATCTATCTATCTATCTATCTCATATCTATCTATCTCATATCTATCTATCTATCTATCTATCTATCTATCTATCTATCTATCTATCTATCTATCTATCTCCTGTCTCTATCTATCTCCTGTCTCTATCTATCTATCTATCTATCTATCTATCTATCTATCTATCTATCTATCTATCTATCTATCTATCTATCTATCTCATATCTATCTATCTATCTATCTATCTATCTATCTATCTATCTATCTATCTATCTATCTATCTATCTATCTCATATCTATCTATCTATCTATCTATCTATCTATCTATCTATCTATCTATCTATCTATCTATCTATCCATCTAATCTATCTATCTATCTCTCATATCCATCCATCTTTATCTACTTATCTCCATTTATCAATATCTATCTATTTATATCATATCTATTTTCTATCTATCTAGAAATATATATATATATATATATATATATATATATACATATATAAAAATAAACACACACATACATACACTGGCGTAGCTATAGGGGTCGCAGCGGTCGCAATTGCGGTCAGGCCCCGAAGCCAGGGGGGCCCACAGCCCCCCACACCACATAAATAAAAAGTTACTATAGTAACTCGGGCCGCGGGCCCCTGTTACTATAGTAACAGACTGTACTTACCTTCCTAGTTCCGGATCCCAGCGGAGGTCCTGACGTCACAGCGCTATGCGCCGCGCACAACATCGAGAGGACAGGACTTCCGGCGCGGCTGAAGAGGAAGGTAAGATTAGTTGCCCTGACTGGCGGGGTCCGACTCCTGGGACCCGCCAATCAGCTGTTGTGAAGGGGCCGCAGCACTCGTACGAGAGCTGCTCCCCTTCATTCCTGTCACTTCATTCCGGTCACACTGTGAATCCGTGTCGGCGATTCACAGTGTGAGCGAGTAGTGAAAAGAAGGGGAAGCAGCTCTCGTACGAGTGCTGCGGCCCCTTCACAACAGCTGATTGGCGGGTCCCGGGAGACGGACCCCGGACACATCATCTATTGATGGCCTATCCTGAGGATAGGCAATCAATGTTTAGGGACTGCACAACCCCTTTAAGCCTACGATGTTGCAGGCTTAGGGGGCTCATGAGACAGGATCACAGATTGTGTGATCCTGTCTGCTGGGCCCTGTATCTAAGACAATCACATGGTAGGCTTAGATACATGGCCCATGTGTGATCCTGTCTGTGGGACCCTGTATCTAAGCCTACCACACTGTAGGCTTAGATACAGGGCCCCGGCACACAGTAATCTTATACTGTATAACATTACTGTCTGCTGGACCCTGTATCTAAGCCTACCTTGTGGTAGGCTCAGATACAGGGTCCCACAGACAGTATCACACATGGGCCCTGTATCTAAGCCTAACACGTGTTACTAATCGTTTTTTTTTGTGTGTTTTCTTACAGGTTCGGTCGTTGGACTACGGCGGATTCCAGGAATACTTCGATGACAGCTTTTTTTTTTATTATCAATAAAATGGTTAATGAGGGTTGTGTGTTATTTTTTTATTTCAATAAAATATTTTTTCTATGTCTTTGTGTTTTTTTTTAAACTATATTACTACCGCCTTAGTAATGGCCGCCGGCTGATTGACAGCATCCATTGCTAAGGCGGGGCTTAGTGTTAGCCGATGCAGAGGCTAACACTAACCCCCTTTATTACCCCGGTACCCACCGCCACAAGGGGTGCTGGGAAGAGCCGGGTACAATCCAGTACCTGACCATCTGTAGTGACGGTCGGCCACTGGGGTGGCCGCAGGCTGTTATTATCAGGAGGGGAAAGGCCAAAAAGAGTGGCCCTTCCTACCCTGTTGATGCTAGGCTGCTGCTGCTTTATTGTATCTGGCTGGTTATGAAAAATGGGGGGGACCCCACGTCATTTAAAAAAAAACAAAAAAACAAATAATTGGAAAGAACGATGTGGGGCCCCCCCCCCCAATTTTCATAACCAGGCAGATACAACACAGCAGCAGCAGGCAGCATTACCAGGGTGGGAAGGGCCACTGTTTTTGGCCTTCCCCAGCCTAATACTACCAGCCTGCGGCCTGCCCGTCACTACAGATGGTCGGGTACTGGTTCGTACCCGGCTCTTCCCAGTACTCCTGGTGGCGGTGGGTACCGGGGTAATAATGGGGGTTAGTGTAGCCTATGCACCGGCTAACATTAAGCCTCGCCTTAGTAATGGAGGTTGTCAATCATCCAGCGGCCATTACTAAGGCGGTGATAATAAAGTTTAAAAAGATACAAGCACATAGAAAAAATATTTTATTGAAATAAAAAAACACAACCCTCATTAACCATTTTATTGAGAATAAAAAAAACGCCGTCATTGAAGTCCTCGAATCC
The DNA here is from genome assembly GCF_050947455.1 of Rhinoderma darwinii. Lineage (NCBI taxonomy): Eukaryota > Metazoa > Chordata > Amphibia > Anura > Rhinodermatidae > Rhinoderma > Rhinoderma darwinii. The sequence continues at coordinate 64,118,059 of NC_134693.1, read as the reverse complement.
GAAGTCCAACAACCGAACCTGTAAAAAAACCACAAACACACAAAAATAACCAGTAACACATAAAGAAGCAAAATTATTATTCTTACCTATCCTGGGTCCAGCGCTGGAGCCGCAATGTCAGCGAGCTGGGCCCTGTATCTAATCCAATCATGTGTGATACTGTCTGCTGGGCCCTGTATCTAATCGTATCTTGTGTGATACTGTCTGCTGGGCCCTATATCTAATCCGATCATGTGTGATACTGTCTGCTGTGCCACTGTATCTAATCCTATCATGTGTGATACTGTCTGCTGAGCCACTGTATCTAATCCTATCATGTGTGATACTGCCTTCTGAGCCACTGTATCTAATCCTATCATGTGTGATACTGTCTGCTGAGCCACTGTATCTAATCCTATCATGTGTGATACTGTCTGCTGTGCCACTGTATCTAATCCTATCATGTGTGATACTGTCTGCTGAGCCACTGTATCTAATCCTATCATGTGTGATACTGCCTTCTGAGCCACTGTATCTAATCCTATCATGTGTGATACTGTCTGCTGAGCCACTGTATCTAATCCTATCCATAGTTTATAGGGTCATAGTGCTATAGATATGCTATGCTGTCTCCTATACACACACTTTTTTTTGGGCGGACACATATGTATTGGGGCTATTTCCCCTGACATTTTAAGCCCTGAGGGTATGTTCACACGGCAGCGTCCGTTACAGCTGAAATTACGGTGCTGTTTTCAGGAGAAAACAGCACCGTAATTTCAGCCGTAATGGCATGTGCAGGCGTCTTTCGCTGCGTCCATTACGGACGTAATTGGAGCTGTTTTTCTATGGAGTCCATGGAAAACGGCTCCATTTACGTCTGAAGAAGTGACAGGCACTTCTTTGACGCGGGCGTCTTCTTTACGCGCCGCCTTTTGACAGCGGCGCGTAAAAACAAATGACAGTCGGCACAAAACATCGTAAGACCCATTCAAGTGAATGGGCAGATGTTTGCCAACGCTTTTGAGCCACATTTTCGGACGTAATTCAATGCTAAAACGCCCGAATTACGTCTGTAAATAGGGTGTGTGAACCCAGCCTTAGTGACGCCCCTGGCTGCTAGTGCTGCATTGTTGGCTCACTTAGGAGACCCAGCGATGCAGCTGAAAGCTGCGGACCGTCGGCCATGAGAAGTTTGCGGGGGGGGGGGGCCCAGTAAGAATTTTTGCATCGGGGCCCATGAGCCTTTAGCTACGCCCCTGCAGATGGGAGTAGGTCGTCTAATGTTGACGCGTATAATGTCCCTTTACAATCATCCCCAGGCGCGTATCAGGGTTAATGGATCTCTATCTGCTCCATTTAGGATTGGTAATGGGACTAGACAGGGCTGTCCACTGTCTCCCCTGCTGTTCGTGGTGGTGATGGAACATCTTTTGATAGCAGTTCGGAATAATGCTGATATTCTGGGAGAACAGGTTGGGGAAATGCATTTTAAGGTGTCGGCGTTTGCTGACGATTTATTGTTTTATATTACGAGTCCACACCTCACATTGCCGCCTCTGATGAAAGCCATCCGAACGTATAGCTATTATAGTAACTACAAGATGAATATGTCCAAGAGCGAGGCTATGAATATATCTTTGTCAGGGGAGGAAGCCCAGCAGGTGCGTAGTAACTATCCTTTTTCGTGGCAGACGGGCTCGTTGAAATATTTAGGGGTGCAGATACCTGTGATGCTTGCGGACTCCTACTCTCTTAATTTTCTGCCCATTCTTCAGATGGGATACCAAGGACTTTTCGTGGTTGGGTAGGATAAACATGATAAAGATGAATGTCCTGCCGCGTCTCATGTATATTTTTCAGACGGTCCCATGTGTCTTGCCCAGGGGGTTTTTCCTTCAACTAAACAAAGCTTTGGCTAGGTTTGTTTGGCGGGGCAGACCGCCGCGAATAGCGAAAACTACCTTGTTCAAGAGTAAACGGAGAGGGGGGCTAGGATTGCCTGATTGTCTGACCTATTATTTTGCGGCAGTAAGTGCTAGGATCTTGGATTGGTTCCATCATGCGGACTCTAAATTGTGGGTGAGGCTGGAAAATTTTTGGGCGCCGGTCCCTATCACTGTCCTTCCATGGTTTCGGGGGAGATACTTTAAGGGGCAGGAGAACGCTCTGCTCCCTTTGGTTGTGGGACAGGTGGTACTCACGTATAAACGTTATCGAATTCTGGCAGTAGGGATTCCCCCCGATGGTCCCTTGGTGGCGATTTCTCATAATATGGTCTTTCCGCCAGGGAAGCAGCCTTCCTTCTTGACCTTGGCGTCCAGACCTTCGCGACTGACGTTTCGTCATGTTCTGACAGGTCAGGGTTTGAAGTCCTTTGAGGCACTTGTCCCGGAACCAGAGAGATTATCGGTAGGGTGCTGGGATTTTTTACGGTTACAACATTTCTATGCTTCTAGTAGGACGAGGCTGTCTTTGAACAGAGATCTAGCACCGATAGAACAGCTATGTGTTGCCGCTTCCCCTCCCTATCTCCCTTCTCTATAAGCGTTTGCAGGAGTTACATAACGAGGTTCCACCGTCCTATGTGAAAGGGTGGGAGAGAGAGCTTACGTCACCTCCATCGTCGGCGGACTGGTCTAAAGCTTTTGCCCTGTTGTAATGACCGGGGGGTAGGGAAACAGACAAGTGAGCCCTAATCTACCCGCCACTCTGTCCCTGCCTACTTGCATCGACCCGCCCTAGGCGACGGGGTACAACTGGGCGGCGGTCCCTGCACTCAGTAAGTGCACGACAAACACGACAAACATACAAGGGAATACAAGCAAGGGAATGGGGCAGTTGCCCACGGCAACACCGTGAGCAACCAGAGTGGTGAACGAGCCGAGTCAAGCCAGGAGTGTGCGAGGTACCAAACGAAGAGCAGAAGAGTAGTCAGTAAGCCAGGGTGTGTATGGAGCAGGAACAAAATAGAAGGAGCTGTAGCTGGGCCAGGAAACCACACGAAAAAGAATAACAAGCAAGGAGGAACAGGAAATGCAGGTATAAATAGACAGAGGGCGGGAGCTAGCTGAGTCTGGCCAGGCTGCGATAGGCTCTCCCACTCCTAAGCCTGCCAGCCTGAGTGGTGGAAGCTGGAGTCAGTCTCAGGGATGTAGATTCAGGTGCTGACTGATTAATTAAGGGAGTTAACCCTGAAGCTGTGCCTGGCAGATCCTTTACAGTACCCCCCCTTTTATGAGGGGCCACCGGACCCTTTCTAAGTGGACCTGGCTTACTGGGGAAACGCAGGTGGAACCTCGTGACCAATACCCCAGCGTGAACATCCCGGGCGGGTACCCAAGTCCTCTCCTCGGGCCCGTAACCTCTCCAATGGACCAGGTACTGGAGGGAGCCTTGGACCATCTTGCTGTCCACAATCCTGGCCACCTCGAATTCCACCCCCTCAGGGGTGAGGACGGGAACAGGAGGTCTCCTCGAGGGAGCCAAGGACGGGGAGCAGCGTTTAAGGAGGGAGGCATGAAACACGTCGTGTATACGAAAAGACGGGGGTAACAACAGCCGGAAGGAGACAGGATTGAGGACCTCAATGACCTTATACGGCCCAATAAACCGGGGAGCAAACTTCTTGGACGGAACCTTGAGACGCAAGTTCCTAGACGACAACCACACCAGATCCCCGACCATAAACAGGGGGTTAGCAGAACGTTTTCTATCAGCCTGAGTTTTTTGTACGCTCTGGGACGCCTCTAGGTTCTTCTGAACCTGGGCCCAGACTGTGCACAGTTCCCGATGAACGACCTCTACCTCGGGATTGTTGGAACTACCAGGTGAAACGGAGGAGAACCGTGGATTAAACCCAAAATTACAGAAAAAGGGAGAGACCCCTGACGAGTTACTGACCCGGTTATTAAGGGAAAATTCGGCGAGGGGAATGAATGAGACCCAATCATATTGACAGTCAGAGACAAAACACCTTAAGTATTGTTCTAGAGATTGATTAGTCCTCTCCGTTTGACCATTGGTTTCAGGATGGAAGGCAGAGGAGAAGGACAGATCAATCCCCAACTTCATACAGAAGGCTCTCCAAAACAATGAAACAAATTGTACCCCTCTGTCCGAAACAATATTGACAGGGACCCCATGGAGACGCAGGATGTGTTTGACAAACAAGGTAGCTAACGTCTTAGCATTGGGTAGTTTCTTGAGGGGCACAAAGTGGCACATCTTACTGAAGCGGTCTACCACCACCCACACCACCGACTTGCCTTGGGATGGAGGCAAATCGGTGATAAAATCCATGGAGATATGTGTCCAAGGTCTCTGGGGAATGGGCAACGAACGCAGTAAGCCCGCTGGTCGGGACCTGGGAGTCTTGGACCTAGCACAAACCTCACAAGCGGCGACGTAGGTCTTAACGTCTTTAGGCAACCCAGGCCACCAATAATTTCTGGTAATGAGGTGTTTGGTACCCAGGATGCCTGGATGACCAGATAGTGCGGAGTCATGATTTTCCCTAAGTACCCTTAGCCGGAATTGCAGGGGAACAAACAGCTTGTTCTTAGGAAGGTTCCCGGGAGCTGAACCTTGATCAGCAGCAATTTCAGAGACTAAATCAGAATCGATCGAGGAAATGATTATACCTGGAGGCAAAATACAAGCAGGATCTTCCTCTGAAGGAGGGCTGGCCATGAAGCTACGCGACAGTGCATCAGCCTTAATATTTTTAGACCCAGCCCTATAGGTAACCAAAAAATTGAATCTGGTAAAAAATAACGCCCATCGAGCTTGTCTCGGGTTTAGCCTCCGGGCAGATTCTAGGAAAACCAGATTCTTGTGGTCGGTAAGGACCGTTACCTGGTGTCTAGCCCCCTCCAGGAAGTGGCGCCACTCTTCAAATGCCCATTTAATGGCTAAGAGTTTGCGGTTGCCAATATCATAGTTACTCTCAGTTGGCGAAAACTTCCTGGAGAAGTAGGCACAGGGGCGGAGATGGGTGAGGGACCTGGTACCCTGGGACAAGACAGCCCCCACTCCCACCTCAGATGCGTCAACTTCCACGATAAATGGCTCCATTTGGTTGGGCTGAACCAGCACCGGGGCCGAGATAAAGCACTTCTTAAGGACCTCAAAAGCCTGGACAGCCTCAGGAGGCCAGTGGAGGAGATCAGCACCTTTGCGAGTGAGGTCCGTAAGAGGCTTAGCGATGACCGAGAAGTTAGCAATAAATCTCCTGTAATAATTAGCGAACCCCAAAAAACACTGTAACGCCTTCAGGGAGGCAGGTTGGACCCATTCCGCCACAGCCTGAACCTTGGCGGGGTCCATGCGGAATTCATGAGGAGTGAGGATTTGACCCAAAAATGGTATCTCCTGTACCCCAAACACACATTTTTCGGTTTTGGCAAACAGTTTGTTTTCCCGAAGGACCTGGAGCACCTTCCTGACATGCTCAATGTGGGAGGACCAGTCCTTGGAAAACACCAGTATGTCATCAAGGTACACTACAAGAAATATCCCCAGGTAATTTCTCAAAATCTCATTTATGAAATTCTGGAAGACCGCAGGGGCATTACACAACCCAAAGGGCATGACGAGGTATTCGAAATGGCCTTCGGGCGTGTTAAACGCAGTCTTCCACTCATCCCCCTCTTTGATGCGAATAAGGTTATACGCCCCCCGTAGATCCAATTTAGAGAACCATTGGGCCCCCTGAACCTGATTAAAGAGATCAGGAATCAAAGGAAGGCGATACTGGTTCCTTACCGTGACCTTATTCAGGCTACGGTAGTCAATGCATGGCCTAAGACCACCATCCTTCTTCCCCACGAAGAAGAAGCCAGCACCTACCGGAGAAGAAGAGGGACGAATGTAACCCTTGGCCAGGGATTCCTGGATATACTCTCTCATGGCTTCACGTTCGGGACAAGAAAGATTAAATATCCTACCCTTAGGAAGCTTAGCTCCTGGTACCAATTCGATAGCGCAATCGTATTCTCTATGAGGAGGTAACACTTCGGAGGCCTCCCTAGAGAAAACATCAGCGAAGTCCTGAACAAACTCGGGTAGCGTATTCGCCTCCTCAGGGGGAGAAATAGAATTAACAGAAAAACATGACGTACAACATTCATTACCCCATTTAGTTAGCTCCCCAGTATTCCAGTCAAACGTGGGATTATACAACTGCAACCAGGGAAGGCCTAGAACCAAATCGTATGATAATCCCTGCATCAACAGTACAGAGCATTGCTCCAAATGCATGGAGCCAACAAGGAGTTCAAAAACAGGGGTATGCTGTGTAAAATAACCATTAGCAAGAGGAGTGGAGTCGATACCCACTACCGGGACAAGTTTAGGCAAATCAATCAGAGGCATAGCAAGAGACATAGCAAATTCCACAGACATAATATTAGTAGAGGACCCTGAATCCACGAAGGCACTGCCGGTAGCAGACCTACCACCAAAAGAGACCTGAAAGGGAAGCAAGATCTTAGTACGTTTCTTATTTACTGGAAATACCTGTGCGCCCAAGTGACCTCCCCGATGATCACTTAGGCGCGGAAGTTCTCTGGCTGCATTCTTACGCTTAGGACAGTTGTTCACTTGATGCTTGTCATCCCCACAGTAGAAGCAGAGACCATTCTTCCTGCGGAATTCTCTACGTTGTTGGGGGGACACGGAGGCCCCGCGTTGCATAGGTATCTCTGAGTCTTTCGGGGAGGAACGAAGCAACGGAACTTCGGGAGGCATCATGGGGGAGTCGGAGGAGAAAACACATAAACGTTCATGTTGTCGTTCCCTGAGACGTCGGTCAAGTCGTACCGCTAAAGCCATAACCTGGTCTAGGGAGTCAGAAGAGGGATAGCTAACTAGCAGGTCTTTCAGGGCATTCGACAGGCCCAACCTAAACTGGCACCTTAAGGCAGGGTCATTCCACCGAGAAGCTACGCACCACTTCCTAAAGTCAGAGCAATACTCCTCAACAGGTCTCTTACCCTGACGTAAGGTCACCAGCTGACTCTCGGCAAAGGCAGTCCTGTCAGTCTCGTCATAAATAAGTCAGAGAGCAGAAAAGAAACAATCAACGGAGGAAAGTTCAGGGGCGTCAGGAGCCAAGGAGAAGGCCCACTCTTGGGGCCCTTCCTGGAGCCGGGACATAATTATACCCACCCGCTGGCTCTCAGAACCTGAGGAATGAGGCTTTAAACGAAAGTAAAGCCTACAACTCTCCCGAAAGGAGAGAAAAGCCCTCCGGTCCCCTGAGAACCGGTCGGGCAACTTGAGGTGGGGTTCAAGAGGTGCGGTGAGGGGAACTACCAAGGTAGCATCAGGCTGGTTGACCCTCTGAGCCAGGGCCTGGACCTGTAGGGAGAGACCCTGCATTTGCTGAGCCAGGGTCTCACGGGGGTCCATAGTGGTGTCAGGGACCAGGGTAGACTAGGTATGGGCTTGTTATTATGTAATGACCGGGGGGTAGGGAAACGGACAAGTGAGCCCTAATCTACCCGCCACGCTGTCCCTGACTACTTGCAACGACCCGCCCTAGGCGACGGGGTACAACTGGGCGGCGGTCCCTGCACTCAGTAAGTGCACGACAAACACGACAAACATACAAGGGAATACAAGCAAGGGAATGGGGCAGTTGCCCACGGCAACACCGTGAGCAACCAGAGTGGTGAACGAGCCGAGTCAAGCCAGGAGTGTGCGAGGTACCAAACGAAGAGCAGAAGAGTAGTCAGTAAGCCAGGGTCTGTATGGAGCAGGAACAAAATAGAAGGAGCTGTAGCTGGGCCAGGAAACCACACGAAAAAGAATAACAAGCAAGGAGGAACAGGAAATGCAGGTATAAATAGACAGAGGGCGGGAGCTAGCTGAGTCTGGCCAGGCTGCGATAGGCTCTCCCACTCCTAAGCCTGCCAGCCTGAGTGGTGGAAGCTGGAGTCAGTCTCAGGGATGTAGATTCAGGTGCTGACTGATTAATTAAGGGAGTTAACCCTGAAGCTGTGCCTGGCAGATCCTTTACACCTGTGTCATAGATTTTCCACCTCCTGCAAGGCCCAGGAGACCAACTATAAGATCTTGTCGCGCTGGTATAGGGTCCCCGCATTGCTACATTCCTTCTACCCGGAGGTACCAGATACATGCTGGCGGTGTGGCAGAACTGGTGGTACGATGCTGCACATTTGGTGGGAGTGCCCGTTACTCCACTCATTCTGGGTGTCGGTGGTGGACCTTATACAGAAAATCACGGGCCAAGTACTTCCCAATACTCCGGAAGTGTTGCTTCTGTCCATGCTCCCTGGGGCGATCAAAACATATTCGAAAACCCTGATCAGTTTTCTGTTGATATCAGCCCGCACAGTTATTCCACGTTTGTGGAAGACCAGTAGCGTGCCAACCATCACTGAATAGTTCCAGGAGATTTTACATCTGCAGAGAATGGAGGAGGCAACACAGGCCCAACAAGTAAGTCTGAGAGCGGGGAGATTGGTCTGGCAGGTATGGAAAGAGTTCTGTGAGTAGGACGAATATTTACTTTATGCGTAGACCTCATAGGACATAGCAGGGGAGGGTGTGGGCTTGATCCGCCTTGACGTTGAAAGTGGGAGTCCGGGTCCTCTGGTTCTGTCTGTTCTCTTTCACCTCTATCCGATGTGGAGTATGAAATTGATGCCTTATCACATGTCATGATACTGATGCCGCCTGCCGCGGTGCCCACTGTCCTGGATGCAGCTTCAGTATCGTTAGTAATTTATTACTATGTTTCCTCGATGCCCATGTATCCTGTTCATCATTATACTCTAACCTCTGCTGGTACAGAGGACTGCGTTTCATCGTCTGGAAGTGTCATATGCATAATATGGTCTGTTTATTTTCTTTTGACCTGTTTTTTTGTTTTGTTTTTTGTTTGCTCTCGTGTTTTTACTTGCCTGCAATGTAAGATGGATGCGTACATTTTCTGTATTGCTGTTTATCTCTGGCTTGTTATGATTTCTTTGTGTTGAAAAATACCCGAAAATAAAGAATGTTTAAAAAAAAACTAAACACAATGTGATTTATAAACATAAAAAAAACACCAAAATAACATAATGACGTCATGAGGGGAAGTTGCAATAACCAATCAGACATCTAGAATAGAAATGCAGTTAAAAAAGAGCTGTACAGACTGGCTAGGTAGCAGTTCAAAAGGGATAGGCAAGGCAGAGGGTGTTGCTGGGTCAGGCCTAATAGGGGACTCCTGACTGAATTCCATTGATGCAGACTCATCATGTACGGACAGTTGTGATAGTGAAGTAGGGAAATATATGTTACTTGTGGGGTGGCTGGACTCAAGATGACAGAGCAATAGGGTGATTGGAGGGTTAGTGAGATGTACCCTTATCCAGAGAAATCAGGAGTGTTGTCACAGGGTCAGGGACAGCGCATTGCATTTTACATGCATGTTCCAAATATTCTAAGGCCAATATTAGATCAGAAGCTTTAACCCCTTAAGGACACAGTCTGTTTTGGCCTTAAAGGGGTTGTCCCAAGTTGATAAATGGAGCTATAAAGCTCCCCGATGTAAAAATAAGAAGAATTCTAATTACCTGTCCGTCGTCCAGCGATGTCGTTTTCTTGCTATTCTTGATTGAAGTTGCGGTCGGTCCCTCTTTGTATCCTGCTCGTTGCCTAGGTTCCCGGCCACCGCTATTTACCTTTAGCGGTGGCCGCGCATGCGTCGTGAGCAGAGGATGTCATTTGCTCGTGAACGCGCATCTCGGCGCTTCTCGGCGCATGCGCAGAAGATGCAGTGGAAGGCACCCGTCGCAAGGAGAAGTCTGCGCTCCGCTAAAGGTAAGTGTGTATATGTTTGTGTGTGTGTGTGTGTGTCTGTGTATATATGAGTGTGTTTGTGTATATGTGTGTGTGTTTATGTGTGAGTGTATATATGGGTGTATTTGTGTGTATGTGTATATGTTTGTGTATATTTTTGTGTATATGTGTGTGTGTTTGTGTGTGTGTGTTTGTGTGTGTGTGTGTGTATGGGTGTGTTTGTGTGTGTGTTTTTGTATATGTGTGGGTTTGTGTATGTGTTTGTGTATATATGGGTGTGTTTGTGTACATATGTTTGTGTGTATATGTGTATATGTTTGTGTGTATATGTGTGTGTTTGTGTATATATGGGTGTGTTTGTGTATATGTTTGTGTGTTTTTGTATATTTGGGTGTGTTTGTGTATATGTTTGTGTGTATATGTGTGTGTTTGTGTTTATGTTTGTGTGTATATGTTTGTGTATATATGGGTGTTTGTGTACATGTGTTTGTGTATATGTTTGTGTGTGTTTGTGTGTATATGTGTGTGTTTGTGTATATGTTTGTGTGTATGTGTTTATGTGTGTGTTTGTGTAATATATGGGTGTGTGTTTATATGTGTTTGTGTATATGTAGAAAAAAAGAGGAAGGGAACCTCCAGCTCACCTTTTGTATGCAGATTTTGTACTCTGGTCTCCGCACGGATCCTCGCGTCGGCACGCGTTGTGTGGGATGCAGGAAAACAGGTGGGTTGGATCCAGCGTAGCTGCGGATAAAAAGGAACTTGTTCCAAGTTTAATGAGGATATTAAAACGAGGTCGATCAGGGTGATGTCCTCGAGTGCTGGGAGAGAAATGGAGGGATTGAGGAAGCCTACGCGTTTCAAACGCTAGCTGCGTTCTTAGTCATGGCTGGGATCAGCGAGGACATCACCCTGATCGACCTCGTTTTAATATCCTCATTAAACTTGGAACAAGTTCCTTTTTATCCGCAGCTACGCTGGATCCAACCCACCTGTTTTCCTGTTTGTGTATATGTTTGTGTGTGTGTGGTTGTTTGTGTGTGTGTAGGAGAGTATAAGTATCGGTATTGTTCACATTGATAACTTTTTTTTAATGTTGTTGCAGATTTTGATGTACCAATTGGACTACGTCTTCGATTCGTTGGACTATTGCGTAGATCTAAGTTTTTTGAAAATTTTAATAAAATGGTTAACGAGGGTTTTGTTGGGGATTTCTTATTTCAATAAAAAAAAATTGTCTTTGTGTTTTTTTTTCAAACTTTATTAGTGCCTAGATAATGGTAGTTGGCTGATTGACAGCGTCCATTATAAAGGCGGTACTTAGTGTTAGCCGGTGCAGAGGCTAGCACTAACCACCCATTATTACCCCGGTACCCACCACCACCAGGGGTGCCGGGAAGAGCTTGGTACGATCCAGTACCCGACCATCTGTTGTGATGGTCGGGTACTGGGGCGGCCGTAGGCTGGTATTATGAGGCTGGGAAGGGCCAAAAACAGTGGACCTTCCCACCCTTGTAATGCTAGGCTGCTGCTGCTGTGTTGTATCGGGCTGGTTATAAAAATGTGGGGGATCCCCACGTCGTTTTTTTTAAAAATTTAACAATAGACGGGTCCCCCACATTTTTAATAACCAGCCATATACAAGGCCGCAGCAGCCTGGCATTACACGGGTGGGAGGGGCCACTGGTTTAGTACATTCCCAGGCTAATAACACTGTGTTGTTTGTGGCTGGTTATGATAAAAATAATAAATAAATAATAAAAAAAAATGATGTGGGGTCCCCCCCATTTTTATAACCAGCCAGATACAACACAGCAGCAGCAGCCTAGCATTACAAGGGTGGGAAGGTCCACTGTTTTTGGCCCTTCCCAGCCTCATAATACCAGCCTGCGGCCGCCCCAGAGCCCGACCATCACAATAGATGGTCGGGTACTGGATCGTACCCAGCTCTTCCCGGCACCCCTGGTGGTGGTGGGTACCGGGGTAATAATGGTGTTTAGTGTTAGCCTCTGTACCGGCTAACACTAAGCCTCCCCTTAGTAATGGACCTTGTCACTCAGACAGCGGCCATTACTAAAGTGATAGTAATAAAACTTGAAAATAAAACACAAAGATATAGATAAAATATTTTATTGAAATAAAGCACCCCCAACACAACCCTCATTAACCATTTTATTGATGAAAAAAAAAGCGTCATCTAAGTAGTCCTCGAAACCGACGTAGTCCAAACATATATAAAAAAAAAAATGAAATAAAACATGTCGTAGGCTTAGTTTCACTTTCATGTGTGATACTGACTGTTATACCATGTACAGAAGCCTGCGGCAAAGTTGGCTTAGATACAGGGCGCCAGCAGACAGTATCATACATGGCCATACAGACATTTATACAAACAAACATACATACATACATGCAAACATACATGCACATATAGACATACATACAAGCAAACATACATACAAGCAAACATACATGCAAGCAAACATACATGCAAGCAAACATACATGCAAGCATACATACATGCAAGCAAACATACATACATGCAAGCAAACATACATGCAAGCAAACATACATGCAAGCAAACATACATACATGCAAGCAAACATACATGCAAGCAAACATACATGCAAGCATACATACATGCAAGCAAACATACATACATACATGCAAGCAAACATACATGCAAGCAAACATACATACAAGCAAACATACATACAAGCAAACATACATGCAAGCAAACATACATGCAAACATACATTCACATATACACATACAAACATGACAACATACATACAAGAAAACATACATACATGCATACATACATGAAAACATACATACATGCAAACATACATGCACATATACACATACAAATATGACAACATACATACAAGCATACATACATACAAGCAAACATACATACATACATGCAAACATACATATACATGCACATATACACATACAAACATGACAACATACATACAAGAAAACATACATACAAACATACATACAAGCAAACATACATACATGCAAGCAAACATACAAGCAAACATACATACATACAAGCAAACATACATACATACAAGCAAACATACATGCATACAAGCAAACATACATACAAGCAAACATACATGCATACACACATGCAAACATACATACATGCAAACATACATGCACATACATGCACATATACACATACAAATATGACAACATGCATACAAGCAAACATACATACAAGCAAACATACATACATACATACAAGCAAACATACATACAAGCAAACATACATACAAGCAAACATGCAAACATACATACATGCAAACATACACATACATGCAAACATACACATACATGCACATATACACATACAAACATGACAACATACATACAAGAAAACATACATACAAACATACATACAAGCAAACATACATAAATGAAAACATACATACATGAAAACATACATACATGCAAACATACATGCACATATACACATACAAACATGACAACATACATACATGAAAACATACATACAAGCAAACATACATACATACAAACATACATGCAAACATACATACATGCAAACATACATGCATGCAAACATACATACAAGCAAACATACATGCAAACATACATACATGCAAACATACATACATACAAACATACATGCAAACATACATACATACAAACATACATACATGCAAATATACATACTTGCATTCAACCATACATACATGTACATATATACATACATGCAAACATACATGCATACACACATGCAAACATACATACATGCAAACATACATGCACATACATGCACATATACACATACAAATATGACAACATACATACAAGCAAACATACATACATACATACATACATACATACAAGCAAACATACATACAAGCAAACATGCAAACATACATACATGCAAACATACACATACATGCACATATACACATACAAACATGACAACATACATACAAGAAAACATACATACAAACATACATACAAGCAAACATACATACATGAAAACATACATACATGCAAACATACATGCACATATACACATACAAACATGACACCATACATAAATGAAAACATACATACAAGCAAACATACATACAAACATACATGCAAACATACATACATGCAAACATACATACATACATACATACATACATGCAAACATACATACATGCAAACATACATACAAGCAAACATACATGCAAACATACATACATACATGCAAACATACATACATGCAAATATACATACTTGCATTCAACCATACATACATGTACATATATACATACATGCAAACATACATACATGAAAACTTACATACATGCAAACATACATGCACATATACACATACAAACATGACAACATACATACATGAAAACATACACACAAACATACATACATGCAAACATACCTACATGAAAACATACATACATGAAAACATACATACATGAAAACATACACACATACATGAAAACATACATACATGGAAACATACATACATGCAAACATACATACATACATACATGAAAACATACATACATGGAAACATACATACATGCAAACATACATGCACATATACACATACAAACATGACAACATACATACAAGAAAACATACATACAAACATACATACATGGAAACATACATACATGCAAACATACATGCACATATACACATACAAACATGACAACATACATACAAGAAAACATACATACATGCATACATACATACATGAAAACATACATACATGCAAACATACATGCACATATACACATACAAATATGACAACATACATACAAGCATACATACATACAAGCAAACATACATACATACATACATGCAAACATACATATACATGCACATATACACATACAAACATGACAACATACATACAAACATACATACAAGCAAACATACATACATGCAAGCAAACAAACATACAAGCAAACATACATACATACAAGCAAACATACATACAAGCAAACATACATGCATACAAGCAAACATACATACAAGCAAACATACATGCATACACACATGCAAACATACATACATGCAAACATACATGCACATACATGCACATATACACATACAAATATGACAACATGCATACAAGCAAACATACATACAAGCAAACATACATACATACATACATACAAGCAAACATACATACAAGCAAACATACATACAAGCAAACATGCAAACATACATACATGCAAACATACACATACATGCAAACATACACATACATGCACATATACACATACAAACATGACAACATACATACAAGAAAACATACATACAAACATACATACAAGCAAACATACATAAATGAAAACATACATACATGAAAACATACATACATGCAAACATACATGCACATATACACATACAAACATGACAACATACATACATGAAAACATACATACAAGCAAACATACATACATACATACAAACATACATGCAAACATACATACATGCAAACATACATACATGCAAACATACATACAAGCAAACATACATGCAAACATACATACATGCAAACATACATACATACAAACATACATGCAAACATACATACATACAAACATACATACATGCAAATATACATACTTGCATTCAACCATACATACATGTACATATATACATACATGCAAACATACATGCATACACACATGCAAACATACATACATGCAAACATACATGCACATACATGCACATATACACATACAAATATGACAACATACATACAAGCAAACATACATACATACATACATGCAAACATACATACATACATACAAGCAAACATACATACAAGCAAACATGCAAACATACATACATGCAAACATACACATACATGCACATATACACATACAAACATGACAACATACATACAAGAAAACATACATACAAACATACATACAAGCAAACATACATACATGAAAACATACATACATGCAAACATACATGCACATATACACATACAAACATGACACCATACATACATGAAAACATACATACAAGCAAACATACATACAAACATACATGCAAACATACATACATGCAAACATACATACATACATACAAGCAAACATACATGCAAACATACATACATGCAAACATACATACATACATGCAAACATACATACATGCAAATATACATACTTGCATTCAACCATACATACATGTACATATATACATACATGCAAACATACATACATGAAAACTTACATACATGCAAACATACATGCACATATACACATACAAACATGACAACATACATACATGAAAACATACACACAAACATACATACATGCAAACATACCTACATGAAAACATACATACATGAAAACATACATACATGAAAACATACACACATACATGAAAACATACATACATGCAAACATACATACATACATGAAAACATACATACATGGAAACATACATACATGCAAACATACATGCACATATACACATACAAACATGACAACATACATACAAGAAAACATACATACATGCAAACATACATACATACATACATGGAAACATACATACATGCAAACATACATGCACATATACACATACAAACATGACAACATACATACATGAAAACATACATGCAAACATACCTACATGAAAACATACATACATGAAAACATACACACATACAAACATGACAACATACATACAAGAAAACATACATACATGCAAACATACATACATACATGAAAACATACATACATGGAAACATACATACATGCAAACATACATGCACATACAAACATGACAACATACATACATGAAAACATACATACAAGCAAACATACATACATACATGCAAACATACATACATGCAAACATACATACATGCAAACATACATACATACATGAAAACATACATGCACATATACACATACAAACATGACAACATACATACAAGAAAACATACATACATACATACATACATACATGACAACATAAACTCACCTAAGACGTTCCCACGAAGAGCTGAACGGTCCCGTCACTTTTCTTCTCCCATTCACAATAACATAGCGGTGGGCGCAGATGACGTAATCACGTGGGCCTGATATGATTACGTCATCTGCGCCACAACGCATTGTTACTATGAATGCGAGCGGCGCCAAGAAGAAGGAAGATGGCAAGTGACGGGATCGTTCAGAGCGCCGTTAGAACGTCTTAGGTGAGTTTATTTTTTTTATATATTTTTAGTTGTTCGCCGGGTGCTGATGCAGCACCGGTACGGCGGCTACAAACATTACATGTAGTGACAGGGTTGGGGGGGAAGGGGAGAAGTTGTTTGCCGAAACGGGGTGAATGTAGTGTAGGGTAGTGTAGTGTACAGTACATTCACGGTAAGTTCGTCTCAATTGGGCTTACCATGCCCGCTTGAGACGAACATTCTCCCGTTGTTGCTAGAACTACAGTATCTAGCAACATCGGGAGCGCGCACACTGCAGAGCAGAGCGGCTTGATTGACATCAAGCCGCTCACGCCTCTTTTTAGAAAATATAACCAGCACTTGCTGAGTTATCAAGTGTAAAAAAAAGGCACTTAGGAAATGAATTTTTAAATTTTTTTAACAGCAAATGTTTTAAAATTCATTTCCTGCTTAGAATGTTTAAAAAAAAAAATTTTAGTCAACTTGGGACAACCCCTTTAAGGACAATTTTTTTCAAATCTGACGTGTCACTTTATGTGGTTATAACTTTGGAATGCTTTTATGTATCCAAGCGATTCTGAGATTGTTTTCACGTGACACATTGTACTTTATGTTAGTGGTAACATTTGGTCGATATATTCAGTGTTTACTTGTGAAAAACAGCAAAATTCTGAGAAAATTTGCAAAAATTAGCATTTTTCTCAATTTAAATGAATTTGCTTGATAGTAATACCTCACAAAATAGTTACTAGTTAACATTTCCCATATGTCTACTTTATGCTGGTATCGTTTTTTAAAAGTCGTTTTATTTTTCTAGGACGTTGCAAGGCTTATAACTTCAGAAGCAATTCTCACATTTTCAAGAAAATTTCAAAAGGCTATTTTTTCACAGACCAGTTCAGATCTGAAGTAGCTTTGAGAGCCTTATATATTAGAAAGTTCCCATAAATCACCCCATTTTAAAAACTGCACCCCTCAAAGTATTCAAAACAGCATTCAGAAAGTTTCTTAACCCTTTAGGCGTTTCACAAGAATTAATGCAAAGTAGAGGTGAAATTTACAATTTTCATTTTTTTTGCCAAAACTCATTTGTAATAATTTTTTTCTGTAACACAGAAGATTTTACCAGAGAAACACAATTCAATATTTATTACCCAGATTTTGTCGTTTTTTTAAATATCCCACATGTGGCCCTGGTCTCCTAATGGACTGAAACACAGGCCTCAGAAGCACCTAGTGGATTTTGGGGCTTCCTTTTTTTAGAATATATTTTAGGGACCATGTCAGGTTTGAAGGGCTCTTGTGGAGCTGAAACAGTGTAAACCCCCTAAAAGTGACCCCATTTTGGAAACTACACCCCTCAAGAAATTTGTCTAGTGGAATAGTTTGTATTTTGACCCCACAGATTTTTTTGCTAAAGTTCTTGGAATTTGTCTGTAAAAATTAAAATCTACTTTTTTTCTGAAAAAACTTAGAAATGTTTAATTTTTACAAGGAATAAAGGAGAAAAAGCGCTACAAAATTTGTAAAGCCATTTCTCCCGATTATAGCAATACCCCATATGTGGTAATAAACTACTGTTTAGACCCACGACAGGGTTCAAAAGGGAAGGAGTGCCATTTGGATTTTGGAGCGCAGATTTTGCTGTAACGGTTTTCAGTGCTATGTTGTGTTTGCAACACCCTAGAGGGACCAAAACAGTGGAAACCACCCCATTTCAGAAACTACACCCCTCTAGGAATATTTCTAGGGGTATAGTTAGCATTTTGACCCTACAGGTTTTTTGCAGAAATTATTGGAATTATGCCGTGAAATTGAAAATCTTTTTTTATAATAAATAGTAGTTTTAGCTCAGATTTTTTTATTTTCACAATAGATAAAGGAGGAAAAGCACCCCAACATTTGTAAAGCAAACTCTTCTAAGCACAGCATTACCCCATATCTGGTAATAAACTGCTGTTTTGACACACGGCAGGGCTTAGAAGGAAAGGAGCACCATTTGACTTTTGGAGCTCAAGTTTTGCTGGAATGGTGTGCGGCGCCATGTCAAATTTGCAAAGCCCCTGAGGGATAAAAATAGTGCAAACCCCGCAAAAGTGACCCCATTTGGGAAACTACACCCTCATAGAATTTGTCTAGCAGTATAGTGAGCATTTTGATCCCACTATTTTTTTTTTTGCTGAATTTATTGGAATTAGGCAGTGAAAATGAAAATCTATTTTTCCACTAAAATGTTGAATTTTTTTAATTTTCACAAGGAATAAAGGACAAAAAGCACCCCAACACTTGAAAATCAATTTCTCCCGAGCACGGAAATACCCCATATGTGTTCATAAACTGCTGTTTGGACACACCGTAGGGCTCAGAATGGCAGGTCACTACTTAGCATGCAGATTTTGCTTTATTTGTTTTTGGGTGCCATGTCGCATTTGCAGAGCCCCTGAGGTACCAGTACAGTAGTAACTCATGAGAAGTGACTCCATTTTAGAAACTATACCCCTCAGAGCATTCATCTAGGGGTGTAGTGAGCATTTTGATCCCACAGGTATTTCATAGATTTTATTAGAATTAGGCAGTGAAAATGACAATGAAAAATTTAATTTTTTCCAAAAATATGTCGTTTTTGCTCCAATTTTTTTTTTTATCTTCACAAGGGGTAATATGAAGAAAAACACCACACAATTTGTTACCCAATTTCTCCCGAGTACGGCAATACCCCATGTGTGGCCCTAAACTGCTGTTTGGGCACATGGCAGAGCTGAAAATGGAAGGAGCGCCATTTGGCTTTTAGAGCACAGATTTTGTTGGACTGGTGTACGGGCGTCATGTTGCATTTGCAGAGCTCCCTTAGGTACCAGTGTAGAGTGGAAAACCCTGAGAAGTGACTCCATCTTGTAAACTACACCCCTCAAGGCATTTATCATTTGCCTGGACATATGACAGGGCTTAGGAGTGAAAGAGCAAATGCGCAGGTGAGCAGGGCCTGCCTTAGGATAGATGACACCCCGTGTGAAATTATCTTTCGGCGCCCCACCCCATCATAAAAAGAAATGCCCCATAGAAAAAGTATAATGCCCTATATAGTACCCCCACACAGTATAATGCCCCTTTAGTGCCCCCATACAGTATAAAAATAATATTTAATAATATATTATAACCTCTTCAAGGACACAGTATTTTATCCTCTAATTGTGTCCACAGTATTATGCCCCCTGTAGTAACCCTACACTGTATAATGTCCGCTTAGTGGCCCCCACACCGTATAATGCCCCCCTCACCTGGCTGCCACACACAGCCCCCTCCTTGTAGATAGTGCCCCATGTAGATTGTGCCATACAGCCTCCCTGTAGACAGTGCCATAATCCTCCACCTCCCTCTTGTAGACAGTGCCCCCAAACAAAATAAAAAATAGTTTTTACTCACTTAGGCCCCGTTCCCACGAAAAACTGAGCTGCTCCACGACGGGATCCTTGCGTAGGCCTGCGTGATCCTGTAGCCTAGTACAATGTTGCCCAACGTTTTCAGATTCGAGGCACCACTGGAAGAATAAAATATCCTCAGGGCATCCCTACCAAAAATTTTTTTTTCGAAAAAGACAGAAAATGGCCAAAAACAAGCACTACACTCTTAGGCCTTATGCACACGGCCGTGCCTGTAATCACAGCCCGCGATTGCAGACAGTGACGGATGCCCACGGGCCGCGTGCCGCATTTTCGTGCCGTGCTCCCATACAAAGTATGGGAGAACGGCCCGTAAAATCCGAGAAGCAGGACATGCTCCATATTTCCCGGCACGGATCTACGCCACGGACACCTTTCCGTAGCGCTACGGAAAGATGTCCGCGACCAATAGATCCGGGTGGGTCCATAATTGTGGACCGTACTGCGGTCCGCAATTACTGTGTTTTTTCACGGTCGTGTACATGGGGCCTTAGGGTTTGTTCACACAGCGTTTTTTGTAAGCCAAAAGAAATCTTCCTCAAAATTTCTACAGGAATTTTGAAGCAGATTTTGAATTGACAGTGTTGTTTGACCTTTTTTTTATGTGGTTTTTTTAAGCCGTTGAAGCTAATGCAAAAACGCAGGCAAAAAAAGCACCAAATGAGCGCCGCAAGTATTTTCTGCCTCCTATTAATTTTTGCTGAATTGGAATTAGGCAGTTAAAATGAAAATCTAAATTTTTTCCACTAAAATGTTGCATTTTTTTCATTTTCACAAGGAATAAAGGACAAAAAGCATCGCAACACTTGAAAAGCAATTTCTCTTGAGTACGGTAATGCCCCATATGTGGTCATAAACTGCTGTTTGGACACACCGAATAGCTCAGAATGGCAGGGCACTACTTGGCACGCAGATTTTGCTTGATTGGTTTTTGGGCGTCGTGTCGCATTTGCAGAGCCCCTGAGGTACCAGTACAGTAGTAGCTCATGAGAAGTGACTCAATTTTAGAAACTATACCCCTCAGAGCATTCATCTAGGGGTGTAGTGCGCATTTTGATCCCACAGGTGTTTCATAGATTTTCTTAGAATTAGGCAGTGAAAATGACAATGAAAAATTACATTTTTTCCAAAAATATGTAGTTTTTGCTCCCATTTCTTTATTTTCACAAGGGGTAATAATAAGAAAAACACCACACAATTTGTTACCCAATTTCTCCCGAGTACGGCAATACCCCATGTGTGGCCCTAAACTGCTGTTTGGGCACATGGCAGAGCTGAAAATGGAAGGAGCGCCATTTGGCTTTTAGAGCACAGATTTTGTTGGACAGGTGTACGGGTGCCATGTTGCATTTGCAGAGCTCCCTTAGGTACCAGTGTAGAGTGGAAAACCCTGAGAAGTGACTCCATCTTGTAAACTACACCCCTCAAGGCATTTATCATTTGTCTGGACATATGACAGGGCTTAGGAGTGAAAGAGCAAATACTCAGGTGAGCAGGGCCTGCCTTAGGATAGATGGCGCCCCGTGCGAAATTATCTTTCGGTGCCCCACCCCATCATAAAAAGAAATGCCCCATAAAAAAAGTATAATGCCCTATATAGTGCCCCCACACAGTATAATGCCCCTTTAGTGCCCCCATACAGTATAAATATAATATTTAATAATATATTATAACCTCTTCAAGGACACAGTATTTTATCCTCTAATTGTGCCCACAGTATTATGCCCTCTGTAGTAACCCTACACAGTATAATGTCCGCTTAGTGGCCCCCACACAGTATAATGCCCCAGTCACCTGGCTGCCACACACAACCCTCCCTTGTAGATAGTTCCCCCATGTAGATTGTGCCATACAGCCTCACTGTAGACAGTGCCATAATCCCCCACCTCCCTCTTGTAGACAGTGCCCCCAAACAAAATAAAAAATTGTTTTTACTCACCTAGGCCCCGTTCCCACGACGAACTGAGCTGCTCCACGACGGGATCCTTGCGTAGGCCGGGGTGATTCTGTAGCCTAGTACAGTTTTTCCCAACCTTTTCGGACTCGAGGCACCACTGGAAAAATAAAATTTCCTCAGGGCATCCCTACCAAAAATTGTTTTGAAAAAGATAAACGGCTAAAAACATGCGCTACACTCTTAGGCCTCATGCACACAGCCGTGCCTGTAATCACAGCCCAAGATTACAGGCACGGCCGGACGCCCACGGGCTGCATGCCGCATTTTCGTGCCGTGCTCCTATACAAAGTATGGGAGCACGGCCCGTAAAATCTGAAAAGCAGGACATGCTCCATATTTCCTGGCATGGATCTATGACGCGGACACCTTTCTATAGCGCAGTATGGTCCGCAATTACGGAGCTTTTTCATAGTCGTGTGCATGGGGCCTTAGAGTCTGTTCACACAGCGTTTTTTGTAAGGCAAAAAAAATCTGCCTCAAAATTCCTACAGGAATTTTGAAGCAGATTTTGAATTGACAGCGTTGTTTGACAATTTTTTTTTGCGTTTTTGTTTTAGCCGTTGAAGCCAATGCAAAAGACGCAGGCAAAAAAGCACCAAACGAGCGCCGCAGGTATTTTCTGCCTCCTATTGATTTCAATTGGAGGTCAGAGGTGGAAACGACCTCTAAACTGACGATCAGCCCAGCACTCACAGTAAAATGACCATCAGCCCAGCACTCACAGTAAAATGACCATCAGCCCCCCACTCATAGTAAAATGACCATCAGCCCGCCACTCACAGTAAAATGACCATGAGCCCAACAATCACAGTAAAATGACCATCAGCCCGCCACTCACAGGAAAATGATCATCATCTCAGCACTCACAGTAAAATGACCATCAGCCCCCCACTCACAGTAAAATGACCATCAGCCCACAACGTGCAGTAAAATGACCATCAGTCCACCACTCACAGTAAAATAACCAGCAGCCCGCCACTCACAGTAAAATGACCATCAGCCCCCCACTCACAGTAAAATGACCATCAGCCCGTCACAGTAAAATGACCATCAGCCCACCACTCACAGTAAAAAGACCATCAGCCCACCACAGTCACTAAAATGACCATCAGCCTGCCACAGACAGATTCCCCCTGTAGATAGTGCCACACAGCGCTTTGTAGGTAGTTCCACACAGCCCCTTGTAAGTAGTGCCACTCAGTTCCTTGTAGGTACTGCCACACAGCACCTTGTAGGTAGTGCCACACAGCCACCTTGTAGATAGTGCCACGCAGCCCCCTTGTAGATAGTGCCACACAGCCCCCTTGTAGGTAGTACCACACAGCCCCCTTGCAAATAGTGCCACACAGCCCCATTGTAGTGTCACACAATCTCCTGTAGGTAGTGCCACACATCCACACATCCACACATCCCCCCTGTAGGTAGTGCCACACAGCAAACAAGCCCCCTGGTGGTAGTGCCACACAGCCCCCTGGTAGGTAGTGCCACACAGCTCCGTTGTAGGTAGTGCCACACAGCCCCCTTGTAGAAAGCACCCCCCTTCCTATAGATAGCGCCACTGTAGCCCTTTGAAGGAGCGGAATCCCCCTGTGGCCGGGGATTTCGCTCCTGAAACGCTCCACTTGAGGTCTCTGTCCATATATGGACAGTGACATCAGGGCCAACTCCTGAAGCGAAATCCCCATCCACAGCGTTGCCGACGCTGTGACTGGGGATTCCACTCCAGGAGAAGCCCCTGTCATCTGTGCCCATTTATGGACAGTGACGTCACTGGCTTCTCCTGGAGTGGAATCCCCGGTCACAGAGTCGGCAACACTGTGGACGGGGATTCCGCTTCAGGTGTTGCCCCTGATGTCACTGTCCATATATTGAAAGAAATTTAGCAAAAAAACTGTGGGGGTCAAAATGCTCACTATACCCCTAGATTAGTTCCTTGTAGGTGTAGTTTCCAAAATTGTGTCTTTTTTTGGGGTTGTCTCCTATGTTTTGGCACCGCAAGACCTAAAAATTCACTAAGTGTCCAAAAAATCCACTAGGTGCTCCTTTGCTTCTGAGGCCTGTGTTTCAGTCCATTAGCACACTAGGGCCGCACGTGGGATATTTCTAAAAATTGCGGAATCTGGGCAATATATATTGAGTTGCTTTCTCTTGTAAAACCTTATGTGTTACAGAAAAAGATGTGTAACAAATGAATTTTGGCAAAATATATTAAATTTGTAAATTCTACCTCTACTTTGCTTTAATTTCTGTGAAACGCCTAAGGCGGGATTCACACGACAGGGTTTCCCGGCCGGGTGCCGGCCGTTCATATATCGGCCGGCACCCGGCTGCATTAGGAATAATAGACCCCTAATGGGGCTATTCACACGACCGATTCTTTAACGGCCGGGAAAACCGGCCGTCAAAAAATAGGACATGCTCTATTTTCGGCCGGGTGCCCGGCCGCCCGGCTCCTATAGAAGTCTATGGGGCCGGGTAAAACACGGCCATCACCGGAATGTGTCCCGAGTGATGGCCGGGTCTACCGTCACTCGCGCACTCTCTCTCCTCCTCCTCACAGTGCAGAGTGCATGTGAGGAGGAGGAGGAGGGTCTTTTATTGCTCGCTGTAGGAGTCGGAATCCCCAATCCCCGGCCGGGGATTGGGGATTCCGCTACAGGAGAAGTGCGTGACTACACTGTCCATATATGGACACAGCGAAGTCACTCACTTCTGCAGCGGAATCCCCGACTCTATGGCCGGGGATTTCGCTACAGGAGAAGTGAGTGACTACACTGTCCATATATGGACACAGCGAAGTCACTCACTTCTGCAGCGGAATCCCCGACTCTATGGCCGGGGATGCCGCTACAGGAGAAGTGAGTGACTACACTGTCCATATATGGACACAGCGAAGTCACTCACTTCTGCAGCGGAATCCGCGACTCTATGGCCGGGGATTCCACTACAGGAGAAGTGAGTGACTACACTGTCCATATATGGACACAGTGAACTCACTTCTGCAGCGAAATCCCCGACTCTATGGCCGGGGATTCCGCTACAGGAGAAGTGAGTGACTACACTGTCCATATATGGACACAGCGAAGTCACTCACTTCTGCAGCGGAATCCCCGACTCTATGGCCGGGGATGCCGCTACAGGAGAAATGAGTGACTACACTGTCCATATATGGACACAGCGAAGTCACTCACTTCTGCAGCGGAATCCCCGACTCTATGGCCGGGGATTCCACTACAGGAGAAGTGAGTGACTACACTGTCCATATATGGACACAGCGAAGTGACTCACTTCTGCAGCGAAATCCCCAACTCTATGGCCGGGGATTCCGCTACAGGAGAAGTGAGTGACTACACTGTTCATATATGGACACAGTGACGTCACTCACTTCTGAAGCGGAATTCCCGACCTGTGGCAGGGAATTCCTCTTCAGGAGAATCAGTGACTACACTGTCCATATATGGACATTGAAGTCAGTGACTTCTCCTGCAAGGGGGGGGGATGGGTGCAACCTACAGGGGGCTGTGTGGCATCACCTACAGGGGGCAGGGTGGCATCACCTACAGGGGGCAGGGTGGCATCACCTACAGGGGGCAGGGTGGGTGGCATCACCTACAGGGAGCAGGGTGGGTGGCATCACCTACAGGGGGCTGGGTGGCATCACCTACAGGGGGCAGGGTGGCATCACCTACAGGGGGCAGGATGGCATCGCCTACAGGGGGCTGTGTGGCATCGCCTACAGGGGGCTGGGTGGCATCGCCTACAGGGGGCTGGGTGGCATCGCCTACAGGGGGCTGGGTGGCATCGCCTACAGGGGGCTGGGTGGCATCACCTACAGGGGGCTTGGTGGCATTACCTACAGGGGACTTGGTGGCATTACCTACAGGGGGCTGGGTGGCATTACCTACAGGGGGCTGGGTGGCATTACAGGGAGCTGGGTGGCATTACCTACAGGGAGCTGGGTGGCATTACCTACAGGGGACAGGGTGGTATTCCTACAGGGGGCTGGGTAGCATCGCCTGCAGGGGGCTGTGTGGCATCGCCTACAGGGGGCTGTGTGGCATCACCTACAGGGGGCTGTGTGGCATCACCTACAGGGGGCTGTGTGGCATCACCTACAGGGGGCTGGGTGGCATTACCTACAGGGGGCTGGGTGGCATTACCTACCAGGGTGGCTGTGGCATTATCTACAAAGGGCTGTGTGTGGCAACAAATTTAAATGAAATTCATCCGATTTTAAAACGGACACGGAAAAAAACGGATGCAAATCGGGTCCAAATCGTCCGGTAAAAACGGCAACTCGGCCCGGAACGGAATCGGAACGGATGCAAACCGGCCGGGAAAATCGGCCAAAAACGGCCGATTTTCCCGGCCGACACTCGGACCCTGTCGTGTGAATGAGGCCTAAAGGGTTAAGACACTTTCTGAATGCTGTTTTAAATACTTTTAGGGGTGCAGTTTTTAAAATGGGGTGATTTATGGGGTATTTATCATATAGAAGGCCGTCAAAACCACTGCAGAACTGAACTGGTGCCTGAAAAAATAGCCTTTTGAAATTTTCTTGAAAATGTGAGAAATTGCTGCTAAAGTTCTAAGCCTTGTAACGTCCAAGAAAAATAAAAGGACATTCAAAAAATGATTCAAACATAAAGTAGACATATGGGAAATGTAAACTAGTAACTATTTTGTGTGGTATTACTATCTTTTTTACCAGCAGAAACATTTAAATGGATGTTTTTCACAAATAAATATTGAATTTAGCGACCAAATTTTTTCACTAACATAAAGTACAATATGTTACAACAAAAAATTCTCATAATCACTTGGATAAGTAAAAACATTTCAAAGTTATTACCACATAAAGTGACACATGTCGCATTTGAAAAAATAGGCTGTGTCCACAAGGCCAAAACTGGCTTTGTCTCCAAGGGGTTAAAGAGGCAAGGAGGTTGCCATGCATCTAACAGGTCTATGGACTTCCGTAGGCTTGTGTAAGAAAAAAACGCAGCACTACAATGTAGAAATAAATTATGAGTATTCATTCACCCCACGGGAACATTTTAAACCCAGGGCTGGTTTTAGACACAGTGTGGCCCTGGGCAAAGTAAAAAGTTCCGGCCCCCAATTCTGAATTATTGTATCAATAATGCAGTCAATTCAGAAGGTGGTGTGCAGAGAACCCCTGTTATGTTAGGCCCCATGCACACGACCGTAATAAACCTCCGTTTTTGCGGACCGCAATTGCGGTCCACAAAAACTGACCCGTTCACTTCCATTGAACGTGGACACCTTTCCGTATCGCTACGGATGGGTGTCCGTGCCGTAAAAATTTTCTGAAAATGATGGAACATGTCTGTTCTTTTGCATTTTGCGGGCCATGCTCTCATACTTTGTATGCGAGCACGGCCCGAAAATGCGGTCGCCGGCCGTGCCCGCAATCGCGGGCTGTGATTACAGGCACGGCAGTGTGCATGGGGCTTAACTGAATAATACCTCCACACTATAACCACATAGGGACGGAATAATACCCCCATACTGTTACTGAATATTACCTCCACACCATAACCACACAAAGACTGAATAATACCCCCATACTGTTACTAAATAATACCGCCACACCACAACTACATAATGACTGAATAACATCCCATACTGTTACTGAAGAATACCGGCACACCATAACCACATATTGACCAAATAATGCCATCCCACCATAACCACATAGTGACTGAATAATACACCCATACTGTTACTGAATAATACCACCACACCATAACCATTGTGACTGAATAATACCCCCATACTGTTACTGAATAATACCACCACACCATGACTAAATAGTGACTGAATAGTACCCCCATACTGTTACTGAATAATACCGACACACCATAAGCACAAAGTGACTGAATAATACCCCCATACTGTTACTGAATAAAAAACACTACACAAAGACCAGTTACTATATAGTGGTAGATGCCAGTTATACACAGGAGCTCTGCAGATGATATAAGTGATCACAGCACATTTGTATCCGGTGACTCACAGCTGATGTTTTCTTTGATTAGTCGTTCACTTTCCCTTTTTTTTCTCCATCCGGCCCAGACCACTGTGACAACTAATTCCAGCCACGACTCGTCTCTGCAGAATTTGATACACACATGTTTGTTTCTCGAATTTCCAGCATCCTCCTCAGCTGTACCCTTTCCCCTAAACAAACTCGTAATTCACAATGTCCCAGATGGTAATAATGATCCCTCAGTGCACGACACAATAAAAGTTCCCCCTCAGTAACCGTGCCCCCACACAGTAATAATGCCCCCTTTGCATTCCTTGTAAATAGCACCACACACAACCCTCTGTAGATAGCGCCACACAGCCCCCTGTAGATAGCACCACACACAGCTCCCCTTGTAGATAGCACCACACACAGCCCCCCTTGTAGATAGCACAACACACAACCCCCCTTGTAGATAGTACCACACATCCCCCTTCTTATAGGTATTGCCACACAGCCCTCCCCCTGTATAGTGCCACACAGCCCTCCCCTGTATAGTGCCACACAGCCCTCCAGCCCTGTATAGTGATACAGAACCCTTCCCCTGTATAGTGCCACACAGCCCCCCCCCCCTGTTTAGTGCCACACAGCCCCCCCCCCCTGTTTAGTGCCACATAGCCATCCCCCTATATATTCCCTGGCAGCCCTCCGCCTGTATAGTGCCACACAGCCCTCCCCCTGTATAGTGCCACACAGCACTCCACTAGTAGATAGTACCACACAGCCCTCCCCCTACATAGTGCCACACAGCCCCCCTAGTAGATAATGCCACACAGCCCCACTTGTAGATAGTCACACAGTCCTCCCCCTGAATAGTGCCACACATGCCCCCTAATAGATAGTGCCACACAGCCCTCCCCCTGTAAAGTGCCACACAGCCTTCCCTTGTAGATAGTGCCACACAGCAATCCCCATCCGTTTTAGATACACAGCCCCCCCCAAATAAAACCAAAACATTGTACTTACCTAGCCCAGTTCCTGCGATAGACGGAGCGCTCCACAGCCCCCAGATGGGATCCTTGCGTAGGCCAGCGTGATGCAGTGATGTCATTATGCCGGCCTGCACAGGAACTCTGTCCCAGCATCTGATAGGCTACAGGCCTAATGTGGCCGGTAGCCTATAATATTCAATTGTATCTGCGTCTTGAGAATGCAGATACAATTGAACGTGGCAGTTGCTAGCATAGGGGCCCCCTCCAGTGCTAGCAACGTCACCAGGCATGAGGGGACCCGTACCGCCTGGCCCATAAATGTTATGTGCCGGGTAGCTCGGGCCTCCTCGTGCCGTGGGCCCTGTAGCAGCCGGTATGGCTACTATAGTGGGCAGGGGGCCCTGAGAGGATGGAGGCCCTGGGCAATTGCCTAGTTTGCTCCCCTCCCTAAGGCTTTATTCACACGAACGTGTTATACGTCCGTGCTACCTGCGTGATTTTCACGCGCGTCGCACGGACCTATGTTAATGAATGGGGCCGTTCAGACATTCAGTGAATTTCACGCAGCGTATGTGCGCTGCGTGAAACTCATGACATGTCATATATTTGCCCGTGTTTCGCGCAGCACGCACCCATTGAAATCAATAGGTGTGTGCAAATCGCGCTCGGCACTTCCGGGTGCCGCACGTGATTCGCACAACAGCAGTAAAATAAATGAATGAAAACAGAAAAGCACCACGTGCTTTACTGTTTGTAAACATAAAACCAGAGTGCCATAATGATGCTGGCTGCCGCGAAAATCACACAACCGCGCACCATATGCTGATGACACATGCGAAAACAGCTCCTGAATTTCAGACGTACTTGCATGTGCACGCGTTTTTCGCAGCGTCCATTACGGACGTAATTGGAGCTGTTTTTCAATGGAGTCAATGAAAAACTGCTCCAATTACATCCCAAGAAGTGACATGCACTTCATTGATGCGGCCGTCTTTTTACGCGCCGTCTTTTGACAGCGGCGCGTAAAAAAAAAGACCGTCTGCACAGAACACCGTAAGACCCATTGAATTCAATGGGCAGATATTGTAGACGGTTTGAAGCCGTTTTTTCGGGCGTAATTCCAGGCGTAAAATGCCTGAATTACGTCCGTAAATAGGGCGTGTGAACATACCCTTAGTGTTAAAGGGGTTTTCCACATTCTAACAACTGATAACCTATCCACCGGATAGTCATCAGTATATGATCGGTGCAGGTCCGATACCTGGACCCCGCACTGATCAGCACCGGATGTTTTGAACGGTATGCAGTAGTTGGAGCCGGAAGCAGATGGCTCCGACAATACTGCAGCTCGGCTGCTATTCTTTGACCGGAGCCATCTGCTTCCGGCAATATCATCCGATGCCCGTAGGCAGCCGCAGCAGCTGATCGGTGCGGGGTCTGGGTGTCTGACACGCACCAATCATATACTGACGACCTATCCGGTGGATAGGTCATCAGTTGTCAGAACGTGGAAAACCGACTTAAACATTGATTATAGCAAAGTATATGTGCACCTGCGGACTTCCAGCAGTGTCTACTGCGTTTACGCTGCGTAAAGGCTGTAAAAACCGCAACAAGGCTCATCTGTTCCGTAATTTATGCTCACCATTGAAGTCTATCGGCCAAACACGCAGCATCTCCGCACAGAACTGGCTGCATAACATGACATGCTGCGGAATTAAAAGTCGCACTGCAGAACACTTTCCACACAACTTTTCTGCATTTTTTTTTACGCTGCGTGGGCATGAGATTTTCTAACTCTCATTCACTTTACTGCTACTGTAAATTCAGAATTTCCACACAGAAACACGTTTGTGGGAACCAGCCTAAGGGTCTGTTACTACAGGTAGGATACACTGCAGATTTTCTGCAACAGAAAATCTGCAGCGGAATCTCAAAAAAACACAAGTAAATCAGTTACAGAAATCCCCACCAAATAGTGCGTTTTTCCTGCACATATTGCTGCCAAAACGCTGCAAATGGTGCACAGCGGTTTTACCTGCAGATTTAGTCTGAAGCATTAATTATAGCAAACTTTGTGCACCTGCGAATTTTCTGCCATTTGTACGCTAATTCCGTTGCGGAATCGCTGTATGAACTGCAACACAATGGAACTTGCGATTTTTAGTACAGAATTTATGCTCCCCATAAAAGTCTATGGACCAAAGACACACACTTTATACATAGTGTGTACCATTTGTTGCAGTGTAAATTTTACACTCTTTCTGGGTGGGACTAGTATCTGTGTATTGCATTAGTGCTGGTCTCTGGTCACGTGACTTATTTTGGACCGGACCATATATGGTGTTTTGATTGTGTGTGTGTTTTTGTGGCATAATGAAATATAATGATATTTCGTTTTTTACTCATTTGGCTGTGCAATTACCAGTCATTTGCCCGCTTTGTATTGTGTGTTTTTCTATAGACCAAACACGCAACACCTCCACACAGAATACGCAGCATTAATTGACTTGCTGCAGATTTGACAGTCACGTTGCAGTACACTTTCTGCATAACTTTTCTGCATTTTTGTCTGCACCGTGTGGCTGAGATTTGCAAACTGTCAGAGCCCCTAGAGGTTCCAATCAAACCGATGCTATTTCGTTTTGGCATCTCCGGTCTTCTGAAAGACTGTGGTTGTAGCAAACTAATTAGAAAGATTTTCATTCTGGCAAGGTTGGTTATCATTTATAAATGGATCTCAAAAGATTTCACACAGGAAGTAAAATGGCACCATCAGGTGAATAGAGTTATGCCCTTGGAAATTACTTGACGCTAAGTAAAGGGGAAGGGGACATTTTTTTTAGAAGATCTGGAACAGATGAATAGTGGAACTATCCCCCGAACAGAAAAAGACCTTAGGGCTGGTTTAAAATGTGTTAGTAGCTGTTTGAGAAGTATTTTTTTTTCCTTCTCTTTACTTTTTCTCTCTTTCACTCTCTCATCCCTCAAGTATTTTGATATATTCAACCAATTGTACACATGAAGGGCTGAAAAGATTGTCTCTATATGTGGTGATATAGTGTGTTAAGACGTATAATAATGCATATTTAGACAAAGTTATTGGACATCTATATCCCTTAAAGACATCCACAATATAGAACCAAGCATGACTTGGTGCATTGACCGAAAACAAATAGACAAACCTACAGACAAAGAGAGGATCAATACTAGCACAAACGTAATGAGTATAAAAAAATGTATATTTCATTATAGATAGATACAAAGCATTTAAAAAAGATGAGTCACACAATGAAAAAGAAGGCGTCAACCTGTGCAGGACTTGATATAATGTAATCAAGGCATGAACATACATACATATAAGTATACAGGCACATGTATAACAAGTGTCTAGGAAAACGCTGGCTGTGTCTAGCTTTTGTCAAGTTAATAGTTTCAATGGCATTGTAATGTAAAGTGCTAAGTGCAGGTAGGAAAAAATGAACCAATGCAATGTGTATAGATTAGGAAAACATGTAGGACACATGCAGCAAGTTAGAGGGCCAGATAACAACAGTATCCACAAGCCTACAAAATGTAGAACAGACACCTGTCCAGTGGAATGTACATACCAGGGTTCATAGTCCTGCTCAGGGAAGAAGCCAAAGTCTGATGCGCGTTTCGGCGGTTGCCTTCGTCCGGGGGTGGCGTCATCCTGGCGGGGACCTCCCCTTCATAGTCCAGTTGGGCTCGGAACATCGATGACATCCTGGTCATTGAGAAGGGCACACCATCTGACCTAGATATATTCATGACTCACCTGAACAATAACAACTTGAATCTAATGTTTACGTACAGATTTGATAGGCAACATATTGACTTCCTGAACATCAAACTTACTAAGGATATACACAGCTTTTTACAAAGTGATGTATATCATAAAGAGACATCTGTAAACTCACTATTACACTCATCCTCCTCTCATCCTCCACAGACCATTCAGGCGGTCCCTATCAGACAATTTTTGCGGATCAGGAGAATTTGTTCCTCTGATACACTTTTCGAAGAGCAGGCAAAAGACCTAAAAAACCGTTTTCTCAATCGTGTTTACATCATGAGGTCCATCAAAAAGGCATACCATAGGGCGAAATACACGACTTTTTCCGAAAAAAAGGACAGATGCACAAACACAGGTGAGATTTGAAACTAACTATCACTCTAGGTGGCCATAAATGAGCGAATTTTTTTTTAAATCAATAGATTTTTATTGAAAAATTTTTTACAACTTTTTTCAAACAATATAAACCATCCTTGGTCCCAGAACATGGACCTGCGTACAATAATACATACATGTGATATGTCATTGAAGGATATACATAATCATAACCAGAAAACAACCACAAAAGAACTTAAGAACTTTACTATGCCATTTTCAAACCAATGTTAATATTAATTATGTCATAGTGCCAGCGAACTTTCTGCACTTAAGTGTAATAGTTCGAATTTACCCAAAGCTCCCAATAACGTGAAATCTTGGCATACCCAGAGGGAGATTGTAAAAGCATGGATTCATGATGACATGCTATATTTACCCTGCCTATCACCTCCGATAAAGAAGGGGAGAAAATTGATTTCCATGACTTAGCTATTGCCATTCTAGCAGCAATGAAAACATGGTGTATCAGTATCCGATGCTCCGCCATTATGTCTTCCAAGCCAATGTCTAAAATAGCCAATTCCGGGCAGAACGGAATAGATTCTCCTATAATTTCAAATATGAGGCGAAAAACCTCCCTCCACAATACCCCCACCCTAGGGCAGGACCACCACATATGCAATGTGGAACCCAGGGAACCACATCCTCTCCAGCAGCCATTAGAACTGCCTTGGAATATGTGTGCACATCTGGAAGGTGTTAGGTACCATCTCATGTGGATTTTACGGGTGAGTTCAATATGGTTCACACATTTGGAGTGACGAGTAATCCAACTAGAGGCCTTCATCCATTGTGCCATGGAAAACGTAGAACCCATCTCCCGTTCCCATCGTAATATGTGAACTGTCTTCCCCGAGGACTGTTTTTTCAAAATTAGATCATAGCTACAAGCTAGACCCTTACTATGACCTTGCCATTTGAACAGGAATTTATGATATGGAGAAAGAATTGTGGGTTGAGCTGGGATGGCTATTGTTTGTATCATATGTCGTATCTGGAGATACTGGTAAAACATGGATTTATTTACATCATATTCCCTTACCAACTGCTCAAAGGATTTGAAGAGTTTTCCCTCATATAAATCTGAGAGGGCTGTTACGCCCAGCGATTCCCATGTCTGCAAAAATACATGTGGGACCAAAGGTTGAAACGCTTGCAATGGTATATGATCATTAGATAAGTACACCCAGCGATTTGCGCATACCTCTAATTTCCAGCATTTCAATGCATCAGATGTGGTTACCAAGAACACCTTAGACCTATCTGTCCCCACATATGTCGCGGCCATCAGATTACGTATGGAGGAATGGGGAAACATCTCATTTTCCAACTGGGCCCAAAGTGACGGAGCCGAGGAGTTCCATAACGAACCTAACTGGTCTAGGATGGCTGCTACGTTATATGCCGTTACCTCTGGGACTCCCAAACCCCCTTCCTTGACCTTCTGAAATAATAAAGATTTGGCTACCCTTGCTCTTTTATTATTCCAAATGAATTGGAGAAACATACGTTGAATTTGAGAGGTGATGCTAGTAGGTATTAACAGTGGAATAGTCCTACAAAAATACAAGTATTTGGGAAGCAGTAACATTTTAACCAATTGAGGCTCTACATGAATTGGTAACATCATGGACTTTGAGACATTTAATTTATAATATGATACCTCTGAAAACTTAGAAATGATGCTGAGTAGTTCTGTCAGAGATATGAGGGGAGAAGTACAGGTCACAATAACATCATCTGCATATAATCCGATTTTGTGTTCTCTTCCTCCTACCCTTATACCCGAGATTTTTGTAGAATTTCGAATCATTTCTGCAAATGGTTCCATACATAGGGTAAAAATTAGTGGGGATAGCGGGCAACCCTGCCTAGTCCCATTAGTGATGTTAAAAGATCTAGAAAGAATCCCGGAAGACAGAACCCTAGCCGAGGGCGAGGAATATAGTGAAAGTATGGCTGATTTTATAAATGAATGGAAACCAAATTTGTCTAATGTGCTTTCCAGGTATTGCCAGTTAACACGGTCAAATGCCTTTTCGGCGTCTAGAGAAATAAAGAGGGAGGCACTTTTAGATTCTCCGGCTATCTGTATAAGATCTAACATCCTGCGCGTCCCGTCACAAGCTTGCCTGCCCTTGACAAACCCTACTTGTTCTAGCGCTATTAGGGATGGTAAGCAATCATTTACTCTATTCGCCACTATTTTGGCATATAATTTTATATCACAGTTTAATAGGGATATTGGACGAAAATTGGCCGGGGAATCAGGGGATTTACCCGGCTTAGGGAGTGTGACTATCATGGCCTGTAACATCTCAGGGGGAGGGGCCTGCTTATTCGCGATACTCATAAAAGTAGATTGCATATATGGAATCAGCGAGTCTGCGAAAATTCGGTAGTACTCATTTGGCAGCCCATCCGGTCCCGGGGATTTATTTTGTTTAGATCGCAGAATGGTCAGTTTAATTTCTTCGACCGTAAAAGGAGAATTTAATTGACTAATTTGGGCCTCTGATAACGTTGGCAATTGAATTTGCCTTAAAAAATCATTCACCCCCGCTTCGGACACCTCAGGGAGGTGTTTATCCTGATTTAGATTATAAAGGGTACTGTAATAAGACGCAAATGCGTCGGTAATCTCCTGAGGATCATACACTTTTGTCCCTTCTGAAGTGTTCAACCATGAAATTTTGGATTTAGCAACATGCTGTTTCACTCTTTTTGCCAGAATTTTACTGGGTCTGTCACCTTGGATATAGAAGTTCCATTTGAGTTTTTTTAAAGTTTTCTCATATAGGAAAAGTTGGTGATTGCGCAGTTTGTCCCTAAAGTGTCTTAGCTCGTCACGTAAGGTGGGAGACGGAGAAACTTTTAACCAGTTCAGGACCGGGCTATTTTGCGCCTTCAGGACCAGACACCGTTTAGCCATTTTTAGCACGTGTTAGTTAAATGGCTATAACGTTTTTATTTGTTGGGCTAACGACGTGATTTTTGCGACGTTTTTTCCGTAGACAATGCAGGTTTCATTTTTTATCGTTTTTATACACACCTTTTTTGCGATTTTAGAATTTTTATTCATAAAGTTTGAAAATAATAGTAAAAAAAATAAGCTTTTTTACGTTTCAGCTATTTTTTTGGGGTAATAACATAGTTTTAACCTAAAATAGACCTTTTATTTGTGATCGTCATTGTCTACCGTAAATTTTAATATATTACATGTCTATATTAGGGTAATTGGGTCAGCGCTAGCGTTACAACAATGATTGGCGGGGGGAACATGTTTTTTTGGGGTGGGTATTTTATGTGTATTTATTATTTAATTTTTTTTTGCACTTGACTTTACTATTTTTTTATTACTATGGTCTGTCCCCCAAAGGTCAAAAAAGACCTTTGGGGAACTTTATATATTTTTTTCTTTCTTTTACACCATGTTTTTCCACTGTAACTGGAGCTGCACAGCAGCCCCAGTTACAGGGGAAATCAGCCCTCTCATAGTGACGATTGTCACTAATAGGGCTGTGCTGGGTCTAGTAAGACCCAGCAGCAGTCTGCCACTAACGGGACCCGGCGATCATGTGACCTGTCACATGATCACTGGGAGGAATAGAGACAGCGCCGCTGCTGCTGTCTCTATTCCTATACACAGCGTTCATTGAACGCTGTGTAAAAACACATTGGAGAAGACAGAAGCAGTGAAAGCTGCTTCTATCCTCTCCTCAGGGTCCCCGGCAGTCACTGACAGCCGGAGACCCGACATTCAGCTGCCCGATCGCGCGGGCAGCAGGTTAAAACCCGAGCCGTAAAAAGTCTATGGCTCGGGTTTTAAGGACCCTGACCGCAGGCCGTAAATATACAGCCAGCGGTCGGGAACCAGTTAATTTTGCCTCTAATTTCTGTATGTTGTCGATAAGGAATTCAAATTCTTTATTTCTTGCCCTTTTTGCTTTAGCCGCAGCCTGAATAAACAGGCCTCTTACAAACGCCTTATGTGTACACCAGAGGAGTTCAGGTGATGAGGCCGATGGGCCATTAATCTCAAAAAATTCTTTCAAAGCTAAGTCTATTTTGGCTTGGAGATCTGGGGAATTTAATATAAATGTGTTCAACCTCCAAGATGAGCTCTGAGGTGTAATATAATGTTCTGAAAGTTGAAGCGTGATTGGTGCATGGTCTGACCAGGTTATCAGGCCAAGGGAGGAGGTCACCGAATTTGTTAACACTTCTCTATCCACCAGAAAATAGTCAATCCTAGAGTACACCTTATGTGGGGAAGAATAGAACGTGTAATCCCTTTCAGAAGCATGCTGGTATCGCCATACGTCATGTAAGTCTTCCTCCTGCACCCAGGAACTCAAGTCATGAGACAATCTGTTATTTCCCCCAGAGCGATCTATACCCTTGTTTACCACTATATTAAAATCCCCACATAATATTAAACCCCCTTTCTGCACCGATTTAGCTTTTGACAGTACCTTTTTAAGGAAGGGAAGTTGTCGTACATTAGGGGCATAAACAGATACCAACGTGTATGAGAGGTTATCAATTTCACATACTAAAATAATAAATCTACCCTGTGGATCAGAAACAACAGAAATACATTTAAAAGCAAGTGACTCTTTTACCGCAATAATTACCCCCGCCTTCTTTCCGCTGTTAGAGGCAAAGTACACATGGGGAAATTTTTTATGTTTAAATAGATGGCAATCTTTAGAGGACAAATGTGATTCCTGCACACATATTACATCTCCCTTAGACTTGAATGCTTCTTTCCAAAGTAAAGATCTCTTGAAGGGAAATTCAAGCCATGAGCATTTACAGAAAGTATTGTAAGACCCATTAAGACATAAAAGAAAAGTAATTATGGTTATGGCATAGCAATGGAGAACCAACATAGAACATCCTACAACAGGAAACTTGGAAAAACCACCGAAATGAATATGCTATATAGCACATTCACTGCAACCAGGAAATTCCCTCTTGCAGGGAAAAGAAAAATGGAGGCAAAAGTTCAGCCTAAGAACTGTAGACAGAAAAGAACTGTCCACCTGAGAACTCCGAAAGCCTTGAAGTGCCGTTCGTACCCTAGAAGCCTCAATTTTCAATCAGGCGGTCTCCGATCTGGTTTACTCCTTGCATCCGACCACAATGGCGAAATCATCTCCGGCTTAGAAGGATTTCTGGGACGGGGATTTGAAGACGGGGACGCCATGAGCCCCCAAGAAATCAACAGGTCTTTTGCCAAGATTGGTGAGAGGCAGACATGATGCGTGCCATTCCTGGTGATTATTAGTTTTACTGGGAATCCCCATTTGTACAATATACCGTTATCTCTCAGAAGTTTTGTCATCACAGCAAATTCTTTTCGGCGTAGCATAGTCGCCGCTGATAAATCCGGGAATAAAGTAATGTCCTTAAAACGGTCAGTTAGATCAGGAGAGTTCTTCAATCCTCTGAGAAATTCATCCTTTATATGAAAGAAGTGGATTCGAGCAATTGTATCTCTTGGTAGGTGAGCGGCAATGTGCTTAGGTTTAGGGATTCTGTGAATCCTATCTATGGTGAGATCCAGGGCCGATTTTTGCGGTAAAACGATTCCCATAAGATCCGTGAGAAATGTCACTAGTAGATCTGGTGTTACCAATTCAGGTATACCTCTGATACGGACATTATTTCTTCTGGATCTGTCCTCCAGATCCAAAACTTTGGTGGATAAACGCATAACTTCTTCCTCCAGAGTGTAGTTCGCATCTATGAGCGAGTTATGAGATTTCACAAATTCCTCCAATTTATGCTTCACATGATCGGTCCGCGAGGCAATGGCTTGTATATCTCTTCTTAAGTCTCCAATAACTTGCCGTAAATCTGATTGGATTGAGTCTCTCAAAGAATTCAGAAGACGTTTTATCATATGCTCCGAAACAGGCTGAGATTCCGTGTCATCCTGCGGGTCACGGTCTACAGATGCGTCCCTAGAAGATGGAGCAGGGGAGGAGGGAGGGAGGGAAATTCGGTGGTTCACCACCACTTGTTGAGAAGAGGACGAGGGAAAAAACTCTGTGAGCTTAGACGGCTTTGCTTTAGTATTTCTTTTAGATGTGCCCCCCATTGTGACACGGGAAATCGCTGTTTGATTCTAAGCTGCAACAATACTGAAATATCTTCCACAGAAGACCAATGTAATATACGTAAATCTTCAGGTAATCTCTTCTTGGAAGCGTAGTATTACTCCAACAGGTTTTAATCAGTGTCAGGGAAGAAGCAGTGCAGTGTCTCACTCTCTGTACTGTACAGATACACTTTTGTTGTTGCCACTCCCAGCCCTGTGGTTCTCTGCTGCTGGCAATCTGAGTTAAGATGGCCGCTGGAGGAGGGGGGGTCGCTTTTCCAACAGGAGATTTAGCTGTAAATCCTCTCCCTGTGCTTTACTCCTCATTAACTGTTGGCCAGCACCTCAAGATGTGCCCTGCTCCCTCCTCACTCACCCTGACAAGACGCCGTTTACTGCCTTCCCAGCCATTCCTGCACTTTCGCGCCGTTAGGAGGAGGGGAAGAAGAAGGAGAAGATGGCCGCCACCTTCCTCGGCCTCCACGATACAAGGGCCAGACCTTTCACCGGCGCCGCTCCCCGACACGCTGGACGGGACTCTGAGCACTGCCGCGATCCACTCCACCGACCAGGGAACAGGTAAGTCAGCTTTGACAGGTTTATTTGAGCCGGATTTGGCTTTCACCTCAGGAGCTCAGCGTTTATGCGACTCCTTCCATGTCCGTCCAGGCCACGCCCCCCCAAATGAGCGAAATTTTTAAACGATACTGGCCGGTACTATTGACAGATCCTACACTCGAGAAACATATTACCAGATACCCAAGTATTACAGCGAGATGATCAAAAACATTAAGAGATCATCTAGTGAGGAGCCACTACGACCCCCATCATAGCAAAATATCCCTTTGGGACTAAGGGCCCCAAATGGGGTTGCACCCACTGTGGACACTGCATAGCATGCCCTAACATCGAAAAAGCAGCCATCTTTTTAAATGCGATGGGTACAAAAACATACGCTATTACCCTCCCGATTACATGCACCACAAAAGCGGTAGTGTACTGTAAAGGATCTGCCAGGCACTACGTCTGTGGATACTCCCAGGATTAATCAGTCGACACCTGAGGCCAGACCTCTTAAACTGACACCAGCTCCCACCAATCAGGGTGGCAGGCTCAGGAGTGGGAGAGCCTATCGCGGCCTGGTCAGTCGGAGTTAGCTCCGCCCCCTGTCCATTTATACCTGCCGTTTTCTCTTACTCTTTGCTTGTTATTCTTCTTGGATTCCTGGCCCCACTGCTGCCTTGCTCCAGCCTGCTTCTGCCTTGCTTCAGTTCCCGCTTATCCTGCTTCGCTCTGCCCCTGGCTTGCTTCCTGCTCCGTGCTCTGCGTTTGTATACTCCACTACATCCTGATCCTGACTGGCTCGTTCACCACTCTGTTTCCTCACGGTGTTCCGTGGGCTACTGCCCCTTCCCTTGCTTGTTCCCTGTTTGTATCCCCATGCACTTAGTCAGCGTAGGGACCGCCGCCAAGTTGTACCCCGTCGCCTAGGACGGGTCGTTGCAAGTAGGCAGGGACAGGGCGGTGGGTAGATTAGGGCTCACTTGTTCCCTTCACCTCCTTCCTGCCATAACATGTACTATGCGATATGCCCTTGTCCTAAAATCTATGTTGGCCTTACATCTAGGGAATTGAAGGTTCATGTAAGGGAACATATATCTGACATCAAGCGAGCAGCAGAGGAGGACAACTTGGAAGCCCTGAAACCTGTAGCTAGGCACTTTAGGCTACATCATTCCTGTGATCCATTCCAATTGAAGGTGAGAGGGATCGACCATATCGTGTTGGAT
Organism: Rhinoderma darwinii; assembly: GCF_050947455.1. Taxonomy (NCBI): domain Eukaryota; kingdom Metazoa; phylum Chordata; class Amphibia; order Anura; family Rhinodermatidae; genus Rhinoderma; species Rhinoderma darwinii. The sequence continues at coordinate 64,076,591 of NC_134693.1, read as the reverse complement.
ATGAGGGGAGGGGCTATTAAACAAAAATTGGCAGAATGTGAAGCCCGTTGGATATGGATCCTTGGGACAATGCATCCATTTTTGGTCTGAATGAGTCTTTGAGTTTCGCTCCATTTCTATAACCATCGACTCCTTGCGGGTCCAGGTTTTTATCCTCTTCTATTGTATTTCATCTTTCACATTGATAACTACCCTCTCTTTTTCTTTCTTTTTCATAAGGTCTTAATATATGCAGCTTTAATAGGCATTGGTAGACTGGACGCATTAAGAAGGACGCAGGAAGACACAGAACCAAACATAAATGGACTATTAATTATGTGTCTTCTACCTATATTCTTATGCCAGGCACTCATGACGGGCAAGCTGATGCATATTGCATGTCATCAGAATTTGTTGTGTTTCTATACTTTCCCTCATATGGTTTTTCAGATTTATTACTCCCCTTTGAATGCGCTTTCACACTCGCATGTCATTCTCCTTAATTGCCAATTATTAAATCTTTTCTTCCCCTCCTTTTTTATGTCCTCTCCCCCCCGCTTCCCTTCACCCTTCCCTCTTGTCTCCCCCCTCCTTCCCCTTCGTTCCTCTTTCTCCCCTCCCCCCCCTTTTAATTTTTACAATTTGTGCACACTTCACATATTATGCTCATGTGTGATTCTCCATTGTCACTATTGTATTCAATATGTACTGGCTTTTGTCCCCACCAGGATGACGCCACCCCCGGATAAAGGCATCCGCCGAAACGCGCATCAGGCTTTGGCTTCTTCCCTGAGCAGGACTATGAACCCTTGTATGTACATTCCACTGGACAGGTTTCTGTTTTACATTCTGTACGCTTGTGGATACTGTTGTTATCTGGCCCTCTAACTTGCTGCATGTGCCCTACATGTTTTCCTAATCTATACACATTGCATCTATTAATTTTTTCCTACATGCACTTAGCACTTTACATTACAATTCCATTGAAACTATTAACTTGGCAAAAACTAGACACAGCCAGCGTTTTCCTAGACACTTGCATGTGCCTGTATACTTATATGTATGTATATTCATGCCTTATTATATTATATCCTGTCCTGCACAGGTTGACGCCTTCTTTTTCATTGTGTGACTCATCTTTTTTAAATGCTTTGTATCTATCTATAATAAAATATAAATTTTTTATACTCATTACGTTTGTGCTAGTATTGATCCTCTCTTTGTCTGTAAGTTTGTCTGTGTTTTGATATATTCAAACTGATCCATGATCCCTTGTATGCGAGAAATAGGCCCAACACCATGGTATGAGAAACATCCCCATATGATGATTTTTGCACCACCATGCTTTACAGTGTACTGTGGCTTTATTCAGTGCTCGGGGGTCGCCTGACATGCTGTCTATGGCCAATAGACCCAAAAAGAACAATTTTGCTTTCATGTCCACAAAATGTTGCGGCATTTCTCCTTGGGCCAGTCAATGTGTTCTTTGGCAAATTTTAACCTATTCAGGACATGTCTTTTTTTCAACAACGGGACTTTGCAGAAGAGTTCTTGCTGGTAACGTGGCTTCACTTAACCGTCTTCTGATTGTAGCAGTACTCACTGGTAACTTCAGATCTTCAATTGTGACAGCGGCATTTAAGTGGTTTCCAGAGGGAAGGAGGCTCCTGTCACCCATCAGTGGCCCGCAATAGCGAATGTGGGCCTCCGATGGGTTGCTATGGCAGTTGGGGTGCCTAACAAAGGATAAAAGGCTATATGCCTATTAGGCCGTGCTAAAGGCATGGCCTAATAGATTGCCTGTCAGTTTTACACTGACAGGCAATAATGCTTTGGTATACTAAGTATACCAAAGTATTATATAAGCAATCAAAGGATTGCATAGTGAGGTCTCCTGGTGGGACTTAAAAAATAATGAATTAAAGTGAAATTACGGTGCATAGTAAAAAAAAAAATCAACAAAAAAGAAATGTTTTCCATAAAAAGTGGCTTTATTTGGTAAAAGTGTAAAAAATAATTAAAAATACACATATATGGTATCGCCACGATCGTAATGATCTGAACAATAAAGTTAACATGTTATTTAACCGCAAGGTGAACGCCATAAAAAAAAACTACAAAAAAACAATGGCAGAATGGCTGTTTTTCTCCATTTCCCACCCAAAGAGTCATACAAAAAGTTAATAAATATCTCTCATGTACCCCAATAAAGTACCAATGAAAACTACCTCTCGTCCTGCAAAAAACAATGTAAAAAAATTAATTACAAATTTATGTATATATACAGTAACCTGATAATTCAATGTTTTAGGTTTAAGTGATATTTTTACATAGCAAATAATTTACTTGTAAGTGTAATATAGTAGAAAAAAAATAGAACCAACAATTAGGACATGCATGCTGCTCATTCTGAATAAATCCTTAAATGAAAGGGGCTTGTTCAAAATAATAGCAGTGAGGAGTTAAATTGGTGAAGTCACTCATTCTGTGGAATATGGTGTCAATTTTGGCCCTTGTTTAACCCCTTAAGGACGCAGCCTAGTTTTGGTAAGGCTCAGAGCCCATTTTTCAAATCTGACATATTTCACTTTATGTGGTAATAACGTCGGAATGCTTAAACCTACCCAAGCGATTCTGAGATTGTTTTTTCGTGACACATTGGGCTTCATATGGTTGTGTTCAGATGGCACTGGTTTCTTTGGGTGCTCGAGGTAGGGTCCCAACCCGGGTATAGGTTAAGAATTTGTACTCGGCACACCTTGCTTGTGTTACAAAAATATATTTTTATTTTTATTATGGATGCCAGAGGCTGTATGTGCGACGTCGACGTTTCGGTCAGACAGACCTTCGTCGGGCACTGAGCCGTGCTGGGGACTGGATCGGTACAAAATGATGCGTGTATAGCGCTGCTGTGGTCAGTAACCGACGTCGCACATACAGCCTCTGGCATCCATAATAAAAATAAAAATATATTTTTGTAACACAAGCAAGGTGTGCCGAGTACAAATTCTTAACATTGGGCTTCATGTTCGTGGTAAAATTTGGTCGATATATTCAGTGTTTATTGGTGAAAACTTGCAAAATTTATAGAAAATTTTGAAAAAATAGCATTTTTCAGAATTTAAATGCATCTGCTTGTAAAACAGACGGTTATACCACCCAAAATAGTTACTAGTTCACATTTCCCATATGTCTACTTTGGATTGGCATCGTTTTTTGAACATTCTTTTACTTTTCTTGGACGTTACAAGGCTTAGAACATAAACAGAAATTTCTCATATTTTTAAGAAATTTTCAAAAGCCTTTTTTTAAAGGTACCTCTTGAGTTCTGAAGTGGCTTTGAGGGGCCTATGTATTAGAAACCCTGATAAAACACCCCATTTTAAAAACTAGACCCCTCAAAGTATTCAAAACAGCATTTAGAAAGTTTTTTAACCCTTCAGGCATTTCACAGGAATTAAATCAAAGTGGAGGTGAAATTTGCAAATTTCATTTTTCTTGCTGAATTTCAATTTTATTCATTTTTTTTGTGTAACACGGAAGGTTTTACCAGAGAAACACTACTAAATATGTATTGTCCAGATTCTGCAGTTTTTAGAAATGTCTCACATGTGGCTCTAGTGCGCTCGTGGAATAAAACACAAGCCCTAGAAGCAAAAAAGCACCTAGTGCATTTTGAGTCCTCTTTTTTATTAGAATATATTTTAGGCAGCATGCCAGGTTTGAAAAGGTGTTGAGGTGCCAAAACAGTGGGAATCCCCCAAAATGGGGTCACTACACCCCTCAAGGAATTCATTTATGCTTGTTGTTACCATTTTGACTGCACAGTTTTTTCACAGCATGTATTTGAATTGGGCTGTGAAATGAAAAAAATGTCATTTTTTCCAATAAAATGTCATTTGTGATCAAAATTTCTTATTTTCACAGGGAACAAAATACCCCATTTTGTTGCCCAATTTGTCCTTAGTGCAGCAATACCCCATTTGTGGTGTTAAACTGCCGTTTGGGCTCATGGGAGGGCTCAGAAGGAAAGGAGCGCTATGTGTTTGTTGGAGTCCAGATTTTGCTGGATTGGTTTTCGGGTGCCATGTCGCATTTGCAGAGCCTCAGAGGTATCAAAGCAATGGAAACCCGCCAGAAGTGACCCCATTTTGGAAACTACACCCCTCAAGGAATTAATTTATGGTTGTTGTTAGCATTTTGACTGCACAGTTTTTACACAGCACCTATTTCAATTGGGCTGTGACATTAAAGAAAATGAAATTTTTTCCAAAAAGATGTAATTTTTTATCAAAATTTCTTATTTTCACAGGGAACAAAATACTCCATTTTGTTGCCCAATTTCTCCTGAGTGCAGCAATACCCCATATGTGGTGATAAACTGCCGTTTGGGCTCATGGGAGGCCTCAGAAGGGAAGGAGCGCTGTGTGTTCTTTGGAGTGCAGATTTTGCTGGTTTGGTTTTCGGGTGCCATGTCGCATTTGTAGAGCCTCAGAGGTATCAAAGCAATCGAAATCCACCAGAAGTGACCCCATTTTGGAAACTACACCCCTCAAGGAATTCATTTATGGGTAATGTGACCATTTAGACCCCATAGTTTCTTCACAGAACTTATTTGAATTGGGCTGGGAATGAAAAAAATATTTATTTTTTCCAATAATATGTCATTTTAGCGCAAAAATTCTTATTTTCACAAGAAATAAAATACTCCATTTTGTTGCCCAATTTGTCCTGAGTGCAGCAATACCCCATTTGTGGTGATAAACTGCCGTTTGGGCCCATGGGAGGGCTCAGAAGGAAAGGACCACCATTTGGCCTACTGGGGATTTTCTAGTGCGAAGTCATGTATGCAGAAGTCCCTGAGGTACCAGAACAGGTGAAACCCCCAAGATGTGACCCCGTTTTAAAAACTACACCCTTAAGGCATTCACCTAGAGGTGTAGTGAGCATTTTGACGGGAGACCTACACCCCATAAACTGTAATGTGGGTTCTCCCGGGTACGGCAATACCCTACATGTGGCTGTTATCAGCTGCCCGGGCACATAGCAGGGCTCAGAGGGGAAAGACGAGGGGGGATAAGCTGTGCGGAGTGCATCAGGGTGAGTAAAAATGGGGTAAATTATAAACCAAGGGATGTATGATAAATTTTAAAACACTTTCATACAGAGCTCTGGTTATTCGGGACACGTGTCACATTGATATATTGTGTCATCCCCTAGAGCAGAGTTTGCACCTCTTTTGACTTTTTCCCTTCTTGCCAGTTTGGGGAACTTCTCCTGGAAAGTGTTGCCGCCCTGGTACGATGCGTGTGGCCTCGCTTCCAGAAGTACTGGGTGCCCCCCCTTCTTGGTCCCTAAAGATTAGGTTCTTGATAATCACCTCTTGAAATTCCAGGAAAGTTCCCGTCTGGCCTGCACATCGATGTAGCACGTACGCAATGTACAATGCCATCTGTATGATGTGCCCGGCCAGCTTCTTATACCACACCGCATGGCGCTGTAGGGCTTCAGGATTTGATCTGACAAGTCCATCCCTCCCATGTACCTATTGTAGTACAGGATACAGTCTGGTTTGGGGGTGGCCTTTCCTTCATATATCCTAAATCTGTAGGTATACCCTGATGCACTCTCGCACAGCTTAGACATCTTCACGCCATACCTTGCCCTCTTACCCGGCAGGTACTCGCGGATTTGAACCCTCCCTTTAAAATGTACCAGGGACTCATCAATAGAAATACACTTCTCGGGGGTGTATGCGTTGGAAAACCGGGCACTGAAATGGTCTAATAGGGGTCTCCGTTTATACAAACAGTCAAAACTGGGGTCATCTCGGGGTGGGCTCGGCTCATTATCAGTATAATGTAAGAAGCTAAGTATTGCCTCATTTATTTATTTTTTTAGGTTACAGTTCAGTTCTGAAGTTGCTTTGAGGGGCCCATATATTAGAAACCCCTATCAAACACCCCATTTTAGAAACTAGACCCCTCAAAGTATTCACAACAGCATGTAGAAAGTTTATGAACCCTTTAGGTGTTTCACAGAAATTTAGAGCAAAGTAGAGGTGAAGTTTACATTTTTTTTTTGTCAGAAAATCCTCTTTATTCCATTTTTTTTACAACACAATTGGATTTATCAGAGAAACGCAACTTAATACGTATTACCCGGATTCTGCAGTTTTGAGAAATATCCCACATGTGGTCCTAGTGCGGTAATGGACTGAAGCGCCGGCCTCCGAAGCAAAGGAGCACCAAGTGGATTTTGAGGCCTCTTTTTTATTAGGCACCATGTCCGGTTTGAAGAAGTCTTGTGGTGCCAAAACATTGGAAACCCCCCAAAAGTGACCCCAATTTGGAAACTAGACCCCTTGAGGAATCCATTACAGTTTTCTTGGGGTGCATGCAGCTTTTTGATCCGGTTTTATTCTATTTTTAGGTGGCGCGGTGACTAAAAAACAGCAATTCTACTATTGTTTTTTTATTCTATTTTTTTTACAGCGTTCACCGTGCGCTATAAATGACATATTCACTTTATTCTGCGGGGCGATACGATTACGGCGATACCAGATGTTTATAGTTTTTTATGTCTTATGGCGTTTGCACAATAAAATACGTTTTGTAAAAAATCATTCACTTTTTGTGTTACCTTATTCTAAGAGCCATAACTTTTTTATTTTTCAATCAATAAAGCCGTGCGAGGACTTTTTTTTTGCGTAACGAACTGTAGTTTCGATCAGGTCCATTTTTCGGTACATGCGACTTTTTGATCTCTTTTTTATTCCATTTTTTGGGAGGTGAAGTGACCAAACAATTGTGATTGTGGTACGGTTTATTATTATTTTCTTTTACGGCGTTCACCGTGCGGGATAAATAACGAAATAGTTTTGTAGTTCAGGTCGTTACGGACGCGGCGATACCAATTATGTATAGTTTATTTGTTTCTTTATATATTTTTATTAATAATAAAGGACTGATAAGGGAAAAGGGGGATTTTTACATTTAATACTTTTAAAACGTTTATTTTCTTATTTTTACACATATTTTTTTAACTTTTTTTTTTACTGTATTACTTTGTCCCACTAGGGGACTTGAGGGCAGGAGGCCCTGATCGCTAGTGCAGTGTATTAGAACTGTCAGCTAGTCACTGACAGCAAGCATAGTGGGTCCTGACGTTGTCAGGACCCACTAGGCTTCCGTCTATGGCATAGCCGGACGCCATTGTTTGGTGTCTGGTTGCCATAGTCACCATCGCCGGCCGCTATCGTGTAGCAGGCCGGCGATGGCAGCTTAACCCCTAAAAAGCCGCGATCTCTATAGAATGCGGCTTTTAAGGGGTTAATCAGCGGGGACACAGCGATCGGTCCCCGCTGTAGGAGCTGTGACAGCTGCTGAACAAGACAGCAGCTGTCACATCTCCTGTATGTGTCGGGAGGACGGCCGAAACGGCCGTTACTCCCGAGACGTACTATTAGGTCATGGAGCGCGAACGATACAGCTGCCATGACGTAATAGTACGTCAAGGAGCGGGAAGGGGTTAAGGTAGGAGGATGGCAAATGTTGCACATTTTAGTTAGGGTATGTTCACACGGCCTATTTACGGACGTAATTCGGGCGTTTTTGCCCCGAATTAAGTCTGAAAATAGCGCCTCATTAGCGTTGACAAACATCTGCCCATTGAAAGTAATGGGCAGACGTTTGTCTGTTCACACGAGGCGTAATTTACGCGCCACTGTCAAAAGACGGCGCGTAAATAGACGCCCGCGTCAAAGAAGTGACCTGTCACTTCTTTGGCCGTAATTGGAGCCGTTATTCATTGACTCCAATGAATAGCAGCGCCAATTACGCCCGTAATGGACGCGGCGTTCAAGCGCCTGCACATGCCGTTACGGCTGAAATTACGGGGATGTTTTCAGCCTGAAACATCCCTGTAATTTCAGCCGTTACGGACGCCCTCGTGTGAACATACCCTTATAGTGCATTTTATTCTGAAATTCAGGGGGAAATGGGTCGTTCCAGACATTGTTCTGATGAAAAAACGTACTTTGATAAAAAAATTGATTGGAGAGGGAAAAACATATAGAGGAGTGCAGCAAATGCCTTGAAGCGGCACCCAGAACTGTAAGATCAAAGGAAACTTCTATCGCTACCGCAAGAGCAGGAGCCCGGATGTTATCAGACAGCCGAGCTCCTGCCTCAGCATGCACGGCACACCCGTGCAGGACTTAGACTAGGCTGCTGTGAAAAAGCGGCAGCCTACCCTAAGGCCCGTTAGTAACCATCGTGAAAAGGCGTATTGGTGGTCACTAAAAGGTTTAGTTTACTGGTTTGTAATTACCAGAGTAAGACCTGGAGCCCTTTTTGAAATTACCATCACATTTGCCAGCCGCCAGACCTTTGGCACTATACCAGTCACTAGAGAATCTATGAATGTAGGCATTACCTACATCAGCTACTCTTTCTTATGTTGTATATACAGAGCTAAAGAACCCATTTAGTAGCTCTGCCTTCTCTTGATCCCCCATAACCATTTCCCCATTACACCTATTTAGGTTCCCTACATCTTCTGACCTTAGTTTTTTTGCATTTATATACTTCAATAATTTTTGGGGATTTGTATTTTTGCTGATTTTATTATTTTTTACAGATTTTTTAAGCTCTGTATTTTTCAAAGGCTGGAGTTATACCCTCAGATTTATATTTTTAAAATGTTCTTCTTTGGTCATATATTGCCCTTTTTACAGAAGGTGAATGCAATATGGGTTTTTCATTTTAGTCATTTATACTTGATACCTATAGGAATAGATTTTGCAATATAATTACCTTAAGTAAATTGTAAGATCTCCTATTTATCATTTGTACTGTTATTTGACATTAGTTGTTCTCAGTCTATGTGCTGAATTGCAGCCCTCATCCTTGGGAAATTGGCATTCTTAAAATTAAGTCCTTTTGCCCCCCCCCCCCCCCCCAGCCTGCTTGTTTTTTAAATATAGATAAAATGCAACTACAGTATATTGTGGTCACTGTTACCAAGGTTTTCACGAACAGTGACATTCCCAACAAGCTCTTTATCACTATTCATCTATCTTTATACATTATCACTATCCATCTATCCTCATACTTTATCACTATCCATCTATCCTCATACTTTATCACTATCCATCTATCCTTATACTTTATCACTATCCATCTATCCTTATACTTTATCACTAACCATCTATCCTTTACTATACTATACTATACAGTGATACATCTATCACTATATAGATAACCTTAAACTTCTTGTGGTCGGTGAAGATCAGGATGGGGTGAGCTGCGCCCTCTAGAAGATGTCTCCACTCCTCCAGAGCCAATTTGATGCCCAGTAGCTCCTGATCTCAATAGAGTAATTGCGCTCAGCAGAAGAAAAAAGTCTAGAATAGTAGCCACATACTACTGCCTTTCCTTTGGAGCTCCGCTGGAACAGAAGTGCACCAGCACCAACAGAGGAAGCGTCCACTTCCAGTGAGAACTGCCGAGATACGTCAGGATGATGGAGGATCGAAGCTGAAGTGAAGGCATTCTTGAGGCTAATAAATGCGCACTCTGCCTCTGGAGTCCACACCTTGGCGTTCATATCCTTCTTGGTAAGGGTAGAGATGGGAACCGTCAGAGATGAGAAGTTTGGAATAAACTGCAGGTAGAAATTGGCGAATCCCAGGAACCACTGTATGGTCCTTAGGCCTTGAGGATGTGGCCACTCCAGGACAGCTCTCACTTTCTCAGGATCCATCTTGAGACCTTGATCCGAGATGATGTAGCCCAGGAAGGGCAGAAAACTCCTCTCAAAGACGCACTTCTCCAGCTTGGCGTATGAACGATTCTCCCTTAATCGTAGTAGAACTTGACGGACATGCCTCCGATGAGTCGTCGGATCTGGGGAGAAAATCAAAATATCATCGAGATAAACAACAACACAGACATAGAGGAGATCTCGGAAGATATAATTAACGAACTCCTGAAACACTGCGGTAGCGTTACACAGTACGAAGGGCATCACTAGGTATTCGTAGTGCCCATCCCGGTTGTTAAATGCCGTCTTCCATTTGTCACCCCGGCGAATCCGGACTAGGTTATAAGCCACCCGCAGGTCTAGCTTAGAAAAAATGTTGGCTCCTCGTATGCGATCAAACAGCTCGGATATAATTGACAACGGGTACCTGTTCTTGACCGTGATCTGGTTGAGACCACGGTAGTCAATGCAAGGTTGAAGGGATCCGTCCTTCTTTTTAACGAAGAAGAATCCAGCCCGGCCGGGAAGGAACACTTTCGTATGAAACCCCTCTCCAAATTCTCCTTGATATACTCAGCCACGAGGGAGAGAAGCATTTGGAACCAGTTCAATGGGACAGACATAATTACGATGTGGAGGCAACGACTCAGCCTCTCGCTTGCAGAAGACATCCGCAAAACTGGCATACTGAGATAGTAGTGACTGAGGCAGAAAGGGCTTAACAGGACGGACTTGTGACAGGCAATGGCTATGGCATCTGGAACCCCATTGAAGAACCTCTCAAGAACCGGGGCGTGCAGGCGAAGCCATGGCAGACCCAGCAGGATAGGATTGATAGCCTTAGGTAGTACAAGGAAGGCGATCTGCTCCGAGTGAAGAACACCGACCCGTAGTGTCGACGGCTCCGTGATGAACACAATCGGATCGGGAAATGGTAGACCATTCGCAGAGGCAACAGCCAGGGGTCTCTCTAGAAGAACTGTGGGTAGATGCAAACGATCCACTAGATCCTGCTGGATGAAATTAGCAGCCGCTCCGGAGTCAAAATAGGCGGAGGAGGGATGTGACGTCTCTCCGGAGACGATGGCCACAGAAATCGACAATTTGGGAGAGGTTTTAACGTTTGGAGACGTTCCACGTAGAGTTGCCTCTTCAACCATCCCTAGGTACTGGAGTTTCCCGCTTTCTGTGGGCATTGGCGCACAAAATGACCCTTAAGGCCACAATACATACATAGTCCAGATGAGCGTCTGCGCTGCTTCTCCTGTTCAGATAACCGGACTCTATCTACCTGCATGGGTTCTTCAAGTAGCGTACTAGAGGAAGGCAATAGTGGTCTCTGGACCAAGGGTGCTGGTCTGTGGATCTGGCTCTCCTGACGAAACTCTTGAGTGCGGTCCCGGATTCTCATATCAACTCGGGTGGCTAACAGGATGAGGGAATCCAAGGTAGAAGTAAGGTCATGGGCTGCCAATTCGTCCTTGATGTGAGAGTACAGTCCCTGCCAGAAGGTTGCCACCTGTGCCTCATTGTTCCATACCAGCTCGGCTGCCAGGGTATGGAAGGAGATAGCATACTCCCCTACTGTGGAACCCTCTTGTTTGAGGGTCAACAGAGTAGCTGCGGCAGAGGATGTTCGACCCGGCTCCTCGAACATGGCATGAAAGGACTGCAGGAACAAGGCTAGGTCCGAGGATACAGGTCCTTGTTGCTCCAAAATTGGGTTCGCCCATGCGAGGGCCTAGCCAGCAAGAAGGGAGATGATAAATGCTACCTTGGCTTTCTCGGAGGGGAAGAGATGAGCCCGTAGCCTAAAATGAACCGTGTATTGATTAATAAATCCTCTACATGCTCTGGGATCACCGTCGTAGCGAGGAGGAAGAGGCCGAGGAACTGTGGATCTGGAACAAACAGGAGGAATAATGGGCAGTGGCACAACAACAGCCTCAGGAGGATGAACCAGAGGTGGAACAGTGAGTAGATCCAGACGGACCATGATAGTATTTACCGCCTCAAGAAGTTGATCCTGACTTGTGCATAGGTCATGAATCTCCGTCTGCATCTTCTGGACTGCAGTCTTGGGCTGGCCAGCGGGTTCCATGGCGCCGCCGAGTAACAGAATAATAATAACAGAATAATAATAATAAATAATGTATCCTTATACTTTATCACTATAAAGTGATACATCTATCACTATATAGATATCCTTACATTTTATCACTATCCTTATACTTTATCACTGTCCATCTATCCTTATACTTTATCACTATACAGTGATACATCTATCACTATATATATATATATATATATATATATATATATATATATCCTTATACTTTATCACTATCCATCTATCCTTATACTTTATCACTATCCTTATACTTTAGCACTATCCATGCATCCTTATGCTTTATCACTATAAAGTGATACATCTATCACTATATAGATATCCTTATACTTTATCACTATCATTATAATTTATCACTATCCATCTATCCTTATAATTTATCACTATACAGTGATACATCTATCACTATATATATATCCTTATACTTTATCACTATCCATCTATCCTTATACTTTATCACTATCCTTATACTTTATCACTATCTATCTATCTATCTATCTATCTATCTATCTATCTATCTATCTATCTATCTATCTATCTATCTATCTATCTATCTATCTACTTTATCACTATCCATCTATCCTTATATCCATATACTTTATCACTATACGGTGATACATCTATCACTATATAGATATCCTTATGATTTATCACTATCCATCTATCCTTATACTTCATCAATATCCTTATACTTTATCACTATCCATCTATCCATATACTTTATCACTATCCATCTATCCTTATACTTTATCACTATACAGTGATACATCTATCACTATATAGATATCCTTATACTTTCACTATCCATCTATCCTTATACTTTATCACTATCCATCTATCCTTATACTTTATCACTATACAGTGATACATCTATCACTATATAGATATCCTTATACTTTATCACTATCCATCTATCTTATACTTTATCACTATCCGTCTATCCTTATACTTTATCACTATCCATCTATCCTTATACTTTATCACTACGCATATTTACTTATACTTTATCACTATCCATCTATCCTTATACTTTATCACTATCCTTATACTTTATCACTATCCTTATACTTTATCACTAACCTTAAACTTTATCACTATCCTTAAACTTTATCACTATCCATCTATCTTTATACTTTATCACTAAGCATCTATCCTTATACTTTATCACTATAAAGTGATACATCTATCACTATATAAATATCCTTATACTTTATCACTATCCATCTATCCTTATACTTTATCACTATCCTTATACTTTATCACTATGCATATATCCTTATACTTTATCACTATCCATCTATCCTTATACTTTATCACTATCCTTATACTTTATCACTATCCATCTATCCTTATACTTTATCACTATCCTTATACTTTATCACTATCCATCTATCCTTATACTTTATCACTATCCTTATACTTTATCACTATCCATCTATCCTTATACTTTATGACTATCCTTATACTTTATCACTATCCATTTATCCTTACATTTTATCACTATCCATCTATCCTTATACTTAATCACTATCCATCTATCCTTTTACTTTATCACTATCCATCTGTCCTTATACTTTATCACTATCCATCTATCCATATACTTTATCAATATCCATCTATCCTTATACTTTATCAATATCCATCTATCCTTATACTTTATCACTAAGCATATATCCTTATACTTTATCACTATCCATCTATCCTTATACTTGATCACTATACAGTGATACATCTATCACTATATAGATATCCTTATACTTTATCACTATCCATCTAGCCTTATACCTTATCACTATCCTTATACTTTATCACTATCCTTATACATTTTTACTATACATTGAACATCTATCACTATATAGAAATCCTTATACTTTATCACTATCCATTTATCCTTATACTGTATCACTATCCATCTATCCTTATACTTTATCACTATACAGTCATACATCTATCACTATATAGATATCCTTATACTTTATCACTATCCTTATACTTTATCACTATCCATCTATCCTTATACTTTATCAGTATCCTTATACTTTATCACTAGCCTTAGAATTTATCACTATACAGTGATACATCTATCACTATATAGATATCCTTATACTTTATCACTATCCATCTATCCTCATACTTTATCACTATCCATCTATTCTTATACTTTATCACTATCCTTATACTTTATCACTATCTTTAAACTTTATCACTATCCATCTATTCTTATACTTTATCACTATCCTTATACTTTATCACTATCCTTATACTTTCACTATCCATCTGCCTTTATACTTTATCACTATCCATATATCCTTATACTTTATCACTATCCATCTATCTTTATACTGTATCACTATCCATCTATCCTTAAACTTTATCACTATCCATCTATCCTTATACTTTATCACTATACAGTGAATATACAGATATCCTTATACTTTATCACTATCCATTTATCCTTATACTTTATCACTATCCATCTATCTTATACTTTATCACTATCCTTCAATACTTATACTTTATCACTATCCTTCTATACTTATACTTTATCACTATCCATCTATCCTTATACTTTATCACTATCCTTATACTTTATCACTATCCATCTATCTTTATACTTTATCACTATCCATCTATCCTTATACTTTAACACTAAGCATATATCCTTATACTTTATCACTATCCATCTATCTTTATACTTTATCACTATCCATCTATCCTTAAACTTTATCACTATCCATCTATCCTTATACTTTATCACTATATAGTGAATATATAGATATCCTTATACTTTATCACTATCCTTATACTTTATCACTATCCTTATACTTTATCACTATCCTTATACTTTATCACTATCCTTATATTTTATTACTATCTTTACACTTTATCACTATCCATCTATCATTAAACTTTATCACTATCCTTATACTTTATCACTATCCATCTATCCTTATACTTTATCACTATCCTTATACTTTATCACTATCTTTATACTTTATCACTATCCATCTATCCTTATACTTTATCACTATCCTTATACTTTATGACTATACAGTGATACATCTATTACTCCACAGATATCCTTATACTTTATCACTATCCATTTATTCTTATACTTTATCACTATCCATCTATCTTCTACTTTATCACTATCCTTATACTTTATCACTATCCTTATACTTTATCACTATCCTTATACTTTAGCACTATCTTTATGCTTCATCACTATCCATCTATCCTTATACTTTATCACTATCCTTATACTTTATCACTATCCATCTATCCTTATACTTTATTACTATCCTTATAATTTATCACTATGCTTATAATTTATCACTATCCTAATACTTTATCACTATACAGTGATACATCTATCACTATATAGATATCATTATACTTTATCACGATCCTTATACTTTATCACGATCCAGCTATCCTTATACTTTATCATTATCCTTATACTTTATCATGATCCTTATACTTTATCACTATCCATCTATCCTTATGCTTTATCACTATCCTTATACTTTATCACTATCCTTATACTTTATCACGATCCTTATACTTTATCACTATCCATCTATCCTTATGCTTTATCACTATCCTTATACTTTATCACTATCCTTATACTTTATCACGATCCTTATACTTTATCACTATCCATCTATCCTTATGCTTTATCACTATCCTTATACTTTATCACTATCCTTATACTTTATCACGATCCTTATACTTTATCACTATCCATCTATCCTTTTACTTTATCACTATCCTTTTACTTTATCACTATCCTTATACTTTATCACTATCCTTATAATTTATCACTATCCTTATACTTTATCACTATCTTTACACTTTATCACTATCCATCTATCCTTATACTTTATCACTATCCTTATACTTTATCACTATCCTTATACTTTATCACTATCCATCTATCCTCATACTTTATCACTATCCATCTATTCTTATACTTTATCACTATCCTTATACTTTATCACTATCTTTAAACTTTATCACTATCCATCTATTCTTATACTTTATCACTATCCTTATACTTTATCACTATCCTTATACTTTCACTATCCATCTGCCTTTATACTTTATCACTATCCATATATCCTTATACTTTATCACTATCCATCTATCTTTATACTGTATCACTATCCATCTATCCTTAAACTTTATCACTATCCATCTATCCTTATACTTTATCACTATACAGTGAATATACAGATATCCTTATACTTTATCACTATCCATCTATCCTTATACTTTATCACTATCCTTATACTTTATCACTATCCATCTATCTTTATACTTTATCACTATCCATCTATCCTTATACTTTAACACTATCCATATATCCTTATACTTTATCACTATCCATCTATCTTTATACTTTATCACTATCCATCTATCCTTAAACTTTATCACTATCCATCTATCCTTATACTTTATCACTATATAGTGAATATATAGATATCCTTATACTTTATCACTATCCATCTATCCTTATACTTTATCACTATCCTTATACTTTATCACTATCCTTATACTTTATCACTATCCTTATATTTTATCACTATCCTTATATTTTATTACTATCTTTACACTTTATCACTATCCATCTATCATTAAACTTTATCACTATCCTTATACTTTATCACTATCCATCTATCCTTATACTTTATCACTATCCTTATACTTTATCACTATCTTTATACTTTATCACTATCCATCTATCCTTATACTTTATCACTATCCTTATACTTTATGACTATACAGTGATACATCTATTACTCCACAGATATCCTTATACTTTATCACTATCCATTTATTCTTATACTTTATCACTATCCATCTATCTTCTACTTTATCACTATCCTTATACTTTATCACTATCCTTATACTTTATCACTATCCTTATACTTTAGCACTATCTTTATGCTTCATCACTATCCATCTATCCTTATACTTTATCACTATCCTTATACTTTATCACTATCCATCTATCCTTATACTTTATTACTATCCTTATAATTTATCACTATGCTTATAATTTATCACTATCCTAATACTTTATCACTATACAGTGATACATCTATCACTATATAGATATCATTATACTTTATCACGATCCTTATACTTTATCACGATCCAGCTATCCTTATACTTTATCATTATCCTTATACTTTATCATGATCCTTATACTTTATCACTATCCATCTATCCTTATGCTTTATCACTATCCTTATACTTTATCACTATCCTTATACTTTATCACGATCCTTATACTTTATCACTATCCATCTATCCTTATGCTTTATCACTATCCTTATACTTTATCACTATCCTTATACTTTATCACGATCCTTATACTTTATCACTATCCATCTATCCTTATGCTTTATCACTATCCTTATACTTTATCACTATCCTTATACTTTATCACGATCCTTATACTTTATCACTATCCATCTATCCTTTTACTTTATCACTATCCTTTTACTTTATCACTATCCTTATACTTTATCACTATCCTTATAATTTATCACTATCCTTATACTTTATCACTATCTTTACACTTTATCACTATCCATCTATCCTTATACTTTATCACTATCCTTATACTTTATCACTATCCTTATACTTTATCACTATCCATCTATCCTCATACTTTATCACTATCCATCTATTCTTATACTTTATCACTATCCTTATACTTTATCACTATCTTTAAACTTTATCACTATCCATCTATTCTTATACTTTATCACTATCCTTATACTTTATCACTATCCTTATACTTTCACTATCCATCTGCCTTTATACTTTATCACTATCCATATATCCTTATACTTTATCACTATCCATCTATCTTTATACTGTATCACTATCCATCTATCCTTAAACTTTATCACTATCCATCTATCCTTATACTTTATCACTATACAGTGAATATACAGATATCCTTATACTTTATCACTATCCATCTATCCTTATACTTTATCACTATCCTTATACTTTATCACTATCCATCTATCTTTATACTTTATCACTATCCATCTATCCTTATACTTTAACACTATCCATATATCCTTATACTTTATCACTATCCATCTATCTTTATACTTTATCACTATCCATCTATCCTTAAACTTTATCACTATCCATCTATCCTTATACTTTATCACTATATAGTGAATATATAGATATCCTTATACTTTATCACTATCCATCTATCCTTATACTTTATCACTATCCTTATACTTTATCACTATCCTTATACTTTATCACTATCCTTATATTTTATCACTATCCTTATATTTTATTACTATCTTTACACTTTATCACTATCCATCTATCATTAAACTTTATCACTATCCTTATACTTTATCACTATCCATCTATCCTTATACTTTATCACTATCCTTATACTTTATCACTATCTTTATACTTTATCACTATCCATCTATCCTTATACTTTATCACTATCCTTATACTTTATGACTATACAGTGATACATCTATTACTCCACAGATATCCTTATACTTTATCACTATCCATTTATTCTTATACTTTATCACTATCCATCTATCTTCTACTTTATCACTATCCTTATACTTTATCACTATCCTTATACTTTATCACTATCCTTATACTTTAGCACTATCTTTATGCTTCATCACTATCCATCTATCCTTATACTTTATCACTATCCTTATACTTTATCACTATCCATCTATCCTTATACTTTATTACTATCCTTATAATTTATCACTATGCTTATAATTTATCACTATCCTTATACTTTATCACTATACAGTGATACATCTATCACTATATAGATATCATTATACTTTATCACGATCCTTATACTTTATCACGATCCAGCTATCCTTATACTTTATCATTATCCTTATACTTTATCATGATCCTTATACTTTATCACTATCCATCTATCCTTATGCTTTATCACTATCCTTATACTTTATCACTATCCTTATACTTTATCACGATCCTTATACTTTATCACTATCCATCTATCCTTATACTTTATCACTATCCATCTATCCTTATGCTTTATCACTATCCTTATACTTTATCACTATCCTTATACTTTATCACGATCCTTATACTTTATCACTATCCATCTATCCTTTTACTTTATCACTATCCTTTTACTTTATCACTATCCTTATACTTTATCACTATCCTTATACTTTATCACTATCCTTATACTTTATCACTATCTTTACACTTTATCACTATCCATCTATCCTTATACTTTATCACTATCCTTATACTTTATCACTATCCTTATACTTTATCACTATCCATCTATCATTATACTTTATTTCTATCCTTATAATTTATCACTATTCTTATACTTTATAACTATCCTTATACTTTATCACTATCCTTATACTTTATCACTATCCTTATACTTTATCACTATCCAGCTATCCTTATACTTTATTACTATCCTTATAATTTATCACTATGCTTATAATTTATCACTATCTTTATACTTTATCACTATACAGTGATACATCTATCACTATATAGATATCATTATACTTTATCACTATCTTTATACTTAATCACTATCCATCTATCCTTATACTTTATCACTATCCTTATACTGTATCACTATCCTTATACTGTATCACTATCCATCCATCCTTATGCTTTATCACTATCAATCTGTCCTTATACTTTATCACTATCCTTATACTTTATCACTATCCTTATACTTTATCACTATACAGTGACACATCTATAACTATATAGATATCCTTATACTTTATCACGATCTATCTATCCTTATACTTTAACACTATCCTTATACTTTATCACAATCCTTATACGTTTCACTATACAGTGATAGATCTCTCACTATATAAATATCCTTATACTTTATCATTATCCTTATACTTTATCATGATCCTTATACTTTATCACTATCCATCTATCCTTATACTTTATCATTATCCTTATACTTTATCACTATCCTTATACTTTATCACTATCCATCTATCCTTATACTTTATCATTATCCTTATACTTTATCATTATCCTTATACTTTATCACGATCCTTATACTTTATCACGATCCATCTATCCTTATACTTTATCATTATCCTTATACTTTATCATTATCCTTATACTTTATCATGATCCTTATACTTTATCACTATCCATCTATCCTTATGCTTTATCACTATCCTTATACTTTATCACTATCCTTATACTTTATCACGATCCTTATACTTTATCACTATCCATCTATCCTTATACTTTATCATTATCCTTATACTTTATCACTATCCTTATACTTTATCACTATCCTTATACTTTATCACTATACAGTGACACATCTATCACTCTACAGATATCCTTATACTTTATCACTATCCTTATACTTTATCACTATCCATCTATTCTTATACTTTATCACTATCCTTATACTTTATCACTATCCTTATACTTTATCACTATCTTTATACTTCATCACTATGCATCTATCCTTATACTTTATCACTATCCATATACTTTATGACTATACAGTAATACATCTATCACTATCCATTTATCCTTATACTTTAACACTATCCATATACTTTATCACAATCTTTACACTTTATCACTATCCATCTATCCTTATACTTTATCATTATCCTTATACTTTATCACTATCCTTATACTTTATCACTATCCTTATACTTTATCATTATCCTTATACTTTATCACTATCCTTATACTTTATCACTATCCTTATACTTTATCACTATCCTTATACTTTATCACTATCCTTATATTTTATCACTATCCTTATATTTTATTACTATCTTTACACTTTATCACTATCCATCTATCCTTATACTTTATCACTATCCTTATACTTTATCACTATCCATCTATCCTTATACTTTATCACTATCCTTATACTTCATCACTATCCTTATACTTTATCACTATCCATCTATCTTATACTTTATCACTATCCATCTATCCTTATACTTTATCAGTATCCTTATACTTTATCACTAGCCTTATAATTGATCACTATACAGTGATACATCTTTCACTATATAGATATCCTTATACTTTATCACTATCCATCTATCCTCATACTTTATCACTATCCATCTATTCTTATACTTTATCACTATCCTTATACTTTATCACTATCCTTATACTTTCACTATCCATCTATCCTTATACTTTAACACTAAGCATATATCCTTATACTTTATCACTATCCATCTATCTTTATACTTTATCACTATCCATCTATCCTTAAAGTATAAGGATAGATGGATAGTGATAAAGTTTAAGGATAGATGGATAGTGATAAAGTATAAGGATATCTATATATTCACTGTATAGTGATAAAGTATAAGGATAGATGGATAGTGATAAAGTTTATCACTATAAAGTGAATATATAGATATCCTTACACTTTATCACTATCCATTTATGCTTATACTTTATCACTATCCATCTATCTTATACTTTATCACTATCCTTCTATACTTATACTTTATCACTATCCATCTATTCTTATACTTTATCACTATCCTTCTATACTTATACTTTATCACTATCCATCTATCTTTATACTTTATCACTATCCATCTATCCTTATACTTTAACACTAAGCATATATCCTTATACTTTATCACTATCCATCTATCGTTATACTTTATCACTATCCATCTATCCTTAAACTTTATCACTATCCATCTATCCTTATACTTTATCACTATACAGTGAATATATAGATATCCTTATACTTTATCACTATCCATTTATCCTTATACTTTATCACTATCCTTCTATACTTATACTTTATCACTATCCTTCTATACTTATACTTTATCACTATACAGTGATACATCTATCACTATATAGATATCCTTATATTTTATCACTATCCATCTATCTTATACTTTATCACTATTCATCTATGCTTATACTTTATCACTATCTTTATACTTTATCACTATCCTTATACTTTATGACTATACAGTGATACAAGTTAAGAATTGTAATCTGCACACCTTGATTGTGTTCAAAAAGAATCTTTTTATTTGTTTATATCTCAGGATAAATGACAGAGGCTTTACGTGCAACGTCAACGTTTCGGTCATGAGACCTTCGTCGGGCACTGAGCCGTACTGGGGACTCGATCTGCGTGAATTTTTGTTGGTTGTAGCGTTGTTATAAATTGTATATTGCGGCTGACCGCTCTTATCACTATATAGATATCCTTATACTTTATCACTATCCTTATGCTTTATCACTATCCATCTATATTATACTTAATCATTATCCATCTATCCTTATACTTTATCACTATCCATCTATCCTTATACTTTATCACTATACAGTGATACATTTATCACTATATAGATATCCTTATACTTTATCACTATACATCTATCCTTATACTTTATCACTATCCTTATACTTTATCACTATCCTTATACTTTATCACTATCCATCTATCCTTATACTTTATCATTATCCTTATACTTTATCATTATCCTTATACTTTATCACGATCCTTATACTTTATCACGATCCATCTATCCTTATACTTTATCATTATCCTTATACTTTATCATTATCCTTATACTTTATCATTATCCTTATACTTTATCACTATCCATCTATCCTTATGCTTTATCACTATCCTTATACTTTATCACTATCCTTATACTTTATCACGATCCTTATACTTTATCACTATCCATCTATCCTTATACTTTATCATTATCCTTATACTTTATCACTATCCTTATACTTTATCACTATCCTTATACTTTATCACTATACAGTGACACATCTATCACTCTACAGATATCCTTATACTTTATCACTATCCTTATACTTTATCACTATCCATCTATTCTTATACTTTATCACTATCCTTATACTTTATCACTATCCTTATACTTTATCACTATCTTTATACTTCATCACTATGCATCTATCCTTATACTTTATCACTATCCATATACTTTATGACTATACAGTGATACATCTATCACTATCCATTTATCCTTATACTTTAACACTATCCATATACTTTATCACAATCTTTACACTTTATCACTATCCATCTATCCTTATACTTTATCATTATCCTTATACTTTATCACTATCCTTATACTTTATCACTATCCTTATACTTTATCATTATCCTTATACTTTATCACTATCCTTATACTTTATCACTATCCTTATACTTTATCACTATCCTTATACTTTATCACTATCCTTATATTTTATCACTATCCTTATATTTTATTACTATCTTTACACTTTATCACTATCCATCTATCCTTATACTTTATCACTATCCTTATACTTTATCACTATCCATCTATCCTTATACTTTATCACTATCCTTATACTTCATCACTATCCTTATACTTTATCACTATCCATCTATCCTTATACTTTATCACTATCCATCTATCTTATACTTTATCACTATCCATCTATCCTTATACTTTATCAGTATCCTTATACTTTATCACTAGCCTTATAATTGATCACTATACAGTGATACATCTTTCACTATATAGATATCCTTATACTTTATCACTATCCATCTATCCTCATACTTTATCACTATCCATCTATTCTTATACTTTATCACTATCCTTATACTTTATCACTATCCTTATACTTTCACTATCCATCTATCCTTATACTTTAACACTAAGCATATATCCTTATACTTTATCACTATCCATCTATCTTTATACTTTATCACTATCCATCTATCCTTAAAGTATAAGGATAGATGGATAGTGATAAAGTTTAAGGATAGATGGATAGTGATAAAGTATAAGGATATCTATATATTCACTGTATAGTGATAAAGTATAAGGATAGATGGATAGTGATAAAGTTTATCACTATAAAGTGAATATATAGATATCCTTACACTTTATCACTATCCATTTATGCTTATACTTTATCACTATCCATCTATCTTATACTTTATCACTATCCTTCTGTACTTATACTTTATCACTATCCATCTATTCTTATACTTTATCACTATCCTTCTATACTTATACTTTATCACTATGCATTTATCTTTATACTTTATCACTATCCATCTATCCTTATACTTTAACACTAAGCATATATCCTTATACTTTATCACTATCCATCTATCGTTATACTTTATCACTATCCATCTATCCTTAAACTTTATCACTATCCATCTATCCTTATACTTTATCACTATACAGTGAATATATAGATATCCTTATACTTTATCACTATCCATTTATCCTTATACTTTATCACTATCCTTCTATACTTATACTTTATCACTATCCTTCTATACTTATACTTTATCACTATACAGTGATACATCTATCACTATATAGATATCCTTATATTTTATCACTATCCATCTATCTTATACTTTATCACTATCCATCTATCCTTATACTTTATCACTATCTTTATACTTTATCACTATCCTTATACTTTATGACTATACAGTGATACAAGTTAAGAATTGTAATCTGCACACCTTGATTGTGTTCAAAAAGAATCTTTTTATTTGTTTATATCTCAGGATAAATGACAGAGGCTTTACGTGCAACGTCAACGTTTCGGTCATGAGACCTTCGTCGGGCACTGAGCCGTACTGGGGACTCGATCTGCGTGAATTTTTGTTGGTTGTAGCGCTGTTATAAATTGTATATTGCGGCTGACCGCTCTTATCACTATATAGATATCCTTATACTTTATCACTATCCTTATGCTTTATCACTATCCATCTATATTATACTTAATCATTATCCATCTATCCTTATACTTTATCACTATCCATCTATCCTTATACTTTATCACTATACAGTGATACATTTATCACTATATAGATATCCTTATACTTTATCACTATACATCCATCCTTATACTTTATCACTATACAGTGATACATCTATCACTATATAGATATCCTTATACTTTATCACTATCCATCTAGACTTATACCTTATCACTATCCTTATACTTTATGACTATACAGTGATACATCTATCACTCTACAGATATCCTTATACTTTATCACTATCCATTTATTCTTATACTTTATCACTATCCATCTATATTATACTTTATCACTATCCTTATACTTTATCACTATCCTTATATTTTATCACTATCCTTATACTTTATCACTATCTTTACACTTTATCACTATCCATCTATCCTTATACTTTATCACTATCCTTATACTTTATCACTATCCAGCTATCCATATACTTTATCACTATCCTTATACTTTATAACTATCCCTATACTTTATCACTATCTTTATGCTTCATCACTATCCATCTATCCTTATACTTTATCACTATCCTTATACTTTATCACTATCCATCTATCCTTATACTTTATTACTATCCTTATAATTTATCACTATGCTTATAATTTATCACTATCCTTATACTTTATCACTATCCTTATACTTTATCACTATCCTTATACTTTATCACTATACAGTGACACATCTATAACTATATAGATATCCTTATACTTTATCACGATCTATCTATCCTTATACTTTAACACTATCCTTATACTTTATCACAATCCTTATACGTTATCACTATACAGTGATAGATCTCTCACTATATAAATATCCTTATACTTTATCATTATCCTTATACTTTATCATGATCCTTATACTTTATCAATATCCTTATACTTTATCACTATCCATCTATCCTTATACTTTATCATTATCCTTATACTTTATCATTATCCTTATACTTTATCACGATCCTTATACTTTATCACGATCCATCTATCCTTATACTTTATCATTATCCTTATACTTTATCACTATCCTTATACTTTATCACTATCCTTATACTTTATCACTATACAGTGACACATCTATCACTCTACAGATATCCTTATACTTTATCACTATCCTTATACTTTTTCACTATCCATCTATTCTTATACTTTATCACTATCCTTATACTTTATCACTATCCTTATACTTTATCACTATCTTTATACTTCATCACTATGCATCTATCCTTATACTTTATCACTATCCATATACTTTATGACTATACAGTGATCAATCTATCACTATCCATTTATCCTTATACTTTAACACTATCCATATACTTAATCACTATCTTTACACTTTATCACTATCCATCTATCCTTATACTTTATCATTATCCTTATACTTTATCACTATCCTTATACTTTATCACTATCCTTATACTTTATCATTATCCTTATACTTTATCACTATCCTTATACTTTATCACTATCCTTATACTTTATCACTATCCTTATATTTTATCACTATCCTTATATTTTATTACTATCTTTACACTTTATCACTATCCGTCTATCCTTATACTTTATCACTATCCTTATACTTTATCACTATCCATCTATCCTTATAATTTATCACTATCCTTATACTTTATCACTATCCTTATACTTTATCACTATCCTTATACTTTATCACTATACAGTGACACATCTATAACTATATAGATATCCTTATACTTTATCACGATCTATCTATCCTTATACTTTAACACTATCCTTATACTTTATCACAATCCTTATACGTTATCACTATACAGTGATAGATCTCTCACTATATAAATATCCTTATACTTTATCATTATCCTTATACTTTATCATGATCCTTATACTTTATCAATATCCTTATACTTTATCACTATCCATCTATCCTTATACTTTATCATTATCCTTATACTTTATCATTATCCTTATACTTTATCACGATCCTTATACTTTATCACGATCCATCTATCCTTATACTTTATCATTATCCTTATACTTTATCACTATCCTTATACTTTATCACTATCCTTATACTTTATCACTATACAGTGACACATCTATCACTCTACAGATATCCTTATACTTTATCACTATCCTTATACTTTATCACTATCCATCTATTCTTATACTTTATCACTATCCTTATACTTTATCACTATCCTTATACTTTATCACTATCTTTATACTTCATCACTATGCATCTATCCTTATACTTTATCACTATCCATATACTTTATGACTATACAGTGATCAATCTATCACTATCCATTTATCCTTATACTTTAACACTATCCATATACTTAATCACTATCTTTACACTTTATCACTATCCATCTATCCTTATACTTTATCATTATCCTTATACTTTATCACTATCCTTATACTTTATCACTATCCTTATACTTTATCATTATCCTTATACTTTATCACTATCCTTATACTTTATCACTATCCTTATACTTTATCACTATCCTTATACTTTATCACTATCCTTATATTTTATCACTATCCTTATATTTTATTACTATCTTTACACTTTATCACTATCCGTCTATCCTTATACTTTATCACTATCCTTATACTTTATCACTATCCATCTATCCTTATACTTTATCACTATCCTTATACTTCATCACTATCCTTATATTTAATCACTATCCATCTATCCTTATACTTTATCACTATCCATCTATCTTATAGTTTATCACTATCCATCTATCCTTATACTTTATCAGTATCCTTATACTTTATCACTAGCCTTATAATTGATCACTATACAGTGATACATCTTTCACTATATAGATATCCTTATACTTTATCACTATCCATCTATCCTCATACTTTATCACTATCCATCTATTCTTATACTTTATCACTATCCTTATACTTTCACTATCCATCTGTCTTTATACTTTATCACTATCCATCTATCCTTATACTTTAACACTAAGCATATATCCTTATACTTTATCACTATCCATCTATCTTTATACTTTATCACTATCCATCTATCCTTAAAGTATAAGGATAGATGGATAGTGATAAAGTTTAAGGATAGATGGATAGTGATAAAGTATAAGTATATCTATATATTCACTGTATAGTGATAAAGTATAAGGATAGATGGATAGTGATGAAGTTTATCACTATAAAGTGAATATATAGATATCCTTACACTTTATCACTATCCATTTATGCTTATACTTTATCACTATCCATCTATCTTATACTTTATCACTATCCTTCTATACTTATACTTTATCACTATCCATCTATTCTTATACTTTATCACTATCCTTCTATACTTATACTTTATCACTATCCATCTATCATTATACTTTATCACTATCCATCTATCCTTAAACTTTATCACTATCCATCTATCCTTATACTTTATCACTATACAGTGAATATATAGATATCCTTATACTTTATCACTATCCATTTATCCTTATACTTTATCACTATCCTTCTATACTTATACTTTATCACTATCCTTCTATACTTATACTTTATCACTATACAGTGATACATCTATCACTATATAGATATCCTTATATTTTATCACTATCCATCTATCTTATACTTTATCACTATCCATCTATCCTTATACTTTATCACTATCTTTATACTTTATCACTATCCTTATACTTTATGACTATACAGTGATACAAGTTAAGAATTGTAATCTGCACACCTTGATTGTGTTCAAAAATAATCTTTTTATTTGTTTATATCTCAGGATAAATGACAGAGGCTTTACGTGCAACGTCAACGTTTCGGTCATGAGACCTTCGTCGGGCACTGAGCCGTACTGGGGACTCGATCTGCGTGAATTTTTGTTGGTTGTAGCGCTGCTATAAATTGTATATTGCGGCTGACCGCTCTTATCACTATATAGATATCCTTATACTTTATCACTATCCTTATGCTTTATCACTATCCATCTATATTATACTTAATCATTATCCATCTATCCTTATACTTTATCACTATCCATCTATCCTTATACTTTATCACTATACAGTGATACATTTATCACTATATAGATATCCTTATACTTTATCACTATACATCTATCCTTATACTTTATCACTATCCTTATACTTTATCACTATCCTTATACTTTATCACTATCCTTATACTTTATCACTATCCTTATATTTTATCACTATCCTTATATTTTATTACTATCTTTACACTTTATCACTATCCATCTATCCTTATACTTTATCACTATCCTTATACTTTATCACTATCCATCTATCTTATACTTTATCACTATCCATCTATCCTTATACTTTATCAGTATCCTTATACTTTATCACTAGCCTTATAATTGATCACTATACAGTGATACATCTTTCACTATATAGATATCCTTATACTTTATCACTATCCATCTATCCTCATACTTTATCACTATCCATCTATTCTTATACTTTATCACTATCCTTATACTTTATCACTATCCTTATACTTTCACTATCCATCTATCCTTATACTTTAACACTAAGCATATATCCTTATACTTTATCACTATCCATCTATCTTTATACTTTATCACTATCCATCTATCCTTAAAGTATAAGGATAGATGGATAGTGATAAAGTTTAAGGATAGATGGATAGTGATAAAGTATAAGGATATCTATATATTCACTGTATAGTGATAAAGTATAAGGATAGATGGATAGTGATAAAGTTTATCACTATAAAGTGAATATATAGATATCCTTACACTTTATCACTATCCATTTATGCTTATACTTTATCACTATCCATCTATCTTATACTTTATCACTATCCTTCTATACTTATACTTTATCACTATCCATCTATTCTTATACTTTATCACTATCCTTCTATACTTATACTTTATCACTATCCATCTATCTTTATACTTTATCACTATCCATCTATCCTTATACTTTAACACTAAGCATATATCCTTATACTTTATCACTATCCATCTATCGTTATACTTTATCACTATACAGTGAATATATAGATATCCTTATACTTTATCACTATCCATTTATCCTTATACTTTATCACTATCCTTCTATACTTATACTTTATCACTATCCTTCTATACTTATACTTTATCACTATACAGTGATACATCTATCACTATATAGATATCCTTATATTTTATCACTATCCATCTATCTTATACTTTATCACTATCCATCTATCCTTATACTTTATCACTATCTTTATACTTTATCACTATCCTTATACTTTATGACTATACAGTGATACAAGTTAAGAATTGTAATCTGCACACCTTGATTGTGTTCAAAAATAATCTTTTTATTTGTTTATATCTCAGGATAAATGACAGAGGCTTTACGTGCAACGTCAACGTTTCGGTCATGAGACCTTCGTCGGGCACTGAGCCGTACTGGGGACTCGATCTGCGTGAATTTTTGTTGGTTGTAGCGCTGCTATAAATTGTATATTGCGGCTGACCGCTCTTATCACTATATAGATATCCTTATACTTTATCACTATCCTTATGCTTTATCACTATCCATCTATATTATACTTAATCATTATCCATCTATCCTTATACTTTATCACTATCCATCTATCCTTATACTTTATCACTATACAGTGATACATTTATCACTATATAGATATCCTTATACTTTATCACTATACATCTATCCTTATACTTTATCACTATCCTTATACTTTATCACTATCCTTATACTTTATCACTATCCTTATACTTTATCACTATCCTTATATTTTATCACTATCCTTATATTTTATTACTATCTTTACACTTTATCACTATCCATCTATCCTTATACTTTATCACTATCCTTATACTTTATCACTATCCATCTATCTTATACTTTATCACTATCCATCTATCCTTATACTTTATCAGTATCCTTATACTTTATCACTAGCCTTATAATTGATCACTATACAGTGATACATCTTTCACTATATAGATATCCTTATACTTTATCACTATCCATCTATCCTCATACTTTATCACTATCCATCTATTCTTATACTTTATCACTATCCTTATACTTTATCACTATCCTTATACTTTCACTATCCATCTATCCTTATACTTTAACACTAAGCATATATCCTTATACTTTATCACTATCCATCTATCTTTATACTTTATCACTATCCATCTATCCTTAAAGTATAAGGATAGATGGATAGTGATAAAGTTTAAGGATAGATGGATAGTGATAAAGTATAAGGATATCTATATATTCACTGTATAGTGATAAAGTATAAGGATAGATGGATAGTGATAAAGTTTATCACTATAAAGTGAATATATAGATATCCTTACACTTTATCACTATCCATTTATGCTTATACTTTATCACTATCCATCTATCTTATACTTTATCACTATCCTTCTATACTTATACTTTATCACTATCCATCTATTCTTATACTTTATCACTATCCTTCTATACTTATACTTTATCACTATCCATCTATCTTTATACTTTATCACTATCCATCTATCCTTATACTTTAACACTAAGCATATATCCTTATACTTTATCACTATCCATCTATCGTTATACTTTATCACTATCCATCTATCCTTAAACTTTATCACTATCCATCTATCCTTATACTTTATCACTATACAGTGAATATATAGATATCCTTATACTTTATCACTATCCATTTATCCTTATACTTTATCACTATCCTTCTATACTTATACTTTATCACTATCCTTCTATACTTATACTTTATCACTATACAGTGATACATCTATCACTATATAGATATCCTTATATTTTATCACTATCCATCTATCTTATACTTTATCACTATCCATCTATCCTTATACTTTATCACTATCTTTATACTTTATCACTATCCTTATACTTTATGACTATACAGTGATACAAGTTAAGAATTGTAATCTGCACACCTTGATTGTGTTCAAAAAGAATCTTTTTATTTGTTTATATCTCAGGATAAATGACAGAGGCTTTACGTGCAACGTCAACGTTTCGGTCATGAGACCTTCGTCGGGCACTGAGCCGTACTGGGGACTCGATCTGCGTGAATTTTTGTTGGTTGTAGCGCTGTTATAAATTGTATATTGCGGCTGACCGCTCTTATCACTATATAGATATCCTTATACTTTATCACTATCCTTATGCTTTATCACTATCCATCTATATTATACTTAATCATTATCCATCTATCCTTATACTTTATCACTATCCATCTATCCTTATACTTTATCACTATACAGTGATACATTTATCACTATATAGATATCCTTATACTTTATCACTATACATCCATCCTTATACTTTATCACTATACAGTGATACATCTATCACTATATAGATATCCTTATACTTTATCACTATCCATCTAGACTTATACCTTATCACTATCCTTATACTTTATGACTATACAGTGATACATCTATCACTCTACAGATATCCTTATACTTTATCACTATCCATTTATTCTTATACTTTATCACTATCCATCTATATTATACTTTATCACTATCCTTATACTTTATCACTATCCTTATATTTTATCACTATCCTTATACTTTATCACTATCTTTACACTTTATCACTATCCATCTATCCTTATACTTTATCACTATCCTTATACTTTATCACTATCCAGCTATCCATATACTTTATCACTATCCTTATACTTTATAACTATCCTTATACTTTATCACTATCTTTATGCTTCATCACTATCCATCTATCCTTATACTTTATCACTATCCTTATACTTTATCACTATCCATCTATCCTTATACTTTATTACTATCCTTATAATTTATCACTATGCTTATAATTTATCACTATCCTTATACTTTATCACTATCCTTATACTTTATCACTATCCTTATACTTTATCACTATACAGTGACACATCTATAACTATATAGATATCCTTATACTTTATCACGATCTATCTATCCTTATACTTTAACACTATCCTTATACTTTATCACAATCCTTATACGTTATCACTATACAGTGATAGATCTCTCACTATATAAATATCCTTATACTTTATCATTATCCTTATACTTTATCATGATCCTTATACTTTATCAATATCCTTATACTTTATCACTATCCATCTATCCTTATACTTTATCATTATCCTTATACTTTATCATTATCCTTATACTTTATCACGATCCTTATACTTTATCACGATCCATCTATCCTTATACTTTATCATTATCCTTATACTTTATCACTATCCTTATACTTTATCACTATCCTTATACTTTATCACTATACAGTGACACATCTATCACTGTACAGATATCCTTATACTTTATCACTATCCTTATACTTTATCACTGTCCATCTATTCTTATACTTTATCACTATCCTTATACTTTATCACTATCCTTATACTTTATCACTATCTTTATACTTCATCACTATGCATCTATCCTTATACTTTATCACTATCCATATACTTTATGACTATACAGTGATCAATCTATCACTATCCATTTATCCTTATACTTTAACACTATCCATATACTTAATCACTATCTTTACACTTTATCACTATCCATCTATCCTTATACTTTATCATTATCCTTATACTTTATCACTATCCTTATACTTTATCACTATCCTTATACTTTATCATTATCCTTATACTTTATCACTATCCTTATACTTTATCACTATCCTTATACTTTATCACTATCCTTATATTTTATCACTATCCTTATATTTTATTACTATCTTTACACTTTATCACTATCCGTCTATCCTTATACTTTATCACTATCCTTATACTTTATCACTATCCATCTATCCTTATAATTTATCACTATCCTTATACTTTATCACTATCCTTATACTTTATCACTATCCTTATACTTTATCACTATACAGTGACACATCTATAACTATATAGATATCCTTATACTTTATCACGATCTATCTATCCTTATACTTTAACACTATCCTTATACTTTATCACAATCCTTATACGTTATCACTATACAGTGATAGATCTCTCACTATATAAATATCCTTATACTTTATCATTATCCTTATACTTTATCATGATCCTTATACTTTATCAATATCCTTATACTTTATCACTATCCATCTATCCTTATACTTTATCATTATCCTTATACTTTATCATTATCCTTATACTTTATCACGATCCTTATACTTTATCACGATCCATCTATCCTTATACTTTATCATTATCCTTATACTTTATCACTATCCTTATACTTTATCACTATCCTTATACTTTATCACTATACAGTGACACATCTATCACTCTACAGATATCCTTATACTTTATCACTATCCTTATACTTTATCACTATCCATCTATTCTTATACTTTATCACTATCCTTATACTTTATCACTATCCTTATACTTTATCACTATCTTTATACTTCATCACTATGCATCTATCCTTATACTTTATCACTATCCATATACTTTATGACTATACAGTGATCAATCTATCACTATCCATTTATCCTTATACTTTAACACTATCCATATACTTAATCACTATCTTTACACTTTATCACTATCCATCTATCCTTATACTTTATCATTATCCTTATACTTTATCACTATCCTTATACTTTATCACTATCCTTATACTTTATCATTATCCTTATACTTTATCACTATCCTTATACTTTATCACTATCCTTATACTTTATCACTATCCTTATACTTTATCACTATCCTTATATTTTATCACTATCCTTATATTTTATTACTATCTTTACACTTTATCACTATCCGTCTATCCTTATACTTTATCACTATCCTTATACTTTATCACTATCCATCTATCCTTATACTTTATCACTATCCTTATACTTCATCACTATCCTTATATTTAATCACTATCCATCTATCCTTATACTTTATCACTATCCATCTATCTTATAGTTTATCACTATCCATCTATCCTTATACTTTATCAGTATCCTTATACTTTATCACTAGCCTTATAATTGATCACTATACAGTGATACATCTTTCACTATATAGATATCCTTATACTTTATCACTATCCATCTATCCTCATACTTTATCACTATCCATCTATTCTTATACTTTATCACTATCCTTATACTTTCACTATCCATCTGTCTTTATACTTTATCACTATCCATCTATCTTTATACTTTATCACTATCCATCTATCCTTAAAGTATAAGGATAGATGGATAGTGATAAAGTTTAAGGATAGATGGATAGTGATAAAGTATAAGGATATCTATATATTCACTGTATAGTGATAAAGTATAAGGATAGATGGATAGTGATGAAGTTTATCACTATAAAGTGAATATATAGATATCCTTACACTTTATCACTATCCATTTATGCTTATACTTTATCACTATCCATCTATCTTATACTTTATCACTATCCTTCTATACTTATACTTTATCACTATCCATCTATTCTTATACTTTATCACTATCCTTCTATACTTATACTTTATCACTATCCATCTATCATTATACTTTATCACTATCCATCTATCCTTAAACTTTATCACTATCCATCTATCCTTATACTTTATCACTATACAGTGAATATATAGATATCCTTATACTTTATCACTATCCATTTATCCTTATACTTTATCACTATCCTTCTATACTTATACTTTATCACTATCCTTCTATACTTATACTTTATCACTATACAGTGATACATCTATCACTATATAGATATCCTTATATTTTATCACTATCCATCTATCTTATACTTTATCACTATCCATCTATCCTTATACTTTATCACTATCTTTATACTTTATCACTATCCTTATACTTTATGACTATACAGTGATACAAGTTAAGAATTGTAATCTGCACACCTTGATTGTGTTCAAAAATAATCTTTTTATTTGTTTATATCTCAGGATAAATGACAGAGGCTTTACGTGCAACGTCAACGTTTCGGTCATGAGACCTTCGTCGGGCACTGAGCCGTACTGGGGACTCGATCTGCGTGAATTTTTGTTGGTTGTAGCGCTGCTATAAATTGTATATTGCGGCTGACCGCTCTTATCACTATATAGATATCCTTATACTTTATCACTATCCTTATGCTTTATCACTATCCATCTATATTATACTTAATCATTATCCATCTATCCTTATACTTTATCACTATCCATCTATCCTTATACTTTATCACTATACAGTGATACATTTATCACTATATAGATATCCTTATACTTTATCACTATACATCTATCCTTATACTTTATCACTATCCTTATACTTTATCACTATCCTTATACTTTATCACTATCCTTATACTTTATCACTATCCTTATATTTTATCACTATCCTTATATTTTATTACTATCTTTACACTTTATCACTATCCATCTATCCTTATACTTTATCACTATCCTTATACTTTATCACTATCCATCTATCCTTATACTTTATCACTATCCTTATACTTCATCACTATCCTTATACTTTATCACTATCCATCTATCCTTATACTTTATCACTATCCATCTATCTTATACTTTATCACTATCCATCTATCCTTATACTTTATCAGTATCCTTATACTTTATCACTAGCCTTATAATTGATCACTATACAGTGATACATCTTTCACTATATAGATATCCTTATACTTTATCACTATCCATCTATCCTCATACTTTTTCACTATCCATCTATTCTTATACTTTATCACTATCCTTATACTTTATCACTATCCTTATACTTTCACTATCCATCTATCCTTATACATTAACACTAAGCATATATCCTTATACTTTATCACTATCCATCTATCTTTATACTTTATCACTATCCATCTATCCTTAAAGTATAAGGATAGATGGATAGTGATAAAGTTTAAGGATAGATGGATAGTGATAAAGTATAAGGATATCTATATATTCACTGTATAGTGATAAAGTATAAGGATAGATGGATAGTGATAAAGTTTATCACTATAAAGTGAATATATAGATATCCTTACACTTTATCACTATCCATTTATGCTTATACTTTATCACTATCCATCTATCTTATACTTTATCACTATCCTTCTATACTTATACTTTATCACTATCCATCTATTCTTATACTTTATCACTATCCTTCTATACTTATACTTTATCACTATCCATCTATCTTTATACTTTATCACTATCCATCTATCCTTATACTTTAACACTAAGCATATATCCTTATACTTTATCACTATCCATCTATCGTTATACTTTATCACTATCCATCTATCCTTAAACTTTATCACTATCCATCTATCCTTATACTTTATCACTATACAGTGAATATATAGATATCCTTATACTTTATCACTATCCATTTATCCTTATACTTTATCACTATCCTTCTATACTTATACTTTATCACTATCCTTCTATACTTATACTTTATCACTATACAGTGATACATCTATCACTATATAGATATCCTTATATTTTATCACTATCCATCTATCTTATACTTTATCACTATCCATCTATCCTTATACTTTATCACTATCTTTATACTTTATCACTATCCTTATACTTTATGACTATACAGTGATACAAGTTAAGAATTGTAATCTGCACACCTTGATTGTGTTCAAAAATAATCTTTTTATTTGTTTATATCTCAGGATAAATGACAGAGGCTTTACGTGCAACGTCAACGTTTCGGTCATGAGACCTTCGTCGGGCACTGAGCCGTACTGGGGACTCGATCTGCGTGAATTTTTGTTGGTTGTAGCGCTGTTATAAATTGTATATTGCGGCTGACCGCTCTTATCACTATATAGATATCCTTATACTTTATCACTATCCTTATGCTTTATCACTATCCATCTATATTATACTTAATCATTATCCATCTATCCTTATACTTTATCACTATCCATCTATCCTTATACTTTATCACTATACAGTGATACATTTATCACTATATAGATATCCTTATACTTTATCACTATACATCTATCCTTATACTTTATCACTATCCTTATACTTTATCACTATCCTTATACTTTATCACTATCCTTATACTTTATCACTATCCTTATATTTTATCACTATCCTTATATTTTATTACTATCTTTACACTTTATCACTATCCATCTATCCTTATACTTTATCACTATCCTTATACTTTATCACTATCCATCTATCCTTATACTTTATCACTATCCTTATACTTCATCACTATCCTTATACTTTATCACTATCCATCTATCCTTATACTTTATCACTATCCATCTATCTTATACTTTATCACTATCCATCTATCCTTATACTTTATCAGTATCCTTATACTTTATCACTAGCCTTATAATTGATCACTATACAGTGATACATCTTTCACTATATAGATATCCTTATACTTTATCACTATCCATCTATCCTCATACTTTATCACTATCCATCTATTCTTATACTTTATCACTATCCTTATACTTTATCACTATCCTTATACTTTCACTATCCATCTATCCTTATACTTTAACACTAAGCATATATCCTTATACTTTATCACTATCCATCTATCTTTATACTTTATCACTATCCATCTATCCTTAAAGTATAAGGATAGATGGATAGTGATAAAGTTTAAGGATAGATGGATAGTGATAAAGTATAAGGATATCTATATATTCACTGTATAGTGATAAAGTATAAGGATAGATGGATAGTGATAAAGTTTATCACTATAAAGTGAATATATAGATATCCTTACACTTTATCACTATCCATTTATGCTTATACTTTATCACTATCCATCTATCTTATACTTTATCACTATCCTTCTATACTTATACTTTATCACTATCCATCTATTCTTATACTTTATCACTATCCTTCTATACTTATACTTTATCACTATCCATCTATCTTTATACTTTATCACTATCCATCTATCCTTATACTTTAACACTAAGCATATATCCTTATACTTTATCACTATCCATCTATCGTTATACTTTATCACTATCCATCTATCCTTAAACTTTATCACTATCCATCTATCCTTATACTTTATCACTATACAGTGAATATATAGATATCCTTATACTTTATCACTATCCATTTATCCTTATACTTTATCACTATCCTTCTATACTTATACTTTATCACTATCCTTCTATACTTATACTTTATCACTATACAGTGATACATCTATCACTATATAGATATCCTTATATTTTATCACTATCCATCTATCTTATACTTTATCACTATCCATCTATCCTTATACTTTATCACTATCTTTATACTTTATCACTATCCTTATACTTTATGACTATACAGTGATACAAGTTAAGAATTGTAATCTGCACACCTTGATTGTGTTCAAAAAGAATCTTTTTATTTGTTTATATCTCAGGATAAATGACAGAGGCTTTACGTGCAACGTCAACGTTTCGGTCATGAGACCTTCGTCGGGCACTGAGCCGTACTGGGGACTCGATCTGCGTGAATTTTTGTTGGTTGTAGCGCTGTTATAAATTGTATATTGCGGCTGACCGCTCTTATCACTATATAATAGATATCCTTATACTTTATCACTATCCTTATGCTTTATCACTATCCATCTATATTATACTTAATCATTATCCATCTATCCTTATACTTTATCACTATCCATCTATCCTTATACTTTATCACTATACAGTGATACATTTATCACTATATAGATATCCTTATACTTTATCACTATACATCCATCCTTATACTTTATCACTATACAGTGATACATCTATCACTATATAGATATCCTTATACTTTATCACTATCCATCTAGACTTATACCTTATCACTATCCTTATACTTTATGACTATACAGTGATACATCTATCACTCTACAGATATCCTTATACTTTATCACTATCCATTTATTCTTATACTTTATCACTATCCATCTATATTATACTTTATCACTATCCTTATATTTTATCACTATCCTTTATACTTATCCTATCATACTTATCACTATCTTTACACTTTATCACTATCCATCTATCCTTATACTTTATCACTATCCTTATACTTTATCACTATCCAGCTATCCATATACTTTATCACTATC